>NC_054829.1:64411395-65083395 GCF_018345385.1 Vulpes lagopus
AGGGACTTTGATCTCTCAGAAATGAGGGTGTGTCTGGGTCACCTGAACTTTCATCTTTGCCTAGCCTCTTGCTTTCTTCACTGTATTTTAGGTTTCACTTGAACACACTCCTTCAATAGATAAGTTGCACAAGCATCTTTGTCTTTTTGACTCCGCTTTTAAGAAACCCACCTCAGAAATTCTCTTTGCATTCCCATGGCTCCTTCTTTCACTTTGTATAAAATACCTCTTAGCATGTCATTTAAAACTTACATTTGCCTTCATTACTAACAGTGAGTTCCAGGAGGAATTTGTCTCTGGTTCTCTATTCTCTAAAACAATTCCTAACATAGACTACATAAGAGCATATTGAATGAACTGAACAAACAACTGAACAAATGAGTAAATAGTCATTTTTAAAAGACTTTATCTATTTATTTGAGAGAGAGAGTGAGCAAGGGAAAAAGAGTGAGACCACGCACGCACAGGCACAAGCAGGGGAAGGGGCAGAAGGAAAGGGAGAAGCAGACTCCCTGTGGAGCAGGGAGCCCTTTGTGGGGCTCCATCCCAGGACCCCGATATCATGACCCAAGCCGAAGGCAGACACCCAACCAACTGAACTAGCCCCTCAGGCGCCCTGAGTCATTATTGTGGTAGGGTTTGCCAAATCAGGCTAATCTATGCTTGGATTCTTTTAATCCTAATTAGAAAAAAAAAATTCTGGATACTTACTGTGACTGATCAATGGTTTCAGTGCTCATAATTCTCAGTCAAATGTAATTTCCCAGTAATATTTAGCTATTTCTCTTTGTTTCCAGCTCAACACCTGAATGTGGTGAAATTTGACTGATCAGATTGTGCTGGTCTCAAAATCTACTATTGCTTACTCTTCGATGAGAAGAATATACCATATGCTGCCCTAGCATAGAGGAACCACTCAAGGGTAAATTGTTTTTTATGATTTCTTCTGATGGTAAAATCCCACTAGGCTTTTACCCATAGAGAAATCCTATTAGATTTTCTTTTACTTTATTTGGGAAACAACAGTTTCTATGTCTTCCAAAGTAGTTTAGGCATACATATCAAAATGGGTAAACATTTCTAAACAAAGATGTGCACATTTTCTTCATTTTTCCACATTTATAGATGTTTTATTGGAGAAATCTCAGAGATTTTGGTTAGCAAAGCTTGCAGTGTGGGATATTTCCTATTTATTCCTTCAGATTCTTTCCTTCCTTCCTTCCTTTTTCACCTTTCCTTCTGACCTGGGAGTCTGACCTGTATGAACAGCATCAGTAGTAGAATTTTATCATTAGTGAGGCTAAATGTTTTTTCACATACTTATCACATATATGTATTTCTTGATAATCTGTTCATGATTTGATTCCATAGGGATGCTTATCTTTTTCTTAAAGATTTATAAGTTATTTTGAACAATTACATTTATTAATTATAAGTTACAATATGTAATATGTGTTACATTCAATATAGTATGTATTATTTTAAGTTATTTTTAATAGAGGATTTTAACTTATATATATGTTTTACATGTATGTTACAACATTATCTCTAGTTTTCTGTTTATCTTTCACTTTTCAAACTGTGCATGAATCTTTATTTTTGTATTATTTGATGGTTTCTGTGTTTTATATCTGACTTGGAAATGTTTTATCCATGGAAAATTCTGGTTATGAGTCAAATAAATGGAGGATCCCAAATAATAGTTTGCTATGAGTAATACCTGTTGTCTTTTGGGGTTACTTAAAATAGCCACTAACTTGGACACTAGAAGACTGAAAACAATCAAATTTCTTCATCTATTGTACTATAGATCATATTCATTGATTTTCTTTAAAAATGTTTTCCCTCTGTTTTATTTGGAGTTATCTAGTTGCAGAACTTCCCAGTTATTTTGTAGAGGCTGGAGGCAAGTGTACCTATGGAGTTACTCAAGCAGCTCATCCCCCAATTTAAAGATAACTAGTAGCTTTTCAGGTCATTTGGTAAATGATCTAGGGTAACACCTGAACATGGAATGCATTGCCTCCAAAATCCAAATAGCCCACTAGGTGTTATGCCTCCTTTTTGGTTGTAGGAGAGACAAAGTGCAATAATTTACCTTCACCTTAGAAGGCATATCCTTTTTTAAAAATTAACATATACTCTATTATTAATTTTGGAGGTAGAAGTTAGTGATTCATCAGTTTTGTACAACACCTAGTGCTCATGATTTCAAAGGCCCTCCTTAATGGGAGGGCATTCCTTAATGCCCATCAGCCAGCTACCCCATTCCCCCACCCAACTCCCCTCCGGCAACCCTGTTTGCTTTCTATAGTTAAGAATCTCTGTTGTTTGTCTCTCTTTCTGGTTTCATTTTATTTTATTTTTCCTTCCTTCCCCTATGTTCATCGCTTTTATTTCTTAGATTCCACATATGAGTGAAGTCATATGGTATTTGTCTTTCTCTGACTATTTCAATTAGCATAATACACTCTAGCTCTATCCACATCATTGCAAATGGCAAGATTAATTTTTGATGGCTTAGTAGTATTCCATTGTGTATATATACCACATAGAAGGCATATCTTGACATGCCCTAAAGTACTAGACTCCTAGAAATTTCACTGAGATAGAAGATCCCTGAATTTTTGTCAGATTTATCTCCTGCCTTCTGACACTGAAATGTCTTACCAATAAGTCTAGAGTAGTTGTTACTTCTTGCTCACTAGGTCTTGCTCACTAGTCAGCATAATGTCATCAATGTAATGGACCAATGTGTTATCTTGTGGAGGGGAAAGGCAGTCAAGGTCCCTGCAAACTAAATCATGACATAGGACTAGAGAGTTATACATCTCTGGGGTAGGACAGTGATGTTGCATTATAGGCAATACTAGCTAAAAGTAAACTGCTTCTGGTGGTCCTTATAGACAGATACGAAGAAAAAAGCATATCTAGATGAGTAACCACATATCAGGTATGAGAATTAATTGCTTAAACAATTAAATCCTGTCTGGTATAGCAGTTGCAATTGGAATAACGACCTGCTTAAACTTACAATAATCTGTTGTCATTCTCCAAGATCCATTTGTCATCTTCACAGTCCGAATAGGCAAGTCGAATGGGGATACGATGAGAATCACCATGCCTGCAACTTTGAATTCCATGTTAGTGGCACTAATCTCTGCAACCCTCCAGGAATGTAGTATTGCTTTTTGGTCACTATTTTCTTAGGTAGAAGGAATTCTAGTGGCTCCCACTTGGCCTTCCTTCTGTAATGGCCCTCAT
Source organism: Vulpes lagopus (assembly GCF_018345385.1). NCBI lineage: Eukaryota > Metazoa > Chordata > Mammalia > Carnivora > Canidae > Vulpes > Vulpes lagopus. The sequence continues at coordinate 64,414,660 of NC_054829.1, forward strand.
TCCACAGCTCAAGGGAACTAATGTGGAGAATCTGCCAGCTGCTCAGCATGCTTATTCCAATTATGCATTATAGGACTGGAGAAATAACCATAGGATGGATTTGGGGCCCCACTGATACCACTGTGAGTCAGACTGGAGCTAAACTCCATTGACCACCTGACCTCCACAAGCCTACTCTACCTGGTAGACTACAGTGATGATTTGGGTCTCGAGAAATTGGTGTCAGTTATGGAAAGAGATTTATTACAAGGAATTGGCTCACATGGCTGTGGAAGTTAGTAAATCTCAGATTTGCAGGGTGAATCAGTAAGCTGGAGACTCAAAAGAGCCAATTGTTTTTAGTTCCAGTCCAAGTCTGAAGGTCTGAGAACGTGGAGAGCCGATGGTGTGGTTCTACCCTCAAGGCCAATGCTTGAGACCTAGGAAGAGATGGTGTTTCAGTTTGAGTGCAGAGGCAGAAAAAACCCTAGTACCTCAGTCCTCAGAATGTCCAGAACTCTCTTATTCAGGGGAAGGCCAGCCTTTTTGTCCTATTTAAGCCTTCAACTGGAGGCCCATCCACTTTAGGGAAGGCAAGATGCTTCATTCAGCCTACTGATTTAAGTGTTAATCTCATCTAGAAACACCCTCTCAGAAAGATCTAGAACAATGTTGACCAAATATCTGGGCTTCTCGTGGCTCAGTCAAGTTATCACATAAAATTAACCATAACATTGGACTTTACTTAAACAAAAGGTGTTACCACTCCAGCATACAGGGTATTTTCATTGGGTATTTTATTGAGTATTGTTTTTTTTTCTTCCCAAATTAACCATTATTATCCTTGCAGTTTAATGCAGTCAAGTTTTTTTTTTTTTAGATTTATCTACTTAAAAAAAAAAGATTTATCTACTTTTTACCAATTTACAATGCTCACCTTTCATCTCAATCCTTCTTTGTTGATTCAATATCCTTTTTCCTTGAATAGTCTTTAGAAATTACTTCAATGATGGCCTTTTGATAATAAATACAATCCATTTTTATTTGTGAAATGTGTGTTTTTATCCCATTCTTAAATGATGTTAGATGAATGCAAAATACTCTTTTTTATGAGAATTTAATTTTTTTCATTGCCACTGATAAAACAGCTATGTTTACCTGTTGATTTTGATCTGTCTCTTCTGTTGGCGTGGTTTTAAAATCATTTATTTACCTTTGCTAATTTAGAAAATGCTTGAGATTTATATTTCTAGAATCTGGGGACTATTTTGTCACTTCTGGAAAATTCTTAGCCATTCTCTTAATAGACTCTCCACCATTATCTCTTTATTCCTCTCTGAAGTTTCTTTTGAATTTATATGGAACTTTCTACTTTTACTTTCATGTCTTTTAACCTCTCTAATTTTTCCATTTCTTGGTCTCTCTGTTTCCAAGAATAAGATCTTCAAACTGATCTTTCTATTCACTAACTCTACCTCTAGCCATAATTAATCATTTTTTCCTATTTCATTGACTACATTTTTTATTCCTATAAGTTATTTTCCATTCTTCTTTAAAAAATTTGTCTGGTACAATTTTTTTTATTAGTAATAATTTTATACTACGTTCAGTAGAAATTATAGGAAAAAGCAGTTAACTGGACCCAGATATAAAGAAAACGTATATTCTTGTAGCAATCATATAAATGCCTTTTTAATTTTTTAAACAACAATATATTTATACTTTATAATGCTTTTGTAACTAAATTTTCTATAATAATGAATTTTGGAAATCTTTACATATCAACATATATGGATCTACTTAATCTTTTTTACTGCTGCAAAGTATTGTATTATATGCTTTTTTATAATATTATATTATATTCATAGACTTTTGGTTCTTTCTTTTATTCTTTTAAATCAGTTTAAACATACTTCTTTTTTAGTATGTTTCAATCTTATTACCTAAAGCTCCTAGGGTCTTATTCTGTTTGCTCTTTCTATGGATGCAACTTCTTTTCCTACCTAGATCCCAGGTCAACTCAACAAGGCTCGTTTTATTTCACTTTGCCCATAGATGGATTTTTCCTTAGATACCATTTCCCTGAGGGCATAACCTTTTCTGTGTCCAAGCTTTATAAAGCTTTGTGAGGGAAGCTTGCTAGTCAACTCTCCAACTTAAGAAGTCCTAATGTCTTAGTTTTCAGTCCATAATGCTTATTAAATTCATTTGAATAACAACACTGATTAATGTCTCCTACCCGCTAAGTGTCAACATCAGTGTGCTAATCTGGTTTTCAATTTTCTCCTTGCTTTTAGCTGCCAGGGATTTTACAACTTCTTTATGAGTTTGGCTATGCATTTTGAATAATGCTTGTGATGTTATTAGCCCATACTTATAGGTGTTTGCAGTTGAAGATTTTCAGGATCTAATAATCTGTTATATTGTTCAACATCCAAGTCCTACTGTTTCATCACTTAGCTTAGAAATGTCTGGATGTCATCTACTTTGATAACTCTCTGCCTAACTGTGGACACCACTGTCTTCATGTGTTGTCTTTGATGTGTTTAGGTAAAAGAGGAGCTTATTTAAATCTGAAGCTTTGATGTGAGGAGTGATCTTGTTTGAATTTCAAAGTGAAAGTGAATGCACATAATATACAATGCCAAGGACACTTCTGGCAAATACCTTTATTCTTTCTCTCCTGTATTCTCTTCTCTACCATGACAATAGCTCAAGGGCATTCCTGTTTCAATTCCAAGTCCAATATATATTTTACAATTACATTTGAGGCAGTATATGGTTGTAAAAATAATAGTGACTACAGTAAAACAACCCGAATTATAGTTTAACTGTACTACTAAATTGTATGACCTTGACTTAAATTATTAGTGCCACTGTACATCTGTATGAAACCTTCAAGCTCCGTCTAGCATCATGTAATTCTGGAGCTTGTTCTAAGAATTCCTTCTAGCCACCAAAAGTACAGAATGATTAAAAGCTGGAAGGTCTTCTCTTTTTAAATATTTAAAATCACACTTTTTAAACTCATTCGTAAAAATTGAATTAAAGGGTAACTCTTAGTGTCTCGTTTTTCCCTCCCATAAATCAGGAAAGAGAGTGGTTACATTATATTAAAATTATTTAGGGTAAGAAAACAGATTAATGTGATTTGAATAGCAAAAGTCTGGGCACCTGGACATGTAGGTGTCTAGGTTACATGAAAGGCTGGAGAGAACTATTCTGACCCAGAGCAAAGTTGAAAGAATTAAATGGAGTCACAAAGCATATAATTAAACAACTAACTATTGTGTTTCATTCTTTACAGTAATTTGACATTTCAGCTATAGCCTGTGCTTATCCTGCCTTCTCTTGCATTTACCCTTACTCCTATTCACACAATCTACTTAAGCCCAGAAATAAACAGAAGTCACTAGAGAAGGTCTCTGAATCCTGGCTGCACTGGATCTGAAGAACTCCTTGCAGTAGTTAGGAATTACATATTCATATTTCCATGGCCAGAATACTCCCTTTAATAAAAATGCTGGAAAGGACATTTGTAGATCTTTTTGCTTATGGCCTTTTAGTAATTCGAACATTTTAGAGGTAAATCGCTTTTTCCATTTTGCCTACTCAAATGTATATGGGTTTATTCTGTACTTTTGCCAGTGATTAATATGATTATTTTATCTTTATTTTTCTTTACCAGTAGTAAAGAAACTCAAAACCTGTGATATAATTTTTTTAAATAGCACTGTAGCATTTTCTAGACTCACTCTCTGGAGGCCTTGAGTTGCTAATAGGGAAATGTACCTCCCATAGACTTCCAGTAGATGGCAGGTACAGTACTTCAAACCTCTCATAACATGGAAAAAAATCCAACAGCTCAATGCATAAATGTAGATTGTTACTAAGTTTTAAATCTGAAGAGCAATAAAAAAGAAGGAGTGAAACTTTTGTTTATGGATCTCTTATCATATTACCATATAAGTATCTTCTTATTTTTGTCTTCTACTAAAAATACAAATGCAACAAATGAAAATATGTCTTTATTAGGGAATGCCTGCAATTCCAGATTGCAAATTAAGCATTTAAACGTTGAATAATATAATCACCACGTTATAGATGTTAATTAAAGTGCTTAGTGAACAAAGATACATTTAGCAATTTTTAAATATAAATTTTGGAGGATGAGAAACTATTGTTTTATAGCAATTATAGTTTAATAGGCTTCCATTTACATTTTATTTATTCATTTTTTATAGATTCATAGATGGCAGAAGTACAAATGTAGATAGATAAGTGCATACATATGTATATCCGTATATACAAAGATTTCTCAGTCCATTTCTTTGCTTTCTTTGAATAATGAATCCCGTAGTGTTTGCTTCAACTTACTGTAGAAATGAGTTTCTACAGTGTATTTGGAAAGAAATTCATCTCTGTGACCTATGGTAAGAAGCAAAGAGAAATGCTTGGAGTGGCCCCTTACAGATGAAAAATGAGCACTCAAGTCAGACCATACATCACCTGACGAATAAGACAGATGTTTGTTTTGGAAGGGATGACTGTAAAAGCTGCAAAATATTCCATTATGTGTTCATAGACACACTCTCATTGAAAATATGTCCAGGTGTGACAAATCTAAGGTACCCAGGACTTTCAGCAATACTTTTTTTTAACTCCTTGAAATACTTTCAAAGTACTTAAAAATAGTTTTAACTTCAACATATATCTTGAGTTCCTTATAAATTTATCATATTTGTGTTATACAGAAGATGTGTAATGTGACTTAGTTCAATGAAACTCAGTCAAAATTATAGTTATGTGAGTTGGGACTATTTGCTTGGTTTTCCTGCTTTAATAAAGTGCATTTTAGTTATTTTATTTATTTTCTGCCTTTCCCCTTAAATTGTAAGCAGGATTATTATATAGTTTTGTTCATTATTGAATCCACAACATTTAGAAAAATGCCTGACACTTAGTGGATGCTAGGTATATAAGTGTTGACTAAGTGAACGAATGGGTTTACTTCATATGGTAAGGTCTCAGAATAAAAGAAAACAACCAAGAGTAGCCACTCAGTAAATGTTAGATTGGTTCCATTTCCTCTTTTTCTCTCCTCTAAGCTGGACTTTGTCACCTTTGGTTCTTTTATTTTCCTTCATCACATTGGATTAGATCCATTGGATTAGATGAGCATTTTGAAAATCTTGGGCTCCCCAAAGTATACTCCACAGACTAGCCACATAGCTGTGCCTTGGGAGGTTGTTAGAAATTCAGAATTCTGGGCCTCAGCCCAGGATTTACCAAATAAGATTTACATCTGAAAAAAGGTTCTTAGGTGTTTCATGCACACAATAAAGTTTGAGAAGCACTGATCTAAGTAACTATGTTTTTCCTTCCAACTGTCCTAGATTTTTTCACCTTTCCCTAATCACCTTTCCCTACTTACCTTTCCCTAAGAGAGATTAATCTTCTAAGAGAGAAAGTCTTCCAAGTTAGTTCACTTGCTGCTAAATTATGTAGCCTACCACAACCAGATTCAACTTTTTAAGTATTTGGTCACACTGTATCTCTGCTTTAGGACCTACAATTTCTTCTTTTACTAGGTTAGTTACAGCAAGTCCAAACAACTCCTCATTCTGGAATTCAAGACTCTTCATCATCTTACTCCACACCCCTAACCCAATCTCATCTTTTATCACAGATTTATTCTTTAGTTGGATTTCTGCAAGTTCTTGGCTTTTTGTCTCTTAATCTAGAACGCATGCCACTTTTTACTTCACCAAATGCTACTCATCATTCAGTGTTTCACACAAAGAATTACTCCTCTAGGGTCTTCCTTAATTGCTAGAGCCCACGTAGATTCCTCCATTTTCTATGGCAACTAATTATGCCACATAATGCTTATTAGAAAGTAAGCTGCATTTGTTTTGGAGAGTGTTATTGTAAGTAAATCTCTTGTTTCCCCCGTAAGATTTTAAGTTAATCAAAAGCCGAAATTTTATCTTTTTATTTCTTTGGTATCCTTCATAAGTGATTCAGAAATGTAAATAAATCTTTAGGTTCTATTTTAAACTAGTCTACTTTTGGGACCCTCTGGGTTTCTAGTAACACAAAGCAAAACTAGCTAGCTTAAGCATAAAGAACTATCTCACAGAATCTAAGTGCAGAATTCAGTAGACCATTGGAAGATTTACGAACTAGAATGTGGAAATTCGTCTAGAATTCCTTCACTACTCTGATCTCTTTTCTTTCCACCTGGTCTGCTCATTTGCACACATCTGCTTCATTCTTTCTCTCTCGCTGCATATTATCTGTCTCTGTTTTTCTGCTTCTTGGTCCACAGGATAGGAAGGTTACACTCATCAGTAGGTTCTATCTCTGAACCTGCATATTTCAGAAATTGAGTCAGACTCTTCTCACCTTGATCTTAGATTTCTGATTAGTCCAGTTTAGAGTCATCCAGTCAACCTGTGTCAGAAAGAGGAATCGTCACTGCCAGGGTTTCAGTATTTTGTGATAAACCATTAACGTGGAGAGAGGAGGAGTCATAGCTTAGGAAATTATTTCCAAAGATGTACATTATAACCAGCTAAGGTGGATCTTAGCCCATGTCTACTCAGGTAGGAAGAGAATAAAGCTTTTTTTCTCCGAAGGAATATAGGCATTATAATTAATTCCATAGTCTGGTTTTTTTCTTTTCTCAAAATCTTCAGTTACAGCTTTTCTTTAGTGATCTGAACAGAGAAATAGATATTTCAGTCTCCGCTTTATCATGGCCATAGCAAAAGCAGTTTCCAGGAGTTATCTTGTCATCTGGCTTTCATTTAGGAAGGGCTGCATTTTTTTTTTAAGTAGACTCCACACTGAGTGGATTCCAACTCGCAACCCTGAGGTCAAGACCTGTGCTGAGATCAAGAGTCAGATGCTTAAACAATTGTGCCACCCAGGCACCCCAGGAAAGGTTGCATTTTTATTTATTTGTTTGTTTATTTTAATTTAAAATTTATTAGCTTTATTCTTAACTCTGAAATAATTTTTATAAAGATTTTATTTATTTATTTGAGAGAGAGAGAATTGTGAAAGTGGGGATGGAGAGGCAGAGGGAGAGAGAAGTGGATGAAGCAGACTCTCCACTGAGCAGGGAACTCAACATGGGTCTTGATCCCAGAATCTCCCAGGACCTTGGGATCATGACCTGAGTTGAAGACAGATGGTTTACTGACTGAGCCACTCAGGGACCCCAAGGCTGCATTTTTAAAAAGCTGTCTAAGAATGAAAATCCTTCACCTCCACTTAAGAATCTATCATGCAATTCCAATAACCCTATATATACACTTTTACTACCTAAAAAGCAAAGGAGACAAAAATAGTTCTGTCCACAAAATATGCTGCAAGAAGATTTTTATAACAATTAGAACTTTGAAATAGATGAACTCTGTTCTTTCTGACTCTTAACACATATGCACAGAGACTGAGACCATTGAATTCATGTGAAAAAGAAACAAAAATAGAGGTAAAACCCTAAAATGTGGAATTCCTTATTAATTAAAAAATATGATCATGATTTAAAACTGTGGTCGAAAGAAATAATATTTTAGGATGATTAAACATTCTAAAATTGGCTTGTGGTGGTGGTTACACAACTCTGCAATCATATATATATATATATACACATTAAACACACAATTAATATATATAATTTTATATATATATAAAATATATATAAACTCTATGGTTTTTAAAAATATTTTATTTATTTATTTGAGAGAGAGAATGAGGGGTGAGAAAGGCTATAGGGAGAGAGAGAGAGAGAGAGAGAGAGAGAAGCAGACTCCCTGCTGAGCAGGAAGCCGGATGTGGGGCTCCATCCCAGGATGCTGGAATCATGACCTGAGCTGAAGGCAGACACTTAACTGACTGAGCCATCCAGGCACCCTGAATTGTATACTTTAAATAGGTAAACTTTGCAGTGTGAAATTATCTCTGTAAAGCTATTAAAAATAGATTATGAATGTCTAAAAACCAAATTTGAAGAAACCTAAAAAGCACAGGTAAAATGTTGTTTGGATCTAGTACTTGGACACTAACTACAATGTCACTCTGTGCAGCTTATCATTTTGATAATGTTATGGATTATAAACAAAATTGTTGAACTGGCTTTAGGTTGTTAAAGTAAGTTGAATAAATAAGATGAAGTGTTAAATAAAGGCCAATGATACAGGATAATTACAGATGTGTCATTGTAATGGAGGATAGAAATGAAGCAGTTCATTTGTAGCAAATGACTAGTAGTTTTTATTAAAAGTGCTAAATGAGTGAAGCTACCGATGATGTTTAGGAGCAATAGGCTTTTACTATTTGGATACTCAAAGGTCTGATATCATGGAACACTGAGTTTATTATAAAAACAAGCTCTTCAAGAAGAATCATGTAGGGTTTTTGTGAATGAATTATCTGGTTGAGTCTTCAGTTCTTCATTTTGCTTACACAGTTTCAACTTGGCTTTAATAATCAATGCTCATAGACTAAGCTCAAAAGACTTTAACTTTGGCACTTCGTTAATGCTTCAATGAAGTTCTACTAAGACTATTCTGCTGGGTCTCTCTCTGGATCATTAAACAACCTCTAATTCCAGTTATCAGTGTAGGTGAATGAAAAATCTTGTAGAGAAATGTAAAAGAAAAGAAAAATATCATTCATTGTCCTGCAAAATGCCTTTTAGGTGACAGTATAGTTGTGCTTTGTTCCCATGCCACGTTCTTCAACTCTTGAAACCAATTTTCTATTTTCTCATTGCTTATTAGAGATAATCCTGGGTATAGTGATTTCCTGTGCCTTCTGATAGTGTAGACCCTAATTGTCACCTACTACTGCTTTCTCAACAGATCCCTCTACACTTTTCTTCCCTCTTCTATCACTTTGTAGAGCAAGTTATATTTACTAGTATGTCACAGCCTTCATATATGTTTATTTTATCACTAATTATCATTCATTTCTGTGGCTCATGCTGTCTTAATTTCTTCCTTTAATGGCCAACTCTCTAAACCTGCTGAATATAAGAGTAAAATTCCTTGGTGTTTAAGGGAAAATGTAATGCCTATTATAATTTATTAAAATGCTATACTTTTTGAACTTTTAAAATTATGGTCGTATTTTGTTCAAAACTAGAACAGAAACAAAGAGCCAAATAAAACAAGTAAATACATTTTTTTATTTAAATAGTAGACTACTACACTGAGAAAGCATGTATGACTTTTACACACAACATTGTTAAATTTATAGATACAGTATTAAGTGAAAGAATGATTCCATTTATAAATTTTTAAAAGAGGCAAAACTAATTTATGAAAACAAAGCAAAATAGGTTCTCTCTCTTTCCATAGGATTATAATGGTGAAAGGACATAAGGGAAGTTTCTTAGTTGCTGTTATACTCTGTCTTGATCTGGGTGGTGGTTTCACAGGTATACTCAGTTCATAAAATTCATTGAGCTGTACACTTAGTGTTTGTGCACGTTCCATGTATTATATTTCTTTTTTCCTCATTTTTCCCTTTAATGTTATTTTATACAAACAATAATGTTATTTTATATCCATTAAGAGGGGCCACAGAGCTGTGGTTTCAAATAGCTTTTTAGTATTAGATTCCTTTATTTCTTTTTACCTTTGGAGCTCCTTCATGCATTTCTTCCACTCCCCAATTCCCAACTCTGGCAACTACCAATCTGTTCTATGTATGAGCTTGGTTTGCTTATTTTAGATTCCACATATAAGAGAGATCATATGGTATTTGTCTTACCATATGCCTAGGCTAGTTCTTGGGATACAAAGGTAAATTGCTATTACCTATCCTTAAGAAGCTCACAGTTTAATTGGAGGAGACAGATGCAATCAGTTAATATGAAAATATGTATAAAGTATTATGGGACTACAAAAAAAGGGGAAATAGCCTCATTCATCCTAAACCTAGGGAGTAAGGTCAGGAGAGATACATTGAAGATACTAATGCTGGAATTAAAATTTTCACCTAACATTATAAAATGTTTCAAACATATAGTAAAGTTGAGAAAATTTAGAGAAACATTTTAAAAAAAGCTTCTTTTGGAGTGGCTAGGTGGCTCAGTTGGTTAAGCGTCAGCTTAGGTCATGATCTCAGGGTTGTGTGAGTTCAAGCCACACTAGGCATGGAGTCTACAAAAAAAAAAAGAGAGAGAAAAAACTTCTGTCATTACAATTTTACTGTATATTATCACATCTGTCCACATGTATATTCCTCTAAGCATCAATTCAGGTTATTTTTTATTAATTTCAAAGTAAATTTCATCAGTACTCTTTTCCTTAATTAACGTTTCTGCATGCATATCATTACCTAGAGTTCAGCATTTGTTCCAATGTTTTTCTTTTGATGTAAACTGTGTATGCAATTAAACACACAAACTGTAATATTTGCTGAGTTTTGACAACTGTGTAACCAAACTCTTATCAAGAAACAGACCATAACCATCACTTCTGAAAGAACCATCATGCCCCACCAATTCCCACCCATATCCACTGACACTAGAGGCAACTACTGCCATGATTTTCTCCATCAAAGACTTGCCTGTTTTGGATATTTGTACAAATTAAACGATACAATATATTCTCTTTTGTGAAGGATGTTGTGTCTTTTTAAAATTTATTTATTTTAGAGAGAGAGAGAGAGAGCTAGAGAGCTAGGGCTCATGCCCCTGTATGAGTGGGGGGAGGGGCAGAGCAGACACCCGACTGAACTCAGACACTGACACCCGGCTCAAACTCATGACCAACAAGATCATGACCTGAGCCAAAACCAAGAGTTGGTCACTCAACCATCTGTCATCCAGGCACCCCAGGATGTTATGTCTTAAAAAATGAGGAAAGACAAGTCAGGGAATTCTGTGAGGAAGAAGGGAAAGTTTGGTCAGATTGTACATCTCACCACAGCCAATTTTTGGAATACTTTGCTGAATTTCAGACTCTAGATCCTGCTTTCCAGTGAAATCTTGACTTTGACCCCTTGGCTATCCAGATATGAAGCATCAGCAGTCAGAATCTTTTTGCTTGTGATTTTTTATTTTCCCTTCTTTGACTTACATGAAGCTGTTGCTACTAAAGTCTTGATGTGACAGTCTAGAATCAAATTGCTTTAGTGTAACCTTTTTTGTTTTATTTTTTAGAGAAAAGATATTAATTTTAGTTTTAGGTTCATAGTTACCCTTCTTTTATTTTTAACTCTTATTTGAGAAAAAAATCTGCAACAAGACTATTGTATCCAGAAAGGCTATAATTCAGAATAGGAAGAGAGATAAAGAATTTCCCAAACAAAAAATGTTGAAGGAATCCATCACCATTAAACCACCCTTATAAGAAACATTAGTGGGAATTCTTTGAATGGAAAGAAAAGGACATAATCAGGAGTAAGAAAATTAGAAGAGGAAAATATTTCACAGGTACATACAAACATAATAAAAATAGTATGTCAATCAGTTATAAAACCAGTACAGAGGTTAAAACACTAAAGCAGTAAAATAAGTTAATCTATAAAAATCAGCCAAGGGATTTACAAAATAAAAATATGTAAAGTATTACATCATATACACAAAACTTGAGGTGGGGAGTAAAATTTACTGCTTTTAGAATGGGTTCAAACTTAAGTGGCCATCATTCTACTATAGACCAGCATATGCATAGGATGTTTTATATAAATCTAATGGTAACTACAAATCAAAAACCTATGATACATATACAAAAACTAAAGAGAAAGGAATCCAAGCATAAAAAAGCTAACTAACCACAAGAGAAGAGAGCAAGAGAAGAAAGGAACAGAGAAAAATTACAAAAACAACCATAAAACAAATAACAAAATGGCAATAAGCAAATACCTATCGATAATTAATTTGAATGTAAATGCACTAAATGCTCTAATTAAAAGACCTTGGGTGACTGAATGGATAAAAAAGTAAGACCCATGTATAGGCTGATTTCAAACCTAGGGATGCATGGCAGACTGAAAATAAAGAAATAGAAAAACATTTATCATGGAAATAGAAGTGAAAACAATGTTGGGATAGCAATACTTATATCAGACAAATAGACTTTAAAACAACAACAACAAAAAAGAGACAAGGATACTACATAGTTATAAAGGGAACAATCCAACAAGAAGACATAGCAATTGTAAATATTTATGCATCCAACTTGGGAGCACCCAAATACATAAGCAACTGCTAACAGTCATAAAGGAAGAAATCCATAGTAATACAATAATAGTAAGGCACTTTAACACCCCACTTACGTCAATGGATAGATCATCCAGATAGAAAATAAACAAGGATACCATGGCTTTGAATGACATATTGGACCAGATGAATCTAACAGATATGTTCAGAACAGTTCAATCCCAAAACACATCCTTTTCAAGTGTACATGAAACATTCTCCAAAATAGATTACATCCCAGGTCACAGAACAAGTCTCAACAAATTGAAAAAGATTGAGAGCAAATCACTCATCTTTTCTGACCACCTTTTTCACAAGAAAAAGTTTGAAAAGAACACAAATACATGGAGGTTAAATAACATGCTATTCAACATGAATGGGTCAACCAGGAAATCAAAGAGGAAATAAGAAAATACATGGAGACAAATGATAATGACAACACAATGGTCCAAAATCTTTGCAGATGCAGCAAAAGCTTTTCTTTTTTTTTTTTTATGACAGTCACACAGAGAGAGAGAGAGAGGCAGAGACACAGGCAGAGGGAGAAGCAGGCTCCATGCACTGGGAGCCCGATGTGGGATTCGATCCCGGGTCTCCAGGATCACGCCCTGGGCCAAAGGCAGGCGCCAAACCGCTGCGCCACCCAGGAATCCCAGCAAAAGCTTTTCTAAGAGGGAGGTTTATAGCAATACAGGCCTATTTCAAGAAGCAAGAAAAATACCAAATAATCTATACTTAAACCTAAAGGAGCTAGAAGAAGAAGAGCAAACAAATCCCAAAACCCACAGAGGGAAGGAAATAATAAAGATTAGAGCAGAAATAAATGAAATAGAGACTCAACAACAACAAAATCCAGTTCAATAAAATCAGCTGTTGTTTGAAAAGAAAAACAAAATTGATAAACCTTTAGTCAGACTCATCAAAAAAGAGAGAGAGAGGACTCAAGTAGATGAAATCAGGAAAGAGGAGAAACGACAACCAACATCAAAGAAATACAAAGGAATATAAGAGAATATTTTGAAAAATTATATGCCAACAGATTGGACAACCTAGAAGAGGCAAATTCTAAGAAACACATACCTACCAAAACTGAATCAGGAGGAAATAGAAAATTTGAATGGATAAATTAGAGGCAGTAAAATTGAATCTGTAATAAAAAAACTCCCAACAAACAATAAACAAAAGTCCAGAACAGACAACTTCACAGGTGAATTCTATAAAACATTTAAAGAAGAGTTAATACCTATTCTTCTCAAACTATTTCAAAATATAAAAGAAGATGGAAAGCTTCTAAATTTATTCTATGAGACCAGCATTACTCTGATACCAAAACCAGATAAAGAAACTACAAAAAGAAGAACAGGTCAATATCTCTGATGAACATAGGTTCCAAAATCCGCAACAAAATTTAGCAAACCGAATCCAACAATACATTTAAAAATTATTCACCATGGTCGAGTGGGATTTATTCCAGAGATGCGTAGGTAGTTCAATATTTGCAAATCAGTAAACATCATCAATCACATTAATAAGAGAAAGGATTAAAAACATATGATCATTTCAATAGATGCATAAAAAGCACTTGACAAAGTACTACATCCATTCATGACAAAAACTCTTAACAAAGTAGGTTTAGAGGGAATATACGTCAACATAATATAGGCTATATATATAAAAAAACACAGCTAACATCATAGTCAAAGGTAAAAAACTGAGAGTTTTTCCTCTAAGATCAGGAACAACACAAGGATGTCCACTCTCCCCATCACTTTTATTCTACATAGTACTGGAAGTTCTGGCCACAGCAATCAGAAAAGAAAAAGAAAAAGCATTCAAATTGGTAAAAAAGGGGTAAAACTTTTACATGTTGCAGATCACATGATACTATATGTACAAAGCCCCAAGACTCCACCAAAAAACAACTAGAACTGATAAATGAATTGAGTAAAGTTGAGAATACAAAATTAATATACAGAAATCCGTTGAATTTTGAAATATTTACAAGGAAGTAGTGGGAGGAAAAAATAAGGAAACAATCCCATTTACAATTGCATCAAAAAGAATGGAATATTTAGGAATAAACTTAACCAAGGAGGTAAAGACTGTACTCTGAAAACTATAAAACATTGATGAAAGGAAGATGACACAAACAAATGGAAAGATATTCCATCCTCATGAATTGGAAGGACCAATACTGTTAAAATGTCCATACTATCCAAAGCAATCTACAGATTTAATGTAATCCCTATCAAACTACCAAGAGCATTTTTCACAGAACTAGAATAAATAATCCTAAAATTTATATGGAACCACAAAAACCATGAATAGCCAAAACAATCTTGAAAAAGAACAAAACTGGAGATACCACAATCCCAGATTTCAAGATATACAACAAAGCTGTAGTAACCAAGACAGAATGGTACTGGCACAAAAATGGACACACAGATCAATGAAATGGAATAGAGAGCTCAGAAATAAACCCATTCTTTAATGGTCAGCTAATCTATGACAAAGGAGGCAGGAATATACAATGTGAAAAAGACAGTCTTTTCAACAAATGATGTTGGGAAAATGGGACAGCTACATGCAAAAGAATGAAACTAGACCACTTTCTTATACCACACAGAAAAATAAATTCAAAATGGATTAAAGAAATAAATGTGAGACCTGAAACCATAAAATTCCTAGAAGAGAACATAGTTAGTAGTCTCTTTGACATCATCTGTAGAAACATTTTTCTAGATTTGTGTTCTTAGGCAAGAGGAACAAAAGCAACATTAAACTATTGGGAGTATGCCAAGATAAAAAGCTTTTACAAAAGAAATGAAACCATCAGCAAAACAAAAAGTCTACTGAATGGGAAAATATATTTACAAATTATATCTCTAATAAGGGTTTAATATCCAAAATATGTAAGGAACTTATATAATTCAACATCAAAACCCAAATAATCCAATTAAAATGAGTAGAAGACATAAATAGACATTTTTTTCAAAGAAAAAATAGACAAATGAAAAGATGCTCAACATGACTAATTATCGGGGAAATGCAAATAAAAGCCACCATGGGATGTCACTTCACAGCTGTCATAATGGCTAGAATCAGAAACACAGGAAATGGTGGGGATATGGAGAAAAAGGAACCCTCATGTATTATTGGTGGGAATGCAAGCTGGTGCAGCCACTGTGGAAAACAGTATGGAGGTTCTTCAAAAAATTAACAATAGTGCTACCATATCCCATAATTCCACTACTGGAATATTGTATGGAATTGTTAGATCATTATATCATACACCCAAAAGTAATATAACACTATTATAAGTGTATGTTTAATCCCCTTTATTTCACCAATCCCTGTCACACACACACCCCCACCCCTCTGGCAACTATCAGTTTGTTCTCTGTATTTATATGTCTGATTCTGTATTTTATTTTTTCATTTGTTTTATTATTTTTTTTAGATTCCACATGTGAGTGAAATCAGATGTTACTTGTCTTTCTCAGTCTGATGTATTTAACTTAGCTTAATACCCTGTAGGTCCATTCATGCTGTCACAAATGGCAAGATATCATCCTTTTTTATGGCTACATAATATTCCATTATACTCTTTAAATGTCAGTTGATAAAAATATTGATATTGTATTCCAGACCAGGAGTCCTAAGTTCATCTAGGTTCAACTACATACCTTTAGCACTACTCTCATCATGATTCCTGGCTCCCAGTTCTGTGATTCTCTATAGCCTCCTTATGCCTTTAGATGTGAAAGCACAATCAAATACTTCTTGCCTTTAAGCACTGTTAGTAAAAAAGCATAAAATCCCAGATGATGGGAATGTTATCACATGAGAAAATTCCTTAATCAGCTAAAAGAGCTTAGCATTCATAGCTATTCAAAGCGACTAATCAGACATTTTATCCTAAGAAAAAGCAAGTGGTAAAGAGAGTCATAAAACACTACTTCCAAGAACTATGTAAAAATTAAAACAAATATCTCCCCCAAATTTGGAATAAATGGTTACTTTGCCAGAGAGCAAATACACAATGATGTTCTAAATAATAGTAAAACAACTTTAAATTCAACTGCATGAATTTTAAAGGTAAATTTGGGGCACAAGGATCACATCGATGTAGTTTTTAAAGGCATTTTAGTAATCTCTTTTATCTGTTCTCATTGCCATTGTTTGCAAACACATTGCCTGTCCTTAGTGAAGACTTTACTACCTATCACAATATTCAACTACCCTTCACTACCAATCACAATATTTAACAGTCTTCTAAAATATGAGCGTGATACCCAGATGATTTGAAGAAATTCTCCTTTCTCATTCAGTAAATTTTTCTAGGCCTCCAACTTGGCAAGATTCCCTTTACCCTCTGACTGTTCATCTTTTATAGGACAACTCAGCATCCAGGATTGCCCCAGAAAGATCCACTCTATAGTTGTAAAGAGGAAAATGTTCAAATCTTCAGGAAGCACTGCAAGGATAACATTTATCAAGAAAAAAAATCTAGCTGTATTTCTGCTGTTCCGAGCTGTGTGATCTTGGTTAACCCCATATATTTCTTTGGGCCTATGGTTCCCTGCTTGTGAAATGAAAAATAATGTGGTTCTACTATAAATAAAAATGTCAACTTAAAAGGATACATAAAAACAAAAGTTATTTATTTATTTTTATTTTTTAATATATTTTTTAAGATTTTATTTATTTATTCATGATAGTCACACACACACAGAGAGAGAGAGAGAGAGGCAGAGACACAGGCAGAGGGAGAAGCAGGCTCCATGCAGGGAGCCTGACGTGGGATTCGATCCCGGGTCTCCAGGATCACGCCCTGGGCCAAAGGCAGGTGCTAAACCACTGCGCCACCCAGGGATCCCACAAAAGTTATTTTTAGATGCAATTTTAACATCCTTGTTTCATACAGGTTATACAAATTCTTTTTTTAATATATTTTTTTAAAGATTTTATTTATTCATTCATGAGAGAAGAGAGAGAGGCAGAGACATAGGCAGAGGGAGAAGCAGACTCCTCACAGGGAGCCAGATGCGGGACTAGATCCCTTGATTCCAGGATTACACACTAAGCCTAAGGCAGATGCTCAACCGGTGAGCCATCCAGGGAACCTCAGGTCATACAAATTCACATAATTTTGTGTTACTAGATTTGTTAGAGATTTAATGAATGGTGATCACAGTGCTTTCCTCCAGGTCTTTGTGATGGTAAGGGTTAGAATTTTCTTCAATAAGTTTTTTTTTGGGAATTCATTAATTAATTCAATTATACATTACTTGATGTGCTATTATATGCTTCATATAATTTCTACAGAATTTAACTTATGTATAGTAGGCAACCAGGAGCTAGGAAATAAATGAATAACTAACTAGAAAACATTATATCCTAATTTTCAAGAAACAGGCACAAAAGGTGAAAGTATTTCTATTGCCACTCCCTGTTTACTAGCACCCTCCCCAACCAGGCTCTGCCCAACCATACAGCACCTTTTTGGGAATTAGAAAAACACTTTTTTTCTTCAAGGAAAAAGCACCTATGCTAGTATATTTTCTCAGTTGTCACTAACAAAAATTATAACAAAATGAATTATTACCCCAATCGGATTTTGTTACAATAAATGGAAGATTAGTATTAAATATTAGTTATTAAATATAATTTCATGTAAATCCTGTCTTAGTGAAAGCACTTCTAGGTTTAAACCGGGAATTCAGCAAATATTCTGGTGGAGTAAACGTAGATAGCATTAATTACAAAAGGAAACATTAGAATTATCTATATTAAACCACAAGGCAGCATTCTAAAAATGTAAATATATTCCACTTAAGTAGTACATCTGTCAAAAAAGAAGCTCCTGGATTTAGTGGTTGTAAAGAAAACATGCAAAACTGAAAACAATAAAGATGTGAATCAAAACCCATTAGATACAATGCTTTTGCATAATGCATAACCAAAAGAAGTGTGTGATGCAGGCCTATCCCAGCAATATGACTCTTTCATATCTGAGTGGTTTTCATGTCCAATCTCCTCTGTGGGAATGCTATGACCCCCTTTATAATTACAATAAACTTCTATTCACTTTGTGGCAGATAAGCCAAATTGAACCTACCTAGTGGAATATTCTGGAACTTCCTTCTCCTGGTTTATTGAGCCTTCTCGGTATGCCCACAACAGATGGTTCATTCTGTATTGTAAGATATTTATCAGATTGTTTTATGCTACAATTAGTATGCTAGTAAACAAGCTTCTTAGAGGATGTGGAAGATCCCTGATCAATAGCATTTATTGATTTCCATGGTTATATATATGCTCACACTGGCCAATTTGGAGCTATCACTGGTTTTAACAACTGACTGGCAAAAATTCCTAAATGGTCAACAGTTATCTTTCCTGAGCCTTTTTCAGCCAGCTCCAGCACATCAATGGATATCACTGTCTTACGTATCTGTCTCCTCTCCTGGATGGTGAATATCTCAAAGCCAAGAATCCTGTATCATGTATCTTTGTATCCCTACAAGTTACCACAGTTCTTGGTACAAGATAGGTGCTTAGTTAATATTTTGATATGTTAGCTTAAAATTATTTTGTATGTTTTCTATTCCACAATTCAAGCAATTGGCTTTGAGTTCACTAATGTAGAGAACATGCTATGGGGTAGAAAAAAATCCATATGTCTAGCTTTTGTACTTGAGCCTCAGAGAGAAAAAAAGGATTTTACAGTAGAGATAAAATGTTAAGACGTTGTATCTGATTACATTTCATAAACATTTGTATGTTCTAATTATTGAGTAAGGTTGTCAATTGTGTTGTCCAAATTTCCTATATCCTCAACATTTTTTTATCCTACTTGATCTATCAATTATTGGTAGAGGTATCCTAAAGTCTATCATAGAGAATGGACTTGCCAATTTTTCCTGAAAGTGTTAACATTTTTTTAAAAAAATACTTTTCAATTGCTTAATGTACATACAGAAAAGTGCACATATTTTTCAGCCTGACAAATTACAACACAGTGAATACACCCAGGTTAAGAACCCCAGAAATCCCCTTTATGCCACTTTCAAACACTAACCCCATCTTCCTTCCCACAGGTCACCACTATCCAAGTTTCTCACACCACAAGTTAGTTCTACCCATTGCTGAGGTTTACAGAAGTGGAATCATACTGTTTTTATATACTTGGATTTTTCGATCAACATTATGTTTGTGTAACTCATTAATTTATTTTGTTGATTTTCATCATTGTATAATGTTTTCTTATATGAATATACCATAATTTATTTATTCAGTCTACTGTTAAAGAACATTTAAACTGTTTCCAGTGAGACAATTAAGAAAAATGTTTGTTTTTAGAATACATTTCTAAACATTTAAGTTGGATATAAATCTAAAGAATTTATATCTGGGGTGGCGGGACAAGACAGTGGAGGAGTAGGGTCCCCAAGTCACCTGTCCCCACCAACCTACCTGGATAAATTTCAGATCATCCTTAAAACCTACAAATTCTATCTGAGATTTAAAGAGAGAACAGTTGGAACGCTACAGAGAGAAGGCTTTGTGCTTCTATCAAGGTAGGAAGGCGAAAAAAAAAATTAAAAAGTATCCAGTGGGGGAGCCCCCCCCCTCCCGAGAAGCCGGGCTAAGGGGGGCGGCGAGAGCCTTGGGGACAGAAAAGCCCAGCCCCGGAGAAGTGAGAACTTGAAAAATCTGCACCGGATTCTTCTCGGAGGGAAAGGCGCTGGTAGGGAACTCGGGCAGGATTCCAGGAGGGGCAGTGGGGCCCCCAGGTTCCCGGGGTCACTAACAGAGGAGGTGCGCCCAGGGGAGAGCGCGCCACACCCCGCAGGCCGAGCGCCGGCAAGGGCTGGAGCGCACCCACGGGTCGGGAGCAGCTCAGGCTACGGCTCCGCTCGGAGAGGGCTGCGGGGCCTGGGAGCCTAGGGCGCTGGGGACAC
Organism: Vulpes lagopus; assembly: GCF_018345385.1. Taxonomy (NCBI): domain Eukaryota; kingdom Metazoa; phylum Chordata; class Mammalia; order Carnivora; family Canidae; genus Vulpes; species Vulpes lagopus. Next base: position 64,434,829 of record NC_054829.1, read on the forward strand.
AGCCCAGGATCCTGCGCTCCCCCCGGGACAGGTGGAGGTGGGGAGGACACAGGACAGCGAAGATGCCCCTGCAGCCAGGCGCCCACAGCTGTGCAGGTCAGTGCCCCCCGACCCGGGAGCATCCAGGCCCCTGTGGACTGGGAGCCGCGGGAGTTACTGGGGGAGCTGACTCCAGGGCGGGGGAGCTGGCCGCCGCCACTGTTGTTGTTCCTCCTGGTGTCACCCTGTGCCTGGGAGGGGGCCGCCAGGGAACAGGGGCCTCACAAGATAAACAGCTCCCCCTGAGCCATGCACCTAGCATGCACACACCTGAGAATCAGCACAGGAGGCCCCTCCCCCAGAAGACCAGCTGGAAGGACAGGGGAAGAGCAAGTTCTTGACCGAGCAGCTCTGGGAAGCTCCAGGGGAAGTCAAGGGATTTACAGTATATAGAACCAGAGGATACCCCTCCTTGGTTTTCATTTTCGTTTTTGTTTTTTCTTTTTTCTTTTTCTTTTCTCTCTCTTCTTTTCTTCCTTTTTCCAGTACAACTCATTTTTAGCCACTCTGCACTGAGCAAAATGACTAGAAAGAATAACTCACCACAAAAGAATTAGAAACAGTACCCTCTCCCACAGAGTTACAGAATTTGGATTACAATTCGATGTCAGAAAGCCAATTCAGAAGCACAATTATAAAGCTACTGGTGGCTCTGGAAAAAAGCATAAAGGATTCCAGAGACTTCATGACTGCAGAATTTAGATCTAATCAGGCCGAAATTAAAAATCAGTTAAATGAGATGCAGTCCAAACAGGAGGTCCTAACGACGAGGGTTAATGAGGTAGAGGAACGAGTGAGTGACATAGAAGAGAAGTTGGTGGCAAGGAAGGAAGCTGAGGAAAAAAGAGAAAAACAATTAAAAGACCATGAGTAAAGGTTAAGGGAAATAAATGACAGCCTCTGAAGGAAAAATTTACGTTTAATTGGGGTCGCAGAGGGTGCTGAGAGGGACAGAGGACCAGAAAGCATATTTGAACAAGTCATAGCTGATAACTTCCCTAATTTGGGGAGGGAAACAGGCATTCAGATCTAGGAGATAAAGAGATCCCCTCTAAAATCAATAAAAACCATTCAACACTTCGACATTTAATAATGAAACTTGCAAATTCCAAAGATAAAGAGAAGATCCTTAAAGCAGCAAGAGACAAGAGATTCCTACCTTATATGGGGAGAAATATTAGATTAATAGCAGACCTCTCCACAGACACCTGGCAGGCCAGAAAGGGCTGGCAGGATATATTCTGAATGAGAAGAACATGCAGCCAAGAATACTTTATCCAGCAAGACTCTCATTCAGAATAGGAGAGATAAAGAGCTTCCAAGATCGGCGGAAACAGAAAGAATATGTGACCTCCGAACCAGCTCTGTAAGAAATACGAAGGGGGACCCTGTAAAAGAAAGAGGACACCCAAAGAAATAATACACAAAAACAGGGACTGAATAGGTATTATGATGACACTAAATTAAGATCTTTCAATAGTAACTCTGAACGTGAAATGGCTTAATGATACCATCAAAAGGAGCAGGGTTTCAGACTGGATAAAAAAGCAAGACCCATCTATTTTCTGTCTATGAGAGACTCATTTTAGACATAAGGACACCTACAGCCTGAAAATGAAAGGTTGGAGAACCATTTACCATTCAAATTGTCCTCAAAAGAAAGCTGGGGTAGCCATCCTTATATCAGATGAAGTTTATCCCAAAGACTGTAGTGAGAGATGAAGAGGGACACTATATCATACTTAAAGGATCTATCCAACAAGAGGACCTAACAATCAATATTTATGCCCCGAATGTGGGAGCTGCCAAGTGTATCAATCGATTAATAACCAAAGTAATGACATACTTATAATACACTAATACTGGGAGACTTCAACACGGTGCTTTTTGCAAATGACAGATATTCTAAGCACAACATCTCCAAAGAAACAAGAGCTTTAAATGATACAGTGGATCAGATGGATTTCACAGGTATTTACAGACTTTACATCCAAATGCAACTGAATACACATTCTTCTCAAGTGCATATGGAACTTTCTCCAGAATAGATCACTGGGTCACAAATCAGGTCTCAACTAATACCAAAAGACTGGGATTTTCCCCTGCATATTTTCAGACCATAATGTTTTGAAACTTGAACTCAATCACAAGAATAAATTTGGAAGAAACTCAAACATGTGGAGGTTAAGGACCATCCTGCTAAAAGATGAAATGGTCAACCAGAAAATTAGAGAAGAATTAAAAAGATTCGTGGAAACTAATGAGAATGAAAATACAATCATTCAAAATCGTTGGGATACAGCAAAAGCAGTCCTAAATGGGAAATACATCGCAATACAAGCATCCCTCAAAAAATTGGAAAAAACTCAAATACACAAGCTAACCTTGCACCTAAAGGAACTGGATAAAGAACAGCAAATAAAACCTACAGCAGGCAGAAGAAGATAGTTAATAAAGATTCGAGCAGAACTCAGTGAAATAGAGACCAGAAGAACTGTAGAACAGATAAACAAAACCAGGAGTTGGTTCTTTGAAAGAATTAACAAGATAGATAAACTATTGGCCAGCTTTATTAAAAACAAAAGAGAAAAGATTCAAATTAGTAAAATCATGAATGAAAAAAGGAGAGATCACAACCAAGGAAAACACAAAAGGAAATACAAGGAAATAAAACGATTTTAAAAACATATTATGAGCAGCTATACACCAATAAATTAGGCAATCTAGAAGAAATGGATGCATTTCCGGAAAACCACAAACTACCATAACTGTAACAGGAAGAAATAGAAAACCTGAACAGGCCAATAACCAGAGAGGACATTGAAGCAGTCATCCAAAACCTCCCAAGACACAAAAGTCCAGGGCCAGATGGCTTCCCAGGGGAATTCTATCAAACGTTTAAAGAAGAAACAATACCTATTCTACTAAAGCTGTTTCAAAAGATAGAAAGGGATGGAATACTTCCAAATATTCTATGAGGCCAGCATCACCTTAATTCCAAAACCAAAGACCCCACCAAAAAGGAGAATTATAGACCAATATCCCTGATGAACACAGATGCAAAATTCTCAACAAGATACTGGCCAATAGGATCCAACAGTACATTAAAAAGATTATTCACCATGACCAAGTGGGATTTATCCCTGGGATGCAAGGCTGGTTCAACACTTGTAAAGCAATCAGTGTGATAGATCATATCAACAAATGAAAAAACAAGAACCATAGGATCCTCTCAATAGTTGCAGAGAAAATATTTGACAAGATACAGCATCCCTTCCTGATCAAAACTCTTGAGACTGTAGGGATAGAGGGAACATTCCTCAGCGTCTTATATGCCATCTATGAAAAGCCCACAGCAAATATTATTCTAAATGGGGAAACACTGGGGGCCTTTCTGCTAAGATCAGGAATCCGACAAGGATGTCCACTCTCACCACTGCTATTCAACATAGAACTAGAAGTCCTAGCCTCAGCAATCAGGCAATAAAAAAATAAAAGGCATCCAAATTGGCAAAGAAGAAGTCAAACTCTCCCTCTTTGCAGATGACATGATATTGTACATAGAAACCCCAAAAGACTCCACCCCATGATTGCTAGAACTCATACAGCAATTCGGCAGTGTGGCAGGATACAAAATCAATGCACAGAAATCAGTGGCATTTCTATACACTAACAATGAGACTGAAGAAAAAGAAATTAAGGAGTCAATCCCATTTAAAATTGCACCCAAAAGCATAAGATGCCTAGAAATAAACCTAACCAAAGAGGTAAAGGATCTATACCCTAAAAACTACAGAACACTTCTGAAAGAAACTGAGGAAGACACAAAGAGATGGAAAAATATTCCATGTTCATGGATTGGAAGAATAAATATTGCGAAAATGTCAATGCTACCCATTAAATGCACATTTAATGCAATCCCTATCAAAATGCCATGGACTTTCTTCAGAGAATTGGAACAAATCATCTTAAGATTTGTGTGGATTCAGAAAAGACCCCAAATAGCCAGGGAATATTGAAAAAGAAAACCAGAGCTGGGGCATCACTATGCCGGATTTCAGGTTGTATTGCAAAGCTATGATAATCAAGACAGTGTGGTACTGGCACAAAAATAGACACATAGATCAATGGAACAGAATAGAGAACCCAGAAGTGGGCCCTCAACTCTATGGTCAACTAAAGCAGGAAAGACTATCCACTGGAAAAAGGACAGTCTATTCAATAAATGGTACTGGGAAAATTGGACATCCACATGCAGAAGAATGAAACTAGACCACTCTCTTACACCATACACAAAGATAAATTCAAAATAGATGAAAGATCTAAATGTGAGACAAGATTCCATCAAAATCCTAGAGGAGAACACAGGCAACACCCGTTTTGGACTTGGCCCAGCAACTTCTTGCAAGATACATCCATGAAGGCAAGAGAAACAAAAGCAAAAATGAACTATTGGGACTTCATCAAGATAAAAAGCTTCTGCACAGCAAAAGAAACAGTCAACAAAACTAAAAGACAACCTACAGAATGGGAGAAGATATTTGCAAATGACCTATCAGTTAAAGGGCTAGTATCCAAGATTTATAAAGAACTTGTTAAATTCAGCAGCAAAGAAACAAACAATCCAATCATGAAATGGGCAGAAGACATGAACAGAAATCTCACAGAGGAAGACATGGACATGGCCAACACGCACATGAGAAAATCCTCTGCATCACTTGTCATCAGGGAAATACAAATCAAAACCACAATGAGATACCACCTTACACAGTGAGAATGGGGAAAACTAACAAGGCAGGAAACCACAAATGTTGGAGAGGATGTGGAGAAAGGGGAACCCTCTTGCACTGTTGGTGGGAATGTGAACTGGTGCAGCCACTCTGGAAAACTGTGTGGAGGTTCCTCAAAGAGTTAAAAATAGACCTGCCCTACGACCCAGCAATTGTGCTGCTGGGGATTTACCCCAAAGATTCAGATGCAATGAAACGCCGGGACACCTGCACCCCGATGTTTATAGCAGCAATGTCCACAATAGCCAAAATGTGGAAGAAGCCTCAGTATCCATCGAAAGATGAATGGATAAAGAAGATGTGGTCTATGTATACAATGGAATATTCCTCAGCCATCAGAAAGGGCGAATACCCAACATTTGCTTCAACATGGATGGAACTGGAGGGTATTATGCTGAGTGAAGTAAGTCAATTAGAGAAGGACAAACATTATATGGTCTCATTCATTTGGGGAATATAAAAAATAGTGAAAGGGAATAAAGGGGAAAGGAGAAAAAAATGAGTGGGAAATATCAGTGAGGGAGACAGAACATGAGAGACTCCTAACTCTGGGAAACGAACAAGGGGTGGTGGAAAGGGAGGTGGGTGGGGGGTTGGGGTGACTGGGTGGTGGGCACTGAGGAGGGCAATTGATAGGATGAGCGCTGGGTGTTATGCTATATGTTGGCAAATCGGACTCCAGTAAAAAATATACAAGAATATTTAAAGAATATCTAAAGAATTATGTATATATCTAAAGAATTTATGTATGAAATTGCTAGCAATATCATATATATATATTGTATATATATATATATATATATTTATATTTATATGTTTAGTCCATGTATGTACTTTAGTGGATAATGCCAAGCTGTTGCTTCAAGTGGTTCCACCCATTTACAATCTGACCTGCAGGGTAATGAGAGTTTCCATTGTTTTACACCCATAGAGAGACTTGATATTTTCATTCTTTTCAATTTTAGTCATCCTCTTGTTAAGTAGTATTTTCTCATTGTGTTCTTTTAAATTAAACTTTATTTTGAGGCAGTTGAAGATTTGCAAGCAGGTGTAAGAAATGATAGAGAGTGATCCTATGGACCTTTTCCCAGTTTCCCTCAATAGTAACATCTTCTAAAAGTATAATACTATATGAGGGTATTAACATTTATACAGTCAAGATAAGGAATTTTCCCATCACTACAAGGGAATTCCTATCACTATATGATTTTCTCCATTTGTAGCCTCAACTAATGTCTCCCTACCTCACCTGCTCCTTAACCCCCACAACCACTAATCTGTTCTCCATTTCTGTAAAATGTCATTTCAAGAATGCTATATAAATGCAATCATACAGTAGGTAATCTTTTATTGGCTTCTTTTTTGGCCCAGCATAATTATCTGGAAACTCACCTAGATTGTTCCATGTATCATTATTTTTTTAAAATGAAGAATAGTTCATAGTACAGATGTACCACAATTTGTTTAACATTCACCCATTGAAGAACATCTGAGTTTCCAATTCTCAGCTGTTATAAATAAAGCTGCTGTAAATATTTCTGCCCAAGTTTTTGTGTGAATATAAGTTTTTATTTCCTGGCATAAATGCCCAGTATAATTCTCGAGTCACATGATAGTTACATGCTTAATTTTTTAAGAAATCAATAAATTGTGTTCTAGAGTGGCCATATAATTTTATATTTACAAAAACGATGTACTAGTGATTCAATTTCTTCACTTTCTTGCCAGCATTTCTTGTCATTTTTTAAACCATTCTGATTGGTGTATAGTAGTATATCATTGCAATTTGTAATTTGCACATCCTTAATGGTTAATAATGCTGAATATCTTTTTATGTGCTTATTTGCCATCTGTTTATTCTCTTTAATGAAATATCTCTTTACGTCTTGCCCATTTTTAATTGTTTTTTATGGTTGAGTTTCAAGACTTCTTTATATATACTAGTATTTTGTTGGATATATGGTTTGCAAATATCTTTCCCTAGTCTGTAGCTTGTCTTTTTTTTACCTTTAACATGATCTCTTTGCAATGAAAAAGTGTTTAGTTTTGGTGGAGTTCAAATTTATCAATCCTTCCATCTATAGACTGAACATTGGGCATCAAATCTAAAACTATTTGGCTATTCCTAGACTCCAAAGATGTTCTTCTATTTATTTTTGTAAAAGCTTTATAGTTTTGTACTTTACATTTAAGTCCCTCATCGATTATGAGTTAATTTTTATAAAAGGTGTAATATTTAGGTTGAGTTCCTTTTTTTTTTTTTTAAACCTAAGTGTCTCCAATTACTCCAGCATTACTTGTTTAAAAAGGCTTCCTTTTCTCCATTGAATTGCTTTTTCACCTTTGTCAAAAATCAGTCAGACAATTAAGTTGGGATCTATTTCTGGATTCTCCATTCTATTCTGTGTCTATCTCTGCCAGTATAAAGTTTTTTTTAAAAAAATATACTGATTTATTCCATTTATATATATATTTTTAAATATTATAACTCAAAAAATAAAAATAAAATAAATAAATAAATATTGTAACTCCATATAGCTAACATACAGTGTTATATTAGTTTCAAGTATACACTGTAGCCCTTAACTAGTTCTATTCATTATTCAGAGCTCATCATGCTAAATGCACTCTTAATCTTTTTCACCCACTTCATTCATTCCTCTACCCACCTCTCCTCTGGCAACCATCAGTTTGTTCTCTATAGTTGAGAGTCTGTTTCTTGGTTTGTCTCTTAGTTTCTTTGTTCATTTGTTTTGCTTCTTAAATTCCACATATGAGTGAAATCATATGGTATTTGTTTTTCTCTGACTGACTTATTTCTCTTAGTGTTATACTCTCTAGTTCCATCCATATTGTTGCATATGGCAAGATTTCATTCGTTCTTATGACTGAGGAATATTCTGTTGTATATACATCTTCCCTATCTATTCGTCTACAGAAGGACACTTGATTTGCTTCTATACTTTGTGACAATAACTTGTAAATAATGCTGCAATTACCATAGGGGTGCATGTATCTTTTCAAAGTAGTGTTTTCATATTCTTTGGGTAAATACCCAGCAGTAGAATTATGGGATCATATAACAATACTATTTTTAATTTTTTGAGGAAACTCCACACTGTTTTTCACAGTGGCTGCACCAGTTTGCATTCCCACCAACAGTGCATGAGGGTTCCCCTTTGTCCACATCCTTACCAACACTTGTTTCTTGTGTTTTTTATTTTGGCCATTCTGACAGTTGTGAAGTGATATCTCATTGTGACATTGATTTTCAGTTTCTTGATGATAAATGCTGTTGAACATCTTTTCATGTGTCTGTTGGCCACCTGTACAGTATTATACACTCTTTATTATTATAGCTTTATAATAAATCTTGAAATTGGATTAACTAATTCCTCCCACAATATTCTTAGTTTTCATAATTGTTTCCACTATTCTAGTTCCTTTGCCTTTCCATATGTCTTTTTTTTTAAGATTTATTTATTTATTTATTTATTCATGATAGACATGAAGAGAGAGAGAGAGAGGCAGAGACACAGGAGGAAGGAGAAGCAGGCTCCATGCCGGAACCCCACGCGGGACTCAATCCCGAGACTCCAGGATCGCACCCTGGGCCAAAGGCAGGCGCTAAACCGCTGAGCTCCCCAGAGATCCCCTCCATATGTCTTTAGAATAATCTTGTAAATAAAAATATAGAGATTTTTGACAGTAATTGTGTTAAACTTGTATATAAACTTTGAGAAAATTAGTATCTTTACTATATCGGGTCTCCTAATCAATGAAAATAGTGTCTCTCTTCCTTTACTCAGATGTATTTAGTCTTTGATTTCTTTCATTTGGTTGTGTAGTTTTTAACATATAATCTATCTACTTTTTAATATTTACATCTAAGTATTTCCTTTTTTAATGATTGTAAACAGCGGGACACCTGGGTGGCTCAGTGGTTGAGCATCTGCCTTTGGCTCAGGGCATGATCCTGGAGTACCAGGATTGAGTCCTACATGGGGCTCCCTGAGAGGAGTCTGCTTCTCCCTCTGTCTATGTATCTGCCTCTCTCTCTCTCTGTCTCTCTCTGTCTCTCATGAATAAATAAAATATTTTTATATATGATTGTAAATAGCATTGCATTTTTAATTTCAGTATTTACACGTTTATAGCTAGTGTATAGAAATACAACTGATTTTTATGATTCTTTGTAATCCGATAACCTTGATGAACTCACTTGTTAGTTCCAGGAATATTTTTGTAGATTCCTTGGGAATTTTTCTGTGTAGACAATCATGTCTGTAAAATTGCATGCATGCAAAAGGTAATATTTTATATCTTCCTTTTTAATCTACATACATTTTATTTCCTTTTCTTAATTTATTGCATGGGCTATAACTCCCCGTACAGTTTTGAGTAATAGTAGTGAGAGCACTCAATTTACTATTATTTTCAATAATAGGGAGAAAGCATTCAGTTTTTCAGTCTTTCTCTGTTTTTCTGAGGGTATTTGTAGATAATCTTTATCAAGTTGAGGAAGTACCTAGACCAGTATTTAGGATACAAAGATAAATTGCATAATCTCCATATTCAGAAAGCTCGAGGTTTAATAGAGGAGACAAAAGCAAAAATATAACTAAAATAAAATGATGAAAATATGTAAGGCATACAGAAACTCAAAGGATAGGGAAATAATAACATTTATGGAGTGGAGGTGAGCATGAAGGTCAGGGAAGATGTCTTAAGGGCCTGTGCCTGAGTTAAGTCTTTTCCCTCTCAACATTTTGTCATGAAAATTTTTCAAATGTACAGCTAAATTGAAAGAATTTTAGAGCTCCCCCTCAAGAACCTAGAAAAAGTAGAATAAAATAAACCCAAAGTAATCAGAAAGGAGATAATAAAGATAAGAACAGAAATCAATAATATTTAAAATGGAAACAGAATAGGTCAATGGAACAAAGATCTGGTTGTTTGAAAAGATCAGTGAAAGTGACAAATCTCTAGCAAGACTGATGAAGAAAAGAGAGAAGACATAAATGACCAATATGTAGAATAAAATTGGATATTACTACATATCCTGCAGACATCGACAGGATAATAAAGGCTTACCATGTACACTCTGCACACATCAGTTTGACAACTTAGAGAAATTGGAACACTGCATTAAAAAGCACAAACTACCACAACTCACCTAATATGACATAGATAATTTGAATAGGACTATAACTATTAAGGAAATTAAATTACTCCTTTACAAACTACAAAACAACAACAACAACAAAAACTACCAAAAAAGAAATCTCTGGGCCCATATGGATTCACTGGAGAATTCTGTCAAATGCTTAATGAGTTAATACCAATTCTACATGAAAATTCCCAGAAATTAGAAAAGGAGGAAACAATTCCCAATTTAGTTAATGAAAAGTATTTACCACAATATCAAAACTAGAGAAAACTAATCCAAAAAACCTATAGACCAATATCTCTCATGAGTATAGACAAAAAAAAACCCTTACCATAATATTAGTGAATAGAATCTAGAAATATACAAAAAGGACTATACACAATGGCCAAATACAGTTTATCTCACCGAGATTTTAATATGTATTGTCCTGAAGACTAAGGTTTAAGGAACTTCTTAAATATTTATTTGAGTGCCTGTTTTTTGGCCCAATGTCAGATTTCTTGCCCTTTTTTTATTATATTGTCTGTCATTTGCTTATTGATTTATAGGAGTTGCCTGTATACTCTGCATACAAGGTCTTTACCAGTTAAAGGTTTTGCAAATATTTTCTCCCTTGTGACCTGTCATATCCTTCTGTTAATGGTTTTGTTTGTAGAAGAGGAGTGCTTAATTTTACTGTAGAATAGTTTGACAATCATTTCCTTTATGGTTAATACTTTTTTATGGTTAATACTTTTTGTGCCCTATTTAAGATTTTTTCCTGTTATGAAGAAATGCTCCTTTATTACTTCTAGAAATTGTATTATTTCATCTTTTATATTTAACTCGCAATCCCTTGATCTGTGTGTGATTTGAGATAGATATTATTTCATATTTTTCCAAATTAATATTTAACTGATTCAGTATAACTTATTGAATAGGTTGCTCTATTCCCACTGCTTTTCAGAGATTCTTTTGTCCTTTATATGTATCTGTCTATTTCTGTCTATTAGCTTATCCTTGTAACAGTCTATTTCTGGATTCTTACTCTGTTCTACTAGTCTATTAGCTTATCCTTGTAACAATGTCACAAACTTCTCTAATTTTTTTTCCATTTCTTAAAGTTGGTCTCACTATCCTCAGTCTTTAACATCTCCATGTGAATTTAGTATTATCTTGCTGAGTTCCACAAAAAACAAAATGTACTGTCAATCTGGAATCTCATTTACAGACACTTACAGACTAATATTTTTGAAGATTTTTATTCATTTGTTTGTTCACAGAGAGAGAGAGAGAGAGAGAGAGAGAACAAGTAGGCAGAGGAGCAGGCAGGGGGAGAGGGAGAAGCAGGCTCCCCATTAGGTAGCTGGATATGGGGCTCGATCCCAGGACTCCAGGATCATGACTCAGGCCAAAGGTAGACATTGAACCAACTGAGCTGCTCGGGAGGCCCTAGACTAATTTTTAATACAATTTATGAACGTGGTCTATGACTTCATTTATTTAGTTATTCTCTTGCTCTCAACAGTGCTTTATAATTTTATGTATCTGGAGGTCTTATGTATGATTAGATTTATTCCTAGGCATTTGATTTTTAATGATATTGTAAATATATCAGTCACTTAAATTTTTAGTGTCTTATTTTCCTTGTTTTTACCCTATGTAGTGGGTACAGCTACTTTAGATAAAGAAAGCTCAAATTAAAGAAAATAATTAGGGAGGTTAATTTTCTCGTAAAAGGTCACACTTCTTTTTTAAAAACTTTATTTAAATTCAATTTGCCAGCATATGGTATAACACCCAGTGCTCATCTTGTCATGTGTAAAAGGTCAACTTCTAATAATTGGCAGAGCCGAGACTTAAATTCAGTCAGTTTGATTCTGGAGCTTACGCCCTCAGCCACCGCCTTATAGGATCTTACCAGTCATGCTGATTTCAGAAATACCAGTGGACTGTGAGGAGGCTGGCCACAGAGAATACCATAAAATGCCCTATAACTTTGAGCACATGCAGGATGGCAGGCATAGAGGAAGAAGAAAGGAAAATATAGCCTTATAAATTTGCCAACCAACCAAATTCTCAGATTCCCAACAAAATGCCCAAAAGAAAAGCATTAACAATGATTTTTAAAGCATTACTTTCAAGTCTGAATTAAAAAGAAAAATGAGAGGTGCATGATTCCAGAGGTTCCAGTTCAGGTCCTAACACTTACTTAGATGGGCTTTTTACCTAGTTAAAAGTCTTGTTTGGCACTTTTCTGGCTTTATGGGAAGCCTGGTGGAGCAGCCACAGACCTTCCAAAACTGATCCAAGACAAAGAGATCCTTGAGTGTTCTCAAATGGGCAAACACTAAATTTGCTTTCCATGAGGTGGCCTGGGGCACAAATGGAGACACTATGGACCAACGGTAGAGTTCCTAGTGAATATACTGCTCATCCTAATGGGATAGTATTTCTGAGATTTGGGGAAGTGTAAGCACACTTCTTTTTGTCCCAGTTATGGAGTGAATAGACTCTTTTATTCTTTTTTTAGTGGTAAATAGCCCTCTTCAAAAGACTGCAGGGCTAATATATTTACCTAGGGGCATAGAGCAGCCATGTAGGGATGTTGGTTTATGGACAGACTCCAGTTGCTACAATCTCTGCTCTGCTGAGACAAGTGATTGTGGGGATCCATAGTAAACGAGTAGGATCAGAGAGTGGAGCTGGAGCCCCATTAGTTCCATAAGAGCCAGGCTGAGCTGAATCTGCTTGCTTTCTTATAGCAGGTGTCTGATCTATGAGGAAGACAAAGTCATGGGTGGGGTCAGGTTGAAGAACTGCATATTGGTCCTCTCCTCCAATCCCCGGCTTTACTCTCCTACCAATTATGTGAGGCCTACTGCAGGCTTATCCCAGACGAGGAACATGTCACTTGAACCTCTAACCTAGCTTTCTGGAGAACGGGGCTGAGATCCTCCTGAGGACACATGTAGTGACCTGCAAACAAGAGATGAGATACATGTTCTGTAATGAGGCTCCTCTACTCCACACCAAGGGAAAGGCCACCACACAGGCAGCCAGGGCTACTAGAGCAGGAGTAATAGTTCTCAAAACCCTATTTGTGACAGACACAAGTCCTACACTCTTGAGATTGAGGCAGAAGTGATATCTGGATGAAAAGTAAAATTTCTTGACAGAAAAGATGAAGATTTCTAGAAGAATGTGTCCAAATGATCTTTTTTCTCGTATTTACTTATATTTCATATTCTAGTATTTCTCCCTTTCCACTACCCTCATTAAGACAGATAAAAGGTCATCTTTATATCCCCAAGGAAGGAATATGAGAGGTTTTAGGGGCTAGGACAGGGGCACCTGGGTGGCTCAGTTGGTTAAGTGTCCAACTCTTGATTTCACCTCAGTTCATGATCTCAATGTCCTGGGCTTGAGCCCCGCATCAGGCTCTCCACTGAGCATGGAGCCTGCTTGAGATTCTCTCTCTCTGTCTCTCTCTGCCTCTGCTCCTCCTCTTGCTTGCATGCATTCTTTCTCTTTCTCTCTCTCTCACTAAATAAATAAAATCTTAAAAAAAAAAAAACAGCTAGGACAGAAACATTAGAGAAAAAAAATGCTCAGAGACTAGAAAAAGTTCCCTGGGATCAAAGAGGTGGGAGGACTTTGAATGGCTTTCTGAAAGTGTGTCTGAAGACAGGACCCTGGGCAGCCTCACAGAAGGAGTCTCAGGTTCCAAGAGTGGCACAGAGACTAAAGGGATTTCCTGGACCATAAGGCCTTACTGACCCGATTAATAAGCATCTTAGCAGTAACCTTTGTGTCCCTCTCCTCCAACCTGTTGCCATATTACCTCCCTGGGACATAACACAACTCTGGAGAGGGTTGATGAGACTGATTCCAAGATTTCTAAACACAACCCAGTATGAGAGCTTAGAGAGAGTTTTCTTTCTTAGACTTCTGAGTTTGTGCCTGAAGTGTGGTAATTACTGCATTCTCCTCTAGCATTCTTAAAAAGACTAAAAGACTGATACAGTAGTTTCTAAAGTGTGTTTTTCAGGTTCAATTAGAGGTTCCTCTATTAAACAGTTCTGTAGGATATTGTCCAAACTGCTAACAGTGGTTATTTTTATTGTTCATAAAGCAAGGAATTGTTAGGTGCTCAGTACTGTAATTGGCTTTTATGTATTAACTGTTCAGAGAGACAGTTAAGAGACTGTCTCTGTTCATAGAGACAAAGGCACTAAAAGCCCACAGTTCAAGTTCAGAGACAGCTAGATATGAGGCCCAGCCATCTTTCCAAAGGCATACTGAGAGGTGGCCTACAGCAGAATCAGGAGAAATGGGCCAGGACTCCCCTTCTCCAAGTCACCAGTTTCTATGGAAGATGGAAACTCCAGAGTTGGCCTCAGTACATAGGTGAGATTCGGGCTGTAGCTTTGCAGGGGACAACATGGCACAAAGAAACCTATGCTTCAGAGGACTACAAGATGATCTTTCCAGCTACTAGTCACCACAAAGGTACAGCTAAGTCTCACATGTCAGGTGGACCACCAAAACCATGGGGGTTGCTCAGAGAGTTCCTCATGGGGTGGGGTGGTTCCTGGAGCCAGCACCTGTTTTACATAAAGATGATGAGAACACACAGAAATTATAGCCATTTGCTAAGGCAGTTTATTAAGCATATATTGATATTTTCCTTTTGTTTTCTGCCCCATCAACAGAGGAACAAACATTATTATAAGGAAGAAAAGTAGAAAGTGGTGAGAAAACAGAATATGTCTTTTTTAAAAAATATTTCATGGTCTACGACATGTGGGAGATATCACATTAAACGACAAGGTTTTTGTTTATTTATTTACTGCATTGCTTCTTGGTGTGTTTAATTACACAAAATCTTGAGAAAGAGACTATAATGCACAATGTCTTCAAACCATTTGGCCACCTAAATCTTTCTTTCCCTGCAGGGTGGTGTACAGGTCTAGTATATTGCTGAATAACTTTTGAGAAGCAGTAGATTGTACACAGTCAGCAGCAGGGGTGAGGGCTTTACGGAATACAGGGAAAATATCCATGTTCATTCTAACCCAGTGGTGAAGTAACACATTCCTTTAAAAAAATTAATGACGCAAGTATTCTTCTCTTCGCAGCTGAAATGGTCGTAAATACCAGAAGGTTGAAAGTCCTTTCATCTGTGTATAGGCTGCAAATGTCTTAAGTCTTTAGCAGGGTTATCAAGTGTTTAAATGACCCTGTTTTCCAGAACAAAACATTCTGGAGAAAATATTTCTTTCTGAGCCATTGGCTGCTGAAAAACAAGATAAACGGGTTTTATTAAAAGAGGAAAAAAAAGTAACTTTTATTTCCAGAAGTAAACATGTTATTAAAAAATAAGTACATCTGCCATCAAAATGTCAATCTGATTGTATTCTGAACTTCAATTTTACAAATGTATTTGTACATGCATTTCTGTTTACTGCCCATTAGTTTTTCTGCCCTTCCCTGAGACACACTCATTATTAAAAATTAAAATCTTTACCTTGCATATCCAGTCATTTCCCAACACACACACACACACACACACACAATTTTTTTTTCTTGAAAAATACATATGAGGTCATTTGTTACCATCAAATACTACCCTAATAAGAATGAGTTGTGTTCTAGCCTGGGCAAACAAGGAATTAAAAGTGATTATTTATTAATGATTGAATTCCTGAAAGGGAGAGTTCATGGGCACAAAGCCTCCCTTTCTTTGTTTAACTTACCTAAACTGGAGTTAAGACATCTGAAGTGTGACTTGATTGGAAAAACTTGAGGTCAACAATTGATTTGTTTTTATTTCTTGAACTTCTAGAGTCAGATGGACGTGAAATTCTGCAGGAAAGGCACACTTTTCAATCACTAGTACTTTACTCCTTATCCTCATCAAAACACAAAAAAACTCTTCTCAGGGAAAGGATCCTGTTGGAAAGACAAATGTGATGGCATCTAAGGTCAAATTAGCTTTTATCTGCAAATGACATGTAACTCTGAGACATATCAGTGTAATTTTAGGAAGTAGGATAAGGAAACCTTACAGTTGCCAGGAATGATAAACAGACCACAACATAAATCGCGTGCATGTTCACTTCCGGCTCTCAGGTACGAATATCAGAGAATGATATGGGACAATGTGCAGTGTCATGTATGAGATGATTGTCAGGTGTCACATTTTGTTGTGGGGTGACCTTCAGTGTCTTCCCTACTTAGCACCTGTCTCCCTTCAGATAGTCTCAGCTTCTAAGCCATTTAATACACTGAGATGTATTCAGCACACAGGAGAGGGCGGGATTGCAGATACGGTTGGGGTGACACCTTTCCATTGTTTCTCAATCATACCACAAACAGCCCCTAGACCTGATCTAGTGATGTAAATAAAGATGAAAATATGGTACACATTTATTTATCAATTTTTCTTGCTTGTGCTTTTTTTCTGAACTGTTTTCTCATTTTTCTAATTTGCTGTAGCAACTATGCAACTTATTTAATAGTCAAAATATAAAATGCTACTGGAAAGATAGAACACTGCAGAGATCCTTACTATCCAGATTGACTTCTCATCCCATCAATGATAGATATTTCATGTCAGTTTTAAAAAGCAGTAATGCAAAAAGCAAAATGGCATGTAACAAATTGACACACTAAACAAGTCTCATACTACTAGGTGGTGGGTGACCTTATGAAATTGTTGGGAGTTATGCCATTTTTGGCCTAAAAAATTGGCTGTTTCATGTGCTTCCATGTAATAACAAAGCACACAGGCCTTGTCTAAACGAGCTTGCTGTTGCTTTGCTAGACTCCAATAGTGAAGTTTCCACGTGTAAAATAAAGAAATCCTCTAACTGCTGAAACTGTGTGATGCCAAACGACAGTAATGAGGGTAATAGTGGCAGCTACTACTTACTGATTGTCTACCATGTGCTAAGAATCTTATGTTGTTTATCATATTTAATCATTACAAACAAAACATTGGCATATCCATTTTACCAGAGAAGCTCAAGGAGGTTAAATATTTTGCCAAATTCACACAGCAAGATCACGGTGTTGGTGGCCCTAGTTTTGCATGACTCCAAAGTGTGCATGTTACATGCCTTCCCATAATTCTGTAAGTTCACTTTTGTTTAATTCATTTCTTTTTTTTTTCTGAAAGACAACCTGTTTCACTATGTTTTCAAGGTGTCAGTTTGAAGTTAAAAATAACTACTTTTTCATCACTGCTACAAAAACAAAACAAAACCCTCACAAACTATAGTTGAAATACATGGGTTCAAAATAAAACAGTTGCAAAACAACTAACCTAACTAAAAAAATAATAGAAAATAAGAACAGGTTAAGTTTCTACTTGACTGGTTTCCTCTGGTTAAAGTGTCACTGCAATTCTTCAAATGCAATTCTTCTTTATTTTTAAAGTACCTTTTAGTACAGACTCTGATGAGCTTAATGGTTTTTAAAGAACAAAAACCACCAAAATGTGTCAAAGGTAGCCAGGCGAATTGACTCTTGAGGTTTGCTGTTTTCCTTAGGTTCAGTAACTTACAAAAGCAGCCAGAGGTGCTTCTGTGGGTTCTGCTGCCTGGCCCAAGTGTGATCTGTCAGAGAAAGTACATATCACAATTCCTGTGAAAGTACCTAAGGAAGGAAATACAGAGAATCTCAGTAGACACTTTTTTTTTTTTTTTAAGAGAGAGAGAGAGGGTGGGAGGAGCAGAGGGAGAGAGAGAGTGCCAAGCAGGGTCCACATTTAGCACAAGCTGACTCAATCCTGCAACCCTGAGATCATGACCTGAGCCAAAATCAAGAGTCAGATGCTACTGTCCCATCTAGGCACCCTGAGTCTCAGAACACATTTCAATCAAATGTGCACACACTTAATTACTAACAAATTTACCCAGGAATCTTACTAAAATATTTTAGCCCATTGTTTGAGGAAGCATATATTCAAAACGCTTACCATCGCTCTTCCTCTATAATGTTCTGAGAGCTTAGCATGACATTTGTGTTTCTAGTGAAATGACAATAAGATTTAATTTAATTTAGATCTTTACCACCCGCGTGCTGCTTATCTTATTTAATGTCCTCATTCCCATATTTCATCAACGCTAACATGCACTTTCTGCCCTCATTTTCGCATCTCTGAAATAAGGGTGTATCTCATAATTGATGACATCTTCTAATTATTGTTGGCCCAGGACACTGTTCTAATATAATTTTCATTGCTCATTCATGTATGAACATCTTAATTATTCTTGTTGATATAGCTGGACAATGGCAATTCCCTGACCTTTTAGTCAAGAAAAATTTTAAGGATCACTTGAAGGCATATAAATCCTAGACATTGTCTAAAAGCCTTCCTTTGACATGTTCTCATAAGATCAACAAATGCCAGCATCAAAGCTTATAACTTCAAAGACAGTCTCAGAAACAATAGTGGAGAACTTTTGTTGCCACAGAGGACAATACTGTATGGAAAGAATGGATTTTGATAATTCTGAGTAGAAAATGACTTGTAAGAACTAGATTCTGAATGTGAAAGTGTTTTAGGAATGCTTTAGCTAATTTATTTTGTTTTCCTTTTCAGAAGAGTGAAGTATAACTTAAAAACTTCTCTCTAAAACTCAAAATAGCCTTTCCAATTTGTACAAAATAAAAATTCTAAGGGATAAGAAAGCATTGTGTCATAGTTTAATAGTTTTTTTTTCTTTTTTAGTAATAGGTACAGTAATGGTACTTTTTACAATCAGAATTGCCATAGATCAGTAATAATCTAGGCTAAAGATGATCTGAGGCTTTCACAACATCTGCACTGCCTGTACCCAATTAATTACAAGACCCTGTCAGTTTTTCTTCTGGAGTATAATTCTAATTGGGCCGTTCTCCCCACTGCCACTGTTTTTTGTTTTGTTTTTTGTTTTTTTCTCAATTATGATCCTCATAATTTCATCCAAGATTGTTACAATAGTCTTTTATAATTTTCTCTGTCTTGGGTCTCTTCTCAGACCAATTCATCCTTCACAACACAGAGAGATCCTTGTGAAATGTAATTACATTCAGATCATTATTCAGCTTGAAACCCTTAATAGCTCCTACTTCCAAAAACATGGTTAATACATATACATAACCCCATGTCCTCTCCCTACATGCCCATGGCTAGTCAATTAAGATTCTTTTCCCCCCTTTAGTTTATATGCTCAGTGAGGGCAAGATTTGTGCCTACTTTACCAACTACTAAATTCCAGATCCTTGCATACCACTGGCACATGTGGTCTCAATACATTTTTGATGAATACATGAACCAAATATGCTTCATAATCCATCTAAAATCAAATTCTAGGTAGTGACTATCTAACCCTTAGAGTTGGCACTTAAATTTAACCATCCCAAACCTACAAGACAGAGTCCTAAACTCTTTAAAATAGTAATCAAGGGCAGCCCTGGTGGCTCAGCGGTTTAGCGCCACCTTCAGCCCAAGGTGTGATCCTGGAGACTCAGGATCGAGTCCCACATTGGTCTCCCTGCATGGAGCCTGCTTCTCCCTCTGCCTGTGTCTCTGTCTCTGTCTCTGTCTCTCTCTCTCTCTCTCTCTCTGTGTGTGTGTGTGTGTGTGTGTGTCTCATGAACAAATTAAAAAAATAGTAATCAAAACCATTGAAAGTCTATTCCTCTGATCTTTTACAGTCTCATGCTTATCTCTTTCTATCATGCAATCTTATACTCCAACCTCATCAGACCTCTTGACATTCTGTGAATAGTCTCACCAAAACTTATAATTTCTTCTCCTGTGTTCCTCTCATACTGCTAACCCAATATTATTACAGTGACTTAATTGTATATGTATCTGTTTGCCCTCTATAAGTGAGTTCTTAAAGAAATTATGCCGTAATCATTTTTTATGCGCTAAATATGTGGTGTCATTTTCATCAGAAAAATGTGCTGAAGTAAAATGCTTATGGGAAACTGTATTATTTTCTTTGGGCTGCCACAATAAATCACCGCAAACTTGGTGGCTTAAAACAACAAAATTTATTGTTTCACATTTCTGGAGGCCAGAAATTTGAAGTCAAGGTGTTGGCAGGGGGACGTCTGGGTGGCTCGGTAGTTAAGTGTCTGCCTTCGGCCCAGGTCGTGATCCTGGAGTCCTGGGATCGAGTCCCACATCGGGCTCCCTGCAGGGAGCCTGCTTCTGCCTCTGCCTATGACTCTGCCTCTCTCTCTCTCTGTGTCTCTCATGAATAAATAAATAAAATCTTTTTTTAAAAAAAAGGTGTTGGCAGGGCCATATTCTTTTCAAAACGTTTAGGGAGAATCCATTCGTACCTCTTCCAGTGACTCATGGCTCCAGACACTTCTTGGCTTCCATCTTCACTTGGCTTTCTCCTCTTTTCTGTGTCTTTCCCCCATTAACATGATAAAGATGCTTTCCATTGGATTTAGGGCCCAACTGGATAATCTTGAGATTCTTAGCTTATTTACTTTTGCAACCTCTTTTGCAGGGGCTCCTGGGTGGCTCAGTCGGTTAAGCATCTGACTCTTGGTTTAGGGTCTGATCATGATCTCAGGGTCATGAGATAGAGAGCCCCAAGCTCCACACTCACTAGGGAGTCTGCTTGAGATTCTCTTTCCCTCTTCCTCTGACCCTCTGCTCTTGTGCTCTTGTTCTCTCTCTCAAATAAATATATCTTTAAGAAAAGCCAAAAATCTTTTTTCAGAATAAGATTACTTTCTCAGGTTCTGGGATATGGACATGTCTTTTTGAGGGCTACCATTCAACCCACTAAATGACTTTAATGACTTTCTAGCATACATACTTTTCTTGCAAATATTTCTAAGTGTGGTAAATCAATAAAATGAAAAGGCAGATCTTCAAGGGACCACCTACAAACCACCCCCCCCATTTCTAATAATACTAATATATACTCATTTTGCTTAAATCTCAGGCTAATGTTGTCATTTTGCATTGCTGCATTTTTACTGATGTTAGAATTACGACCATTCTGTGGCCTATCACTAAAATGCAAATAAGTTATTCTGTTACAGGTTATGGAATATAACCCCATTCTTCCACATTCAAAGTAAGCATGCATACATTTTATTCATATCCTTTCCAAAGATAAGCAAATTATACCAAAAGTTATAAAACTATATTTATAGTTTCCTGCTCTTTTTAGCCCAATGGACCATTGCCATCTCTTATTGGTGTCCCTTAACCTTGCCCACAAACTTCAAATAGTTTCTTTATTAATTTTGCTTTAGTTTCTTCTTTTGAGAATGACATCTGTTGCCTTCTAGGATCCTAAAAAAAGTAACTGGTATTAATGACCCCAGGAAATAAACTTTTAAAACGGAATTTTGTAACTGATTTGCTAACACATTTATGGAGAAAGCAGATAACCTCCTTGCTATAGGGAAATATGGCAAGAACTCATGGATATAGTGGCATCACTATTACTCCAATTATCACGTACGGTGACATGGAACAGAGAGTAGGTAGGAGGCAGAATATTGGAAGACCAAGTGACTGGGACACGTGATCACTTTGGGCACAATGGCGAGCACATAATTGTGGCTTGAGCTGATTATTTCTGACTATTCTCTGCAGTGCATAAAGTGAAGACAAATTGAGGGACTTGAATGCCAAAGTCATTGCATAAAGGAAAATCACGAAGCCATTATGGTTAGTATAAAGGAACGTTTTATTCTTTATAGCTGCAGAATGGATATGGCTAAGGATCAAGCCCGCCGCCTGACTCAGGGTTGCGAGGCTGTGGTGCCAATTACATATGCAGCCCTGTCAGGCCTTTTAGGCCCATTTGATCTGGTGAGTAGGAAATAGCAAGCACCCCACATGCTTTACTAAAATATGTATGTGGTAAAAGAGAGGACGTGAACCCCACAAAAGTGCTGTGTCCCTCACAAAAATGAAGTTTCTAGGCCTCTGTGTAGTCTGGAGTTTTTGTGACAATCTTCCTAAAATGAGAGGCACAAATACTGCCTGCCACAAAGACGCACAATTTCATGTATCTCTGAATAACGGGGGCTACATGTGCTGCATTTGGACATATGGCTCCAATTTATTTACTGAGTAATCCATAAGGAAGTTTTGAGTGGTGTTAAGAGCATAAAAATATTCTGCAGCAGGGGCAGCAGGGGCAGCATAAACTACCTTGTCATCTAAGCCTGATCACCTAGCAGTCTGATTTGTATCCCAGAGATTTTGGCAGACAGAGAAGATCTGATAAACCCTGATGGGAAAGCCCTAGGATTTAACAGTAAGATCATGTCTTCTTCTACCATTAACCATTTTCCATTTGGAAGTCAACTGCTGGCCTGCTTTAGTGGAGACTAAAGATCTGACCACGAGCAATTGAGTGACTATGCAATCTGAACCGCCCATGTTAGCATCTACTGAATCATAAAATTGCACATCTGCAGTAGTATTTCATTGTCAGATGAAAATGGTCTGTATGAAACTGAGATTTAGCAAATCTGGAAGATTCTACAGAATGAATGAGTAGGTAGCTCAGAACCCCATGGATCTGCTTCTACTGCTTTGCCACTTCTTTCTTAACTTGTATCCCTAGGTTAGCCCTGTACGCTAATGCATGCCAGGAAGTAGACAGCCGCTACATCATCACTTCACCCAGAGGTGGGCCTGAAAGGCAGTAACTAAGGAGAATCCTCCAAAAGAAGAGAAAATCTAATTGTCTACTTGGTAGGGAAGTAGAGATGACCTGAGATGCATGTCTATGCTGATTTATAAGAGTAGCTAGCATGTTGGGCGGGGATCTGGGAAAACATCAGGAGGATGGTAACAAGGAAGAAGGGGGAGAGGCATCTGGAGGAGCTCTTAATAAACTGGTAAATAAGCTTTTAATAGTTAGTGAGTAAGATGACATAACCCATTGATATCAGTCAGTTTTCATTCCCAGCCCTTCTTAACGCTTGCTAACTGAGCCCATGAAAAAGCACCAAGGAGGCAGCAATACTCAACAGCATGAACTTTCCCCTCACTGATGCTGAACACTAGCTTTTCCATTCTTGATAGTCTCTCAATGCATCCCCGAACCTGTTCTTGTCCTTGGGAGAAAGGCCTACCACAGAAGATAAGAAAAGCTGAAGCATCAGAGAGACTAGTGTTGAAGGACAGATATTACCCACTTTAAATGTGTGTCCAGAATCTTATCTCCTTCCTCACCACTTCCTTAAAGTGATATTTTATAGTATACAGACTCGGCTCTATGGGACTGGTTTTCTACTAATTTCATACCATACCGAAAAGATGAGAATTCATATCTTTTTGGAAGACGGTATTTTAGAGGAGACTACTTTGTTGAGTTGTCAGTTTTAAAATTTATTTGACTTGCTGCTGTAAATATCTGAAAAATTCAGCAAGTTCCAGAATACAGATATCTCTGATGACCTGGGTCCTCGAAGTGCTATAAATGTCCCTCTTAACATTCTAAAGCCTGCATGCTGACCCTGCATTTGTATAAATTGGAATGACTTTATTCATTTGGAACACTTTAGATTTGGAAGCACCATTCAGAAGTAATCTAGGTGATTGGTTTCATTTACAAATAGAGAACCTGGATATCAGTCAGATATACTGACTTTATGAAGATCACACAGAGCTCAGATTTAGCACCTAGACCCACTGTTCATCTCCAGGCCACTCTGGGTAATGAAGGCAGGGATGGTTGCTTGGCCTCTCCGGAGCATAATCCACTATATTCATGAATGAACCAACAAATTCAATGAGTCAACAACAAAAAATTAATAATAGAAAGGAAGAACCAGTCTTTACTGGCAATGTGACCATCCAGTTTCACATGATCACTAAACACATTGAAGTATCTTTGTTCCTTCTCTTAGCATGTACTGTGTGTTAATGTCAGAGTCTGATATGACACCTACCAGCATCACTGCCCCTTCAGAATTCAGTTTATCTCGCATGAACAGAACTCTCTATGGGACGTACTAATAGACAGGCACAGTTCATTTGTTTACCAAGAATTAGAAAGTTCGAGTTTGACAGAAGGCGGGGTGGGAGATGTTATGTAATCATGCTTACTAGTCTGTTGAATTCAAAATATATTGTGATGTTAGCATTGTATAATGTTACCTTTGGTTCTCTTTGTTAAAATCTGAAGTCTTATAAACCAACAAAAAAGGAAAATTTACTAATATATGTTACACATATATGTAAAATATATTTTAATATAGCAGGAGAAATTTCAGGCCATTCTCCTGAGACATAATTTATTGGTCCCATAACTTTTTAAGTTTCAATTTCCTTATTTAGATTTCCACAAGTTAGTCATCATTTAGAGTCTGCATTTTACTTTGTAAGAAGGGCCTGTGATCCTTTAAATTTAGGTTGTTTGAGCTGTGAAAATGCTTATAAAAATAAACATGTTTTGTTTAATCTGTTCTAGTTGTCGGAAAACTGCACCCTATTCATGCTTTTGTTTTGTTCGTGGTCTTTGCCTTGCTTTATTTTTGTGATGGAGTAAAACCTATGATTTCTAGCCTAAATTTTTTATAGCAAACTTGTGATTATTTTAACTCATTTCCATTGTAGTCTGCACCTATCTTATTTAGTTTGCAAAATATCTTTTTGGGATATTGAGGAGCCAAAAAAACAAAGATTAAGTAGGGAATTTAATTTTAGTTCTTGAATTTATTGGCAAAATATTATAGCTAGATTATTCTTTATCTTCCTTCATCCCAGTCAAATAATTAGAAAAATGTAAGTTACTAGTTATGGCCACTTGAGCAATATAAACTTAATTTTGTATACTTTTTTTAGAGAGGAGAAGAGGCAGAGAGAGAGAGGAGAGAATTTTTTTTTCAGAGTTTATTTATTTATTTAATTTAATTTTCATTTTATTTTAAATATTTTATTTATTTATTCATGAGAGACACACAGAGAGAAAGAGAGAGAGAGAGGCAGAGACACAGGCAGAGGGAGAAGCAGGCTCCATGCAGGGAGCCCGATGTGGGACTCGATCCCAGGACTCCAGGATCAGCCCTGGGCTGAAGGCAGGTGCTAAACTTCTGAGCCACCCAGGGATCCCCTCATTTATTTATTTTAGAGAAACAGAGAGTGTGTGCGTGCATGTATGCATGTGCACACGAGTGGGGGAGGGGCAGTGGGAGAGGAAAAGAGAGAATCTCAAGCAAACACCATACTGAGCGTGGAGCCTGATGTAGGGCTCAATTTCCAAACCTGAGATCATGACCTGAGCCGAAACCAAGAATTGGACACTTAACAGACTGAGCCACCCAGGTGTCCCTAATATTGTATACTTTTTAATGAATCTCTTTATCTGCCAGTCCTAGATTAAGGTAAATATATTAAATGAATTCCTTAAATCACATTTATTTTTATGTTTTTTAAATTTAGCTTCAATAATACAACCCTATTTCTAGAGAGAATGCCTTGGTACTGCTTGAAGCCAGATAACCTCATAAAATACAAATGGAAAAGTACACTGTTTTAGTCTGAAGATTTGCTTCTAAGGACTATATGTCCATTTAAATTGAAAACCTAAGACTATTAATGTTTCTGAAACTACCTGAGAATGATTCCTTCTGAAATCATATGGCTTCGAGTTTATCTTCTTTTTCAAATATACTAGACAATATTTAAAAAAAATTATTTGAAATAATTGTTAAATTAGTAATTTCTTTTAATTGAGCTTTCTAATCAGCTATTAAAACATGCATAACAATGCAAATATGAGAATATGCAAATTGGGGAATTGTGACCATATAGAATAAGCCATTTAGTCCAATACTTGCGTAGTAATGCATGTGAGACTAGTGCTGATTTTAATTTTTATTGATATCTGGCTCTTCGGTCTATGCATTTGTATTTTCAGTGTTGACACGTATAAATCACAGGTGCTATGCCTATGTACAGCTAATAAATATTTTTTTTCATTACACTATTACTTTCATTAAAGGAGAAGATTTTTATCTGTTTACATAAACACGTATATATGCTAGGAGTTAAGGAAAGTGATTTTAAACCAACTAAAATACACAGACCAAAAAATTCTTTAATAACAAGGTCTAAGGTAAAAGGGACATATTCATAGAAAAGTATTCCACTGATTATCAATTGCACCATTGCCCATTGAACTTTTTTTATTAAAAAATACAGTTATGAATAAAAACAATAATGTTAGTTTTTGCCTTTAATTATCTTTACAGCTCGGAGGCTCAACTATATGGTAGAGACTATGTCAAGATCATCTCTAGAGACAGGTTTCTCCTGCTCATGGATAAAAATAAGAAGTAAGAGGAAAGTTGTCAAATTACACCAGAAATCAGAAGATGTACATAATTAATATGGCATTATTTACTCTTAATCATAAAATTTTAGGCTTTTTAAAAATCCTGTTGTAGAAGTCTAACTAATAAAGTGGATAGAGGGGAAGTAGGGGGCTGGGCAAAATAGAAAAAAGGGACTGATAGGTACAGATTTTCAGTTATAAAATGAATAAGTCAGATGAAAGATGAAAAGAATGAAAAGTACAGCATAGGGAGCATATTCAACAATACTGTAATAATGTATGGTGACACATGGTGACTATATCATAGTAAACATTGAGAAATGTACAGAACTGTCAAATCAGTATATTATACAGCTGAAAACATAACATTGCATGTCAATTATACTTCAATTTTTAAAAAGTAGAACCTATTTCAAATCTAGAACTTCTGAGAGTTGAGGTTTGCCAGTTGACTCTAGAGATTTACAAAAGACAAGCTTTTGTGAAAAATATGCATCCTCAGCATCTCAAAGCACGTATTTGGGAATTGTGCTAATTTCTTTGGTGATCTCTGGTATATTGCTTTACCCCATTCTTGAGCATTTTCAGTCTATTTTGTTCTACAATCTCTTTTTTCTCTTTCTTAAGGAGTGGAAAGGTCTCCCTCATTCTGGAAACATCTTTCCTCAAACTGTCTCCTCCTCTAGCATTTCTGCTCTTCTCATTTCTTTCACCAACCAGCCTCTTTGACAGTATAGTCTATATTAAGTTCATTTCCTCATCATTTATTTTCTCCTAGTCCTTTTACAATCTTGGTTCTGCTTCTAGTGCTTTACCAAAAACTACTCTCACTAAGGTCACGGAGAGGATTCTCCAGGGGGTTCAAAGGGCTATTGAAACCTCAGGTTGGACGGTAATTGAATCCAGGCCTCCAGTACTTACCTGGCAGGGGAGATATCATGGTCTCCCGTGATCCTGAATCTAGGCCTCCAAATGGGGCAATTAAGAGAAAAATTGTGGCACGTCTAGATATCATGATGTCTGTACTCTCAAGAGTGAAGAGGGACTTTTTTTTTTCTTATTTATTCATGAGAGACACACACAGAGAGGCAGAAACACAGGCAGAGGGAGAAGCAGGCTCCCTGCAGGAAACCTGATATGGGACTCAATCCCAGGACCCTGGGATCATGACTTGAGCCAAAAGCAAATACTCAACCACTGAGCCACCCAGGTGCCCCCTAAAGAGGAACTTTTTAACACTTGGAGATATGTGCCCTCTGGTTCAAAGAGAAGTTAAGCTCAAGTTAAGGTAGCAAAGAATCTTGAATCTTGGTAAGATTCAATATTGTCAATATATCAATTTTCCCCAATTAATTTATAAGCTAAGCTAATTCTGAGATAATCAATACATTTGAAAAGAGAAATTTCACATATTTTTAAGGAAAAAAGGTCCCCTCAAAATGTACTTAATTCAGTTGAAAAATTAAGCAAAATTAATAGCTCGAGAATAGGGAACTTGTAAGAATTTATATGCTCTGACAAGTAATGAAACTAGGCAAAAATTGAACTGTTATTATGAATAACTCAAAATTTCATTACAAAACTAATATCAAAAATGAGTATTGTAAAAAAAAGCTATGTAATATAAAGATCATATATTAATAAAATGATCTCGGTCAAAAAGTAATAGATTAGACTAACAAGGAGCCTAATATGGATAGGGAACCCAAAAGGAGAGACGTTTGTAAAATTCAAGCTGACTAAAGAGATATACAGATAATTCATAACTAAAAATGTGTAAGAGCTTAAACTTTCTCAATAAAAAATATTTTTTTGGAACTTCATGGTTTATTTGTATTTGGTGTTATAAAAAAAGATTTTCATATGGAATAAATAATTAAAATAAATGCAATTATATATATTTTTCTTTTTTTATATATATATTTTTCTTATTGCTACCTCTGTAAACATAATTTATATATTCTGGCATTTGGGCCAAGATGGTTTTAATTAATAGATATGCAATAATAACTACCCGTTATAGAAACTGAGAGCTTAGTCTTTAAAGGGGCAGAAAAATATATCAAAAAACACAAACTTTTTAAAAAGCAGCTTTTATAGAATTCAAGGCAAAAGAGAGAAAACAATGAAAAATATACAACCCACAATGAGATGTTAGTTATGGACCTTTAAGTACAGAAAATGTAAAAATATCTAAAGAAAAATTTTCAGGGATACAAAGATTCATTGGAAAAATGCAGTAGAAGAAGGAGACCAGGGATCCCTGGGTGGCGCAGTGGTTTGGCGCCTGCCTTTGGCCCAGGGCGCGATCCTGGAGACCCGGGATCGAATCCCACATCAGGCTCCCGGTGCATGGAGCCTGCTTCTCCCTCCGCCTGTGTCTCTGCCTCTCTCTCTCTCTCTGTGACTATCATAAATAAATTAAAAAAAAAAAAAAAAAAAGAAGGAGACCACACCACTCCATCAGTCTGCAACAAATTAAGGCAAAATATGAATAAGGTACAGATGTGAATAGTATAATCAGAAAGTTTTATTTGAGAAATTATAAATATGTCATTTTTTGTCCTATAATTGAGAAGCCTACTTTTCAGAATCCATGGAACATTCACATTATTTATCTTGTAATAAGCCATAAAACACTCAATATAGTTCACATATTATGACCACACTGCAATAACTATAAACATTAATGTTTTCAAGTTTAACCATAGGCAACTTGGAAAAAAATTTGCTCTAGTAGTTAAATTACAAAGTATTTGAAATAGAAATTCACAGTAGAGGAAGGGCTTATTTTTCGTTTATTTTAGAATTGAAATAAAATTTGTAAGCATAAGATTTTTATATATTTTTAAAAGATTTTTCTTATTTATTAGAGAGAGAGAGAGAGAGAGAGAGAGCAAGCATAAGTAGGGGGAGGGGCAGAAGGAGAGGGAGGAGCAGACTCCCCCAACAGGATCTCGATTCCAGGACCCTGAGATCATGACCTGAGCCAAAAGCAGGTGTTTAACTGACTGAACCACCCAGGTGCCTTGAGATTTTTATAGTCGTTAAAGAGGTATTGCTTTAAGATTTTGAGAAACATTTAGAATATAATTAAAATATATTATGTATGAAAACTCATGGATATGAAATCAAACTTAAAGCAATGCTTAAATGTTTCTATTATTAACCGATATGAATTAAAGTCTAAGAAGGTAGAAAGAGAGCACAACCATCTAAGGAAATTAGAAAAAAACAATTAATAAATTCATTTATGGACATCAATTCAAAAGTCCTAAATAGAATAAAATGTTCAATGAATTTGAAAATATCCTTCAAAGTGATTGATGAAGGAAAAGGTAGATTAGTGAGAGGAAAAACTGCTAATTTGTATTAGTAAACCAAAAAAGGAAAAGTTTCATATTCAGAACAATGTTGAAAAAATTTTTTACTGAACTGGAAA
The DNA here is from genome assembly GCF_018345385.1 of Vulpes lagopus. Lineage (NCBI taxonomy): Eukaryota > Metazoa > Chordata > Mammalia > Carnivora > Canidae > Vulpes > Vulpes lagopus. The sequence continues at coordinate 64,464,580 of NC_054829.1, forward strand.
GGTAAATTAACAAGGTGATCATGAATTCTTATTTCCAACCAACTGCTGGTCTTACATTTAATGGAGCATTTATATTAAAATTAAATTTAGGAATGACATAGCCTGCATCACCATCTCTGTTTATTTATTTTTTCCTGGAATTCAAGCTAATGCTATGAAACAAACCAAAAAAGAAAGAAAGAAGAAAGAAAGAAAGAAGGAAGAAGGAAGGAAGGAAGGAGAAGAAAGGGAGAGAGAGGGAAGGGAGAGAGGAAGTAGAAGAGGAGAAGAAGGGTGGAGGAAGTGAATGAGAAAGAGAAAATGAAGGGTATAAATATTTGAAAAGACAAAAACCGTACTTGGAGGTAAAGGGATTATCCTATCAGTGCCCCAAGGAAATGTTAGCTATTAACAAAAAACAAAAAGCATGGAATTCTTATGAAAACAAAAGCAAAATAGAAATAGAAAATATTACCAAAGAAAAAGAGATTTTAAATGAATGGGCATGTATTTCCTACTGGGCTTTTTGGTAAGATTCAATATTGTCAATATATCAATTTTCCCCCAGTTAATTTATAAGCTAAATTTAGTTTGAATAAAAATCTTAACAGAATTTGTATATAATCTTGAAGCACTTCTATGATGCTTCTGGAAGAACACCTAAGCAAATATTGCAAGAAAAAATATAAATAAAGAAGAGTAATGAGAAGGAAATCACCTCACTAATATCAAAACATATCCGTAAAGTTACAGTAATTAAAACATGGACATATACAAATAGTAAATTAAAAACCTTGCAACAGATGTTTGTATTTTTAATCATATATGAATCATCAGAAAAGACGGTGCTTCATCTCTAGGAACTTGAAATTAAGTGAACAGTTGTGTCTGAAAAATTAGCCAAATTGAAATAAGGATCATCTAAATGAATGCATGTACCAAAATAATCATGTTTGCAAGTGAAGGAATGAAGTCACTTAATGAGACAGAATGAAGAATGAATGAAGTGTAAGGAGAAAAATTCAAAAGATAATATATATATAAAAAGAACTCACAAAGTCATCCTCTACTTCTTCTATAGATAATGAGTAAAAGAAACTGGCCAAATAAGAGTTATTGGTAAAACATTTAAAGTAGTAAAATGTCTTTTAAATGTTTATTTTCCAAATATTTGTGTTTTAAGAGCAAGTAGAAATGATGAGAGCATCTTTTAAATTATTTGATCATTTATAAACAAATGTCTCTTTTTTTATTGTGTAGCTTTATTCCAGATAACAACTTCTAAAACAGTTGCAGACTCTGTGTTCTCAGATTCTGTTATAGTCTTTGGTGAGCATTCAAAGTGGAAACAAAGCTGACCTTGGAGTGTAGTAATTTATCATTAAGGGCTCTCTATAAAATAAACTTTAGAAGTTAGAAATGAAGACTTACCATCCAAATATTTGTCACAAGATAAGTTTTCTGCTTAAGGACTTCATAGGAAAGCATTGACCTTGCTCTGGCAGTTTTTAGATGGTGTTTCATTTCTAGACAGAATAAATGAAATATGAGCTTGTCATATCAGTTTATTTTGCAACCTTAAACACTGCAAGTAGAGCATGACTTAAAAAAAATGTCTTTTTTACAAGATTAAAACATAATCATGAGAGTTTTGCCTCCTCCCTATCATTTCAGAGGCTGTCCCCGTCAGAAAAATTATTCTAATTGGAACTCTCATCCACGATATATTTTTTTCTCATTGTTTTTCTTTGCCTGAGACAACAATCTTTCAAGTCAGTACTTTGACTCACCTCCTGAGTCGCCTTTTAAAGACTTCCCTAGAGGCAGGATAGGGAAGTGGACAGAGGCCTGGCTGGAGGAAAAAGAAACTGATTTTCATAATAGCTTTGTACTCATTTACTTTCTCTGGAAGGGGAAGACTTTACTAAACCCAGAGAAAGATAGCACTACCTACAGTAGGAAAAAAAAAATCACGATACAGAGACTTTTAACACATAGTCCACTTCGTTGTATTCTGTGAACTACTACTACTGCATAGTAGTTTGCATATATAAATTACTGAAGAAACAAATGAAGATATTGTGATGTTCTGGTTACCTTTTGCTGCATAATGAGCTACTCCAAAATTTGATAATTAAGAAAAAACAATTCATTGCTATTTTGTTTCATGATTCTGCGGGTCAGGATTTTGGGCAAGTGCAAAGTGGCTTTCTTCTCCTCTGTCTTGGATGACTTTGAGACTCTAATTGTTGGGGACTGGAATATCTAAAGACTAGCCCAGAAATTCTCTTTCTCTCTCTCTGTCATCTTTCATTTCTCAACTCAATCTGGCATAGCATCACTTCCACCATACTTTATTGGCAAAAGCAATGAGAGAATTGTCAAAGAATTTGTGTCTTGCTTAAATCTGCCACAGTGAGTTAATCAACTTGTATCCTCTGGAGTCCTCTTTCCTTTTATTTTCTTTCTTCCATGGTCAAAAAACTTGATTCCATGACCACCTTAAGTTGATTTCTAAAAGTTTTCCTAAGTCATTTTTTTAAAAATGTGATTTCTTTGCATTTTTTGTCATACTTCCTCTATTCTTTCTACCTAGTACTATAATGAGGCTAAAAGAGGTAATGATTGCCCTAGTCCTGCCTTCAAATTGCAGTCTAAAAATTATTTGGAAATATAAACAGTGGCCAAGAAAGACAATATTTCCATCTCATATTTTTCTTTAAAAAGGCTCATGGTGAGAAACTTGTGGCTATCTCTCATCATTGTTCTCTTATACGAGATTAGCAATCTGAGAAATAAATTTACAGATTGCTACAACAAGGATCAAACAAAGGAGATGTTTGAAAAGTCCTTTATTTCTCCCCTCTAATGCTATATGTTCTTGAAGATTAGCTTCAAACGTTGTATTTTATAAGGTATAGTTAAGGTTCTTAATTGCAAACAGGACATTCATTTCAGCTACTTACAGAAAAGAGATAAAGTGAAGGACGGAGAAATAAAGAAATTACACAGGCTTCTATAAACAATGAATAGGAACGCAACTGAGAACTGGCATGACAAGAAATCTGTCACCAATATCTCAAGAAAGATAGCACTACCTACAGTAGGAAAAAAAAATCACCATACAGAGACTTTTAACACATAGTCCACTTCGTTGTCTTCTGTTAATGTTTCTGATTAATGAACCATGGCCATGTGTCCCACCCTAGCTGTTATACTCTCTTGGACATGTAGGATTTAAAAAGAAAAAAATAAGAGGGATCAAATGGGAGAAGGGAGAACTTAGAGTGTGGCAATATATCAAAATGCAAATTAGGTGTTTACAATTTATTTGATAGGCAGATATAAATGAGAAATATCTCAGACCTTCTTTCAGTTGACAATCATAAATTCATCAATTTCTCTGCCACATAAAACTTGCAAACAACACAGCAACAATATTTCCAACCTAATATTCTGTAAATATCCATTATACTTCAAAGGCTTTTACTTTTTTCATGAAGAGAAAACCCAGCTTCTCTTCAGTTATTTAACCCAGCTCTAAGTATGAGATCTAGGTGCTGTCTTTTTTTCCTCTGATATATTCACAATTCCTTCTCAGTATTTTCTAATCTAGGGGCTAAAATACAATAATATTGGAAAAGGTGAGACATTGGAAAGTGTTGCTGTATGTTAATAACAGGAAGATTTATTATAGAAATATATTCATGACCATCAAGAAAAAAATGTGTCTACAGGTATCTTTCTTTTTTGAAACTAATCTTAAAGCTGAATTTGATACAACTTTGTACTTTCACTATACATTCCAAGTTTCCTTTGCCCTCAACCAAAATCTTAGTTGGTTATGGTTCTTGTTACCCAAATCTTTGGTTTTAAGGGAGCTGAACCTTTTATAGACCTGCTTGTGTGAAGTTATTATAATTTTTTTATTTAAATTTTTTATTTAAATTTTTATTTAAAATATTTCATTAACTTTACTCTGGACAAGGCTTTATGAAGCCTCCTTAGGCTTCTCCAGATTCGGATATAGTTTTCCCTGCCCTCAGTGAATAAGCTACCTGCCTTCATTCCAATTATAAGGATCAATTACCCAAGCCAACATGGTATATTCTTTTTGCTTTATTGACACAAAAAATGAAAAAGTACTCACATCAACTTCCAATTTAATAAAACCACATTTTTGTGACCTCGTAAAAGTATTTATCCATTGGACTGAAGACCTTGAAACAGCAGAATCCTCCATTGGAAGGACAAGAAGTAAACCTTTTATAAAGTGCATGGTCAGGTATAATGGTGAAATCTATCACTCCCAATTCTACCCCATTCTTCCTAAACCCATGTATCCTGGCTATAGGAGAAATAGAACCATTTTTTGGTTGCTGATTAAAAGCTTACAACATCCTATTAGACGGCACTTCAATCTACCAAGATGTGGACACCCAACTAAAACTATAAATAAATCTTCAGTAGGCTAGTCAACCTTTCTAAGTCCCATAGACTGTAAGTAATAAGGTACACGATAATACGTGGGCAGTCCTTAAATAGGTTGTCTTGTTGGAGGTAACCTAGAATGGATTAAAATCTAAGTGTGGAATACTGTGAGAGTGAACAAGGGCATTCACAGAAAAAATGTTGCTGGCAGAAACATGGTGGGAAGGGAAGGGAAGGCAGATCCAGTGAAGAATAAGTCTCTATTTCAGTAAGGATAAATTACTTCCTACACAATTAATCTAGTCTGGCTGGCTATCCTCCCTATCCAATTATATAATTTATCAGGGGCTTAATGCTGATTGTTTTGGAAAGTTGGCTACATAGAAGTGGCATTAGCCAGGTCAGCCTTGCTAAAAAGACCACCTCATTGAGACTGCATAGCCTCCGTAACTTTCAGCCTTGGTTTTGAGGGAAATGGCTGATTGACTCAAAGCAGATCAGTTTGACCACTTGATTATGGAAAACCTCTTTCTCAGCCAAAGTATCTTAATGAGTATTCAAATGAGACACAGTTCTTTTTCCCCTCCCACATTCTGTCCATCCATATACCTATTCCCCAAGCTTCTTTGCCATAGATTTTCCAATCTTGTTCCTTGTAAGTCCCTTAAAATATAGATATCTAGCCATGAATCAATATACATCCATAACTCAGGCCATCACTTCTTTCAGGAAAAGTGGGTCATGAGATTCACCATTTAAAATTTTGTCCATTTTGAATATCTCCCCTCTCTCTTGTTCTTCAGGTCACCCTTGAGTAGTTACAGAGTACATTCCTGCCTGATGCCAATACTCACTACAAAGGCAAAGATACTGGATCCAATTTTTACCCTGCTCAGTGAACCGACAAAAGGGAATTCCTTATGGAGGCCATAGTTGTAGATTGAGAGACAAAACACTGCGTAGCAGGAGTAAACACCACATGTACCTGAAACTTGCTTTTGCCTGTAGGGCCTGTTAAACCCATTGAAGTATCTATCACTTCCATTTGAGGCAAGGATGGCTACTCTGTAGGCCCGATTGTGGTTTTAGATGACACCCATGGGCATCTCAGTTGGAATGGTCTAGAGGCAACTACAAGAAGTGGCAGTTATAGAACAGCAGATACAAAGTCAGATATAGAATAGCAGTTCCTACTGGATTTGTCTTACAATAAACTACTGTAATTGTTCAAGAATTATCTATAGAGACTAGAAGAGGGTTGTATAGGGATGTAATAGAAATCACTGATCCTGAATTTTTCCAGTCTTTGATAGAAGTACTAACTTCTGAGGTTCTTCCAAAAAATGCAAAATTGCTTTTGTTTTATAATTTTTAAGGGGAGTAAGGTGTCCCATGACTTTCATTTGGCTGTTTCTACCCCAATAGCCCTTACCCCAATAGGTTAAGTAGCTAATAGACAGATTCCACTAGTTGTTGAGGATATCTATTCTAACAAGAAATTAAGGAATTGAGAGAATACCCGCAGGATGTGTTCACAGACCCTGATCCCATGATGCTATGAATTCAAGCGCGAACTCTATTTCTCATTTGCCACCCCCCCCCACTTTCCTCATAAAGATCTTTGCCCAGAGGAACATTAGCGTATTCTGGGCCTCGGGGATTAGCATTAGGTCAGATCACCTGATCACAAAATCCTCAGAGCACAGTTTAATATGTGTTTCAGGTCCTTTGGAGGAATGCTAACAGTAATATTTGTAGTGATCTATATGTTTCTAATGGGCATTGTGCGTGCTCCACACAAATCTACTCAGATTTCCTACCATTTTTCTGAATGTCCTGGATCTGCAATTATTCTTTTAGAAACTGCCTGTGGACTAATGGAGTCACTCTGAGCCTGCAGGTGCAGAGAATCAAACTACCTGAAAGTATTCTTCTGGACCCCTTGGGTAACCATTAGCCAATGTCCGTGGGTACAAAAAAATATGAAAGCTCAGCTCCCTTGCCCCCATGCCCAGAGTTGGGACAAACTCTGAGGTACAATTTATGCTCCAGGGATCCCTCAGAGTCAGGCTGAGGCAAGGATGGTGCCTGAAATTGCACCTGGTTTGGCCTTTCCTTTTCCCAGTCCAGGCTCCAGCTTTCCTTAGAAGCACTTTTTAAATAATGCCACTTGCGCGGGAATCTTCACTTCAGTGTCTGCTTCTGAGGGAACCCAGTCTAAGACAAAGTCATCATTAGGTTCATCCTCAAGCATTCCCAGCCTCCTCTTCATTCAAGAAATTCTGGGCTGTGGATTGACTCAGGGAGCCATGGCATTGAGGCACAATTCTGGAATCCATTTTCCAGGTGAAGTTGTTGCTGTGTGGTTTTATTTGTTTTGTTTTGCTTACCCAGATAAAATGGGGCCTTAGTGGGTACACAACTTTTTATTTTTTTTTTTAAATTTTATTTATTTATTTATGATAGTCACACAGAGAGAGAGAGAGGCAGAGACACAGGCAGAGGGAGAAGCAGGCTCCATGCACCGGGAGCCCGACATGGGATTCGATCCCGGGTCTCCAGGATTGCGCCCTGGGCCAAAGGCAGGCGCTAAACCGCTGCGCCACCCAGGGATCCTGGTACACAACTTTTTAAAACCCAAGGATCTTCTAATCAATCAGCAAGGCGAAGTGGTGTGTGTCAAATGACTCTGATTATTGCTTCATGGGTTAAGTACTGCTAATGAAGCACATAGTAATGGCAGCATCTCCATCATTGTTTTCAGCCTGCTGAGAACAGGTACTGCATACTTTCCAAAGGCAGTTGTGTCAGCTTGTTTGTTTTTATCACAAATTTTCCTTTCTTCTAAACCTATATCTAAAACTTTGCCTCAATATGTAGTTGTATTCCATTTGTTCTGGTTCAGGACTTAAGAATCCATTCCCACATATATTCCTGTGCAAACATAACTTGGCAAAATACTGCTTTCTTTTTGGTGTATAAGCTTGTTACGCCTGGGTTTAATTTTGCAGTGGCTTCTTGGGGCATTATAGACTCTGACATGAATTATGGGGCTAAGGCATTGAAGGGTATCAGGAATAGGTTGTGAGGAAATTTATACCACCTTGCAAGGTAACTGCCCCAGGCAAGGTGCTTATATAATTGTCAAGGAAGGCAGAGGCAACTCATCAAATACTGGAGAAAAAGTTATTTCTTCCGGCAAGGGATGCTTAATGACATAGTCAAAGTGCTCTGAGTTTTTAGGGTTTTCCCATTTATCCCAACTACAATTGAGATTTCAAAGTCCTAACTTTCAATAAAAGACATTGTACCATTTGAATTTAACTGACGTAATTCAGAAACCACAGGATTAGACTGTGCATTTAATTTTCAGTTTCATCAGCCCTGCAGAGAAGAGAGCTAATTTTAGGGTAATCATTTTATCGCCCTGGCTTTTTGACTCTGTTGAACTGAGAATTTAAAACTTTAAGCTTGTCACTTTCTTTCTATGCTCAGCACATTTAGTAGTTGACTCACCCTAAAGATCTGGCATTCTTCATGCCCATTATACTGTTCTAAAGGCAGCAACCATTCACTCCCCAAACTCTTTGCCTTAAATAGGTGACCAAGGGCACAGATGATAAAATAAGCAACTGTTTCATTACAGTATGCTCTGGGTATGCTCTCTACCCAGATCCTCAGAGCTTTCACATCCAACTTGATGGATAACGAAACCCTGAAATCCATTTCCTCGAGGGTTCCTTACGCTTCTGATACAAATTATTCTATTGTTAAGAATCTTAGTTGCAAAAGACATTCATTCTGCTTAGTTTAAGCAAAAAAGGGCATTTATTAAAGACACTGGACCGTTTATACAGTCACTGAGAGGGCTTGAGAAGAAACATACTAGCCTTACCAGAACATTACCCATAGTCTGTTGCCAAGTTCTGAACTGCTTTGACAGCAGTCCCAAGGGAGAAGCGGCCTTTGATATAACCAACCACACAACCACTAGAAAAGAGAAGGAAAAAAAAAAAAAAGATGTTCTTTGGAGCCTATTCTTAATCACTTTCAAATCCAAGACTCATTTGGGTGCAAATGGTTAGTAGGAACTAGTCCCTTGGCTACAATCTTAGGCACAAGGGAAGTTAGAAAATGTGGATCCTAAATTCTATTTGTGAAAGCAGAATTAAAATACATCAAAACACAAGTGAGCATTCAAAGTATTTTGTGCAACCAAAATTGACAAATGTATACTGTGTATGGCTACTATGTTTAAAATACTTTAATAAAATTTGTGAAAAACTTCAATAATTATACATCCTTTTGTCTCATAGATTTATAATACAGAAACAAATCTTATAATACTGTTATTGACACTAGCTCTTTGTGTGAAGTGTATACTTACTTCCATTATGTCCCTTTACCATCCTCATTTGTAAAATATGATTGTCTCAAAGATTTCCTCTGTAGTCATTGAATAGCACATCAGATGGTGTTATAATTTTTGCTTCAACCATCAAATATGATTAAGAAACTCATGAGAAGTGATACAGTTTATTACATTGACCCTTATTTTTACTCATTCTGGTGTTCTTTCTCTTCTAAAGTTTCAAGTTTTCTTCTGTTATAATGCCTTTTCTTTTTTAGAACACTTCCTTTTTATTTTTTTGGCTAAGAATGTTTCTATTCTCCTTTCATTCCTGAATGACATTTTGACCAGATATACAATTCTTTTTTTGTTAACTTGACCTTTTATTAGCTTGACTGAGGTATCATTGACAAAGAAAATTGTAATATATTTAAAGCAAACAACATTATGATTTGATAACTGTGTACATTATGAAAGAATTTTTGCAATTGAGCTATGATTCTCAATTGAAAGAAAACTTTCAGTGTTTTAAAAATGCACCATTTTCTTCTGGCCTCTCTGGTTCCTGATGAAAAAATCTGTCATTTGAATTGTTTCTCCCCTAAAGTATCATCTCTTTCTAGATGCTTTCAAGATATTTTCTTCACCTTTACTTTTCAGAAGTTTAATTACATTACGTCTGGTATGAAATTCTTTGGTATTATCTAACCTGGAGTTCACCCAGCCTCTTGAATATGTAGGTTTATGTCTTTTATCAAATTTTAGAAATTTTCAGCCATTATTTCTTTGCATACTTTTTCAGTCTGTCTCTTCTCTTGTTTTTCTGGAACTCTGGTGATACAAATAGTGGCATTTCGCATTGTTCCACCAGTCTCTGAAACTAACTTTGGAGCTAACTTTCTTTCTTTCTTAATTTCCTTCTTTCTCTCTTTCTTTGTAGTCTATCTTCTCTTTGTTGTTCAGATTGCATAACTTCTATTGCTCTGTGTTCAAGACCACTGATTCTATCATCTGTTATCTCTACTATTGAGCTGATCAAGCGCATTTTAATTTTTGATTATTTTTTCAGTTCAATAATCTCCATTTGGTTACTTCTTTTAACTTGCATGTCCTCAAAAGGACACGAATATCAACTGAAAGGGGCTTACTGGCTAAGTATAGGAAAATTTGAGCATCAGAATAAATAATAACAAAAGATTTCAACATTTCAGTTAAATAGAAATTCATCAGCTTATAATCATTGATTTTAAATTATTTTAAAAATGAATAAAATAAATAGAATATCTTCTGAGAAATAAGGAGAATGTATTAGCTAACAGTAAGCTTTGTTACTTTGTAGAGGAAATCTCCATTAGACAATAAAGGCTCATAAAAACTTATAGTAAAGGTCTGAGGTTTCCAGATCTGAGATAAAACTCTTTTATGGCTTAGACATGAAGTTGGCAAAATGTGACATATTCAATTTTTCACTCTTTAATATACCCTAGTTCTTAAATTTTTAAATCAAAAGCTTTAAAAGTTAATTTCATTTAATTTCAAAGATTTTCAATGTTCTTTTTAAAAAAAAAAAATATATATATATATCCTAGATTTTAGTCCTTTGTCAGGTTTACCAATATTTTCTCCCAGTCTGTAAATTGTCTTTTCTTTCTTTTTTTTTTTTTAAAGATTTATTTATTTATTTTAGAGAGAGACAGTATACATGTGCACATGAGGGGGAGGGGCAGAGGGAAAGGAAAAGAGAATCAAAAGCAGACTCCCTTCTCCCAGAGCCTGACACAGGGCTCAATGGCACAACCCTGAGATCATGACCTATTCCCAAACCAAGAATCCAATGTTTAACCCACCATGCTGCCCAGGTGCCCCTATAATTTGTCTTTTCACTTTTTATTTTATTTTTTTAAGATTTATTTATTTATTCATAAGAGACACAGAGAAAGAATGACAGAGACATGGGCAGAGGGAGAAGCAGGCTCCTCTCAGGGAGCTTGATGTGGGACTTGATCCCAGATCCCTGGATATATGCCCCGAGCCAAAGGCAGATGCTCAACCCCTGATCCACCCAGGCATTCCTGTCTTTTCATTTTGACAGAGGTTTTTGCTTAGAATTTTAAATTTTGATGAAGTCCTATTTATTGATTTTCCTGTTATGGATCATTGCTATGGACTGAATATATTGCACCCCCCCCCCCAGCTCCTAAATTCCTATGTTGAAGGCTCATCTCCAAGGTGATTGTATTTGGAGGTGGGGTCTTTGGGAGGTAATTACACAGTGAGAGTGGAGCCCTGATGAATGCGATTAGTGTCTTTCTAAGGAGAAACACCAGAGAGCCAGCTTTCCCCCTCTCCCTTTCTCTCCCTCTCTGTCTGATATCCCTGTATGGGGGGGACAAGGAGAAAATGGCCATCTACAAAGTAGGAAACTGGCCCTTATCATAAGCTAATCATGCTGGCACCTTGTTTTTGGATTTCCCTGCCTCCAGAACTGTGAGGAATGGATCTGTTGGTCAAGCTACCCAGTCTGTGGTATTCTGTTACAGCATCCTGGACTGCCTGAGACAATCGTGCTTTTGATGTCATGTCTAAGATCCTTTTAAAATTATGGATTTCCTTCACAGTTAAAGGGTGATTCATTCATCTGTTTGTTGAGTGAGTTGTGGTATTTGTGCTTTTTGAAAAACTCCATTTTATCCAAGTTGTCAGATTGATGTGTGTAGAGTTCTTTACGTCATTCACTTATCATTTTGATGTCTGCAGGGTCTGTAGTGATCTATCATATGTCATTCCTGATATCAGAAGTGTGTGGCTTCTCTTGATTCTCTGTCAGTTTCACCAGAGGTTTTTAAAATTTGTATTGATGTTTTTAAAGAGCTGAATTTTTGTTTCATTGATTTTCTCTTTTTTCTGTTTTCAATTTTATTAATTTCTGCTCTTTATTATTTCCTTCCTTCTGCTTGCTTTGGGTTTGTTTTCTTCTTTTTCTAGGTTCTTGAGATGGGAGCTTAGATCACTGATTTGAGATTTTCCTCTTTTCCATTGTATGCCTTTAGTTCTATAAATTCCTCTTTCTGCATCCGTTTAGCTGCCTCCCACCAATTTTTATATATTTTTATTTTCATTTAGTTTAGTATATTTATTGATTTCCCTCAAGACTTCCCCCTCAGTCCATTGTTTACTTAGAAGTGTGCTGCTTAGTTTCCAAGTGTTTTGAAATTTTCCTATTATTGTTCTATAATTGATTTCTAGTTTAATTCCATTACATCAGAGAACACACTTTGTATGATTTAAATTCATCTAAGTTTGTAGAGATTTGTTTTATTGGCCCAGGCTATGCTGTATTTTGCTAAATGCCCACTGCATTTTTAAAAAGAAGGTGTATTCTGCTCATGTTGTGGGGAGTGTTCTGTAATTGTGAATTCAACGTTGTTGGTTGATGGTGTTGTTGATTTCTTCTGTATACAGGCTTATTTTCTTTCTAGTTGTTTTATCATTTATTAGGAGTGGGGTGTTGACATCTCCAACTCTAAGTGTGATTTTGTCGCTGCTACCAGTTGTCCTCCTCCACCCTCACACTCACTTTGCAGTTCTGATATTTGGGACATTGGGCAACCCATTTAGGATTACAGTAATTTCTTGGCATATTGACGCTTTCATCATTGTGTAATGTCTTTCTCTGTCCCTAGCAGTTTTCTTCGCTGAAGTCTACTTTATTTAATCTTAATATAGGCACTTTGTTTTCATTAATGTTTATATGGTATATCCTTTCCATCCTTTGATTTTCCGTCTTTCTATAGTGTTATATTTGAAGTGAGTTTTTGTAGACAACCTACACTGGGTTGTGATTTTTAATCCATCCTGTCAATCTCTGCCTTTTAATTTATATATTTAGAACATCTACATTTAATGTAATTATTGTTACATTACGTTTTATACCTGCTATTTTATTTGCTTTTGGTTTATCCTGTTTATCTCTTATTTCTACCTTCCTGTGTGTTACTTGAACATTTTTTTATAAATTTATTTTGATTTATCTATAGTGTGTTTGAGTGTATATCTGCATAGATATTTTTTAGTGGTTGCATTAGGTTTTACATTGTGTAAAAATAACTTATAGTATAGTGGTATCAACATTTTACCTATTCAAATGAAGTGTTGTAACCTTATTTCCCTTTAAGTCCCTTTGCCTTCATTATAATTATCTTAACTACTTCCTCTATATAGACCAAAAGTGACATCATACAATGCTACAATTTTCCTTTCAACTATCAAATTGAATTTTAGAAACTCAAAAGAAGGAAAGTGTATTGTATTTACTATGTATTTATTTTACCATAGCTCTTTCTTCCTTGTTTATGTTCCGAGTTTCCTTCTTTTATCATTTCCTTCCTGTTTCTACAACTTTCTTAGCCATTCTTTCAGGGTAGGTCTGCTGACAACACATTCACTTAAGTTACCTTTTATCTGAGAATGTCTTAATTTTCCCATTGTCCCTAAAGGATATTTTCATTGGATATAGAATCTTAGGTTGGCAGGTCTTTTTCCTTGACACTTAAACAATATTGTGGCTCTTCCTTCTAATCTCCACAGTTTCTGATGAGAAATCCACTGTTGTTTGAATTGTTTTTCTTCCAGAGATGAGGTGGTATCTGTCGATTTTCTTTTCTTATACAAGTTAGGATTTCCTGGTTCTTGTTTTGACAGTGATTTTTTTTTAAATTATGTCTGGACATTTTGGATACTGTGTTAGGCTACTCTGGATCTCATTTAAATCTTCTGTTTCAGCAGGTCCTCTCTGACACTGTGCAAGGAGTGAAAGGGAGGTGCCATCTAATTACTGCCAGGTGAAGATGGAAGTCTATTCCTTTGGCAGTCTCTGTTGTTGCTCTGGTGAGGAAAATCACCTCATTGCTGGGTGGGTGTGGAATCTCATGCTCCCCACCAGGCCTCTGCTGAAATCATGCTAGCAGTAGGGGAAGGGATGACTCATTACCCCTCAGAGGATTGGAAGTCTAGGTTTATCACGTTTTCCCTACTGATTGGAGATTGTTGACACTCGGAAGGATTGGAAGTCCAGGCTCCCCACTTGCTTTCTTTAATATTATCCCAGAGCAGAGTGGTGGGGTGGTGGTGGTGGTAGTGGTGGTGTGTGTGTGAGAGGGGGGCTGCCAGTTATAGTGGGGTGATAAGTAAAGTCTAGGATTCCCTCTTAGCCTTTGGTGATGTGCGTGGGTGTCCAGTTTTTCCCACGGTGTTAGGGTGGAGTAGGGCAGTTACTATCTCAAAGTTTTCTGCCTTACTAGGTTTCCCCTATCCTGTTCCTTTGGCTGGAGAAAGCAGACTTGTCTTAGGGCTTTTTGTTGCATTAATTGTTGTTTCTAGATTGTAGGCTTCTCTAGGACCCAGTGTAGGCATGTGAGGCAAAAAGAAAACATAGAGAACTTTCTTTCATGTTATTCTGTGGTTCTCAATGTCTCTAGTTGAATTATCTTCTTCTCTTTACTTTTCAGAGTCTCCCCCATGTTTCTTTAACGTACGATGTCCACGGTTTTTAGTTGTACTTAGCAGTAGAAGTAGGGAAAAGTGTATGAACCTCATGTTATCTAGAGCTGGAACCCCTTTAAATACCATTTTAAATTTCTATTTTTATATATATTTTATACTAGTCATAAAATTAATATAATTATACATATATGACATTACAAATAAATATACAAACACATATATTGAAAGTACATGTGTTTTTGTTTTTTTTTTTTTTTACAGTGAGGTGCGTAGCCAAATGCAAATCACAGACCACTGCTGTAATCAAAACAGTGTTGACTCATTTCTTGGTTTGGCACTTATACTAACGTCTGTGATTTGGAGCATTTCTTTTTTCACCTCTAAAATGAAGCAATTTCATAAGATAGTCTTTAATACTACTTCTACCTCTAATATGCTACAAACAATAACAGCTAGTATTCCTTCCAAAAGATATAAAATACCACATGAAAATTGTTTCCCTTTTTTGTGGTTTCTTTAAAGCATTTTTTAAATCCTGAAAATATTCATTCCCTCAAACATAAAATTGTATCCAATTTGTATTATAATAACTTAATCAAGATTGATCTCATAAATGTAATTGTTACACAAAAACAGCAAAATAGATTTGATTAAAAAGAGTCTATTCTAATTTTCTGTGAATTGTTAAGTTCAGGGTTGTTTTATCTTATTAAGTAATTTAGTATTTTTCCTTGACATTTTCTGTAATATACTCCACTCCCACACTTTTCTGATAGAACTATAAAGGTCAAAAATTGGAAAGAGAGACTATTGTATGTACTCTGTGCCTAGCAATCCAGAAAAAAAAAATAGACCATTGTCTTTTGTGCTCTGTATGTATACATAAAATATATTCACTCTACCCTAGCCCATTACTGCTACTGTCTTGGTTTGCTAGTGCTGCCATAACAAAATACCACAGATTAGACAGATTCAGCGACAAAAATTTATTTTCTCGCAGTTCTAGAGGCTGGAAGTCCACCATCAACATGCTGGCAGGACTAGTTTCTTTTAAGCCCTCTTTGGCTTACGGATGCCTGTGCCCTTGCTTCCTTTTCACATGGTCATCCCTCCAGGCATGCATGCTCCTAATGTCTTTCCAAGTTGTTTTAATTTCCTTTTATTAGGACACCAGGCAGATTGGATTAGGGCCTACCTAATAGCCTCTTTTCAACTTAACAGTCCCATCTCCAAAAATGGTCAACTTCTAGGGTACTAAGGGTTAGGGCTTCAACATATGAATTTTAGGGGGACATAATTCAGCCCCTAACAGCCACAGTTATCATTCTGCCATTAAAAAAAATGAATTCTACAAGTTAAGATTTTGAGATAAGTCTCAGAAGGACTTTTTCTTACAATGATCATAGCTTTAGTGTGGCTAATACAGTGCAGCAGATTGAGTGTGTGTGTGTGTGTGTGTGTGTGTGTGTGTGTGTATTTGTTCAAAAGAAGCTAGCCTTCTCTCCATTGTTTCAAGGCTGTGGACTGCTAAACTGCTTCACAGATATGCAGTTTAACAGTACCTACAAGAATGGTTAGAGATATTACATTGACTGAATTTGGGGATGTAGCAAGCAAATTTTCTAGGCCAAATAGTAGAGTGTTGTTTAATTGATTTTTAAGCTAAACACTGGATTAATCAATTGTGTCATTATTCAATAATCTATGAATTTGTAGTTATGGAGTCATTATGTTGTACACCTGAAACTAATGTAACATTGTATGTCAACTATACTTTAATAAAAAAGAAAATACAAAAAATAAAAATAAAAGTAATTTATAACTCTCTAAGTTTGAAAACTGGGATTGGTTTATGAAAATAGAAAGTTTTTTTAAACATATTTTACTAGGTTTTAAAAATTAATTGTAAACATCCTTTATTCCATCTGCTTTTGAATCATGTACTTATCATTTTTAAAGTACTATACTTTAGCATTAAGAAAATTAGATTGGCACTTATATTTCTAGCCAATTAACAAAAAAAGTATGGTTGAGAAGTAGCAAAGCAAATATTTTACAATTTTGCTTATCAGTGATATTTCATGAAGTTAACTAATTTCTGTCATAATAAAACACAGTAAAAAGTATATATTTATATTCTATTACTTACTTTCCAAATATAGCATACATCACTATTTTGATTTCTGACAACGGAGCTGATGTTCTCCTGAGGTGTCAAATTTGATTTGAATATTCAACTAAAAAATCTACAAAATGTCTTGCTCATTAAAAAAAAAAACAACAGGTTTTTAGGTTATGTCAACTTAATGTGTTTCACCATCAAGAATTCTTTGAAATTATGTACATCTTTAGTCTATTTTAAAATTCTCTGCATATAGTCCTTGTTAGCAGAGTCAATCCCTCCCACAATTTATTAGTCTTATTTTTTTTGGTGACATTTCTATAGCTTTATTACAATTTATTAATATATTTTCTGGCCAAATAATGGTGCTATTATTCTCATTTGTAAAAAATGTGTCAGCAAAAAAGGAAATAAGGCAAATGTTTAAATATAGGGAGTCACAAACGATATTCTAGAATATTCTGCAGCCATCCCAAATGTTTCTGAAGAATATTTAATGACTTCAGAAAAATGCTTCGTTATGTTACATTTAAAAATCAGATTAACAAACAATATTTTCAGTATGAGTCCACACACACACACTTACAGAAAAAATAGAAGATTAATAGCAACTCTGAGTTAGGAGGTTATAATTTTTTTAACTTTTTTAAAAAAGATTTTATTGATTTATTCATAAGAGAGAGAGAAAGAGAGGGGCAGAGACATAAGCAGAGGGAGAAGCAGGCTCCATGCAGGGAACCCGATGTGGGACTTGGTCCCGGGTCTCCAGGATCAGCCCTGGGCGGAAGGCAGGCCCTAAGCCACTGAGCCACCCGGGGATCCCAGGAGGTTATAGTTTTTTTAATTTACATTTTATTTTTTCCTAATTTAAAAAATTAACGTGCATTACTTTTTTTTGTGTGTGTAGTACTTTTATAATAAAAAAATAACAATACATGTTATTCCACAGGTAGTTGATTTTAGGCTAGTAGATTAGGTTATCCATTTTTTGGAGGCATTTTAAACCCAAGTCATTGACTTATTCAGTAAACAATTATTGAACTATTACCAAGTATCAGCATCTAGTTTATGCCAGGTATGGTTCTGGAGACAGTTGAGGAAGGGTATGTGGAGATGGCTATAAAATTGTTCCCACAGGTATAGGATGCAAGTAAAATCAATACTAAGTGATGGGTGCTAGGGCAATAGCTCTAAGAAAGTGCTATAAGTATATCTGGACAGAGTAGCTAATGATGTCAATCTGAGTCTGACTAGATCACAAGTATAGAATTTATCTGAACCTCATTAACTGAGTCCCACAAGGAAACACCTGTATGATTTACAGTTGGTTTCTGATGTGAGCTTTTGAACAGGGTGGATATAAAAGACTACTACCTTGAAAAAATTATTTGCAAACTTTTAATCTTCAAAGTGTAGTTGAACAGTTTATTCAAAAAGCACATTAATAGGGCAGCCCTGGTGGTGCAGCGGTTTGGCGTCGCCTGCAGCCTGGGGTGTGATCCTGGAGACCCGGGATCGAGTCCCACGTCGGGCTCCCTGCATGAAGCCTGCTTCTCCCTCTGCCTATGTCTCTACCTCTCTCTCTCTCTCTCTGTGTGTGTGTCTCATGAAGAAATAAACAAAATCTTAAAAAAAAAAAAAGCACAATAAACATTTGCTCTGTACTGGTATTAAGAGATAGAAAGGTAAGTAAAACAAGAGTCCGCTCTTAGGAAATTCAGAGTGTAAATCAAGAGTTTTTCCATGTCTTGTGTAATAATTTCCTCTAACATTTGTGTTTAAAATCAGACAATAATAATTAGAAATACATTGTTTTCTTTCTTTTGTTTTGCTTGTGAAGAGAAAGTTAAAGCTAAATGTTATGGCAGAAATCATGGACATTAGCTAAAGTATTTGTCCTACTTAATTATTTTGATAAGATTTTTCTATTCATTAAAAGGCAAAAGGTAACAAATCATTAATTAAAACCACATAAGTGCTTTTTATTATTCAGTTGTGAAGTATTCAATATTTTATGTAAAAACAAAGAAAATGTTTGGTGATGGAAATCAAGGTTAAAATGAATCTTTCTCACTGATGATTTAAATTATTTCTCCCAAGCAAGTAAAATTTATTTCAATAACTAAGTATTTTAAAAGTTCAACTTGAAAAGGGGTGCCTGGGAGGCTCATTCAGGTGAGTGACAGACTCCTGATTTTGGTTCAGATCATAATCTCAGGGTCCTGAGATCAGGGTTCACAGATCCTGTGTGGAGCTCTGTGCTCAACAAGGAGTCAGCTTGAGTGTCTCTCCCTCTGCCAGCCCTCTCCCCCCCGCACTCGCTGCCTTTCAAATAAATAAATATTTTTTAAAAAGTTCAACTTGTAAGGTCAGATGTAGATGAACATGTATTGAAATAAAGAGAAGACAAAGATGTATTGGACAGTCATAGGACAGCTGTTGCATGGACAAACTAATAAGCATTTAAATCCTATTATCTACACTTGTCGACTTTGGCATCCAACCAGAGAAGCAAAGCATAAAAGTTATTCTAGAATGTTCTTCTTCCATCTAAAAGAATGTGTACATAATTCTTACATTCTTGAATAAGTCTAAAATTTAATGATTGTTTTCTTTTTCAGTTTATGAGGACTTCAGTTTTCCTAGACAGTTTGGTTGACTGAAAAAAAAAAACAGAATATATTTATGAAAAGTATATACAATGTCACATAAGTAACATATATTTAAACTAAAAATAATTAATATTTAATCAAGAAGTAAATATTCTACTTAATGCTGAGGCAGAGATTTTTACTTTGTATGTGAGATCATGTGTAAATAATTCAGTTGAAAAATAGAAAACTATGGGAAAGAAGATTTACTGTGGTTGCAACAGTATGACTTTTCAGGATTGTGTTTGAGGATAATAATTAATAAAGAAATTGCAGCATGATGATTAAATATGGCCTCAATTCCATATAAATGACCTCATTTAATTATGCATCCTTTCAACCTAGTGCCATATGAATTTTATAGTAATATGTGAATTTTAGAAATAATGCCATTTAAAATTTTTCTAAGCCAAGAAAAGCAAATTATTTTTTCTTAAACTATTAAAACTATTTTTCCTGGTTATGTCACTAAAAAGTAAATCTGCCAGATTCTTTCCTTTAAAATTTTCATTTTCCAAATCAAACATCGGAAACCACACACAAATTTCAGCTCAAAAATTTTTTTTTCCAGAAAGGAACTCAAAAAGTAACTTTGGATTAATGGCACCTCGTTTATTCTTTCTTATTAATTTCTCAAAATTTAGCGCTTTATAAAATATACTGAATAAAATAATGTTGAATCTCACAAAATTACATGTACTAAGAATAAATTAGATTATGGAATATTATCAACCAATGGAATGTATTTGATAGTCATAGCTGGAAAATGTTAGGCTATGACAATGAATAAAATCCAATAAGAAAGGAGGAAAAGTTTGTATTCCTGGAACCAATTGGCCTTGAAAACAGGATTAGAAGAATTGCATTTTTATAAAGAGAAATATGCTGCTGTTAATGGTTTCTGAATTTGGATTGACTTAATAAAAGCTGATGTGCACAATTAGAGTTGGTAACTATAAGGAATAGTCTTTGAGTATATTGAAGTTCAAGGAAAAAGTGTTTCATTCTGTTTTCTACAGGGAACCTGAGCAAATTTTAAACCTTGGGGCCAGCAGATTTTAGTTCTTATTAGAACACCAGAGTCAAAGTTACTACTCTCCAGGAAGTAATGATTTTTAGAGAAATGATGATATTTAGAATGATATTTAGAGAATCAATTCTAACAACAACAATAAAATGACATAACAGAAATGTAAATGCATGTGTGCAAAAGGAAAAGCTTCAACATTTTGGACAATAAAATTTAAAGTTCACTCATGACTTCAAAAATTAGAGAAATATAAGTTAAAGGGTGGTTTAAGAAACTTAAGCACTGGAAGCTAGATCTATTTCTTTTAATCCATTGATTTTAATCCAAATAAAGCAAATAAAGGTGTCCTCCAGTAACTGAGACTATTGACTTTTTAGACAAAAAAGTCTAGAAATTAATACATGTACTTATATGGCTCCCAGATTATAGTTCTCAAAAACAAAAAAATCCTGAGTAATAATGGAAAAGAAAAACTATAGGTGGATATTTTCTGATTAGATTAGGATAAGCCATTCTAAGCAATATAAACAAAGGCAGAAAAAGATATTTATAAAGCAGCCTGAGAGATACAACTCCATTAAAAAAGTAAAAAAAAAAAACCATGAATGACAAAAAGCATTTGCTTTTTTAATATAACAACATTTATTAATATGTAGAAAAGAAATACTCTAAATACACAAAGAATTTAGAATATTCAAATAAGAAGACATACAAGTGACCAATAAGCACATAAAAATGTTTAACCTTACATAACTAAAAATCAATTTTTGCCCACAACTTAATTATTCAGGGCTGGGTGAGCATTTAATAACTTTGCACTCTTTTCTTTCGTAAGTAAGCTCTATGCCCAATGTGGCACTTAAACTCACAACCCCAAGATCAAGAGTCACAGGCTCTACCAACAGAGCCAGCCAGCTGCCCCCAAAACTAAGCATTCTTATGTATAGTTAGTACTTATTGTTTTTAGCTTAAAATAACCTTTATTTGTATTTACTCTTATTCAAAAAGCTTATATCTATTTTCGTTCATCTTCTTTGCAGGTCTATACTGATCTAGAAGTTTACATGTGGTCATACTGGAGTCTGAATTTATTCCTTACCTGGATCATGATGATTTTATAGTTGAAAGCTTGTCTTCAAAGGCCTCTTGTCTTTTTTGGGGTCTCTAATTCTACAATCTTACCTGTTTCTTCCTGTTGGAATTTTAAAAAGCTACTTTCTTAGAGAACAAGTCATTTTTCCTTTCTTCCTGGTGAACTAAACAAGTTCACTTCTTTTTTATTTCCCATGAAGGTATCAGAAAGATAGGCAACATGTTATCACACACCCAGGTTTCAGTAGATTTTTGGCAGATACCTATATGGTTGACGTCTCCTTTAGGACCTTATTTTTCTGTTGTTCCACTTTTGTGACATTATCCTCATTTAACCTGATCTTACAGACTATAATTTGTGAACACTCTTCAGCAAACAACAGTATACATTTTTTTTATCATATCTATTAGTCATCTATTATCCATCCATCATCACCTTTATCCTCATGCTTACAACTGCCAGTGTTCAATTATATAAAAAGGACATCCTGGAACCATACTTTCTCTTTCCAATTTCCCATTTCCACATTGGTATATAATTTCTCTGATCCTCAGTTTCTTAGGCTATAAAGTTGGTTGTTCTAGAGGATAGGACCCTTTCAGCCATAGAATTGCATCTTTCCACTCACCTTTCTTTCTCTGTTGTCCATTCCATATGGACAAAGCATATAGTGCTTCCAGACTGACTCCCATTCAAGTTAGGTTATTCTTAATCCCCTTTCTGATTATTAAGAATTAGTGGACACTCCCAATATTATGCATCTGTTTTTGCCATTCATGCTCTTCTTCAAAGTATCTGCTTTTAATTATCTGAGCAATTTTCTTTACCTTCAACTTAGCCTAAGTTCTTTTACATTTGTTGTATAGTACTCTGTTTCCCAAAGTGGGTTCTATGGAACACTAGCTATGTGAAATGCTAAGATATGCTACATGGTAAAAGCAGCAGTAACAGCAACAAACAAGGAGGGATTCTGAGGTCAAGGATGTCTAGAAAGTATTGGGTTAAATGAAATAAAATGTGTACGACTTCTCAGTGCTAATCACACTGAGAATTTAAATGCTAATTTTTAAGCTATAACAAAAAATTAAATTTATGCAGTTATTTTCAAAATTATTTCAATATCCAGCCCTGTTAGAGAATAGCCTACAGAATTAGCATTTGTCTTTGGAAATTGTTGTAAGTACTTCCATATGCTTCTGCATACCCAGATCACTGTAACATGGAGTCTTCGTTAGAGTATTGAACCTTCTCTCTACGATATGTTACCCACAATTCAAAACATGAAATCCCATTTCATGACTATAACTTATATAAACAGCTATTCACTTTCTATGTCCTCTTTTCTAAAGTTCAAATATCTAGAAGGGTTTTTATTAAAACCACCAAATTCTCTAAAATCTTTCACGTTTTCTATGTATAATTTTGAAGTCACTGGAGATACACATCAGGCTTCTTTGAGGTATTATCTATTGTTCATTCTCTTGTTACTCAGCAAAAAGGGCGGGGGGAGTTGGCAATGGGTCAGATCTCAGGTCCCTGCCACAGAAATTGCAATAACCAACTCCATGGGGGATTTTCTGCTTTTTGTAGGGAGCTCTTGGAGCTTGAGTTTTTTTTTTTTTAATTCTTGTTCCTCCTTATTCATTCTTTTTCCATTGAGTAATTGATCAACTTCTTAAAAGGAATTTTAATTCTTCAGGGCTTCTTTAGAATTTTCTCCCCTGTCCCTGTTTCCTTCTCCATGATTTCCAACATCTCACAAGAATCTTTCATTCTATTGAGAAACCAGAGTATAAGAAGCAGTTACTTACATAGCTTACTTTCTTCATAAGTAGGACATCCAAGTGCCTGTAATTTGCATGTACCTGATGAATGCCCGAAGCCCTCTCTAGATTTCTCCTCTAACATCTCCACACTAATGATTTCCAAATGTGTTTCTGGCCCTATTCTCTTTCCTGAACACTGGGCTCAACTATTTAGTTGTAGTTATTTCCAGGTTGAGTATCCGGTGGCATCTCAAACTCCACATGATCAAAGCAGAAATCTTATTCCTCTCTTGTTTTTCCCTGTCTTCTCTGTTCAGTTATCAGCACCACCAATAGGCTAGTTGCTAAGAAACTCAGGAGTCTGCCATAACTCCCCTCTTCTCTCCCTAAAACCTGATTTATCAGGAAGACCTTTAGTTCTGCCCCCCAAATAGAGCCTGCATCTTTCTATTTCTTAATACCTCTACTACAGCTGTAGTCGTCCAAGCCACGAGTATCTCTAGACTGGACAACAACAAGCCTCCTACCTAGTGTTTCTGCTCCCAGTCTTTTCTCTGATACATAGTAGCCAGGGTGTGATTTTTTAAAAATGCTAATTGAATCTTACTCTCTGGTTTAAATAAACCTTCCATTGGTTTGGCAGTGCAGCAGAATACAAATGATTTACTATGGTTTTCAAGACCCTCCGTAATCTGGCTTCTACCAGCGATCTGACCTCATCTCACACACTTTTTCCCTTTTCTTGTGCCTTGCAAATGCCAAGCACATTCTTTTGTTACACCCTTTATGCTAACTGTTCCCTATGCTTCAAGTGTAATTAACCCAGATCTTCTTAAGTCTTTCCTCTTTGCATTATCTAGGTTTTGGCTCAAGTGTAAACTCTGTGAAACCTTCTCTTATCCCTACTTGAAGGCAGTGTTCCTTTCTCCACTATCCTCCCCACTAGTCACTCTTATTACTATTGCATTATTTTTACTTAATGAAATTATGATTATCAGAAATAATCTTAGCTATTGTTTTCCTTCTCATCTTTCCTTTTTAAATGTGATCTGTTATGGCAGGAACCTGGTCTGTCTTCACAACTACAGATCTGGTGCCCATATAGTGCTTAACACAGAGAAGGCCTCCATGCTTCGTTATCCATTAAACATGACTATCTTCAGCTAAACTAACTTTTTGTAAGTGCCTTGTAAACCAACCAGCAAACTTTTTTTTTTTTTTTCTGGTAATAGGAAATTATGGGAATACTTTATTCAAATTTTAAAAGAAAATGAAACGTGTTCTGACATAAAAAAAAAAAAACTTCCTAGAGAATATAGAGCAGCATTGTATCAAGAATAATCCCCCCCCCCCACCTTCCCTACTTTAGCTGAACCCGAGATGTTAGGAAAATTATACTCTCCCATGGACGAAGAGAACTACTTCATAAGTAAGCAAGAGGGATCCCTGGGTGGCGCAGCGGTTTGGCGCCTGCCTTTGGCCCAGGGCGCGATCCTGGAGACCCGGGATCGGGTCCCACGTCGGGCTCCCGGTGCATGGGGCCTGCTTCTCCCTCTGCCTGTGTCTCTGCCTCTCTCTCTCTCTGTGACTATCATAAATAAATAAAAAAGTTAACATAAGTAAGCAAGGAAAACGCCAGTGCCCACGGGTAGACCTTATCACACCATCAGATCCGGAGAGAATAAATGTAAATCTCTTCTAGGGCAGTGACCGACTTAGTGTCACTGGAGGTGTTCAAGGCTCCCTTGCCAACCCTGTGAACAAGGGTCTAACAGGAAACTAACTTGATGTCCTGTCCTGGGTCGAAAGCAGAGATCAAGACATACACACGTAGACCAAAGCAGAATAAAACGCAACTGAATACAAAAGAAAACATATATATTTGGGTCTGGGTGTGCGCATTTGTGCAGCATAAGGGAATGGACCGGGAGAAGTGGGCAACCTCACTTGGCCAGCCCAACGCAAAATGAAAAATTGTTAAGAATCCCAAGATGGTGGCAGGCAGCAAAACTTTGGGGCAGAGCATCACTCAAGGCAGGTCCTTCTGAGGTCAGGGCCCTGTACACCTGCACAGTCACACACGCCTGAGGCCCATCCTGGGGTGGGGGGAGGATAAGATTAGAATTCACCCCCACAGACTGGGAAGCACTCATCTCCTCACCCCTGTCAAAACAAGACAACAACAACAACAACAACAAAGCAACTACCAGAATTGGAGCAGAGAGCGCCCAGCCTTGATGGTGGTGCCCGTGGCCCTGGCAGGCGCTGGGTGAGGCTGCGAGCGCCAGTCCCACGGGGCCGACGTTAGAGCGATGGGACAAGGAGGCAAGCGGGGTTCCTGAGGCTCCAGGAGAGGTGCCAGACCGAGAACAAGGGAAGAGGCCACATCAGACCTCCCGCTGCCTCTGTGCGCACAATGCCTGTCCTGTCAGGAGACCATGTGCGCATTCAGCCACTTGGGTAGGTCTGGTGCCTTGGGGGCTGCGGTGCAGTAGGTGGAGCTGGGGGTGGGATGTGTCAGACGGAGAAGGCAGGGGCGGGCTGAAGGACATGTCCGTGGTGGGCTTCCTGCCCTCCGGGGCAAGACACCCGGGGCCCCCGGGAGGAGGAGGGATGCAGGCGGGCTTCCGAGGACCCTCGGTTCTCACGCTCCCGGGAAGCCTCGAGGGTAGTCAGACCCATGGAAAAGCGCGGGGCGCCGCGATCTCCGCCCCCCGCCCCGGGCCACCGCACCGCAGAAGGGCGCTGTCCCCGGGCGCCCGGAACCGGGGCCAGGGCGCGGGGCCGGGGATGCCGGGGCGCTGGGGAGCGGGCTGGAGGGATGCGCCTCGCCCTCCCCGTGCGCGGCCGGGCGGCCGGGCCAGCCGAGCCCCGAGCCCCGAGCCCCGAGCCCGGACCGGACGGCGAGGGCCGGGCCACGCCCGCGGAGGCGGCCGCAGGCCCCGGCAGGGATCCCGGGGCGGAGGGGCGGCGACCGGGCGCCCTGCGGCCACTGCGGCGGCCGCTCCAGCCGCTCCAGCCGCTCCAGCCGCTCCAGCCTCCAGCCTCCCGCCGCCCGCCGGGGCTGTCTCCGCCTCCAGGCCCCCGCGCGCCCCGCCCGCGCCCGGCCGCGCCGACCCGCCGCCCCGACCCCCGAGCGCGCCCGCCCGCGGCTCCCCGGCGGCGGCGCCTCCCCCAGCGGCGCCCGCGCTCCCGGCCGCGCAGCCCTCCCCGCCTCGGCCGCTTCCCCTCCCCGGCCCCTCCCGCGCCCCATCCTCTCGCCCTCCCCCCGCGCGGGGACTTTTCCGGAAAGTTTTTATTCTCCGCCTCGGCTCTTGGAGAAAGAAGCGCCCGGCTCCGCGGCAGCCAAACTTTTCGGCCGCCGCTGCCGCCCTCGCTGCGGGCCCCGCGCCCCGCGCCCCGGCCCGCGCCCCGCGCCCCGCGCCCCGCGCCCCGGCCCGCGCCCCGCGCCCCGCGCCCCGGCCCGCGCCCCGCCGAGCATGAGCGCCCCCCCGGCCCTGCGGCCGCCCAGTCCTCTGCTGCCCGCGGCGGCGGCGGCGGCGGCGGCGGCGGCGGCCGCGCTGGTCCCGGGGTCCGGGCCGGGGCCCGCGCCGTTCCTGGCTCCCGCCGCGGCCCCGGCCGGGGGCGTCTCGTTCCATCTGCAGATCGGCCTGAGCCGCGAGCCGGTGCTGCTGCTGCAGGACTCGTCCGGGGACTACAGCCTGGCGCACGTCCGCGAGATGGCTTGCTCCATCGTCGACCAGAAGGTAAGGACGGCGCCGCGCAGGGGGCGCTGCCGTCCGGGCGCCCTCGCCGCGCCGACTTCCCGGCCCCGGGCCCGGCCGCGAGCCAGCCTGGCCGGCGCCCTGGCAGCTCCGGCAGCGGCCGAGGCTCCCTGGCGGCGGGCTCCCCCAGCCCCACCTCTCCGCGGCCCGCGGCCCCTTACCCCCCGTTCCCATTCCTCCCAGGACACTCCCAGGTGTGCTGCTTGCCCGCTTCCCTCACGCCGCTCCCGGCTCCCGGCTCCCGGCTCCCGGCTCCCCGCCCCCCGCCCCCCGCCCCGACCCCGGACCCGCACCCGCACCCGCACCCGCACCCGCACCCGCACGTCCCTGGCGCCGGGATCCTCCTTCCCGCAGCCGAGTTCTCCCCCGGGACACGCTCCCCACGACCTCAGCACCACTCCCTTCCCCCCCAGGCCCCTCTCCCAGCTCAGACCGGTGCTGAGGAGTCCCTGGAACCATCCAGAGAGGAGGAATTTCTCACCTGTCAAATTACCTTTTAAGAGGGGGCTGATGGACTCAGCCAGCTGCGAGAACAGCGGGCCGGATCACAACCACTCACCTCCTTGTGGTTCCTTCGTCCTACCTTTGTGTCAACGGGAAAGCACATTTTTCAGCCCCGAGGCACTGAAGTGCAGGCACAGACACACGAAAGGTGGGGGTGCTCCCAGGAGCACCCCGGGGCTGGCTGTGCCCGTAAGTTTGAGGCTGTGGGTCTCTGGACAGCGGTCCCAAAAAGGCGGGTTGGAAAAAGGGCCATTACCCCGGGCCAGGCCACCCAGGGAGGAGACACCCCCCCCCACCCCCGACGCCCACCACTGTTTGTAGGGCTGTTGTGAATTTCAGGTTGTTTCCGTAGCCATCCAGGGTGATGTTGCACGGAAAGAGGCGATAAGAGTGTGAAGGAGAGGGGGCCGTGGCGCCAGTGTTCTCAGTATAAACAGGCAGGGTTTAGGGGGGGTGGGGCTGGGGACAGAGGTCTCTAAAGGTGCTGAATTTCAGCCCTGGGGGCCTGGCTAGTACTTGCCTTATGAAAGTCACTTGAATAATCATGAATGTCTTCTTTAAGGTATTTGAAGCAGAGCTTGCTAAATCCAAGTGTGGTTAATTGTGGCATCAAGCACAGGGATACAGGGAAAAGCCCCAGGGAAGAATCAGTAATCTAGGGAGTTTGTAAAAGTTCTGAAGGCTCAGCCAAGGCAGTAGTGAGGGTCAAACGTTTTTTGGCTATTGAATGTGGTGACATTTTCTATTGCATATGACTCTCCATCTCTTTCACCTTCCATGTAAATGACAAATTCTGTTGAATTCTAGTATAAGGCCCATCATGTGCCTCCTCATCAATATTATGAAATATTTGTTGCAGGTGAACGTGAACGCTTTCCTAGGCACCAAAACGTGTTCCCTGAGTGGAAATTGCCTACAAATCTCTATTAGGGTGCAAAACCAGTTGATTAAAGAGTATTACTGGATAAGTGTAAAAACAGTGTATAGTAAACTTTCTCAAAAAGCAAATGCAGGGGAGCCTGGGTGGCTCAGCGGTTTAGCGCCGTCTTCAGCCCAGAGCGTGATCCTGGAGACCCGGGGATCCAGTCCGACGTCGGGCTCCTTGCATGGAGCCTGCTTCTCCCTCTGCCTGTGTCTCTGCCCCCTCCCCCTCTCTCTCTGTGTATCTCATGAATAAATAAAGTCTTGGGGGGAAAAAAAAAAAAGCTAATGCAATTGTGTAGAATTTTAATGTACCTAAATTCTACAGCAAGTGATAGTTACAAGGAATATCCAAGTTGAGTTAGATTAATATGGACAGGCTGTTTTTGACCAGCTGAAACACACACACACACACATGATCACACCTGTTGATAGAGGTTGGGATGGGGAGAAACATTAGTGGTTCAGGAGTTTTGGGGACTGGGATTTTGAATCGAGAGTGAACTGCAGTTGTCTCAGTAGCTACCAAGAGGGATGTTATATGAAGGGCCCAGTAGAAGTACCGAGGGAGAGAGTCTCCAAGCACCTGCGGATTGCAGTAGGCCTGAGGGTGGTGAGTAGGGCATTTAGAGAAAGTACAACTGAAAAGGTCTCAAATTATTAGAAGCCTCAGTAATCTTCCATATAGAGATATCAAACCAAGAACATCTGAAACATGGACATGGGAAGGTGTTTTAGAATGCCAAAAATGTTATGGTAGAAAGAAAACTGGAGTTCAGTCATGAGCTACTTGAGACCTGAACCAACACTCTGGGGAGAGACCTGGAAAAGTACTGAAAAGGGAAAATCCTCAGCCTTGGTGGCTGATTTATAATGAGGAACCCCTTCCTGTTGTATTTACCCTTGCAGTTCTCTTTCTGAAAGAACAGTTTGAGAAGTTTAAAGGCTTGAGGTAGCCAAGGTAAAGAACTATCTCGTACTTTTTTTTTTTTCTTTAGAGTTTATGACAAAGAGTTGGATTTAGAGATGCAGATTTGTGGGTTATTTGTATAAATATTTGCTGGATGGTGGGTCTCGGCAGAAGAATTTCCATCTATCTGTCTTCTGACATCTGTCTTGAGATACATTATCACCCAAGGCAGAAACGAGATGAAGAGAACTAAATGTCCATCACAGGATAGCAAGGATCTCTTCTGCTTTGTGAGAGTGGATATGGTGGAGAGGGTCAGTAGTACTGAATTAAGGAAACGGGAGGAGGCCTTTTGTCCCTTATTTCAGGTTCTCTTAAGTACTTGCTGAAGGTATCAACCATGAGGAAGGATGACAAGAGGGAAGAAGAGAGAGAGGGAGGGAAACTAATGTTTTAGGTGAGAGCTGAGAGTTTGAAGTCATTTACAATTTATGATGTAGACTTGGAGTCATGTCGAGCTTACAGCAGAAGGTTCTGATTTTCCAAGCCCTCCACATTCATTGTTTCGTGAACTTTTTGAAAAAGGGTTTCATAGGATTTGCCTGAGAGTTCCCTAAATACTCATATTAACAGAGATCAGACTAGCTTAGATCTTTGGAAGTATTAGATGACAATTCACTTTATTTCAGCAACATTAAGGGGACATTTCTTATGGGCTGTGCAACTGAGGTGTATAGGGTTGAAGAAGAGAGATCTTGTCCCCGAGAAACTCATTTGCAGGTTATTATTATTATTATTATTATTATTATTCTTTAGAATTTAGAGTATTGTTTTTCTTTGATTATGTAGGTTTGGAAAGTGGCAGGCATTTGTACTTGAAAAATTTTGATAGTAATTTAGCATCTTAAGATAAATGTACCCCAAGTATGTACTAAATTATATAGCTAAATAATTATTTCTTCTATCTTTTAGTTTAGGTCAAAATTGTAGTCTTGCTTTTCTGTATGTAACAATGTTAAATATATGAGATGTTACTCTTTTTTTTTTTTTTTTTTGGAACTATTAGCCTTTTTACTTATATTATGCTTATTTCTTTACTTTGCAAGCCTGTAACCTTGAAGGCTGGTTGTGTATAAAGGGGTACATTCTGTTAGTATAGATGATGATTGTTTTCTGAAAGGTTAAAAAAAACAGTAATTGACTTCTCTTTGAAACACTGTTTCTACTATCAAAGGAACCTTGAATTTATAGACTAAGAATGAATTGTTTTGAGGCAAGGAACAGTATCCCAAAGGAAGAATTAGTTTGGCTTAATAGTACGTGATCTACTTGTCGATCTGTCTACACACACATACACTTTTTAAAAACAAGCAGTATTAATTTAGGGGTGCGAGTTGCAATTAATATGACTATCTGTCCATTCATTTTGGTTGTAATATTATTAGAAAGATGACTCCTATTTCCCTTTTGAATTTACTAAAATGAAGTAATAACATCAGTAAGACTCCTGGCGTATAGTTTCAGCTTACACAGTCATGTAACTGACCAGAGAAATTAAAGAGTGAGATTTTACAGAAGATAGCTCACTAAGGGAGTAAGAAGGGCTGGTACCAGGCAGCCCGGGTGGCTCAGCGGTTAGCGCTGCTTTAGGGCCCGGGCGTGACCTGGAGTCCCAGGATCGAGTCCCACGTCGGGCTCCCTGCATGGAGCCTGCTTCTCCCTCTGCCTGTGTCTCTGCTTCTCCCCCTCTCTCTGTGTCTCTCATGAATAAATGAATAAAATCTTAAAAAAAAAAAAAAAGAAAGAAAGAAAGGCTGGTACCTTGGTTTGAGAGCAATTTTGCTATACTTGTAATGTTTCACTTTCTTAATTGTAAATTGTTCTCTTAACAGTTGTAGTGTCATTTTTACCTTTATTGGAATTTTAGCTACTCTACTGCTGCAGGTTAAGCTGGGAGTAGTTAATTGCTTGACCAGCCCAACATACGTGGAACAACAAAATCCTTTTAAGCTAATGATGGTGTTTGGGTCTTAGGTGTATACTTTGTACTCAGATTTTATGTTTGTCATTATTGTATGTCAGTTGATTTCTGATTTAATGATGAAGTACAGAAGTTGTCATTTCATGAAGTGCTTGTTAATATAACTTTACTGCTGTATGTTTAAATTATAATTTCAAGCTTGGTAGTATAATGGGATTATGTTTTGATATTTGTGTAATGGACATGTACTATATATATGCAATATTTACATATATACATAGTAGTTTATTATCTAAGTATTTAAGTGTGTTTTGGAACATATTTTTAAGAGCCTACTTTATCATATATAGCCTCTGGATGGTGAAGTATTGTTTTATATGTTGTATTGTAGGCTGCAAAAAGTGGGGCCCTATTTTATAGCTCATAATCCAAAGGGAAACTTTGTTTTATATTTTCTATCAGTGTGCAGAACTGAAAACTTTATAGGTGTACCAGGTTTATGCTATTTATAAGTATCTACAATACAAAATTTTCACAAGGATAATAACCTTTTTTTAAAACAAAAATTCTATAAGCAATCTCTGTGCCCAATGTGGGGCTTGACCTCACAACCCCAAGATCAAGAGTCATATATTCTTCTCACTGAGCCAGCCAGGGACCCACAAGGAGAATTCTCTAAAATAGTCTATATTCTAGGAAATATTCTAAGAATTGGATGATTGGCTATTTTGACAAATATATAAATTAATTTGGGCTTTTAGACCTAGGACTGAGAGAAATTTGAAAGATTTTCTGTGAAATCTATAGTGTGCATGTATGTATGTAGGAGTAGGGGTTGGGGCTAGGTATGGGGCTTGAAAATTGTTAGTAAAGTTTGAAAATTTGCCCCATGTTTGATAGCTGTGTTGGTCTATATCAACAGACTCTTATCACAGCTATTAAGGGGGATTTAAAACTTTATTTAGGGCAGGAGGTGGAGGGGAATGGGTGACGGGCACTGAGGTGGACACTTGACGGGATGAGCACTGGGTGTTTTTCTGTATGTTGGTAAATTGAACACCAATAAAAATTAATTAAAAAAAATAAAAAAATAAAACTTTATTTAGTAATTATTATTACTCTTTATTTTGTGAGGCGATGTTATATAGGTCTTTACCGGTTTATGCATGAATGACTTTTAATGGCCTTACTGGACAGTACAAACAAATTTATAAGCCTGTGAATGCATAGTTGTGACTTATCTAAGATTATTTTGAAGATTAAGGATAATATGTCTAAAGGATTAAATATACTGCCTGGCAAATAGGTGTATAATAAATAGGATTATTGATATTCTGAGGCTTTACAAACTCACATACTGTCTTTCTAGCAAAAGAATGTGTACTTTATTATTTTAATCTTATGTCAACATATAAATAAAATTGTACTATTAAAAAAAGCGGTAGGACTGTAAGGCCTAGATAAATTATGTTTTCTCTGCTTTCTGTGATAGGGCAAATCTTAGGGGTAGTTGTTTGAAACTGCTTCTTGAATTTCAACCTCTCAGAATTCCTCAAGGAGTAATTTGATTATTGCTAAAAGCAAAACATATGCTGATAAAGGTACAGCACTTCTTCATGGCTTTTTATTATTTTTTGATAAGTTAATTTAATTCCTTTTCAATTACAAATGTAATTTCAATGATATTTCATTTGATAAAAAGGAAAATAAAATAGGTAAGAGTACAATATTTGACAACATAATGATTCTCAAATCTGGTCCTAAAGATTGAAATCAAAAGTTCCTTTGCAAATCTACCTTTGAAATGAGGAGGAAAGCACTTGGAAATGACTTTGGGAGATGGTATTTTATTAGCATACTAAGCATCTAGGGGTGGTTTGCTAAGTTGTTACATCTGATGAATAGCTCATATATCATAGTTGTTTGCACACATGCTGAAGTGTGATTTGGGGATGAGAAGCATTTTTACTGGGAAACAACTGTGTTAGCAGTTGCACAGAGCCAATCACAAGTCTTTTTCAGATCTTTTCACTAATTACCACTTACCTCTTATTGAAGTCTATGCCCCATTATAAAACCTTTAGACAACCACAATCGGTAAGTATCCATCCATCTTTTAAAGAAGAATAGAAGAGATAATTACATGAAACGTGTATGTGTGATGTGATTTAGATTGGAATCACTGAATAAGCTCTTGAGCTATATCAAGAAACTAGGATGATCAAGATAGCAGGGCTGGATCCAGATTAGAGGTGAATAGAATGCAGTTCATAGGAGTTGATAATAACATGAAGTTCTTTGTTTTATTTTTATATTTGCTTTGCTTTTCTGAGTTGGGGATAACTAATATCTTTGATTTTTGACCTTATATAGTCACTTTGGTTCTTCTAAAAGATCTAAGCCCAAGTGTGGAAATAGAGATTTAAAAATGGTGGGGGTGTTTTGAAAGACTGTGTTTAACTTTTATTTCTCAGCATTATTCTAGAGAGGTTTTCAAAATGAGATTTGAGTTTCTTAAAACTTTTCTTAATGTTGGGATTCGTTAGAACACAAAAGAACAAGAAAAAAAGTGCACCAGTTTTTCTGTGTTGTTAGAAATTAGAGGGGGTACCTGAGTGGCTCATTCAGTTAAGAGTCTGACTCTTGATTTCTGCTCCGGGTCATGAGATCAAGCTCTGTGCTCAGTGGGGAGTCTGCTTTTCTCTCTCTCTCTCCTCCTTCCCGCTGCTCACATGCTTGTGTTCTCTTTCTCTCTAAAATAGACAAGTCTTTACAAAAAAAATTAGATACAGAAAAAATGGCTATTTTGCTCACATGTATGAGCAATTTTTTTTCCATCTACAAGAATATGTGAAATTTCCCCCAGGAATTTCTTTGATACTGTCAACCAAGTATTTTGTACCATTAAAAACCAATAATGACAGCACCATTTGAAGCTACTTGGTAGCAGAGAAACCTACATTTTGCTGTCTCTTACTCCGTCTTTCTAGTCTCACACAGAAAAGAGATAAGTAAATAAAGCCTTTGATTACTTGAGCACTGTAGCCATTATGGAATATCATGAATTTTAGATAGTCATAAAGGTAAGAATTCGTATAAAAACACCACATATTAAGACACAATTTTGCCTGTCAAAATTTACAGTTTCCTGTGTAGAAGTTTCTTTCAAAGTTGTAAAAAGGTTTTATTTGGCTCAAGCTAGATAGTTGATACAGCAGCTTAGCAATGTTGGCAAATATTCAATCATGCAGGAATTTTGTTCAACTTACTTTGGTGAAAGAGGGGAAATATGTACCCTTCACTGGTTCATTGGCTTTTATTCTGACCAAGCCACTGGTTGATGAGGAATTTGTTGAACTTACTGCTTGTATTTAGGCATAATATTTAAAAATTCTAATTTCCACTCTCCCTAATTGTCAGCAGCCACCTTTATTCACATATATATGATCAAATAAATGAAAAGTATGAATGTACAATGAATATATTGAGCAGAAGATATCCGTGTGCCTACTAAATGGTATTGCTGATATTCTAAGGTCTATAGAAAAACACATTTTTCTTTTATTAAGAAACATAGTTTTTATTAGCAGGAAGTTATTCTAACTTAATTTGTTAAAAAAAAATTATATGGGGGATCCCTGGGTGGCTCAGTGGTTTGGCGCCTACCTTTGGCCCAGGGCGTGATCCTCGAGTCCTGGGATTGAGTCCCATGTCGGGCTCCCTGCATGGAGCCTGCTTCTCCCTCTGCCTGTGTCTCTGCCTCTCTCTCTCTCTCTCTCATGAATAAATAAATAAAATCTAAAAAAAAAAAAATTATATGTACCTTTTGTTTGTTCAGATTGTTGTAGAAATGCCATACTTTGAGCAGTTAAAACTTGCTTCAGTGTACAGGTTTTGTTACAAAAATAATACAATTAAGATTCAATTAAAAGTATTCAATATGTGAAATAAAGGTATGAGTCTCTTTCCTTTTTTGTAAACAATGAGATAAAAAGACTCTAAATATAATCAAAGTTTAATTTGATAAGATATATCGTAGAAAAAAGCATATTTTCAAATCAAATAAATAAAACAATTTATTCAAATATGAAGTCCACGTACCATTAAATCAGTTTACTTTTTTTGTGTATTTTTCGCAAATGTTTTAAGTTGACTTTAAAGTGAAAATTTTTTGCTGGAACTTTATTCAGCTAGATTTATATTGATGTAAATTTCAGATTTTCTTAAGAAGCAAAATATTTTCCATGAATCATTCGTAAAGATTAAACCAATAGGTTAAAGTCTTAATAAAGATTTTTAAACTCTCAGTGTTGAAAATACCAAAAGACTCAAACCTTTTCCTAGGTTGTCTAAATACGTCATACTAATTATATAATAATTAGTGGATAATTATGGAATTATTATTAGCTTTTGAAGGGATAACTATAGCCAGAGTAGAGACACCAGGGATTCAATTCTAGTGCAGGTGCTTGAATTAAGTTTCAAAGAACCTAATTGATTGAATTAGGCCGGGTCAGATATTCATGATAGTGTGTCTCAACCTTTTTGTCAATTATACATGATCATTTTTTTTTTCCGTTTTTTAACTCAGGTTTTGAGAAACTGCAATAGGCTTGTGGTCTGGCAAACTGTCTTAGGTAGGATCAGGAGTTCTTATGAAGCTCAAACCTTCTCAGATTACTGGAGTATGATGGCCAGGCTTCGGGGCAGGGGACATACTTAAGGGCTCCAGAGCATTTAGTATAGGAATTAGGAGGAATTTGAAGACACCTAAGGGTGATTTCCTTATCAAATAAAACAGATTATTAGGGTGGGTTAGGGGAATATTTCTCATTTTATGGAAAAGTGAAGTCTGCTGGGCTTGAGGAACCACTTGTATAGTTTTTTGCACTCAGAGTCTCTGAAAGATTTGGTCTGCATCCTGGATATGGAAAGCTGCAAATAAGAATGTATGTGACTTGCAGGATTGTAATTATTTAGAGATTGATTAGTCCAGTTAGACCTTCAGAACAGTAACAATAGTGCACCTGGGTGGCTTAGTTGGTTAAGCATCTGCCTTCGGCTCAGGTCATGATCTCAGGGTCCTGAGGTGAAGTCCTGTATAGGGTTCCCTGCTCAGTGAGGAGTCTGCTTCTCCCTAACCACTGCTGCCACCCCCTGCCCCGACTTGTGCTCTCTTTCACTCAGTCAAGTAAATAAATAAAATCTTAAAAAAAAAAAAAAGCCAAAAAAAAAAAAAACCCCCAAAACCCCAACAGTAACAGTAGGACTCAAGGTCCTTTGACCAAAAGCAATGGTTTAAGGCAAACAGCTATAGCTTTTGCTCTTGTCAATAGCTGAGAAGAGTTGGGGAAGTGGTGGGTTGGTGGGATGGCAATTAGGCTTTGTTGTTGGCTTCAGATCAGTGGTGATGAATAGACGTGAGCTGGCTATTATAGGCGAGGTGTTTGGGATTATGAGACTATGGCACCAGAGGGCAGAAGAGGACAGTGACAGCGAAGCTCTGACCTCCTGTGGTTTGAGTTAGCAGGAATGGCCCCACCATGTAACTCATGTGTAGCAGTAGGGAGAGGGCTAGAGGTGGCTTGTTACAAGCTGAGCCATTCTCCTTGGAAGGTTTCACAGTGTTACAGATGAGAGGTTCAAGGAGCAACTTCAGGATGATTTGATGGGAGGATTTTAGGAAGAGCTTGTTCCGGGAGCATTGGGTCATGCTCTGTAAGGTCCTGGGCCTCATGATAACAATGGTCGACAGAGGAGAGCCTCCAGGAACAAAACCTTCCTGACGTGTACTCTGTGTGCCTACCTGTATCTTCGCTTCTTTTCATTTGTCATCTCTGATTTTCACTGTAGCCCTTTGTGATAGATATGTTCTCTCCACTTTAAGGATAAGGAAACCAGAGGGAGGAGGGGCAAGATGGCGGCAGAGCAGGGTCTCCAGGTCACCTGTCCTCAGCAAATTACCTAGAAAACCATCCAATCATCCTGAAAATCTACGAATTCGGCCTGAGATTTAAAGAGAGACCAGCTGGAACGCTCCAGTGAGAAGAGTTCGCGCTTCTATCAGGTAGGAAGACGGGGAAAAAGAAATAAAGGAACAAAAGGCCTCCAAGGGGAGGGGCCCGGGAGGAGCCGGGCTGAGGCCGGGGCGAGTGTCCCCAGGACAGGAGAGCCCCGTCCCGGAGGAGCAGGAGCTGCACCGACCTTCCCGGGCGGAAAGGGGCTCGCAGGGAATTGGAGCAGGACCCAGGAGGGCGGGGATGCCCTCGGGCTCCCTGGGACACTAACAGAGGAACTGCGCCCCGGGAGATGCGCCGAGCTCCCTAAGGGCTGCAGCGCTCGGCGGGACCGGAGCAGCTCGGAGGGGCTCGGGCGGCGGCTCCGCGGAGGGGGCTGCACCGCCGGGAGCGAATCCAACAGCGCAGGCCCCGGAGCACAGGGCGCCGGGACACAGCCCAGGATCCGGCCTCCCCCGGGTCAGGCAGAGGCCGGGAGGGCCCAGGACAGCAAGGACGCTCCTGCCTGGAACTGAGCAGATCAGCGGCCCCGCCGGGGAGCCCCCGGGCCCTGCAGACGGAGAGCCCCGGAGCTACTGCGGGGGCTGACTCCAGGGTCCCAGAGCTGCCCCCGCCACTGTGGCTTCCCCCCGGGGACTCACGGGGTGAACAACCCCCACTGAGCCCTGCACCAGGCAGGGGCAGAGCAGCTCCCCCAAGTGCCAACACCTGAGAATCAGCACAGCAGGCCCCTCCCCCAGAAGACCAAGGAGACGGACCAGTTTCAAGGGAAGACAAGGGACTTAAACTACACAGAATCGGAAGATACTCCACCGTGTTTCTTTTGTTTTTTTTTTTTTTGTGTGTGTGCTTTTTTTTTCTTTCTTCTTGATTTCTGATTGCTTCCCCCACCCCCACCCCCCCCATTTTTTTCTTTTTTCTCCTTTCTTTCTTTTTCTTTCTTTTTCTTCTCTTCCCCCCCCTTTTTTTTCTTCTTTCTCTTTTTTCTTTTTCTCTTTTCTTTCCTTCTCTCTCTTTTTCTCCTTTTCCCAATACAACTTGTTTTTGGCCACTCTGCCCTGAGCAAAATGACTAGAAGGAAAACCGCACCTCAAAAAAAAGAATCAGAAACAGCCCTCTCTCCCACAGAGTTACAAAATATGGATTACAATTCAATGTCAGAAAGCCAATTCAGAAGCACTATTTTACAGCTACTGGTGGCCCTAGGAAAAACCATAAAGGACTCAAGAGACTTCATGACTGCAGAATTTAGATCCAATCAGGCAGAAATTAAAAATCAATTAAATGAGATGCAAGCCAAGCTAGAAGTCCTAACGACGAGGCTTGACGAGGTGGAAGAACGAGTGAGTGACATAGAAGACAAGTTGATGGCAAAGAGGGAAACTGAGGAAAGAAGAGACAGGCAATTAAAAGACCATGAGGATAGATTAAGGGAAATAAA
This sequence comes from Vulpes lagopus, assembly GCF_018345385.1. Lineage (NCBI taxonomy): Eukaryota > Metazoa > Chordata > Mammalia > Carnivora > Canidae > Vulpes > Vulpes lagopus. Next base: position 64,503,043 of record NC_054829.1, read on the forward strand.
TGACAGCCTGAGGAAGAAAAACCTACGTTTAATTGGGGTTCCCGAGGGCGCCGAAAGGGCCAGAGGGCCAGAATATGTATTTGAACAAATCCTAGCTGAAAACTTTCCTAATCTGGGAAGGGAAACAGGCATTCAGATCCAGGAAATAGAGAGATCCCCCCCTAAAATCAACAAAAACCGTTCAACACCTCGACATTTAATAGTGAAGCTTGCAAATTCCAAAGATAAGGAGAAGATCCTTAAAGCAGCAAGAGAAAAAAAGTCCCTGACTTTTATGGGGAGGAATATTAGGGTAACAGCAGACCTCTCCACAGAGACCTGGCAGGCCAGAAAGGGCTGGCAGGATATATTCAGGGTCCTAAATGAAAAGAACATGCAACCAAGAATACTTTATCCAGCAAGGCTTTCATTCAGAATGGAAGGAGAGATAAAGAGCTTCCAAGACAGGCAGGAACTGAAAGAATATGTGACCTCCAAACCAGCTCTGCAAGAAATTTTAAGGGGGACTCTTAATATTCCCCTTTAAGAAGAAGTTCAGTGGAACAATCCACAAAAACAAGGACTGAATAGATATGTTGACACTAAACTCATATTTATCAATAGTAACTCTGAACGTGAACGGGCTTAATGACCCCATCAAAAGGCACAGGGTTTCAGACTGGATAAAAAAGCAGGACCCATCTATTTGCTGTCTACAAGAGACTCATTTTAGACAGAAGGACACCTACAACCTGAAAATAAAAGGTTGGAGAACCATTTACCATTCGAATGGTCCTCAAAAGAAAGCAGGGGTAGCCATCCTTATATCAGATAAACTAAAATTTACCCCGAAGACTATAGTGAGAGATGAAGAGGGACACTATCTCATACTCAAAGGATCTATCCAACAAGAGGACTTAACAATCCTCAATATATATGCCCCGAATGTGGGAGCTGCCAAATATTTAAACCAATTAATAACCAAACTGAAGAAATACTTTGATAATAATACACTTATACTTGGTGACTTCAATCTAGCTCTCTCTATACTAGATAGGTCTTCTAAGCACAACATCTCCAAAGAAACGAGAGCTTTAAATGATACACTGGACCAGATGGATTTCACAGATATCTACAGAACTTTACATCCAAACTCAACTGAATACACATTCTTCTCAAGTGCACATGGAACTTTCTCCAGAATAGACCACATACTGGGTCACAAATCGGGTCTGAACCGATACCAAAAGATCGGGATAGTCCCCTGTATATTCTCAGACCATAATGCCTTGAAATTAGAACTTAATCACAACAAGAAGTTTGGAAGGACCACAAACACGTGGAGGTTAAGGACCATCCTGCTAAAAGATGAAAAGGTCAACCCGGAAATTAAGGAAGAATTAAAAAGATTCATGGAAACTAATGAGAATGAAGATACAACCGTTCAAAATCGTTGGGATGCAGCAAAAGCAGTCCTGAGGGGGAAATACATCGCAATACAAGCATCCATTCAAAAACTGGAAAGAACTCAAATTTAAAAGCTCACCTTACACATAAAGGAACTAGAGAAAAAGCAACAAATAGACCCCACCCCCAGCAGAAGAAGACAGTTAATTAAAATTCGAGCAGAACTCAATGATATCGAGACCAAAAGAACTGTGGAACAGATCAACAGAACCAGGAGTTGGTTCTTTGAAAGAATTAATAAGATAGATAAACCATTAGCCAACCTTATTAAAAAGAAGAGAGAGAAGACTCAAATTAATAAAATCATGAATGAGAAAGGAGAGATCACTACCAACACCAAGGAAATACAAACGATTTTAAAAACATATTATGAACAGCTGTACGCCAATAAATTAGGAAATCTAGAAGAAATGGATGCATTCCTGGAAAGCCACAAACTACCAAAACTGGAGCAGGAAGAAATAGAAAACCTGAACAGGCCAATAACCAGGGAGGAAATTGAAGCAGTCATCAAAAACCTCCCAAGACACAAGAGTCCAGGGCCAGATGGCTTCCCAGGGGAATTCTATCAAACGTTTAAAGAAGAAATCATACCTATTCTACTAAAGCTGTTTGGAAAGATAGAAAGAGATGGAGTACTTCCAAATTCGTTCTATGAGGCCAGCATCACCTTAATTCCGAAACCAGACAAAGACCCCACCAAAAAGGAGAATTACAGACCAATATCCCTGATGAACATGGATGCAAAAATTCTCAACAAGATACTAGCCAATAGGATCCAACAACACATTAAGAAAATTATTCACCATGACCAAGTAGGATTTATCCCTGGGACACAAGGCTGGTTCAACACTCGTAAAACCATCAATGTGATTCATCATATCAGCAAGAGAAAAACCAAGAACCATATGATACTCTCATTAGATGCAGAGAAAGCATTTGACAAAATACAGCATCCATTCCTGATCAAAACCCTTCAGAGTGTTGGGATAGAGGGAACTTTCCTCAACATCTTAAAAGCCATTTACGAAAAGCCCACAGCAAATATCATTCTCAATGGGGAAGCACTGGGAGCCTTTTCCCTAAGATCAGGAACAAGACAGGGATGTCCACTCTCACCACTGCTGTTCAATATAGTTCTGGAAGTCCTCGCCTCAGCAATCAGACAACAAAAAGACATTAAAGACATTCAAATTGACAAAGAAGAAGTCAAAGTCTCCCTCTTCGTCGATGACATGATACTCTACATAGAAAACCCAAAAGCCTCCACCCCAAGATTGCTAGAACTCATACAGCAATTTGGTAGCGTGGCAGGATACAAAATCAATGCCCAGAAATCAATGGCATTTCTATACACTAACAATGAGACTGAAGAAAGAGAAATTAAGGAGTCAATCCCATTTACAATTGCACCCAAAAGCATAAGATACCTAGGAATAAACCTAACCAAAGAGGTAAAAGATCTATACCCTAAAAACTATAGAACACTTCTGAAAGAAATTGAGGAAGACACAAAGAGATGGAAAAATATTCCATGCTCATGGATTGGCAGAATTAATATTGTAAAAATGTCAATGTTACCCAGGGCAATTTACACGTTTAATGCAATCCCTATCAAAATACCATGGACTTTCTTCAGAGAGTTAGAACAAATTATTTTAAGATTTGTGTGGAATCAGAAAAGACCCCGAATAGCCAGGGGAATTTTAAAAAAGAAAACCATAGCTGGGGGCATCACAATGCCAGATTTCAGGTTGTACTACAAAGCTGTGGTCATCAAGACAGTGTGGTACTGGCACAAAAACAGACACATAGATCAATGGAACAGAATAGAGAACCCAGAAGGGGACCCTGAAATGTACGGTCATCTAATATTTGATAAAGGAGGAAAGACTATCCATTGGAAGAAAGACAGTCTCTTCAATAAATGGTGCTGGGAAAATTGGACATCCACATGCAGAAGACTGAAACTAGACCACTCTCTTTCACCATACACAAAGATAAACTCAAAATGGATGAGAGATCTAAATGTGAGACAAGAGTCCATCAAAACCATAGAAGAGAACACAGGCAACACCCTCTTTGAAGTCGGCCACAGTAACTTCTTGCAAGATACATCCATGAAGGCAAAAGAAACAAAAGCAAAAATGAACTATTGGGACTTCATCAAGATAAGAAGCTTTTGCACAGCAAAGGATACAGTCAACAAAACTAAAAGACAACCTACAGAATGGGAGAAGATATTTGCAAATGACATATCAGATAAAGGGCTAGTTTCCAAAATCTATAAAGAACTTATTAAACTCAACACCAAAGAAACAAACAATCCAATCATGAAATGGGCAAAAGACATGAAGAGAAATCTCACAGAGGAAGACATGGACATGGCCAACATGCACATGAGAAAATGCTCCGCATCACTTGCCATCAGGGAAATACAAATCAAAACCACAATGAGATACCACCTCACACCAGTGAGAATGGGGAAAATTAACAAGGCAGGAAACAACAAATGTTGGAGAGGATGCGGAGAAAAGGGAACCCTCTTACACTGTTGGTGGGAATGTGAACTGGTGCAGCCACTCTGGAAAACTGTGTGGAGGTTCCTCATAGAGTTAAAAATAGACCTGCCCTACGACCCAGCAATTGCACTGTTGGGGATTTACCCCAAAGATTCAGATGCAATGAAACGTCGGGACACCTGCACCCCGATGTTTCTATCAGCAATGGCCACAATAGCCAAACTGTGGAAGGAGCCTCGGTGTCCATCGAAAGATGAATGGATAAAGAAGATGTGGTTTATGTATACAATGGAATATTACTCAGCAATTAGAAATGACAAATACCCACCATTTGCTTCAACGTGGATGGAACTGGAGGGTATTATGCTGAGTGAAATAAGTCAATCGGAGAAGGACAAACAGTGTATGTTCTCATTCATTTGGGGAATATGAATAATAGTGAAAGGGAATATAAAGGAAGGGAAAAGAAATGTTGGGAAATATCAGGAAGGGAGACAGAACATAAAGACTCCTAACTCGGGGAAACGAACTAGGGGTGGTGGAAGGGGAGGAGGGCGGGTGTTGGAGGGGAATGTGTGACGGGCACTGAGGTGGACACTTGACGGGATGAGCACTGGGTGTTTTTCTGTATGTTGGTAAATTGAACACCAATAAAAATAAAAATAAAAAAAAAGGATAAGGAAACCATGGGAGGCTAAAATTATTTGGCCCAAATCACATGGGTACTAAGTAGAAAGCAAATCCCCAATATATTATTCATGTCACTATAGCTAATCCTAAGAGCAGAGAGGGCTGGATGGCCATAGATCTGTACAGAGAGTTTGGAATTATCAGAGCATGGGAGAGGGGGAAATGTTAAATTTCCTATTATGTTGGCTGAAATTTACTTAAAGACACTTCAGCTTTGATAGTGCGATATTATTTGTGTACTTAAATAATTCCTTAGCTTGGAAGGATTCCCTCATCTGGAATTCAAATCCCACTTCATAGTCAGCTAAAAACATAGTCACTCTTGAGGCCACCACTACAATGCTTCTCTTATTGGTGGCAAGATTATCACCTCACCCCCACCTCCCTGGTACTGATAATTAATGTAAGGAACATTAAAGATTTACCCTCACTGGGAATATTGGGCCATTGCAGATATCTGATTGCCCAAAATATTTTAGAGGCATACCTTACCCTTGAGGAGTTAATATCCCTTTTTTTTTTTTTTAAGTGGGGTAGCAGAATTTGGTTTGGAGTTTGTTCTTATTATATTCCAGTAAGATGTGGGGATAATCATTCCCTACCCATCTTTAAATTCCCAGACACCACTGTTGTTTTTCAAAGAAGTTAATTAACTTGTGTGATTATATTGGCCTACCTTGGTTCACAATACTTCTTTCCAGGAGATACGGACACAGAGATGTCTCGGAAGAAGCAATTGTGTAATAAGACCATGTATTGATCAGTTGCCCCAAGACTTGTGGATATAAACAATCTTAGCTACCAGTGTAAATCAATGAATCATTTCTTTAGTACATTGCTTCTGAGAAGATTCTGAGAAAAAACTAAAGGCCTTAAGAAAAGTGCCTTTTAGGGACACCTGGGTGGCTCATTTGGTTAAGCATCTGCCTTTTGACTTGGGTCATGATCCCAGGATCCTGGGATCAAGCCTGGCATTAGGCTCCCTACTCAGTGGGGAGCCTGCTTCTCCCTTCCCTCTCCTGCTCCCCCTGCTTGTGTGTGTGTGCTTGCTCTCTTTGTCTAATAAATAAGTAAAATACTTTTAAAAAGTGCCTGTCAGTGGTTGCTTTTCATTTGAGAGGTATTTGGTTTGCCCATATGATAAGGATCATGCTTTGCAGATACATTTTCTCTTTTTATAAATTTTATGTATTTTCTTATTTTTGATCCCTTATGAATGAACACACCCTAAGGTAAACTTACTCCCACTTGTGCATGCATGATCAATCACAGGCCATATAGAGGTTTTCTTACATTAAATACTGCTGGCTATTCCAAATTGTGACTTGCCTTGCATTCCTTTGCTTTGCTTGTGTACAGGGCTAAGGCCAGTACTTCCTTTGCAGACTAATTGTACTGTCTTTAGGCTTTCCAAAACTGTAGCTTCATATATAGCTAGATATGATTTAATCTAAAGTATATTGATAATTCAGTCAAATTCTAAGGGTTCCTACCCTGCACAACTACTTGGAAGCATATAGTATTTATTCCTAATAGATAAGAAGGGTGACTGAAATGTTGCCTCTTTTTGATAGATTTAGAACTCTTGCAGCACTCTACTAAACGACTAGTGTTGGAAATAATTGATTAGCTTTAGAGTAGCTCCTAGACAGGAAGGCTCTATGTCCTTCCCTAAGACAGATATTAATTTCATCTATTGATGTGGGATGAGCTTTTGTCACCCTGGGATGTAGATCTTTAGCATAATTAAGTATACCCAATAGCGTGAATAGATTTACAAAGAATAAAGGACTAGATCTTGCATGATATTTGCTTGTATTCAACTCTTTGGGAAGAATGGGGGACAAAAGTGAACAGATAGTGAGAATGGACCGGTAGAGTAGATCTGAGCTAGTACACTATGTTAAGTACCATATACCCACTTGTCCAGAACCTTCCAGTTTATGTCTGTTGTCCTAGAATTCCTTTTGAGTATATGTTCAACAATAAAAACTATGAAGTTTTAAGTTAAAAATAAACAATAAGCAAAAACAGAAAGAAAAATCTTCCTTAGGGAAGACATTTTATTGTCTTTTGGCCAAAAATCCTTGTATATTTAAGGATAAAAGCAAAACTTACACCTAGAATTTATTTTATGGAAAGAGTCATCAGGTTATATATATCGACCATGTCATTTTGAGTAATTTTCTAAATGAAATCTTAAGCTAAAAACAAAACCAAGCATAAACCTTTGGTTAGAATGTTATCCCCTGTTTTTGTAGAACTTAAAGATGAACAGACAATGAACATTTAGAATTGGTTTCATTAACCAGTTAATTAGATCTCACCTTGAATGTAGTCTCTAAAGTAGTTTTAAGTCTACTTTCTCCAACCAGTGTAAATCAAAATACTATAATAGGCATGTTCATGTTTATTGTGTCAAATGACAAATAATTTTACTTATTTTGGTAGTTCATACTACCTTTATTATTTCAAATAGGTAAACAGGAAAGGCCTGCCTTGAAGCTTCAGCACCTATGGCAACCATCACAAAGGCAAAATACACTGACTTCTATGCAGAAGGATAACATTATCGTAGTTTCAAGTTGTACTTTATTATATTCTGTGTGCTGGAGAAAATAATATGGTTAGCCAAAAAAAAAATTTCACATAAAACGCTCTTGATTACTTAGAAAACTTGTTTTCTATTTAAAAAACAGGCAAATAAGGGAGATAAGATTTTGGACATTGTAGTGTCCCACGGTAACAATATGTAGGCTGTAGCTTATGTTTTCTTAAGATGTTCCGGGCACAGACTGAATGAAGCAAATACATGTTATAGCTATTACTCTTCACTTGGTTTCTGTTGATAAATACGTTGTTGAAAGTAATATTAAGAATTATAGGTTCAGAAATTATAATGTTGAAGATTCTGGCTCCTGAAAAATAATGCAAGTCAGTGGGTCCTAGCCACTTGAAAAGGAACTTGATTTTGTATAATATTTTCTGTTTAGATTTCCCCACATGAAAAATGGTAACTTTTACACATCAATTACTTATTTTTCTTTTATTTTGAAAATTACAAAATTGCCATGTGTGACAGGCTCAATAATGACCCTCAAAGATGTCCATGTTCTAGTCCCTGGAATTTGTGAATGTTAAGGCAAAGGGGACTTTGCAGATGTGATTAAGTTAAGGATTTGGAAACAGATTATCCTGCATTAACTGGGTGAGCCCAATCCTATCACATGAGTCTTTAAGAGTGGTGAGTCTTCCAGGTGAGATCAGACAGATGAGACTGAGAAGCAGGAGAGCTTCTAACCATGAGAGAGACTCTATTCCTTGTTGCTGACTTTGGAGATGGAGGAAATGGGCCGAGAGCCAAATAATGCTGGGGTCCAAGTACGAGGGAAACAGGGGTGGGGCGGTTACAGGATAGTAGTGATAAGAGATGTGACCACAGAAACAAAAGGTTGGAGTGGTGCAAGGAAGGGGTTAGGAAGCAAGAAATATAGTCGAAGCTGAAAGCTCAGAGCCTAAAAAGACAAGAAAAGTGATTTTCCTCTAGAGCCTCAGAAGGAACCACACCTTAAATTTAGCCCAGGGAAACTGATTTTGGACTTCTGATCTCCAGAACTGGGTGAGAGTGAGTTTATGTTGTTAAAAGCCACTAGGTTTGTGGTTGTTTGTTATAGCAGTAACAGAAAATTAATATGCCACATTCATTGGAGAAAAGGTGAGACATTCAAGTAAGCCCCCAAATGGATCATACTACTACCCAGATTTAAAATACTTTAGTAAATATCAGATTTTTTTCTACAAGTGAATATGTGCATCATAACTCCTATATGGTATTATTTGATCTTTTAATTTGATATTATGTTTTTTCTAGTTTTTTCCCCTGACTTTATTGAAATATAATTAACACATAACATTGTGTAAGTTTGAGGTATAAAATATGATGATTTGTTCCTGTATATGTTGCAAAATTTTTACCACAATAAGATTCCTTAACATATCCATTACCTCACATAATTGCAATTTTTTTTAAATAATAAAGAGCATTTAAGATCTCCTTTTGTAGCAACTTTCAAGTATATAATACATTACTGTTAACTATAATTACCATAGTTTACATTGCATTTCCAGAAATTATTCATCTTATAACTGGAAATGTGTGCCTTTTGACCAACATCTCTCCATTTCAAACCACCCCACAATTCTGGTAACTACCACTCTGTTCTCTGTTTCTATAAGTTCAGCTTTTTAAAATTCCACCTAGCAGTGAAATCATACAGTACTTGTCTTCCTCTGAGTTATTTCACTTAGTGTAACACTTTTAAGAAACTTCCATGTTGTTGCAAATGGTAGGATTTCTTTCCTTTTTATGGCTGAAAATTATTCCTCTGTGTGTCTGTGCATGTATGCATGTGTATCTATCCTATTTTCTTTGTTTTTTCAACTGATGGGCACTTAGGTTGTTTCCATGTCTTAGCTATTATGAATAATGTTGCAATGGACATGGGAGTACAGGTATCATCTCTTTGAGATATTTCATTTTCTTGTATGTTTCTTCCTAATCAATCTTTGTAAAGATAGGAGAAAAGAAAGTCTCCAATCTCATACTTTTTACTCCATATTTACTATAACTATCACAAACATATAGTTTTTTTCTCTTTTAATTAATTACTGAGGTAGAATAACATATTAGTTATTAACATAACTAGTTTCAGGTGTACAACATAATTCAATATTATCATTCATTACAGAGTAATCACCACAGTAAGTCTAGGTACCATTTGTCACCATACAATTGACCCCATTTACTCATTTTATTCACCCTCCAATCCCTTTTCCTTTGATCATCACTCACATCTGTTCTCTATATTGATGAAGTTTATTTAGTTCGATACCACACGTAAGTGATATTAGTCTTTCTGACTTATTTCACTTAGCATAATACGCTCAGGATCTATGTATGTTGTTGCAAATGGCAAGATTTCCTTCTTTTTTGGCTGAGTAATATTCCATTTTGTATACATTCCACATCTTTATCCATTCATCCTTCCATGACATTGCATTGGTTGATACTTAGGTTGTTTCCACATCTTGACAATTTGATACTGTATCTTACTATGTCAGTTTTTAAATATAAAATGTCCAGTGCCTTTGGGGGGTAAATTTTATATGAAGAAAAGGCTTTTCTAATATTTATTTTGGTTTTAGAATTTGATATTCAAGTTTTTAAAGTTATAGGTTAAGATATTAATTATTCTAGTTTATAGTTTATTAAGTCTAAACAGATGTTATGTTACACTTAAGAACCTTTGAAGAATTATTAGTCTTTATAAACTCAATTATTTAGATACTTTCAAACACTTTAAGTTGAATTTATACATGTAATATATTTGATTTCTTTTAAATATTGCAATCCCCTGCTTGATAAAGCTTTATGTCTTTAAGTAATTCTTATACATCTAGTAAATGAAACATAAATATGCAAATATAGTAAAGCTTAGGTTTGTAAATGTTCCAATGTTAAACACATCAGCCAAAATTAATTGCTTAATTATATGCATATAATATGCACAAAAATATCAATATTATAGTTTTGATTCTCAAACTTTTCTTTGTTTAATTTCTCATGTTTAAAAGATGTTTTTCACTTAATTATTATTTGATCCCACACAATTTGTGGAATTCCCTTCTCATATAAATTTTGCAGTTATCTCACTAGCTTGATTAAGGTTGCATAGACCCAGGGCTTTTTGCTGGGGCAGTGATTGGATTCTTGTGGGCAATGTAAACCAGTTCTACAGAACTCTGTTTCTGTCAGTGATTCTGTTACTTCAAGAAAGGAAGAGAGGGTAATCATGTATCTTACATCCCTGTGATCAATTTATATATTACTTTTCTGTGCTAAAAAATCTCACATTTCTACCCAGATGGATCATTTGATTGGGTTTTGAATTTCTTTAGGTCCTAAGGTAGGTGATTCCCTTTTGTATCTACATGAAACATGTTTGAACCTAAGGGACTATTGCATTTTTATATTCTCTCTTTCTCGTAAGGCTACATAATTCTTTTTTTTTTTTTAAGGCTACATAATTCTTACAGATATTAAATATGTGTGATTGACTGCTAGCAGCCTCTTGGGCTTTTAACTGACATCTTCTAGTCACAGCTCGTAAGATTGTTCTTTTAATTCAATATCTTCCTCCGTAAATATAAGAGAATGCCTAGAACACCACTTTTAAAAAAGATTTTTAAAAAAGATTTTGTTTGTTTGTTTGTTTATTTATTTAGAGAGCATGTGTGGGAAGAGGCAGAGGGAGAAGGAGAGGGAGAATCCCAAGCAGACTCCCTGGTGCGTGTGGAGCCCCAAAGTGGGGCTTGATTCCATGACCCTGAAATTGTGACTTGAGCCAAAATTGAGAGTAAGATGCCAAATTGACTGAGGCACCCAGGGTCCCCCTATGCTCCTTTTTAATATTTGAATAGAACTAATAAATAGATTTATCATAATATGTTTCACTTATTCCCTCCTCCTGGATATTTAAGAGTCAGTTTTGTTTTTAAACATCTTTATGCATATACCTTGGTAGATTTTTTTCCACTTACATATATAAAACTTTATTCGAACTTGTCTGTTAATTTTCCTAAGATTAACATTATCTTTTACTATTTTGATATACTTGGTAATATTCTTAAGATTAATATTTGGATTATAGTTTTATAGTGATTCTTTGCTTTTTTTTCAGTTTGAAAAGCAAATGCATAGGTTTTTGAGGTTTTTTTGCTCTGTATTTAAAGAGAAAAATGAGGTGAAGCAAAACAACAAGGTGCAGAATAAACTGTTACATTTAATAACCAACACTTAAATCCATTATTGAGTTGACTGCATATGAAATATATCTAGCAAATTCACAATGAACAAATAATAAAATTTAAAAAACAATTAACGGTTCCCATTTTCCTGCTTTTTTTCAGTAAGCACCGGTCTGATGATTTCTCTGTATAACCAAATTCACCTTTTAAAGAGCAGTTTGAGAAATACACATTTCTATAATTTTTTTTGAAGATTTTACTTATTTATTCATGAAAGACAGAGAGAGAGAAAGGCAGAGACACAGGCAGAGAGAGAAGCAGGCTCCATGCAGGGAGCCCGCCCGATTCCCGACTTGATCCTGGGATCCCAGGATCACGCCCTGGGCTGAAGGCGGTGGTAAACCGCTGAGCCACTGGGGCTGGCCACATTTCTATAAATTTTAAAGTAAATTCTATAAAATAATTTCTTAAAAGTATAATTTCACTCTACTTTGTTCTTATTCGTTTCTTGATAGTGTTCTTTAGAAACTTGAAATATATATAAAAAAAAGAGTTTTTAAAAATATGTTAAGTGCGGATGTCATCCTTGTTATGTCCATTTTTCACCCAAAGCTTTTTCTTTTGCAAAAGAAACCTTTGCATTGCTTATTAAATACTGTAGAGCTGTCTTTGTTAATTTAAAGTATGTTTTGGTTGAGAAAACTTTGATTTACACAGAAGTTTCAGAACTTCTTTATTACGGGAAGTCAGTAAATTCGAGTAAATCTCCTAAGGGCATAAGCACCCTTTGGGCCCTAATCTTTGTTTCTGACCCACCCCCACTCTTATATCCCAGGTATCTACAACAATGCCTTGCCCTGAATGATAGGAAAGAATGATTTGTCCCATTATTTACTCTGAAGTTTCTAGAGGCAGAGCTGTGGATGCAAATTAAGTTTTTGGTTTTTGTTGTTGTTGTTGTTGTTGTTGTTATATCTGGGCTATTTGCTTTCTAGGAAGTGCTGTTTTTACCTTTGATCCATAATTTTTATTCAAATCAGTGTTTTTTAAAAGTGCATTAGAAGTGTTTTGAGCAATAAGAGGTAATTAGAGGAGAATGTTGGCTTGTATTTAAGGCAACACACAAACACAAAACCCTGGGATTTGAGTCTTTTCAGAGGATCTGGTGTTCTTCTCATCTAACTGGGCTGAGGATTTAAAGCCAGCTGAAAGCCTTCCTTCCTGAAAACATTTTATGATAGAGCCTGAATAAATATTTGTTGAATTGAATTGAGTCTTTGGAACAGGAGTCTTTTGTGGTTGTTAGTGGATACCTAGTTGAAATATGAAAGACACTCAAGTGTTTTCCTTTTAAAACCTCAGCCTACTTTACTTTTAGAGTTTAAGAACATAATTATGGAAATAATAAAAAGCCTCATATATGAAATATAGTGGTAGGAGAGATGGTGATGGAGAGCAAAGAACAGTGTTTTGGAGGGAAAAATTAGGAAATGACAAACTTCAACCAATGAAGTCCCTTTGCTGTTGTTCTGCTTCCCACTGGCTTATGAAGTGAATTTGAGAAATGGGCTGACAGGGAATATTCAGCAGAGTGCCCCCCAGTGAGGAACTTTTTCATAGTTAATAGTCACTAGTTTGGCTGCTTTCATGTGAGTCAGTAGGATTACAATGTAAAAACATTTACTTTTTCTTTGTTTCCTACCAATTCTTAACCTTAGTTATTTTAATTTTTTGCTTTTTATGTCTCAATTACTGTTTTATATTTCTTAAGTCAGATTTCAGTTTTTTTAAATGATTTAAAAATGTTTTTGAAAATCATTTTACTCATACTTACAATACTTCTTTATTGTATAGTAGATTACAGGTATTAAATTATGTTTATATGCAATTATATGTGCATGTTTGTTTGTGTTTCTTATCTTACTTTCTGGGATTTTTTTTTAAAAGTCATATCTGAATTCTTTTAATTTTCTCCTCTTGGTAATTTTAGCTCTTGACAACCCAGATTTACACCTCATATGTTTTAAATTTTCTGCCCTGCTATTTTTTTTTCCTTCCTGATTTACTTTCTCATGCAGTTTTAAACCTCCTAGGATATTCTTAAATGTCTGATAAAACCTCATGAGTTGATTTTCTCCAGAGTCATAAACCCCGCTGGGTGGGTATCATATTTGATTTTCTGAAACCCTTTTGTTTTTTAACATAACATCCAGTCCTTGGATGAGGAATCTGTCACTCCCAAGAACACAACCACTGTTATTTTGGGTAGTTGCATGCTGTAAGGCAGAAGTTACATATAACCTCTATGGTCACTCCTGGGGAGGGCTTCTCCCAGACCTTGGTGCTAAGCCAGAGGAGATGATAACCCCATGTCACTCATCCATATGAGGTGGAACAGTAGCAATTTTGTAGCCATTTTTTTTAAAAAAATTTTAAACTACTCTGCTTTCTAGGCTACTTATTCCAAGGATGGTCCCCACCTTTCCTGTTAACAGTTGACAAAGAACTAAACAGCTGTGAGAACAGGAGTTATCTCAGCTTGGATTTTCACCATGCAGTGAGTTTTCTCCACTGCCAAATAGCTGCTGAAAGTCTGCACCTTTTATCCAGGCATTATCCTCTTAAAATGCCTACTCTTAAAAAACTCACATTCCTCCTGTTTATATTTGGATCATTGACCGTAGCTTCCCCCCTAAATTCCTTGGGGTGCAGTGACATTGAAGACTGGAGTCCCTAGAGGGAAATTTGGTTAAATTTTAGGAATTGGACCAAATTACAACTCTTGCTGGTGTAGTGTGACCTTTTTGCCTTTACCCTCCAAGAATTTTTCTCTCTGACTCCCATGACATGAAGGTATACTCTTTTTTAGGGGGTCCATCTCACACAATCATTGTGGTTGTGCAACTGAAAAACCAACTTAGGAAGTACCATCACTCATCTGGCAGACCCAGAGTACAATTAAACTGTCTTCAAAAAAGTGACTGTGTGTTCTCTACAAATTATTGATTTATTGATCTTTTGTCCAAATTGATTTCCAACTAACAATCTACGTCTGGGTATTTTAGGCCAATGATTTTATACTAGGCAAAGTCAGGATTTAGATACTCTTTAGTGCCACCTTTTAAAATCAGGAATAATAGCAAATTGCTTTCAGGTATTATCAATCTTACCTTGGCCTTTGAATCTGTGAACAAGAACCAATTATGAGCTAATCTGTTTGAACTCAGCATATAGCCCTGGTCATTTCAGCTCTATCAGAACCTGCCCAATAAGGGACCACTGGCATAAATATCAGTAGGAATCAATTTCTGATAGGCCTGTTAAAATGGGCAGCCCAGGTGGCTCAGCGGTTTAGTGCCACCTTCAGCCCAGGGTGTGATCCTGGAGACCTGGGATCAAGTCCCTCGTCAGGCTCCCTGCATGAAGCCTGCTTTGCCCTCTGCCTGTGTCTCTGCCTCTCTCTGTCTCTATTAATTAAAAATTAATAAAATTAAAAAAATATATAAATAACAGTCATGATGATGATGATTATCTTTAAGATAGCTAACATTTATCAGCCATTTTATACCAGTCTTTTAAAGGGCCTTCCTTGACTAACTCATTTACCCAAGAGGTAGATACCTACTTTTACCTTCATTTTATAGGAGGAAATTGGAGCACAGAATGTCAAGGATTACATAGGCAGTGTCAGAGTTAGGATTTAGATTTAGGCATCTAAGCTCCAAAGTTTATGTCCTGAACTACCAGGACTATATGTTAGAATGTCTTAAATATTCCCAGATGGATTAACAAATCTGAAAAAAATTGGCCACTTTTCCTTTTAGCTTGTTTCTTAATCATTTGATAGTTCTTTTGAATGAGCTAGATGCCTGTTTTAGAGAACTTTTTAAATAGATACATTTTATTATTTGGAGTTACAGGTTGCCCAGACTGGAGACTGACCCTGTTAGTTAATTATTGCCATAAAGACAGGTACCTATAAACGTTTCTAAATCAAAGTTTGTTATGTTGGCCAATATTTCAAGCTTATAATTGATTTAAAAGAAGTAATCATATTATATATGTGTGCATATATTTGTACTTGCAAAAATATATTAAACATGTATTCATAAAAACATGTGAAATATATATGCATATTTAAGTTTCTTGGTATCCTCATAAATAGTTTATCTCAATACGTACTTTAAGACTAGTGCTTTACAATGTTATGCTTACGTTGGATACTCTATTAGATTTTCATTTTCACTTTTTAAATTATGAAAACTCTATATACCCATCACTCAGCTTCAGTAATTATCAAAATATAGCCATCTTATTTCATTAATTAATTTTTTTGCTCCCCAATCATTACCTCTTCAACTTCTCCCTGGATTGTTTTAAAGCTAAATATTAAGATTTATTTTAATCCAATTTCTGGAAAGTCTTCAGAATGAGTTTTGGAGAGAATCCTGGTATATAGTAGTACACTTTCTGAGGTTAGATGCCTTGCATTTAGGTGCTTGGCTTTGAAGGTGTCCTTACATTTTTATTTTATTGTCTGGTAGGACATGTGGTTCCCTGTTCAACTGGCAACAAAGAAAAACTCTACTCCAGACATTATATTGATGCTTTGCCACTTAGTAGTAGCTCATGTGAGAAATGGTTGTAAATAGAAATTGCTTGAAGGGCATCTATCCCTCCATCTAGTCTAGATCTTTTAAAGTACATTCCTGAATCGTTATATTAAAAAGTTATGTGTCAAAAGGCATTGCATTAGTGAAATGCAGAATTACTTGTGGTGATGCCATTAATCCATTTCTAGGTTTGTAAGACAGGAAGATTCTATGAAACTCCGGTCTGGGTTAAGGACCAATACATGGTTCATGTTTATAATAATGTTCAGTTTTCTTTATGTTCAGTTTTCTTTATGAGGAACCTGTAGAAAAATTTCCTGTTAAATTTTAATTCCAAGAATACTTGTTTCCCTCCTGAGCCATTCCTATGCTTTTAATCTCATGGGGTGAAATTAACATTTTTCTATTTTGTGTTTACTGTCCTAAAGGACAAGGCCAAATCTGAGGCCAAAAGAGCGGGTATAGAGGACATTATAGCATGGATTTTAAATTTGTTCCTACTTCCCCTTTATCCTCACCCTTGTTTGTCTTTTTGATTTTTCGAGTAAGACAGAATATAAACAAATTAACAAAAGCCTTATAGTTGTTATCTCTGGTTTGGGATAAAACAATTGATGTTGCCATTTTCTTTTTATGTTTCTAAATTTCTTATAATATGCATGGTCATAAAAGTAGTAAGGAAAAGATGTGATCACTTTTTAACATAGAGTCTCCTGTGTTCTGAATGCTGAGGTTCCACATCCCTAACAAGGGTGGTTGTTGCGAGGATCAAAAGAAAAGTGGCTTGGGATCCCTGGGTGGCGCAGCGGTTTAGCGCCTGCCTTTGGCCCAGGGCGCAATCCTGGAGACCCGGGATCGAATCCCACATCAGGCTCCCGGTGCATGGAGCCTGCTTCTCCCTCCGCCTGTGTCTCTGCCTCTCTCTCTCTCTCTGTGACTATCATAAATAAATAAAAAATTAAAAAAAAAAAAAAAAAAGAAAAGTGGCTTGAGGAAGTATTTTTTGAAAAGGGCCTAGCAGTGTAGATAGCAGGTAGTATGATCGAGCGAAATAGTTTGGCATTTTCATGTTACTGTGGATCAGATGCAAATGTAAGTTGATTAAATGATAAATGTGGAGTTAAAAACATAGAAATGTAGAGTTAATGGACTTTTGGGACGCCTGGGTGGCTCAGCGGTTGAGCTTCTGCCTTCAGCCCAGGGCGTGATCCTGGAGTCCTGGGATTGAGTCCCACTTCAGGCTTTGCACATGGAGCCTGCTTCTCCCTCTGCCTGTGTCTTTGCCTCTCTCTCTCTCTCTCTCTCTCATGAATCAATAAATACAATCGTTAGGGATCCCTGGGTGGCGCAGCGGTTTGGCGCCTGCCTTTGGCCCAGGGCGCAATCCTGGAGCCCTGGGATCGAATCCCACGTTGGGCTCCCGGTGCATGGAGCCTGCTTCTCCCTCTGCCTGTGTCTCTGCCTCTCTCTCTCTCTCTCTCTGTGACTGTCATAAATTTAAAAAAAATTTTTTTTAAATAAATAAATAAATAAATAAATAAATGCAATCTTTAAAAAAACAAGAATTAATGGACTTTTTATGCTTTAACTTTTAAACTGCTTTATAATAAGGTTAGTATAAAGATTTTTCTTTTTCTAAAGCCAAGGGTTTTTGTTAACCCTGGCTCTTGTTCTGAACGCTATCAGGGAATGGTTTACAGGACAAGCCTGGTTTACTTGTTTGGGCAGTTTGCTTAAGATCCTAAGCACCTTTTCTGTAAGATGGGGACAGTAAAAGACTAGGCATCATAATAATTATATTATAAGGTTAGCCTGTGGGTTGATGACATCGACAGAACACACAGTGTTTTGCACATTCTAAGCGGGTCAGTCCATGCAAGCTCTGATGGACTCCTGTATGGCATTCATTATGAAGGTCATAATTTAGGCCTGAATGGGCAAAATACTAAATGTTCAATTCTTATTTTACATAAACAACCTTTCTGTGTTTAGGGGGGAATATTGTATTAAAGAAATTGAGTCTCTGGTTTTCTGACAATTGAAAACTGGCAAATGATTTATATAATAGCAATTCTCATGAAGAGAGGTTTAAATTTAATTACAAATATATCTAAATTCAGTGTTATGAAAATACTTTATTTATTTGATGTAAACTGCATTCTACTGGTGTGTGCTTGTGCTGATTCTTAGTGAATTGTAGATTGAATTAAAAATAGCAAGTGCTAACCTTGATATAAATATTTTCATATTTGCATCACAAGTATGAGAATTTGCACTTTGAACATTTCATAAATATTAATCAATTAAACTTCAGAACACTCCAGTGATCAAGATATTGTAATTCAACCTTCTGGATGAGTATTAAAATTTGCCAGCCCACAAAGATATTCTCTGCCTTCTGTCCTTTAAACTATCATCCAGACAAAAGTCCGTAATACTTATTTGTTCTTTAAAATGTATCTCATTTTCTTTTTGTTTTAAAAAAATATTTAAAAACGCCAGTGCCAAGTAGCAAAGGAAGGCTTACCCAGTTCATAGACACAACTGATATAAATCATTTAGACATTAGAGCCTACTTAGTCAAATTCTCAGCCACTTCAGTTAAAACCAACATGGATAGTCAAAGCAGTGACTTCTAATTTGATCAGAATTATCAATCTGGTTATTGAAGGTATAATGATATGGATGAACTGAAGATGTGCTTCACCTTAAATTAAGAAATCTAATAGCTAAGTGAAGTGATGAAATGTGATGTATTTTACACTTATACATCAGAAGCACCAGTATTTGAATAATACGGTATTCATTTATTCAGTATACATTTTGTAATGTACTTCATTGCCCTAGGCATATATAGACTGGTTGATATAAAATGAAGAGAGAGACCATGCCCCTCCCTGAGGAACTCTCAGACTACTTCATGGCTTCCTTAGGCATATTAGCTAAAATGTAATGAAATCTTTTTAATCTTTATTTTTTTTAAGATTTTATTTATTTGAGAGAGAGCAGGAATGGGAAGAAGAGGAAGAAACATAGGGCATAGTCCCAAGACTCTGGGATGATGACCTGAGCCAAAGGCAGATGTGTAACTAACTGAGCCATCCACGTGACCCAGTCTCTGAATCTCTTAAAAAAAAAAAAAAAAGTCTTTTTTAGCTATTTCAAATTTAGGTTATAGTAAATGTATAGTACTATGTTTATTTATTGTATATTAATTATACATTACATATACTCTCAGAGTACCTGTGTGAACGTTATTCAGAGAGTCCCTAATTTTCTTGTCCTAACGTGCAGAACTACACATAAATGTAGGTCTGCAAAATCCGGAATTGGAATATTGGATATACTACTAACTTTGGAGATATAGTGAATAACAAAAACTTAATTTTTAAATTTGTGAAATTAAGAAACTAGTAGTAGTTGTAAGACAAATTCACTTCAGTTTTTAACTTGTTTTAAATTTAAAGGGATAACATAATATGTGACATACATTATATTTCCTTTACATTTCAAGAAACATAGATAGCTCTATATTAGTATACAAGATTATTTTTGGGAAAGTATCTCAAAATATAAGAAATACTGCCACTGCTTGAAAATTAGTAGTCAGAATTTATCTTTTACCAAAGAACATTGAGTACTGCTGAGGAAAAGAACTTACTAAATTATTTTAAAAACGTTCAATTTTTTCCTAGCTTTGAAAATTATGTCTGGCCGTAGTGATACAGCATATGTCATCAATGTATGTTCTATTCTTTAATATTTTTAACATTGAGGAATAATTGATATTTAATATTAATTTCAAGTGTCCAACATAATGGTTCAGTATTTATATATGAAATATTTGTATTCAGTGCAAAATGATAATCACAGTAGGTCTGGTTATCATCTATCACCATGCAGAGGTACAATTTTTTTTTTCTTTTGATGAGGACTTTTAAGATTTACTCTCTTGGCATTTTCAAATGTGGACTACAATATTACTGACTATATTGACCATGCTGTACATTATATCCTCATGCTTACTTATTTTATAACTGGAAGTTTGTACCTTTTTGCCCCCTTTACACATTTAACTCATCCTCCAGCCTCCCTACCCCCTGGAAACTGCTATTCTGTTTTCTGTATCTGTGAGTTCTGTTTTGTTTGTTTTGTTTGATTGTTTGCTTTGTTTTTTAGATTCCACATGGAAATGGTATCTTATGGTATTTGCCTTTCTCTTATTTCACTTAGCATAATACTCTTAGGGTCCATCCATATTGTCACAAGTGGCAAAATTTCATTATTTTTTATGGACGAGTAGTATTCTATTTATATGTATGTATATGTAGATTCCATATATATATATATATATATATATATATATATATATATATATATATATATATATATATTACATCTTCTTTATCCATTCATTCATTGAAGGACACTTAGATTCTTTCCATATCCTGACTAGGATAGATAATGCTGCACTGAGCATGGCAGGTACATTTATCTTTTCAAATTAGTGTTTGGGGGATCCCTGGGTGGCTCAGTGGTTTGGTGCCTGCCTTTGGTCCACGGTGTGGTCCTGGAGTCCTGGGATCGAGTCCCGCATCGGGCTCTCGGCATGGAGCCTGCTTCTCCCTCCTCCTGTGTCTCTGCGTCTCTCTCTCTCTCTCTCTCTCTCTCTCTCTCCCTCCCTCATAAATAAATAAACAAATCTGTAAAAAAAAAAAAAACCAAATTAGTGTTTAGGTGTGTGTGTGTGTATGTGTGTTTGAGTTTTAATATCCAGATAAATACCCAGAAGTGGAATTGCTGGACCACGTGGTAGTTCTATTTTTAATTTTTTTTTGTGGAACCTCTATACTGTTTTCCAGAGTGGCTACACTAATTTATGTTCTTACATATAGTGCTGGAAGTTCCCTTTTTTCCACATCCCTGAAAACACTTGTTATTTCTTTTTGATAATAGGTGTTATAACAGATGTGAGAGGATATCTCATTATTGTTTTGATTTGTGTTTAACTGATGACTAGATATTGAGCATCTTTTTATATGCCGGTTGTCCATCTGTATGTCTTCTTTGGAAAATTGTCTATTCAGATCCTCTGCTCATTTTTTAATCAGATTTTTTTTTTTTTTTGCTATTCAGTTACATGAGTTTTTAAAAAATATATTTTGGATCTTAGTCCCTTATTGAATTTATGATTTGCAAATATTTTCTTCTATTTCATTAGCTGCCTTCTCATTTTATTGATGACTTCCTTTGCTGTGCAGAAGTTTTTAGTTTGATGTTGTTTCATTTATTTCTGCTTTTGTTGCCTTTGCTTTTGGAGTTAGATCCAAAAAATCATTCCCAAGATAGGTGTCAAGCAGCTCACTATGTTTTCTTCTAGGAGTTTTATGGCTTCAGGTCTTATGTTCAAGTCTTTAACCTATTTTGACTTAATTTTTGTGTATGATGTAAAATATTATAGTTCTTTTGCATGTGACTACCCAGTTTTCCCAGGACCATTAATTAAAGAGACTGTCCTTTCCTCATTGTGTATTCCTGCCTCATTTGTTGTAAATTAATTAACCATATATATGTGGGTTTATTTCACGGCTCTCTATTCTATTTCATTGATCTATGTTTCTGTTTTTTTATGCCAGTACTGTACTGTTTTGATTACTCTAGCTTTGAAATATAGTTTGAAGTCAGGGAGCATGATGTCTCCAGCTTTGTTCTTTCTCAAGATTGCTTTGACTGTTTTGTGGTTCCATATACATATTATAATTGTTTTCTCTATTTCTTTGAAAAATTCCAATGGGATTTTGATAGGAATTGCATTGGATCTGTAGATTGTTTTGGGAAATATTGACATTTTAATATTATTCTTTCTAGCTGTGAGAGTATTTTCCCATTCATTTGTTTCTTTAATCTTTCTTCGTTTTTACAGTTTACAGTGTAAATTTACTAGTAGGAATTTTATTCTTTTTGGTGCAGTTGGACTTAATTCATTTATTCTAACAGTTTTTCTGACAAGATCTTTAGTTTGCTATAATATAAAATCAAGTCATCTGCAAGTGTCAAATAGTGACCATTTTACTTCTTCCTTTCCAACGTGGATGCTTTTTTCCCCCTCCTTGCCTAATTGCTGTGGCTAAAGCTTCCAATACTATGTTGAATAAAAGTGGTGAGAATGGGTATCCTTGTCTTGTTTCTGCTCTTAGAGAAAAATCTTTCAGCTTTTCACCATTGAGTATGATTTTAGTTGTAGGCTTTCATATATTGTCTTTATTATGTTGATGTATATTTCTTCTATACCTACTTTGTTGAGAGTTTATTTTTCATAAATGGATGTGAAATTTTTTTTTTATAATTTTTTAAAGATTTGATTTATTTATTCATGAGGGACACAGAGAGAGAGGCAGAGACACAGGCAGAGGGAGGAGCAGGCTCCATGCAGGGATTCTGATGTGGGACTTGATCCTGGGACTCCAGGATCACACCCTGAGCTGAAGACAGGCACTAAACCACTGAGCCACCCAGGGATCCCCTGAAATTTTTTTCAAATGCTCTTTTAGCCATTATTTTTTCAAGCAAGTCCTTTTCTCTCTCTATTATCTTCTTTCTCTTCTCTCTATAATGCAAATGTTACTCTGCCTGGTGTTGTCCAATAGGTCCTTTAAGCTATCTTTATTTTTAAAATTTCTTTTTTTTTTTCCTTTTTGTTGCTCTGTTTAGAGGAGTTTCACTGCCCTGTCTTCAAGCTCAGTGATCCTTTCTTCTGCTTCATCTAGTCTGTTGTTGAATCTCTCTAGTGTATTTTTTCTTTCACTTATTGTGTTCTTTATTCTGACTTCTTTTTTATACTTTTTTATATTTCCTGTTTCATTCTCACTATGTTGGTCTTTTTTCTCTGGGTTCATCTCTTCTTCTCCTGAGTTCAGTGAGTGTCTTTGTGATAATTACTTTGAACTCTTTATCAGGTAAATTATTTATTTCCATTTCATTAAGTTTTTTTTTTTTTCTTGAGGTTTTAATTTTGTTCTTTTTTGGGGGGGCATATTGTTCTGTTTCCTCATTTTGCTTGACTTTCTGTGTTTGTTTCTGTGTATTAGGTAAAAAAGTTACCTCTTCCAGTCTTGAAGGAGTGGTTTTTATGTAGGAGATAGATCTTATTTTCAACCTTGCCCTAGCTCTTATTTGTCTTTAAAACCTTTGTGATTGTCTAAGCACCCTGGATTTATTCCTGATAGGTCCCAGTCATTGAGGGTGTTTAAGACTTGCTAGTGTTCCAAAAGGAGGGACCTCCATCAGCACCTAGTGTCAGGCTGATTGGAAACTAAACCCTCAGGCAGCAGCTTTTTAAGTTGCCAAATATATACCATTCTGTGGGACTACATTCATAAATCCTGCTGGCCTATAGACCAGGCAATCTGGAGGTGTTCCCTGGGCCACAATTGCAAAAATGGGACTTCAGACAAATTTATAAGCCTCTTTCTGGGAGGTACTGGTGAGCTATAGTATGAAGCTAAGGGAGAGCATAAAGATGGTGTCTCAGCTTATGTTCTCTGAGACCAACTCAGTAGCTTCTAGATGTGTGGCAAGCCTGAAGTCTCCCCCTCAGGGTGAAGTTGAAAGACGAGGGGTGGGGGATGGGGGTGGGGGGTGGTGGGGAAGGGTATATTTCAGTCTGTTATATTTGTAGTACCCTGGGGGTGGTAGCCTATCAAGTACTTTCTCTTCAATGTTACAGTCCCCTGCGGCCCACTAACAGAAGCCCCTGGCCATCAGATAATCAAGAGGTGTCCTCTGTGTGTAGCACATTGGCACCTGGCCAGCATTTTGTGCTGGTCCGTGGGGTAAGTATGCATGCAGGCCCTTTAAGAGAAGTATCTCTGTTCCATAAGATCCTTTGGGTCCTCTGATATGAATTCCCTCAGTTTTCAAAACCAGATGGTTTGTGAGGCTCATGTTTCCATTACAGGTCCAAAGGGTTGGGGTTCTGAATGTAGGGAACTCTCTCTCCCTTGCTCCTTCAGGAGAAGCTCTGGTTTTATGACATCCTTCTCGATGGTGGGTTGTGGCACCAGGGATGGTGTTTTTGGCAAGACCTCAACTCTGCCTCTCCTACCCACCTTGATATGGCCATTTTACTGTTTCTTATGAAGGAGCCATTCAGCTAGTTTTGAGGTCTTTTTCAGAGGGGAATTGTTCCATCTTGTAGCTGTAGATTTGGTGTGTCCATAGGCAGAATTCAGGATCTTCTTATGCCTCCATCTTGGGTTGTCCCCCTCATTACTTTAGTACTTCAGCTCATCTCAAGAAGAAAGGATTATTAGTCTTCTGTTTTTATATAAAATGTTCTCCAAATCAAACTTACATGCAGATAATGTTTTGAGTAAAGCAGAAGGTTTTTTTTTTCCTTTCTGATAACTATGCATTACTGTCTTTTTAGCAATAACCCAGCTTTTTTGGATGGCTTAATAGGCTTTTGGTGGGTCCTATTTTACTTGATAGCTTACTACAACTACCATGCACTGCACAGTTAGCTGAGATTATATGAAATGACTATGAGATTATATGAAAGCGGTCAGTTTCTCCCAACTTAGTAAGTCAGTCTTTCAGAACCCTAATTTTTAATCATATCTTTAGGAAAAAGCAGAATAACTAGATACCTACGAGATACACACTTTATTTTCTTTCCTTTTTTCTTTTTTATCTTCATAAAAATGCTCTGATTGGAATCATCCTCATTTTACAGATTAGGAAACTGTGACACAGAATTTAATAACAAGGCTGCATGGTTAGTAAATGGCAAAGGTCTGTTTGCCCCAAAACTCTTCTTTTCCCACTAGATCATAGTTCTACACCAGAAATCATTACAGTGCAATGTACAGGGTTGCCTTATATGGCATTTGCCACCTGGCCATGGAAAACACTGCACTTTCCAAAGTGAATTGGAAACATTACAGCTGTTTGTGTGTGGTTCCGTTAATATAGAGAGTTAGTGGGGGTTTTGGAACATACCTTCCTCCCCAACACATACCTCCTTTTTGTTTATTCTGTAAGAGTGTTTGTTTTTTAATTCCTCTCTGAAAGTATTAGTTTGAAATATAAAAATGTTATGTAATTCTTCCCTATGTAGTGAATTTTAACTCTAAGATTAAATGTGAGTTGCCTGGGTCACACTGTTTACTACTAAATAGGGTCTCACTTAGAAGGCACAATTTCATTATTTCTGAATTGGATTATGTCTTTTTTTTAAGATTTTATTATTTATTCATGAGAGACAGAGAGAGAGGCAGAGACACAGGCAGAGGGAGAAGCAGGATCCCTGCAGGGAGCCCGATGTGGGACTTGATCCCAGGACCCCGGGATCCACACCCTGAGCTGAAGGCAGACGCTCAACCACTGAGCCACCCAGGCACCCCTGAAATTGGATTATGACTTATTTGTGTTCTTTAGCATTATCTTTGGTTAGCTCTGTGACCTTGGATAAGTTATGAAGGCTCTCTGAGCCTTTTTCTTTTTAAAATTGTGGAAGTATTTCCTGGTCTTCATGTTCTACCTGCTTATTGGATAGATCTATTGAAACAGAGTAAGCCAAACGTTTTGTAAGTTCTTCGACTCTATAAACATTTAACATATGGGCTAGTGATTCTCAGATTTTGGTTCATTATCTGCTAATTGTATGAGTGCTGAGTGCAGAGTCCTGGGATTCACTCCTAGTGATTCTACTTCTGTGGATTTGGGGATTATAAACAGGCTGTTATAAAAAGAAGAAGTAGAAGAAGATTGTGCCAGTAAGCATATGAAATTTTATAATAAAAATATACATAAAACATCTCTGAGAAACTAATTTTCACCTGTTAAATCAGTAAAAATAAAAACAGTAGTACTTGGTATGGGGAAATTACTATTCTTCTATGTTGTTGATGTGTTTATAAACTTGTAATCGCCTAGAGAATTCCCTGGAGAATAGTGAGGGAATATGTATTAAAAGTCATAGAAATATTTTTGTCCTTTGATTTACCAATTCCAGTTCTTTAATTTTTTAAAATGAAATCCCACGTGTACACAATCCTATGTGTGGGAATAATCAGTCATGTGTGTAGGAATATCTGGTGCATTGTTGTTTGTGAAAGGAAACAAATTTCAAACAACTCAAATATTTCACAATAAGGAGTTGGGTGAATGAATTATGTTATATGTGTACAATGAAGAATTATGCAGACATTAAAATGTGGATGTAAAACTGTATTTTTATTTATTTGAAAGATGTTTGTAATATGTAGTTAAGTGAAAAGGGTTTCTAAACACATATAGAGTGAGGCAATTAAAATTTTGTGTGTATATATATATATATATATATATATATATATATCTAGAAAGATACTCTAACCATCCAAAATGGCAAATGGTTTTCATTGGCTGATGAGATTATAGATGTTATCAATTTTAATAATGAAAAATTTACAAATTTTTATGATTGGAAAAATGTAAGAAAATAATTTTTTGCTCTTAAAAGGAAAAATATTTAGGGGATTTCATTATTGATAAATATCATCATTTTATCTCAGACTTGGTATCTGTTGCCCCTTTCATTCCCTCATTCTGGTTTCTTGGTTTGTTTTCTTCTAAGGCTCTTAAAAGAAGACTCATTTGCATGTTAGTTGTGGTTATAGAAGCCAAGGAGGTTCTTGCCCTTTTCCTGATTTCTCTATCTTTAATTCTCATGGTAAACTGGAATGTCTTAAGGCTCAGCCTTTTTAGAGGCTTTTGTGTAATGAAGGCTTAGCCATCATAATATAATGAACTTTAACTTGATTGCCACATTATCTTGTTTTGTATTGTATTTGTCCAGCTTTATAAACGGTATCTAAGGATTTGGCTGATGGCAGGAGAAATAAATTCTCTATTTTACTGATAGCTTACTGATTTTCCTGGAGAGAAAACCACCAGTATCAACTTCCTCTTTCTCTTGTTACTTAAGTAAATCATACTTTTAGGAGGCATGAACAAATCTAAGGTAGGCTGACAGTCTGAATGGGTTTGTGTGTGTGCATGTGTGTATATCTGCACATGCATGTAGAAGCTTTAATCCTGATGACTGAAAATGGTTAAAATAAAAAAGACAAATAACACGTGTTGTTGAGGATGTGGAGAAAAACAAACTCTTGTGTACTGTTGGTATGAATGTAAACTGGGGAAACCACTGTGGTAAATAGTATGGAATTTTCTCAAAAAATTTTAAAAATAGAAACACCAATAATTCCACTACTGGGTATTTTCCCAAAGAAAATGAAACCACTAATTCAAAAAGGTATGTGTACCCTTATGTTTATTGAAGCATTATTTATAATATCCAAGATATAGAAGCAACCTAAGTGTTAACCCATAGATGAATGGATTAAGAAGATGTGCTATATATACATACAATAGAACATTGTACAGCCATAAAAAAGGAATAAACTGGTGGTTGCCAAAGGAAAGAGGTCTAGGGAGTGGGCAAAATGGGTAAAGAGGAGTGAGTGATATAGCTTTCAGTTATGGAAGGATTAAGTCATGGGGATAAAAGCTACAGCATAAGGAATATAGTCAATGATATTGTAATGTTGTATGGAGACAGTTGATAGTTATATTTTCGTGAACATAGCATAACATATAGAGATGTTGAATCACTATGTTCTACACCTGAAACTAATGTAACATTGTGTGTCAAGTATACTCAAATAAAAAGAATTTGAAAATCTGATGCCTGGGAAGCATTAATGATAAAGATAAGAGTCAATAAATCTGGATTTAAACTCTGACTTACTGTATTAGCTACATAAGAATATTATTTAAATTCTTTTTTTTTTAAAGATTTTATTTAATTTAGTCATGAGAAACACACAGAGAGAGAGAGGGAGAGAGAGAGAGGCAAAGACACAGGCAGAGGGAGAAGCAGGCTCCTTGCTGGGAGCCCAACGTGGGACTGGGTCCTGAGTCTCCAGGATCACACCCTGAGCTGAAGGCAGGCACTCAACCACTGAGCCACCCAAGCGTCCCTATTTAAGTTCTTAAAGATTCTGTTTTCTCATAAATGAAATAGAGATAATTGTTCCCATATTACTTTACAAGATTTGGAATATAATTTTGTCAGATACTTTGTCCTACTTTCATTCATTTGTCCTCCAAAAATACATTGAGCACCTACTATATACTAGGCATTATTCTAGGCACATGGTCTGTCAATGCACAAAACAGAAAAAAAGCCCTCCTTCCTTACAGCTTACCTTCTAGCAGGTAGAGATAAATAATGAAAAATAAGCATAATAAATAGTAAATCATATAAAACATTAGTGTTATGGATAAAAGTAAAAGATATGGGTAAGAGAACTGAGAGTGCTGTGGGTGGAGCAGAGTAGGGTGGTGGGTGGGGGAGCAGGATACAGTTTTTAATAGGGTGTCAGAGTGGACCTTCTGGAGAAGCTAACATTTGAGTGAGGACTGAAATTAGATGAAAGAGTAGCCATATGGACTTGTGGACATGTGGGAGAAGAATGTAGCAGCCTGAGATGACAGCCAGGGCGAAAGTCCCATGGTGTTTGAGGGACAACTGGGAGACCACTTAGGATGGAGTGGAGAGAATGAGATGGAAAAAGCTAGGTATGGTCAGATCGCATCGGCCCGTGGGCTCCTTAAAGACTCTAGCTTTCCCTCCAAAGGAGACAGGAGCTGTTACAGGTTTGGAGAGTATAAGTGAGGTGACCTGATTAAGTTCTTAAAGGATCACTTCTGGCTGATGTGTGGTAACCAGACTGTGGGAGTAAGAATGGGAACAGAGGGCCCAGAGAGGAGCTTTTATAGGAATTTAGTTGAGAGGTAGCAGTGGCCGAGGTGAGAGTGAGCGGTCTGCGTAGGGAGAATCATCCAGCAAGCACACAGAAATGAAGTTGTGTTTATTCTTATAAACATGGTGCTGAGCAAGAGGGTATCTACTTCTCATATTTTTTAAGGGCTTAGAATTTCAATAAATACTGTTATTTGAATGTATACTTTTTAATATCAGATATCTGGAAATTAAATGGGAACTCTTAGTTTTAGTTTATTTTTACTAAAGCTCTTTTGAAGAAATCGAAGTTTCAAGCTCAACAGAGATTGCTTTTGTGCCTCCTTTGACAGTACATGTAGCATATGAGCCAGGGGTGGTTCAACATTGCCCTTGCTTTTTTGAGAAATTGAGCTGTCCCACCCACTATCACCCACTCTCTGTCCCCTCTCTGCTTTATAATCACCAAGTCTTGTCCATTGTGTTTTTGAGTGATATCTCAAATCTGACTACTGCTCTCCATTTTCAGTATTAACCCCATGGTCCTAGACATCATCAGTTTTGCTTGTTTTTACAAGAATCCTCTTCCATTCCCTACTTATCACACAGAGGATTTTCTACAAATCCAAGTGTCATCAAATCACATCCCCGTGTAAAAACCTTCAGTGACTTCAGTAGATTAATTTCCACTGGCCCCTGTTCATTCTTCGCCTTCCTCTGTCCTGCTCTGCATCTCAGGAGGTGCAGACCACACCACCGGAAATCCTTTGGCTGCTAGCTTCCCACTGAAGATGTTATACTTTTTCCTGTGCCTAGGATGAAGCCCATAATCCATGACATGGACAAAAATCTGCAAAGAGGGCCTTGCAGGGTCTGACCGATCTGCCCAGGAGACTCAGCTTGCCTCTCTTCCCATCTCTGGCTCTGACAGTTGCCTTTTAGTTCCTTAAAGACCCTGAGCCTCTCCTACCTCGAGTAGTTCTAGTTCCTTCTACCTGGACACTCTCCACTTTTCACTCATCTCACCCATGCTGAATGCTTCAGTTTTAATGTTGCTTCCTCAGAGAAACCTTACATAGCTATATACTCCATTTCTCACTAAATGTTTCCTTTGTAGCAGGTGGCATGACTCTACATAAATATTCATGTATCTATTTGCATAATGTTTCTCTTCTCTGCTAGATTCTAGGCTTTGTGAGGTCAAAGATATGCAAGTTTTTGTTTATCTTTTAAATCTCTGCCTCAGAAATACTTGATCCATACAAAGTACTCACTAACTCACTTACTGCCCAGAAAATGCATTCTGAAAGTGAAAGTAGCTTCGTGCATTGTTTTCAGTAACTATCAAGGAAATTTTAATGTGTTAATGTATAGTCAGACCTAAGAGCAGAACTAGAGTTTCAAATTACAGCAAGAACTAGAATTAGAACCCAGGTGTCTGCATTCTTTCGTATGCTGGAACTGAACCTGATGAACCCAGCAGGACTATGTAGGAGCCTAAGAACCACATGCTAAAGAAAATATCAGCAAGACATTTCTCATCTTTCAGTTTTGAAGTGGAAAGAGTATATCATTTTTTTTTTCATCTCATGTTTATTGTAACTTTTGTAACTGGAATTATTGACTTTTTTTGGTAACTTTAAGAACAAAGTTACATTTAACAAATAGAAGTGAGAGAGGGGAAAGCTTTGGCACCAAATACCTGGGTGAAGATAAAAGAATGATATTAAAAAGACTTGAAAAACAAAACTAAAGCTATAGTTATTTGAAAAATTAAAAAATTCCAGTTAACTTTGGTCATTAACATCCTCAATAAAGTATAACTTGAAACGAGAGCATTCGGTTTTGCCATTAATAAACTTCTCTGTTATATGTGTTGAATGTATTGAAGTCTGATCTTTTACATTTTTGCTGTTATGAAACTTTACTTATTTTCTACTGGAAAATGGAAATGTACTAAACTCTCAGAGTAGTATAGCTTAGTTTTATTTCATCAATTGTCTTTTTCTTTTTCATTTTAAAAAGTTCAAATTGTACTCTGAGAAGGTTTATCAATAGCCATTTCAGAAGTAGATAGATATGTTATTTAAATACATATGGTATTCTAAATATTTCAGATTTGTAAAGCTGAATGGAGTTTATTTTTAACTTTATGAAGAAATAGTCTTTCATGGACATATTTAATGATGCTTCTATTCCAAAATAACTTTTGTGGCTGTGACATTCTAGAAATAGATATGTTTGATGGAAATGTTGACAGATTCTTATTTGTGAGCAATGAATGAAGCCACCTAGAATTTTAGTGACTTCCCTTCCAATGAATGGCCATTCATATTTATTATTATCAATTCTAATAATAATCAGTTTTAGAATGCCAGCTGGGCACTGTAGAACATTTGTTGTGATCTCAATCTAATGAATCCACTTATAAAGTACCATTGTTTGGTACACAAAAGCAAGTGTACACCTGAGAAGATGATTCAGCCTTGAGCCTCTACCTTTTCCAGAAATTAATAATATGATAGGAGGTCAGGGCATATATGCATTAAGTCATTCTTGGCACTGCAAAGGAGGATGATTTGTGTAAGACTTTTATTTTGAAGTGTGTCAGCATGGAAATTGCAGAACAAACTCCTGAAAGAGAAAATGTCTAATACTTTTCTTTTTATATTCCTTTTTTCTTTTTTGTTGGTATGGATGGCCAGAAATGATTCCACATTTAGCAGAACAAGGCACAGAGGATTTTTCTTGATACAAAGAGAAACTTCCTCAACAGTTTTGCTAAGGTGTTTGGAAAACTTGAATCCTTAAATGAAAAGAGAAAATTCAGTAATTATTTATCTAGTATTTACTGTGTACTTATCAAAGTATTACTCTTAATATGCTGGTATGTTTTTAAATGAAGGAAAGAATGGTTGTGTGTGAAATGAAAGAACGTAATGTGCAAAAGAGCTGTGTGCGGAAAAAATACCTAGGGAATATGTGACCTTTAAGAAGTGTGTGATATAATATCCCCCACATATGACGAGGACATGAAGTTTGGTGAAACTAAATAATTCTTAATTTATGCCAAAATGAAGTCGTAGCTATTAATATTCAAGGCAGTGAATTAAGTGATCTATTTGTCAGCATCAGTGCTGACAAATTTTGACAAAAGATTTTAAGAGATGAATAGAAAGTCCTTCAGAAGTTTTTATGGAAAATAGTGGGTGGCTCATTCCATTGGGTGGCTGACCCTTGATTTCAGCTTAGGTCATGATCTCTGGGTCCTGAGATCCAGCCCTGCCGCTGGCTCCGCACTTAGTGGGGAGTCTGCTTGAGGATTCTCTTTCTCCTCTTTCCCCCTCAGCTCCTCCCCCTGCTCCCATGCTCTCAAATAAATCTAAAAAGGTTTTATAAAAAATAAATGAAGATTATTTTGATATATTTATATAGGTTTGTAATTATAAATACCTAGCTACATGTAAACTTTCTTTCCGAATTTAATGCCATGAATATCTTTCTAGATATTTTTTAGAAACTATATTTTCTGTAAGGGCTAAAATAAAGGGTTTTTTTTTTTAATCTGAAAAGGGGATATAAAATTACTAAAAATTTACCATTCAGTAGTAAAAGCAGACTGTGGGAGACCGTGTCTTAGAGAAACAAAAAAACGGTAAGATCCTGTTCAGTTAGAGGGATCCTTGCAGAAAAGGTGTCCCCTGGAATAGACTGTGAAGAGGAGCAGCTAATTTGTGTAAATGAAGATGGAGAAGGGAGAGGCACTATGACTTCCAGTGATGGACTGTAATAGTATGATAGCCTATGTGTGTGTGCATGAGAGAGAGAAAAAGGAAAAGTGGTATCTATTTCACTTGTGGTTTTTGGTTACATGACTCAATTGGACAGAGGGTTTTGCCATCCATAGTGGCTCTGCTTCATATGATAAAATTCTACTCTATTTCTGATTGTTGCTTGAGTCTCTAAGCAGCCTCTATCTTGGCCACACCAATGATATTTATGCTCCTTTAAAGGATTTTTTCTACTCATTCATCTTATCTTTGTATCTTATTACATAGCTGTCTTTTGGGCACTCTGCTAGTATCCATTCACTATTTTTTTGCCCTGTGATAAGAGATATTGTATGTTGGTGCATTTCTTCCTTAATAAGTCCTGAGTGTCTAGAACAGTGCCTGGATATAAGTTAAAAGTTATCACAGGTTAACTGTGACTGTGGTGGTTGATAAAGTTTTCAGCCATATGAACCATCTGATTTCAGAACAGCACATCAGTTTCATAAGAGTACATATCTTTATCAGAGTATGCAGTGTCGTACAGCATTTAGCCTTTTTTTGTATAATTATAGGTTTCAATATTTGCATTCTCATCTATCTGTAGACTAGTTAGGCAATGTCTTCTCTTGGAAGAGTTATTGCATTAAGAGATTTCATTCCCTTGGAAGTTACTTGGAATATTTTTATCTTTAGCCATTATGTTGAAAAAGATGGGGGGGGGGCAGGTCAAGGGGCTGTTTTCAGCCCAGCGATAGTCCTTTGAAATCATCTGAATTTTCTAAGGTTATTGTGGGACTTCCCTTCATTTGTTACATTGTCAGTTTTCTCACCTGTCTATCCATGCATCCATCTATCTCTCCATCTATTGATTTATTATCTTTCTGTCTCTATCATCTATCTATCCGTGTATCTACCATCTGTGTATCATCTATATTTTTCATCTATATCATCTGTCATATCTTTCAGATTTATCATCTGTTTCTCTATTTCTATTAGCTGTCTGCTCCTCTCTGAATCTGTTCATCTATCATTCATCTATCCCAACACACACAACACACACACACACGCACACACACATACTTATTTTAGGGTACCACTTATTAAGTCAGGTACTGGGTCACTTTTATTATTCTTTCCAGCATATTTATCTTATAGATGAAGAATTAAGAGTCAGGTGGCCAGCTCTCTTGCTCAATTTTATTTTTTTATTTTTTATTTTTTTAAAGATTTTATTTATTTATTCATGAGAGACACAGAGAGGGAGAGAGGCAGAGACACAGGTAGAGGGAGAAGCAGGCTCCATGCAAGGAGCCCAATGTGGGACTCGATCCCGGGTCTCCAGGATCACACCCTAGGCTGAAGGCAGTGCTAAACTGCTGAGCCACCCAGGCTGCCCAATTTTATTTTATTTTTTAAAAAAATATTTTACTTATTCATGAGAGACACACAGAGAGAAGCAGAGATATAGGCAGAGGGAGAAGCAGGCTCCCTGTGGGGAGCCTGATGTGGGACTCAATCACAGGATCCAGGGATCACTACCTGAGTGGAAGGCAGATGCTCAATCACTGGGCCACCCAGGTGCCCTAAGAATTGAGTTTAAAGAGATTCTTTATTTGATGGGATTTTCACTTTCAAAAGATGCCATTGAGAGATTTATTCTTTTACTTATAACAGATTGGGAGAACTAATAAAAATTCTCTACAGTGAGGAAAAAATAAAATATTTGAAATATCTGAGCTAGTGAGAAACTCGCAGTTCTTTGCTTTATCTTAGGAGAACAGAATGGTGTCTGGTGAAAACTGCATTTGATAAAATATTGACAAAAGTATTAAAAGACTACTGTGGTAGTATCAATACAATGATCTAGACATTTAAGACGTTCATATGCATACAGAAAATGGCACAAATCACTTGAGAACCTCATTAGAGAATTACCAAGGAAAGATTTTTCACTTATATGATTTCCTGTGTTCTTCAGGGTTAACATTTGTCCAAAAGTTTCTCTTTTGGAGTCAAAGAGAATGCACAGGACTGAAGTTTATCTATGAGCTTCTTCACATTAGAATTCCCTAAATGCCTAGCGTATTGCCAGCTATTATCGCCATTCTCAGTGTGCAGCCTGGAGCCTATTTTTGTGCTTCTCATAATTTGGGAGGTGTGACTATGTTATATTATTTCACCTCCAAAGTGAACAGTTTTTTATAGTGAAATGATCTTAAATTATTTTATGCTAGGGTAGAATAGCGTAGACCTTTGACTTTGTCACCATACTTTTTTTCCTTTAGTAGCACTTATCATATTATTGTCTTACCACAATGTAATTTTACATTTATTTGTGTGATTCTTGAATTGCTGTCTCCTCTGTTGGACTCTGTGTTCCACAAGGACGCCTTTTTGCTTCCTTTTATAGCCTTAAAGCCTAGGATGTATGTGTGTGTGTGTGCGCGCACACACACACACACTCTCTCTCTCTGTAAATTCTTGTTGGATGAAGAAGAGGACCTCTGAGAGACTTTTAGAGAAGGCTAGATAAGAACCCATTTTACAGCATCCCGACTGCATTATTTTCTACATGCTCAAGAAGCCTATTAAAGGATGGAGTTTTCTTTAGCAGCCTATAGCTTTTAATTAATTAATTAATTAATTAATTAATTAATTAATTAATGTATTTATTTAAAAGATTTTATTTATTCATGGGAGACACACAGAGAGAAGGAGAGAAGTAGAGACACAGGCAGAGGGAGAAGCAGGCAGGGAGCCCAATGTGGGACTCAATCCTGGTTCTCTGGGATCATGCCCTGGGCCAACAGCAGACACTCAGCCACTGAGCCACCAGGCATCCGAGCAGCCTCTAGCTTTTAAATGATACCTTTTCCCATTTGAAAATCCTTCTTTGATTTACTTGAACATATTCATGACTAAAAGCACTTGGACATATTGACTTCTTATCTGATTTTCTCCAAAATGTTTTTTTCCTTGAAGAAAATAACAACATATATTAGACACTTGCCTGTGTTTGCTGATGAGAAAATTGGAGTGAAGTCATTTTCTTATGATCACTTAGTTAATAATTAAAAGGAGGGTAGAAATTGTATTCTTTTATCTCTCTCTCTCTCTCTCTCTCTCTCTCTCTCGTGTGTGTCTCTCTCTTGCAAAGAGGAAAATAACCACTTAAGTGGTTATTCAGGTGCTTCTTTCTCAGGTGTGCAGTTATACTGCAAATGATATTACTTCATTTTCAATACATAACTCTTTTATTCCTTTTTCAAATGTCCATGGCATTGGTCAGCACTTCAGAAAAAAAGCTTACAATGTGAACAACAGTATTTCTAGAAGAATACTCTTAGTGCCTTACTATTAGGTAATGATATTTATTCCTTGTTTCATATAGATTTTTCCCATGTAAATGGAAATTTTTTTTATCCCTACTACTAATAGATATTAGTATAAACATCTGTTAGTATTAAAGTACTGGTAGAGATTATTGCAACTACAAATCTTAATCTAAATTTGGGTTCAGGAATATAATCTTTCTAATTTATATCCAAAACATAATTGCCTTTAAAATAATAATTTCAATCATAGTAGGCTAGCAGTATTTATACTTTTAGATTGCATTAAAATTAAAACGAGTTTAAGAAAATAGTATCAAGGACTGGAGGTCTAATGCCTCTAACTTTAGCAATGTTAATCTGAGGAGCACCCAAACGTGTAAAGGTTGTGGGGTGTTTGCACACATTAGGAACATAACAATTCAGGGGATAGAAGATATATTTCAGAGCTTTTGGTCACTATCGCTACTTGAGTAATAAAGGGCTAGCTCTGCTCAACTTTACTTACCACATTATTATTTTTTTTTTTACCTTATTTCATCTTGTGCATTGTATGCTTTTTCTGTGTGAACTCTTTTTTAACCATTTTAGAAACAAGATTGAGTATGTATCAATAAATACCATAAGAAAGTTAGAGTTGTAATAGTAGTAAGTTATGCCTTACCTAGGAGCTGAATTTTGTTCTATCACTCCTCCACTTTTTTTCTATTTCATTGTTATATGGAGTTTTATTCCCATTACTCACTTATGTTAACCCTTTTGGTCAATATGGATGTTACAGATTCCTTCAAATACCACTGTGATTTATTGTCCTGTTAACCTTGAATTATACCATTTAGGTCTGATTTGTTTTTATTCTCATGAATGTATATACTTACTAATAGGTTATTAAAATATACCCTATGTTCCTGGTCTCAAGTGTTCCTTTATGGGATATCTTTCTAGTCTATTTTATGTAAAAATTGATCTATCTTTCTGTAGGTCTTCTTGCATGATTATGTGGGTCCACTCATATGGGCATTTATTCATACATTGCCTCAGGTCTTATTCATTGGGGCTCGTGTCACTTATGACATATTACATTATATTTGTAACTTAAGCTTATCTTCTTCATTTTGCAGTCTTTGAGAAAAAGCTCTTTCGTATCCTTCAAGGAGCCTAGTGCCATTCCTTGTATAAATTAGGTGCTAGTTTTCTCATTTATTCTTGTCTTCACAGAACAGATAGTTTATTTAATGCTTATTTGAAATATTGCTCCTACTGCATCAGTGATATGGACATATTAAATATACCACATGTACAGATGCAACACAGATCAAATCTTCATGTGTTATAGAGGGCATGCATTTTGTTGACTCCACATCATGTGCTGGTTGCACCCCTAGCAGGAGACCTGACCATCTTTGTGCAAGAGGAAGGGAAAGCAATACTGGCATTAGGCTGTGTTAAAAGTATTCATGTCCACCCCTGGGACAGTAGGGATTGCTTTCTGGGTTTTTTCCTGGAGTTTGAGCTCAGAGTAAGCACTAAAACGATCTCTAAAAGATTTTATATTAACATTGGCAAGAAACAAACAATTGACATCAGGCATAAGTCTTAATTTGTGTTATGCTTTTGGCACATCATTGCTGGGAAAATTATGCTAATCCTCACCATCTGCAGCTACCAGATGTGCCATTGAGAGGTGCACAAGTTCCTTTCCAGAAAACTGCTCGATGTCGAATGTCAATCATTCCAGTTAAAATGACAGCACCTACCATCAGGGGAGGGAGAACAACTACAATTCATGTTTTTTCTTTACCATCACATACAAATCTGGATGATTAATACTGTGATAAATGTAGCTGACAGAGGAAAACTAACAAATGTAGCTGCTCAGTCCATCTTTTGTTCTGTTGCAAAATAGCTATGGAATCTGTTAAAGACTATCTCATTGAATATACATGTACAGTGGGTGTGGTTACATTCTGCTGACTGCATTACATTTCTTGGCTTGTATGGTTTATTATATTAAGAGAATTGGCTGGAAGGGTGTCAGCAGATGGTGCTAGGCACAGAGTAAGTTTTATCATTGTATGGTTTAGTATGCTTCCAGGAACTCTCTCCCAAATACGATTTTTGAAAATAAACTTGTTCATTTAAACACATTGACAGGTTCTTCCCTGAGATTCTTATATCATAAAACACATTGCCATCAATTTACCGGAATTATGATTTTGTTCCTTTTGGTTGGGAGAGAGGGAATAAGAGAGAGTAAGAAGTGGTGATTGTCGACTTTTATCTAAAAGCCTTTCATCTTTTACCTGGATCTGGATATATCTACATTTAGACATAACAAGAATCCTTTATGTTCTGGTTTCATACCTCTTTAATTTTGGCAGCTACCGCTAAACATTACAAGAATGCCAGGGCACAGAATGCACGTTGAACTGTTGAACATACCAGGTACACCCTAAAATTCCATTGATTTCTCGAATATTAATGAATAACAGTGTATGCAGCGGCTGGACCTTACTATGAGCCTTCCGTGTTCAAGAATGTGTCAGAGTGGGGAGCAAGTGCCTTCCTCTCCTTGCCCTCATTCCTCCCTCAAGTTCCTGCCAGCTGCACTGTGCTATTGCCTCAAGAGGCTTTGTATGGATAGCAGAGTATTTTCTCATAGCTTAGGTATTCTATAAACTCGTTCCAATCATTGTATCAGAAAAAAAGTATATTTTGATTTAAATTACAGTCCTTAGGAAGGGGGCATTCCCCCTTAACCCTGCTGTGAATGCTGTTCTTATTCAGGTTTTGTCAGGAAATGGGGCATTTTTTTAGTCATAATCATTTCTCCAGGCTGCCTTTGATAAATACCAAAAGGCACCCTTTTGTGCCATATTGGTATATGGTGTTCTTAAATTCTGAGTGCATGGGAATTTATAAAGGAACATGAAGCATCAGCTTAGTCCCAAATATAAGGAGTCCTCTGGAGGAGCAGGAAATAGTGAATGTTAAAAGAATTACACTATCATGCCTTGTTGAATAATAGTGCCCACTGAAAGTTCATCTCAGGGATAAATACAACTGTACATTTTGTTTTCTCGAGACTGAGGACTAGAGCCGACAAAGAAACATATTTTATGCAGTTTTCACTGATCTCTCTGCTTTTGCCTTGCCTGTTCCCACTGCCTAGAGACTTGATACTTCACCTGTGCAAATCTGGACTCTACCTCAGGTCAAGTTTTACTCCTCAAGGCTTAACGTACCCATCTTCTTTGTGGAGTGCCTCTTTTTGATGTTTCAGGGAAGAATTCTGTGCTTGATTCCTTCTGAACCTCCACTCTCTTTCTCTTCTACTCTGAGCGAACCTCTCACATGATCCGGTGATAAGCTAGCATCTATCCTTATCTCCTGACTGAAGTCCTCGAGGTGCTGAGACTGCTTTCTTTTTTGTGTTATTAGATATATCTTTGAATCTGTCTCTGGAACATCATAGCACCTATTGAATACTGTCAAGTAAATAGATGGATAAATAATACTATGTTATTCTTATATGCAGGATGGTCATTTATGGAGAATCACCTTCGGTGTCTTTATCTTTAAGATTCATGAGAATATAACATTTTGGACTATAAAATGGCAGGTAAAATAATTTGTGCCTCTTTTAATTTTGAAATATGTAATAACGTGTTATCACTCATCTTGCTAACATTAGACTTGAGCTATTAATACATTGATGTATATGTTTTTAGAAAATCTACTTCCTTTCCATGTTTCATGTTTTACACATTTGAAATGTTATTTGTCATACATGTTTCACATTAAAAAAGAAGTTAGTTTACTGAAAGTTACAGTAGAAAAAGTTACTTTTGAACTTTTATTCATTGTACAAGCAGAACATTGCATACATTTTGAAAAAAATTCTTTTAGTCCTAATATCAGTCAATTACATGTGACATTTTTGTCTGTACCCCTGCAAGATCTTTTAAAATATATTTATGTACAAACTTTCAAGTAAAAAGAAGATCATACTGTACATATTGTTCTTTAACTGAGCATCATTTTTGAGTTGACAAAATTACCCAAAACATTTTAGGGTAGGAGTTGCCATTTGATGATCATCTCTGCAGATGATGCTCACATTGAAACTAGAAGGTCAACCATATGGAGAGGTTAAAAATAAAATCTGCTGGCCTTCACAGTCCTCTTATCAGCCACCTAACGGGGTCAGATACTGACAATGATGCATCTGAGAGCAGTGAGTAAAGACAGATTGCAGAAGTTTCTTAATTGTGAATTGTGCTCTCAATTTATTCATTTTTGCTTATGTTTGTTCCCAGTCTTGGGGGTCTCTGGACTGTGCAAATTTAGGTGGCAAATCTCAGATGTAGCCCCAAAG
Organism: Vulpes lagopus; assembly: GCF_018345385.1. Lineage (NCBI taxonomy): Eukaryota > Metazoa > Chordata > Mammalia > Carnivora > Canidae > Vulpes > Vulpes lagopus. The sequence goes on from NC_054829.1 coordinate 64,543,391, forward strand.
GGCTGGTAAGTCATTTACATATTCATGCATGAAATAAAGTATTTTATGATATGTCAATCAAATATACCCAGAAATCAGAAGACAAGTTTTTTTCCCAAAGTAAGTTCCTTCTAAATGTAGCTAAAAAGAGCTACTTTGTCATTAAAGTGAATGAATATTCATTTTTAGAACAGACATGATGTTTGGATTGTGTTAAACATATGTCTGTTAGTGTAAGTGTGAGTCACAAAGAAAATTTCATCTAAAAATAATATCTATAGAAAAAAGCAGTAAATATACACATGGAAAAATACTTTTTTGTAAACTTTTACTTCTTTATTTTTACTGCTTATAATCTCATTTATTTATTTTCTGTTACGAAAAGAAATGGGTGACCGTGTTCAGAATAGTATTATTCACAGTGGCTAAGGGATGTGGGCAATGCAAGTGTCCTATCTGTGGATAGATGGATAACTAAGACATGGTATTTACATAAAATGAAATATTATTCAGCCTTGAAAAGGAAGGAAATTCTGACACATGCTACAATGTGGATGAACCATGAGGGACTGATAAGTTTAAATAAACCAGTCACAAAATGACAAATGTATACTAACATGAAGTATCTAGAGTTGTCAAATTCATTGAAACAGAATGGTGGGTGCCAGGAGCTAGGGAGAAGGAGAAATGAGGAGTTGTTTAATGGGTAGAGAGTATCAGTTTTACGAGATAAAAAAGTTCTGGAGATTGGTTGCATAATAATGAATATACTTACCCTTTCTAAACTATACAGCTAAAAATGGTTAAGATAGTAAATTTTATATTATGTGTTATTTACCACCATAAAAAGAGAGAAACTGGAGAGAAAGTATAATTTCTAAACTGGAGGTTATTTATTTTTAGCCATAATTATTTCTACATAATAGATACCTAGAATTGGTCTTGGACCTTTAACAGAGAAAGTGTAATTTCTAAACTGGAGCTTATTTATTTTTAGCCATAATTATTTCTACAGAACAGATACCTAGAATTGGTCTTGGACCTTTAACATGATGACTGATCAAATACAGATGTATAAAGAAATCTAGTTAAGGCTCAATGGCAAGTCACTTGTCCACAAATTGCCCATTTTTTTTATTATTGGTGGAAAACATTGGGCATTATAAATTATTATTTGTAGACTAAAAACTAAAGTATTGAAACCACCATGTTCAAATATGTATTTAACAGCTCCTTTGTTTTTTTTTTTTTTTTTTTTTTTTTATTTATGATAGTCATACAGAGAGAGAGAGAGAGGCAGAGACATAGGCAGAGGGAGAAGCAGGCTCCATGCACTGGGAGCCTGATGTGGGATTCGATCCTGGGTCTCCAGGATCGCGCCCTGGGCCAAAGGCAGGCGCCAAACCGCTGCGCCACCCAGGGATCCCCAGCTCCTTTGCTTTTTAATGATGTTAAATGTTTCCAGAAACATTGATTTATTCTGGATATTTATTGATGGCATACTATTGTCTTAGAGACTGAACTGGGTTCAAATACATAATGATGAATAAATTAAGCCTTGTCCTCAAAGAATCTAAAGTCAATTGGAGTGGAGTGGGAGAAGAGTAACAAACAGAAAATTGCAGCAAAGTACCATCAAGATTATGAAAGGGATAAATTAAGAGTATGATGGAAAAATGTGGGGTTTTAGGAGTTTGGGGTTTCTGTTTAAGGGGCTTGAAGGAACAGTTTGTGGAAGAACCAGTAGCTTTGTTTCACAGAAGATATAAGTTAATTAGGCGGAACAGTTGGAAGAGAGAACAAAAATGCAGAGGCCTATAGGTGGAGAGAGCTTCTCCTCCAGTTTTGCTGGGATAGTCTTTTATGTCTGTTGTCCTGGAGTGTATGGTTTCTCTTTCACTGTCCTAAGTCCGGGTTTGGTGGTGTGCCTGTATGGCTCAGAAAACATGGCTTAGTAGCTGAGAGTAGTTTACTGTGCTTGGAACATTGAGTTTGGGGTAGGGGCTGAGAAGACATGTCATAGATAAGGTGAAGCTACATTATGAAGATATATGCCACCTTGTAGCATGATTCTGGCAGTGAAGAACTGTGCAAGATTTTTATAGAGGAGAATAGTACAGAGAGATGTGTGCTTCAGAAATTTGATTCTGGATTCACTGAGAGAAGAGAATGAAATGGAATGAGAAGCAGGACCATCACTTAATAAGGTAGCAGTCTTATCGGGATACAATAACTGACATTGGTTGTGGGTATAGAAAGGAGTGAGTGAGTTCCAGAGCGATTAAAAAGCTAGATAGACTTGCTCTGTGCCACATTTACTGTGAGAATGAAAACCATTCTCAGGAATCAGACTGTTGACATTCCAGAAAATGTTGGCATCACTCTGAAGGGGTGCACCATTACTGTTAAGAACTCCAGAGGAACCCTGCAAGGGGACTTCAATCACAACAGTGTAGAGCTCAGTCTCCTTGGAAGGAAAAAGAAGAGGCTCTGAGTTGAAAAATGCTGGGGAACTAGGAGAGAACTGGCTACAGTTTCCCTTTCTGTAGTGATGTACAGAACATGATCAGGGGCATTACACTGGGCTTCCCTTACAAGATGAGGACATGTATGCTCACTTGCCCATCAACGTTGTTATTCAGGATAATGATTCTCTTGTTGAAATCAGAAATTTCTTGGATGAAAAATACATCTGCAGGGCTCAGATGAGGCCAGGTGTTGCTTGTTCAGTATCTCAAGCCCAGAAAGTTAATTCTTGAAGGAAATGACATTGACCTTATATCAACTCAGCTGTTTTGATTCAGCAAGCCACAGCAGTTAAAAACAAGGATATCAGAAAATTTTTGGACGGTATCTATGTTTCTGAAAAAGGAATGGTTAAGCAGGCTGATGAATAAGATCTAAGTTGCCCAGCTATAGAAACAGCAAGATGTCGGATGATTTTTTTAGACTTATTTGTGATATTTTAGAGAAGCAATTAAAGGTGTATTGATTTGGAACCTTTTTTTTTTTTTTTAAAGCTAGACTGAAGACTTAAGAATATTGTGCGTGTATGTGTGTTTGTGGGTAGGGAAAAGGATGACATTATTGCTTGGACTATTGGCGAAAGGTGGAGGAGTTCACCAAGGTAAGACAGAAGAGGAAGGAGAGTGTTTGGGAAAACACAACCCTCTTCACTAAAACCTTGGGAAGGGATGGAGAAGCCTAGTGAGGGTACATGGAATGGGACCAAAGAGGTCCAAAATAAGAAGAATGGAAGCATTAACGGAGGGTAAACAACTCACAACCAAACCTAGGCAAACCAACAACAACAAAAAACCCCAAACAAACAAAAAAAAACCCAAAACAACAAACAGCAAAACTGAGCAGGGGTGGGTCAGAAATGAAGAGGAAAACCTAGAGTGTCCTTCCAAGGGAGCAGGCTGTTTTTGGAATCAGGTGGTAGTCAATAGGCAATGAGGGAAGGATTTGGCAGCAAGGTGCTGTGTGGTGTGGTTGGTGGAGGGCATTTCAGGAGTGCTGTGGAGCCCAGGGCAGGTTGAAGTGTGGTTACTGAGTTACTAGGAAGTAGAGGATAGGAGTCAAGAATTTTTACTGTAAAGAGGAGGAGAGTAGAGTATAAAGAATTATACTGGAGAGGATGAAAGAATATAATTTTATTTTTATTTATTAAAAATTTCTATTCATTAAAAATTTAAATAAAATTTTTAATTTTTATTAAAAATTGTGATAAATATAGAATATAAATTTACCACTTTATTAATTTTAAGTATACAATTCGGTGGCATCAAGTATATTCATGGTGTTGTGCAGTCAATACCACTGTCTAGTCCCCCTTTTCACCACCTCAAACAGCAACTCTCTACCCATTAGACAATAACTCTCCATTCCCTCTTCCCTCTAACCCTTGATAACTCCTAATCTTTCTGTCTCCCTGAAGTTGCATATTTTAGATGTTTTATATAAGTGGAATCATCCAATATTTGTCCTTTTGTGACTGATTGGTTTCACTTTACACGATGTTTTAAAGGGTCCTCTGTGTTGTGGCATGTAGCTAAGCTTTATTCCTTTTTATGGTTGAATAATATTCCAGGATATGTATATACCATAAGTTTTTTACAGATTCATCTGCAGACCCTGTGAATAATACTGCTGAGAGAGAACATGGGTGTACCAGTATCTCTTTGAGTACCTCTTTCCCATTCTTTTGGATGTATACCTAGGAGTGGAATTACTGGGTCGTGTGGTGATTCTAGGTTGACCTTTTGAGGAACCACCAAACTTTGTCAGAGAGACGCTGCAACATTTTATGTCTCCCACCAGCAGTGTATCAGGGTTTTTTCTCCACATTATTGCAAACACTTGGTTTCTGTTTTATGTACAATTCTTGGACTTTAATAATGATAATATTTCCTCCTATCTAGGCTTTTCTGGACTCCCCTGCCCCTACTCCAGCTGCCAATTTTATCTGTCCATGAGGTATTATTTTCACCTTATGTGGTGTAAAACTGAGGCTTAAGCAAGTTCAGAAGTTTGCCTAAGATAGGTGCATTGTATCTCTGAGGGTAAATCTGTACAGCTATAAAGACAATGTACACATCTTCATATCTTCATCATTGGTCTTTAGTTTTCCTCTTATTGAACTAAAACCAAAATGAAACTAAACTAAAACTGAAACTAGAACTAAAATATGAGCTAAAACTGGAAGCTGAAATGTTTCAGATTATAAAACAACCTGTTTATTCAAGATACATGCAGCTTTTACTATATAGATTACCAAGCAATGAAAACATACTATGGCAGATACATTTGATAAAATTGCTAGAGAGTAGCTCTTAATCACACAAAGTTACTGCATGATTTTGACCTGTGAATGAAGAGTTTTCCATTTTGTGTAGTCTTCAAACTCTTTTGAACATCCATACCACTGGTGAAAATAAATTAGATCACATATTCCTATATATGTGATCTGTATTAATAAATGTATTATTTGCATTTATTATTGCTATAGTAATACAACTTACACATTATAAAATAAAAACATATTTTTTAAAGATAAGAAATATGAAATTATTGAATATGAACATAATCTCCATTTTCTTTCTCTATCCAGTGGTTTTTCTTGCCCATTTCTGGGATGGGTGCTCCCCTTCTTGTATAAATTGCTGATAAAAAAAAGGCTAACAGCCATCTTGTATGATATGGTCAGGCACTTTTTAAAACAAATATTTAAAACATCCTTTGTATGTGAAGAGTATTTACTCAAATGAATTCACAACCTCATGTTGAATGTTTATTACATACAAAGCATTTTTATACATAACTGATCATGTCTTGCTCTCTGCAAAATATACAATAAGGTTTAATTATTAAGTATATCTAGCTAAAGTTCCAAAGGCTTGCCCTTGAGGAAGTGCCTCTAATTGTAGGAGAAAAGGAGTAAAAACAACATCAAGTTTAGTTGTATAGCAATGTTTGCAACCTTCATCTCTAACTTGTATTTAAATTGTCTTTGGAAAAGTGAACGAGGTGATAATTTATCACATGAAGTTGTGCTGATGTTTTGGCATTTTGTAGAAAACCACAAATACATAAAATCTAATAGAGTGTCAAGGGGAAATTGGCAAAGCACTCTGTGTGATCTCAGAAAAACAACTTCTAAAATACATATATATTTTTTAATAACCTGAATTCAGTTGAATATGTTTCTGTTTTGACTGTTTTAGTGCATGGATTTGCTCCATAGCAACAACCAAACAGAACTATTTTAAAGGGGAAGAAAGAAAAAGATATTTGGTGTGGAGATTTTAAATGGCTTTTGAGTCAGAGCAGTTAGCTGTTTTCCTTTTGACTCTAGTAATTATTTAAGAAGATTTGAAATGTATTTTTGTGGTTACATTTTAAGTACATTAGCAAGTTTTTCTTGAATGGTGTGTTTTGTTTTTTTCATTGGGTAAATAAATGAGTTTCCTCTTGGGAAACATCATCAAATTCAATTTTTCAAGGCCAGAATGCATAAACTTGGCTCAGTGGCTCTCAAAAATCTCAGGACTCCATGCAGGTTACTGTCTAGCTAAATTCCAGAGATGACAGTAATGAGTGAACAGAGTGACATTATGGGAATGGCTTATCAATAATTACAGCTACTGTTATACTAGATCTACCCTAGAAGGAATAAGGAAAAGATGATAGCTTTCCATTTGTATAGGAGAGTCAGGAACACTTTCTAAGTGTGTTTCACATTTTTTTATGTACCCTTTTCACCCTTATTTTAACAAGATTAGTAGATGGTAATTTGGGCCAAGAGGTTTACCATTTCATGTGGAGCTGACTGGATTTCCAAACATGTTATCATCTCTTTTAGAAAGTAGGTTAATATGTGTGACTCATGAGGACCCAGACTTAGAAACAAGCACTTTGGCAGACAGTTGATGTACAGCAGATAAGAGCACTTATCATCATGCTCAAACTATGCATCTAGAACAGGTCTTTCAGATGATGATGATGGTGATGCTGTTGCTGATAAGAACAGCTAATGTGTATTAAGAATTGACTGGAACCTACTTTGCTAAGAACCTGGTATGTATTACCTCATTTAATCTTCAGAACTTTGCATGCATTATTTCACTTATCATGAGTTACTCATAATCCCCTTTTTATAGGTGGGGAAACAGACATAGTGAGTTGTTCAAGGTCACATGTGTAATGCTCAAGTCAACCCAAGAACTCAGGCTTTCTGACCACAGAGAATGGGTCTGTGACACTATTGCCACTAATTTTGGTGATAAATTTTTTGGCAGATCTTGATCACAGAAGTTGCTTTAAGTCACAACTTTCAAGTACTCATTTTTCTAAGGCCAAACTATGTAGCTTTTATCACCACTCCCCAAATTTAACTATCGCTTTTGTAGTTTTAAAGAGGAAGGTGTGAAAATTTGAAATGTTATCTATTCTCATTTAATTTCCTACTTTACATGGAGAGCATATCATACCCAGATCTAAATGTCATTACCATTTGCTTCTCACACTTAACGAAAGGGAAAGTATATGCTCAGTTTTGAGCAGAGGCTCCCTTGTAGGAGTATAATAGTGCTCAGCAAAGTTTTGGCACTTGTGCTTGGCAAAACATCCCAGGCAGATGAATGATTCATATGGCAGGAGCACTGCTTCTCAGAAAGGTGCATTAATATGAATATTAACACCTCTAAGTGTTTGTGAAATAACCTCAATGGAAGGACTAGAATATTGACAAAACATTTTCAAAAAATTATTCTATATTTAACAGATAAAGATACAGAGAAAGAGTAATTTATTGCAGAAGTCTGTGATGATTCAGTTCCAAATTGAATGTGATGTCTGTAATTATATTTTAGAAGAATATTAAACAATATGGAAGTGATATCTGATTCTTAAATATCATCATTACACTGAGTTCTAAATATAATATATCTATAACCATACTTACAACAGATATTACTATGTGACAAGCAATACTTAGATGTAAAAAGAAAGAAATGGAAAACTCAGACTTAATGTGATTTCAAAATAATTCTTAGCATTACTCCAGGGGTTATTAAGGCAAATGGAAGGGATTTTTACAAGGTATAGTTCAGTTGCGGTTTTGTTCCTCAGAATTCACATTATTGCCACAGCCTACGAATGACAAACATTTGTGGACTATGGCAGCAATCTGTTGGGTGTTTCAATCTATTTTGAGCTGAAATTGATTAGCACTTTATGAAAAGTGTACAGAAAATTGCCATGCTTATCAAGGCAAATCAAGCCATAATTCTGCCTTTTTTTTTTGTACACCTGCAGCTATGAATATTTTTTGGTGGATACATTGAGATGTGCTCAAGAATATACATATTGGACTGCATATCATGCAATTTATTCTGATCTTACTGACAGTTTGCAAACAAAAACTCAAAACAAGATGCAACTGTGTGCAGCTCCCGAACTGTAGGTTCTGATTTTGGCATCCATGAATGCACAAGGAAAGGGGAAACAGCTTGAAGAGGTGTGCTTTTGCTCATCTTACTGTGAAATATAATCTGGGCATTTGTTTGATGGATTTCATGAAATATGGAGGAAATCTGAACTAAGGGTAAGAGTTTCACCTGATTGCCTTTATTTTTACCCCACCTTGGTAATACTAAGGAGAAGAAATGAAAATAACCTGGGGTTGATGACTGTAGTGACGTAAGTTAACCATATTCAAGGGGAGTCATTGAGAATGAGGAAAGGAGGGAGTGAGCAATGATGGTGAATTTCATATTTTGAGAGGAAGAGCTCTTTGTGGCAACATCTTCAAAGAAAAACAAGTATTGGAAGCTAAAAGAAAAGGAGAAAGACCATGGACTACGTGGAAGTCAGTGTTACTAGACAGGCGTTTTGTAGAAACAGGCTAGTCTTCATGTTGTCACTCTCAGGCAGAGTAGAGAATAAATATCATAAGATTAAAAAAAAGAAAGAAAATCATTAAAAATTTGCATGTGCTATGGAAAAATAAGCTAGTCACCTGAAGCTCACTTCAATTCCAGCAAATGTAATAAGTTGCTGCTTAGAAGTCCCATGATGTATGCAATTCTTCTGCTTTATGCCTGGCTCTATCTAGAAAAAGATTATGGGTCATCTTGTTAAATTCTGTATCTTCAATGAGTCTATGCTGATAAAATTCTGTACTTTACATGAAAACACGTTTCTAATAAAAATTATCTTAGAAATATTTTTTTAGATATTTGCAATGAAAAATAGGGAAAAGGAAAATTTAAATCATTCATGATTCTAACACCCAGACTGTATCATTCCCCTCTTAATTTTTTTTTCCACTCTTAATTATAGATATGATATGGTATACTGTTTTGGGACTTACCTTGTTACACAATACACTATGAACCTATTTTCTATGTTGTTAAATACTCTCCTATAATATTATATAAAGTTTTTTTTTTTAGTCCAGTGGGCTTCCAATGTTATCATATGGATTTCCAACATCCCTGGTTAGATGTTTAGGGATCCCTGGGTGGCGCAGCAGTTTGACGCCTGCCTTTGGCCCAGGGCGTGATCTTGGAGACGCGGGATCGAGTCCCATGTTGGGCTCCCGGTGCATGGAGCCTGCTTCTCCCTCTGCCTGTGTCTCTGCCTCTCTCTCTCTCTCTCTCTCTGTGTGACTATCATAAATAAATAAAAATTAAAAAAAACCTAAAATCAATTTTTAAAAAAAGGTATTTAGATATTTCCAATATTTTGCAATTAACAATAGTAATAATCATTGTCATCATCATGGTCATTAAAATAATTTATTGAGGTGAGATTCTTGTAACAGTCACAGTGTCGTACATCCACCACCTGTCTCTACTTCCATAGAGTTTGCATCACTCCAAAGTAAAATGCCTTATCCAGTAAGGGGCATTTCTCTTTTTGGCCCGAGCCTACCTCCTCATTGTCTCTCCCCTCCTTAGTTTTTTTCAGTGCCCAGATCAGGCTTATGAGTTCCTGTTCTATCACCTTTGTCACTTACATTCACTGTTTCACATCCCTTCATCCATTATTCAAATCCAAGTCCATTCTCATCTCCTTTGTGAAAACCTCTCTTATCAACTAAGCCTACATGACCTCTTTTTTCTGAAAACTATTAGCACACATGTCTGTACTGCTCATTTGGCCCCTTTTTCATCTTATAATGCCATTCCAGTAGCATGCCTTGCCCATAAATTTATTACGAACAGTTTCCGTTTTACTAAAGTGGTGTCTTATCTATTTTATATTCCCTAATGATTGTCTTAGTACATGGCACAACAGAAATGCACAATAAATTCTTGTCAAATGAAGTAAGATTCATTTTTCCCTTACAGACCTTAGCATAGTGCTTAGCATAGAGTCCCAACAAATATTTACTGATTGATTTAAACATATTTATATTTTCACTTAATTATCTATCTCTCTTGAGGTCACAGGTTCTGCATGACTAACAGCTTTGTAAACAAGTACTGTATGCACTCTCATTTATATGACCTTATTTAGGAGATTAATTTTTAAATACTGAGTTTATTGAACAAGGCAGTATTCATATGTAAATCAGTCTTTCTTTTTATCTTTCTTTGAGTTTGGCCTACTCTTTTGTAGAATTATGTTTTTGCTTTTGTTTTCCTTTTTTTTAAATAAATTAATTTTTTATTGGTGTTCAATTTACCAACATACAGAATAACACCCAATGCTCATCCCTTCAAGTGTCCCCCTCAATGCCTGTCACCCATTCACCCCCACCCCCCGCCCTCCTCCCCTTCCACCACCCCTAGTTCTTTTGTTTTCCTAATGGTACTAGTGACCAGTAGCTTCCAGGAACATTTCATAGTGACTGGTCGGCCCTTCTTGGCAATTATTTCTGATATCACAGAGCTCATTTTTATAGAGATATAAATTATATGATTTCTCCTTAAGTGTATTTGCTTTGCACTTGTGTCCATGTTGGTTGGCCTCTGTAAGTTGAATGCATGTTTCCATAGGAACTAAAAGTAACAAATTGATATTACTATGCCTAGAGTTCCATTGTTCTGTGAAGATATTTCCAAAGCAAGAGAATGTGAATTTATTTAAATAATCTGTCCCATTTGGCTTTTTTAAAAAAAGATTTATTTATTTATGATAGACACACAGAGAGAGAGAGAGAGAGAGAGAGAGAGGCAGAGACACAGGAGGAGGGAGAAGCAGGCTCCGTGCCGGGAGCCCGACGTGGGACTTGATCCCTGGACTCCAGGATCACACCCTGGGCCAAAGGCAGGCGCTAAACCGCTGAGCCACCCAGGGATCCCCTCCATTTGGCTTTTTATAATAATACATGTTTTTGAAAAGTTCCACTTTATTCCATGAAAACATCTTTTTCCATTACTTCTGTGGAAAAATTCCTACTATGAATTGATGAATTTTTTGCCCCTCTTTCCCCTCTTAGATGATCTATGAAAAGCGGATGAAAAAAAAAAGCAGTGAAGATCAGATTCAGAGCTAAATCTCACAAAGTGAATTCCATATATTTCTGGTAGACTTTTTTACAGCATAAGGGCCACCATTTATTTTTATTGTTCTTGTAATCAGTGAATGGGTTGAGCTTAATTTTATTGACACTCCTTTTTAAAACAATTCAGCCTGATTTCAGAAGTGACATATTTTGCATCAGAGAGGACTAAACTATGCAAAGTGGCATCCTTTGAGGAATGCTCATTACCAGAGTGGCAACAAGGAACTCAGCTCAAGCAGTTCCTATAGTGATTGCAAACTGGCTCACTTCCCAGCTCTTAACAATTTCAGTGTGGGTTTCTCTTGATTGACCATCAGTCTTTGGCATCTCAAAACACATATATTACACACACACACACACACACACACACACACACACACACAAGCACACACTTGGCCAGACACAAGATAAACAAACAAAGACTCTTATTAAACTCCAGGAACAGCTTACATAGAGTGGTTTAATCATTTTTGCATATAAATAAAATTCCTGCTCTGCTACGCTATTTTGGAATATGGAAAGTCTATAAAGCTTGCCTCTAAATTTCGGAAGGCATAGTCAACTGTAGAAATGTTTTTGAGTAGTCCAGATATTCAGCATCTGTGACTGATGTTCTTCTGACATAGATTCTCTATAGTCTAAAACATGTTTGCCAGACTATCATTCTGAGACTGATTTGTGACTGCCACTTCCAGCTTCAAAGGTTGTTGGCTCACTCATTCATTACTTCTGTCATTTATTTTTGGGGCATTTATCACGTGCTAGGTGCTGTACTAGACAGAGTGTCAGAAACTTCCTTTATATAGCCCCACACCCATTCTGCCCCTAGCTTCCCGCTAGTGCCACTCTGTGTACCACAGTCGCAGTCATCTAGTATAACACAGATTTGGCCACGTTACCTTCCTGCTTAAAACATTTCAGTGAAGTCCAGTTACAATTGGCCTAAATTTCAAACTCCTCATCACAGTTCACAAAGCCTTGTGTGATATGGCTCCTGCCACCTGTCTGACCTTTCCTTCTATTCCATCCACTGACCATGGCCACACTGGCTATCCTCTGTACCTAGATGAGGCCAAGATCTTTCTCACCTACAAGCCTTTGTACATGCTGTTTCCTCTGACTGGAACACCTTATCCCCTTCTTGCCAAAGTTGGCTCCTTTTCTTCCTTCATGTCTTACCTTAAATGTCAGTCCTCAGAGAGTAGTTTTCCTATGACCATGCTATATAAATAGGCCTCCCCATAACTGTCTTTTGTTTTATTCTGTTTATCTTCTAGCACCTTCAAAGTTCTAAGTTTATATTTATTTGCTTTCTTTATTTTCTGCTGCCTTCACTTAAGAATGCCACCAGGAGGGGGTTTATAGACCTTGAGAGTAAAGTTTCTATTAGGTTGAAGAGAAACTAAAATAGGGAAGTTTTGAGAGCGCCAGCAAGATTAAATACTATGAGAAGATTTACTGGTAAGATGTTAAATGTGTGTCAATTAGCAGGACAGCTTTTGGGGTGAAGGTGTGTGTGTAAGAGGCGAACGTCAAGTGCAAATGAAATGAGGGTTCTTAGAGTTGAGTGCCTACCGCAAGTCAGACTTACTGGGCATTGGGCATGTAAACCTCAAAACAAAATCCAAATTGTGTATTCTAACCTCCTTTGTTGCAAATTAATTGGCCATATATGCATGTTATTTCTGGGATTTCTGTTCTGTTCTGTTGATTTGTGTGTCTGTTTTTATGCCATACTGTTTTGATTACTATAGCTTTGTAATATAGTTCAAAATCAGGCCATATGATACCTTCCACTTTGTTTTTCTTTCTCAAAATTGCTTTGGCTATTTGGGATCTTTTAGTATGTGTCTTTAGTAGTGTGAACATTTTAACAATATTATTCTTCCAATCTATGAGTATAGAATATCTTTTCATTTGTGTCTTTTTCAACTTCTTGCATCATTGTCTTATAGTTTTTAGGGTACAAGTCTTTCACTTCCTTGGTTTAATATATTCTTAGGTATTTTATTCTTTTGATGCAATTATAAATGGGATTATTTTCTTAGTTTCTTTTACTGATGGAAACAAATTTTTGTACATTAATCTTGTGCCCTGTAACTTTACTGAAATTATTTTTATAATTTTTTGGTGGAGTCTTTAGGGTTTTCTATATGTAATGTCATGTCATCTGTAAATAGTGACAGTTTTTCTTCTTCCTTTCCATTTTGGAAGCCCTTTATTTCTTTCCTTGCTTAATTGTTGTGGCTACAACTTCTAAGACTGTCTTGAATAAAAATGGTTTGCAACTCCTAATTAAATAAGTCATGGGTAGAATAGCATGTTGACTATAGTCAGTAGTATTGTTGTGAATACTTAAATTGCCAAGAAAGTAAGTCCTAAAATTTCTTTTCAAAGAAAAACATTTTTTTTTTGTACTTTTTTATGGTCATGGATAGTAGTTAGATTTATTGTGGTGATCATTTTACCGTGTATACAAATATGGAATCATTATGTTGTACGCGTGAAACTAATATAATGTTGTCATATGTCAGTTATACCTCAATTAAAAACAAAAATAAAATCCAAAGGTCAAGACCCACACTAGAGTTTTTATTATTGTTTCTAACTTCATCCGCCAGTGATTTTGTTCATTAACCTCCTACCTCTGCCACTTTCTTTTCTCTAAATCCTGTTTAGGTCTGTTGTTTGCCTTTCTTTTTGCCTGTTTAGATCCTGCCCATCCTGTAAGCCTTAACTCTTGGAAGTACTTTGCTCTTACCTCTTTTCTAATTGCCTCCAGACCCATTGGTATGTGTCATGGTTGTATCATTGGTTGTATCATTCTATGTCTCTGCTGCCCTTGTGTTTTATCTTACCTCCCACAGATCTTATTTTCCTAGATAGACATAAGCCCCTACAGCATACCAGTTCCTCATATATCTTTGTAATATCATGTCCCAACACAGTAGGTTAGAGAAGATGTGTGACATTTGATGATGGAAAATTAAGTCAGAATTCTCATGTATAGCAGCTGCCAAAGTTATATGGTGCTAATACATAGCTAATTAAGAAATTAACCATTTGGCTACTTTGTTTATAAAATGTTCGTGTTGCCTATTATTTCAATTGGAAACTGATGGAGAGAAATAGACTAGACCTCTAAATGACATAGTTGCCATTTTCAATGTAGGTCTTTCTTTCTTTCTTTCTTTCTTTCTTTCTTTCTTTCTTTCGGAGGTTTGGAAATACTGGCAATATACTTTCTGGATTCCCATGCATTATTTTCTATCACCTTATTTTATGTGAACCTTCCCAATGACTAGTGTATAATGGACATCATCATTCAACATGGTTGAATAATAATAGTATTTTTGTCCACTTTAATTTTTAGATGATACAACATTCTAGATTTTTTTTAATTAAATTGCATTTAAAGAGTATTGAGCACAAGGTAATGTTCATTGGTTAAAATTACTTTTTAAGGTCTTATATAAGTTGTAATTGTTACCAAATGTTACTGTATTTCAGATGTATGGAAGTTGTTGGATAATTATGCTTACTAAAATACAGGATTAGCAGAGGGTTTATTTTAATAGGTAATATGGAGAATAGCCAGGTGAGTGGAATTTGGGATTTCTTGCCAGTACCAGAAACAACATAGAGAGAGGGCAAATAGCAAGACATAGATAACTAAAACATTTTGATGGCCATTTTGATTTATTTCCTCATTTGTAGGATTTTTGAAAACTTACTCATTCAGCAAATGTTTATTTAGTGCCTGTTTCATTGTGTTGAAGGGTAGAGATAATTAAAAAGAGAATAAGAGAAGCACTGTCATCCACCCCCATTATGCTTACATTATCTTCAGTATGCAATTGAGCATGCAATTTTTTGGCACCTACTCCCCTTGTATTTTGTATATTAATTTCATATGATCACTAGTACTCCCAGACTGATGGATATTATCATAAATATATGGTAGCAAGTTTTGTGTATATTTTTATAATTAGATGTTGCTTGTACATGACTTATGTTCTAGAAAAATACAGAAAATAGTTGAAGACCTGAAAAGACTACTATAATTTCTCAGTTCATTTAAGATACAGCTATTTGAGGAAAAACCTAATAAGATAATTTGAACATTGACACAAAGATCAGACCTAGGGACAATTCAAGAGCATCTTCCAGCAAACTGAGAATTCAGAGGGATAAATCTAGTGAGTCTGTGCTGTGTATTCACATGGGCTGTTAACTATATTCCTCTTGTTCCTTTATTTCTCTGTCCTTTCTACCCTAATCCCAGGGTCTTGGGATTTTAAAGACTATTTATTTGAGAGAGAGAGAGAGAGAGAGAGAGAGAATGCATGAGACCATCAGTGGGTGGGTGTAGGGAGGGGCAGAAGGAGAAGCAGAGTCCCACTGAACAGGGAGCCCTACATAGGGCTCTCTCTCGGGACTCTGGGATCATGACCTGAGCCAAAGGCAGCCATTTGACCGACTGAGCCACTCAGGCGCCTTGGTCTTGGGATTTTAGGTAAATTGCTGCTTTTTTTTTTTAAAAGATTTATTTGTTTATTTGAGAGAGGTGCAAGCTAGCACAAGCTGGGGATGGGGGGAAAGAAGGGGTAAGAGGGTGGGGGACAAGCAGACTCTGAGCTGAGTGCAGAACCTGACATGGAGCTCCAGCTCATGACCTGAGCCAAAATCAAGAGTCTGATGCTTAACCATCTCAGCTGCCCAGGCACCCCTAAATTGTTTCTTCTTGAAGTTATTTACGGAGTGATTTGTTTTGGGTACCAAAATACCCTTCAATTTATCTACATACTCATACTCTCCCTTTGCTTTGTCTGTGTGGCATGGGACATTTAAATACCATTCTGAGCTTTTGCAATACAAAAATGACAATATGCTTTTGGTAAAAAGGAGTGGCATTCTTAGGAGAAAAAGTAACCATGTTTCTTTTTTTGTTTTCTTCATGCTGCCTGTAGTAAGAGTGTATGGGAAGGAATAGGTAACTTGGAGCTTTGGACTGCCTAAGACATACTTTGCATATGCTTGGAGGTCAGATAGAATGTGCTTTCTTTTGAGGATCAGGGTCTATATTTAAAATAGATTCCCTATTCAGGTACCTTTAAAGACCTTTAAGTACAGGCTTTATACTGTTTAGATATTTAGATATGTGAAACTCTCCATATTATTGTCTTTGATTCTGTCTGTAGATGTATAAGGATATCTTCTGACCAAGTTACCCTGGCAGGAATATTAATATGTTATTAGTTGAATTCACATACGGTCATTCCCCAGTAGTGACCAAATGTCCCAATTAATGTGATTTAGTTCTGCTTTTTAACTCATAAAATAAATTCTCTTTACTATCTTGCTTTAGAGATGGATTCATTGCTTTACAACTGATACTATACATTCATATTTTTAAAATACATTCATATTTTTAAAATGGGTATTTTTTACTGTAAAATTGTATATCATTTAAGTTTACCTTAAAATTTTTTGCTATTGATATAGCTCCTCTGTTTCCTAGAAGTAGCTGAAATTGCTGTTGTTCTTTTGTGGCTTTGGGATCATACTCTCTTAACTTAGATTCTCTGAAAAGCTGTATGCTTTACTGATTTTTCTTGGGGAAAGAGTATGCATTTCAAGACACTGTTCTCCAGGGTAATGGATATTATCCAAATAGGTAAAATAGATCTGGAGAGAAAGGAAAAACATGAATTGAAGATTAAAAAAAAAAACTATTTCAATAGCATCAAATTAGGATTGGAAGATGGAAGATAAGAGTATTTCAAGAACTCTACTGAATAGGAACCATGCATCTTACTTGGAAGTGAATATTGAGGAGAAAAGAGTTTTATGTTTAAATATTGTTTCCTAATGGGAACATTCCTTGTCCTCTTATACTAGGTCCGGTGTGTCTCTTCTACTTTCTCTTAGTGCTAGGTACCTTTTCCCTCGTGGCAGCTATTGCAGTAGTAAATGTAATTATTTAATGACACTTTGTCTCTCTCTGTTTTTCTTTATTCACTGGTAATCCCAGGAGACATCCTGGAGCATGGCACATGGGCTCAGTGCATTAAAAATACAACAAAATAAAAACATTGGGAAGATAGGCAGAAGAATATGAAAAATAAATGGTGTACATGTTGTCATTTGAGAACAACAGAGTATAACTTTTGTTGTGGTTCCCCAGATGAAAAACAGACAATGGCGTTGAAAAATAGGATGGCTTGCTTTCAGCTCCAGGGGAGCGGTATATTTTCTTTATATGGATGAAGCACTCGGTTGAAAACACTTTGTTTTTGATTGCACTGTTTCCAAAATACTTTTGTATCTGATGTTCTGTTTTTACCTCAGTCTTCCTATAAGGAGGTATGAGTAGAATTTATACTTGCGGTATTGATTAAAATACAAAATGAATGATATTGAAAAGGTACTTAGGAGACCTATGAAAATGTCCAGAATGGGAATTACAAAAAAATTCTGATTTTTGACTCCAAAACTGACTCTTCTTCTGCCAGTTTTACTTAATATATTGTTTTTCCCACTTGAGAGGTCAGTGAAAGGAAATCCTTGGACATTTGCTAAGGCTCTTCAGTAAGATTCTCAATGAGAAGTAGCAGCTCAGTCCAACTACTAAAATGTTGCTCTTTTTCAAAGCCAGAGTTGATTTTGTTCTATGAAACTATCAAAGAAGAGAACGCTTGGTGAAGATGTAAGATAGAGTTATATTTGGTATAGAAGCTTCTAGACATGGTGTGTCAGGATATAGTTTGTAAGTCAGGGCACCTCTTACTAGAGGTAAGCTAAAATCAACTCACTTCCTAAGAAGTGTCATCAATCAAATGGAGAGCTCCCTCTTTAACCTTGCATTTTTACCCCACAGCTATTGCACAGTAAAAGTTCTACTTGGTTTAGGAGGTGTCAGTTCTAGTTTATTTGGACTACTTTTGTTATTTTTTCTAACTGGAAAATGAGTTTAATTTGGCTTGTTTCATATATTGTCAAATAACTTTTAATATAAATTTTAAAAAGTAAAAGATGGAAGGTAGGGCCTATTCCATCTTAGTCTTGAAAATTATACTAGTCTTTTTTTTTTTTTTTAACTAAATGTGGAAAATGTAATCTGTCTGATTACAGAATTAAAACATAAATGGGTAAGATAAAGATCTGGAAAAATCTGGGAAGTTGATGTAGTGGAAAGTCTATTGGCCCTGGAGTCAAATGATCTAAATTTGAGTCCCAAGTTTTTCTTATCGACTGACCTTAGGAATGTCATTTAAATTACTTAAGCCTCAGTTGCCTTATTTTTTTTAAATTTTATTTTATTTTATTTATTTATGATAGGCACACAGTGAGAGAGAGAGAGAGAGAGAGAGAGAGAGAGAGAGAGAGGCAGAGACACAGGCAGAGGGAGAAGCAGGCTCCATGCACCAGAAGCCCGACGTGGGACTCGATCCCGGCTCTCCAGGATCGCGCCCTGGGCCAAAAGCAGGCGCTAAACCGCTGCGCCACCCAGGGATCCCCTCAGTTGCCTTATTTAAAAAGAGAATTTAAACATTTACTTTAAAAGATAGGAGGTAATATTTATAAAAGCACTTTTCTAAATTGCAAATGATTAAACATGTAAGGTATGACTATGAAATGAAAAAGGCGTTTGTGATGTGTGCAAATCTTAAAGTGACATCAGTAAGCAACAGCTAAAATCTTAATTTCTAGGGCCGGGATCCCTTAGTGGCTTAGCGGTTGAGTGCCTGCCTTCGACCCAAGGTGTAATCCTGGAGTCGAGGGATCGAGTCCCGCATTAGGCTCCCTGCATGAGCCTACTTCTCCCTCTGCCTGTGTCTCTGCCTCTCTCTCTCTCTGTGTCTCTCATAAATAAATAAATACAATCTTAAAAAAAATTAAAAAAAATCTTAATTTCTAGAGTTGTAGCTGTAGAACTAACATCATATATCAGCTCTACGCAACAACAACTCAGATGATATTTAAGCTGAATGAGCATAAACTGGAGCTACCATGAAATCTCCATGTACTGCTTCTTGACTTGGTTGCAGGAAGTCTGAGAAGCCTGATTAGACCTTCTACCTTGCAGGCTTTACTGTTAAGAGCGCTGTTACCATCTGGCTTGCCCTGTGTTAAGAAGAGTTTCTTTGTATCACCTTCTGAGTTACACATTGCCTTTGCAACTTAGATTGCATTTCATTCTTCCAAAATTTTTCCATCAATAGTCAGAAATATTTTCTACAACAGACCTTCTGCCCCTCCACAGCCTTCAACACAATACAGTGGGGCATGCCTAAAATCAATGTATTTGTCTAATAATTATGATTATTTTTAGGAATAGTACTTACAGCAAAAGAAGTGTACTTATTTTGGAGAGTGCAAATGTGATATATTTATTCCTGTATATTCAGAGTGAAGTGTTTATTTTCTGAAACCACTTCTTGTCCCTCCCTTGTTGCCTAGAAGTTTCTAGGAATGAATGGTTGATTTGACTAGTGATGAATGATAAAAGAAATGTTCAAAAAACCTTTAAGAACCCTTTAGTACATTCAATTTAAAGATCAGTTTAGTATTCAGAATAATACTATTTATATACAATTTTTATTTTATTTCATAAAATGTTAATATTTTATGAAAAATATTAATTATATATTGTTTTATAGAAGTATCTTGAACTAAGTTAGAGTTAATTATTTTTAAAAATATGTTATTTCCTAAGCATTGTTTCCACCTGATGAAGAATTACAAATCATTTCTTGGCTTTGAATGTTTATTCCTGAGTCATGTAACTTATGATTATTAGTAATTAATTAGTTACTAAATTCTCTGTCTTTGAATTCTTATAATGAGATCAGTGTTATAAAATTAAGCTTATTTTATTTCACCCATTTATCTAATAGGGAAGCTGGGTGAGTGAATATAAAAGAGACATTAGTATCAGGCTTTTAAAGATTTATTTATTTATTTATTTGAGACAGAGAGAGACAGCACGCATGAGAGTCAGGGGAGGGGCAGAGGGAAAGAATCTTCAAGCAGACACCCCATTGAGTGTAGAGCCCACAGAAGGCTTAATTCTACTACCCATGAGATCATGACCTAAGCCCAGATCAAGAGTCAGATGCTTAACTAGCTGAGCCACCCAGATGCCCCAATAGCCTGATTTGTTTTGAGAAATTTCAAGCCCTTAATGTGTGAGTCTGTCCAAGTAGAGAAATGATCCACTATTTTATTAGTTAGTATAAACAATGAATATACTGGTCTAAGAAGATGGATATGACCTGTCTTTTGCCATTGATGTAATAGTCATGGTCTTTTTATAATTAAAAAGATAATAAATTATTAGAAATAAACAGTATTACCATTTGATTTCACTCACATGTGGACTTTAAAAAACAAAACAAATGAATGAACAAGGAGAATCAGACCTGTAAGTATAGAGAACAAACTGAAGGCTGCCAGAGAGGAGGAGGAAAAGGAGATGGGCAAAATTGGGGAAGGGGAGTGGGAGATACAGGCTTTCAGTTATGGGATGAGTAAGTCACAGGAATAAAAGGCCCTGCATAGTTAGGTGATATTGTGTTAATACTGTATGGTAACAGATGGGAGCTATACCTGTAGTGAGCAAAGGATAATGTATAGAGAAATCGAATCACTGTGTTGTACATCTGAAACTAATGTAATATTGTGTGTCAACTATACTAAAAAAAATTAAAAGAAAAAAAGACATAAATAGTATTGTGCCATTGTTCAAATAGGGGAGACGCTCTAATATTGGAAGCAGACAGTTTTCCAGGGGAAGTGGCTTTCAGACACCACATGTCCAGTACCTTGTAGTGTCCTCTTCCCTTACTTTTCTAAATATCAGTATTTTTTTTCTCTAGAAAAGGAAATGGGAAGATCTTACAGTTCCATTTATGTGATTTGGCTTCAGAGGTCTTTTCAAAGAAAGAGGATAAAAAGTTTATGGCACTGTAAAAAAAAAAAAGCAGGGAAAGCCATTATATAGGTAGAATTTTCTACTTTTGATTAGGTAGAAACTCTTTGAAAGCTAGCCATTTTCTAAATATATATATATTTATTTATAAATAACATATGTGTGTGTGTGTGTGTGTGCGTGTGTGCGTTTTCTCAGGGGGAACTGGTGCCAAGGACAAACACCAGTGTCATGATAAGTGATCTCTAGTGTTTCAAAGTGATTGGTAGGGCATTATTTAAAAAAGAAGTGATCACAAGCCTGGACAGTAGTCTGGTACTTGTGGTGTGAAACATGAAGTGGAGACTGAGTGAGGAGAGGATCCAGAGTATTGCTCTCAAAGGCTTAGTGTTTACCCTCAAAGTGTCATATGAAAACATTTCCTGTTCAGTTAAGTTATTCTCTCATTCAACAAATATTTACTGAGCATCCATGATTTGCCAGACCCTGTTCTAGGTGAAGACTTTAGGAGTGTGAAAAACGGTATATGCCCTCATGGAGTTTATAGTCAAATGAAGAAGGCAGACACTGAATCAACAAATGAATAAATATTATTATACTTATTGTAAAGTCTGATAATATATTATGTATTATAACATCTGATAATGATGTGTGCTTAGGAGAAAACCAACATCAGGGGAGAAAGATTGATTAGGAGGCTGCCTTAGCCTGGCTTGTCAGGGAGGCCTTCCTTTTGTTTATTCATTCAGCCACACAACTGCTCATCTATTCATTTAATCAACTTTGTTATTGGTCTTAAAAGAGACATTTATGGTTTCTGCTTTCAGAGAAAGTCACGTGGGTGAGTTCTATAGAACTTAGATCTCATCTTCCTGTACAAAATAATGTTCAAGAGATGAAGTTAAGTTTCTCTCTGGCTCACAAAAATCCCTCTCACTCATGTTAAGACTTCACTGCAGTACTAATGATGAACTCCTGGATTTTGGTTCTTGGGAGAAGGAAGAAACCAAGGCAATAGAAGGGAAAGAAGGAGAGGACTTCTTCCTTTTTCCTGGACACTAGGCAATCATCTTGAAGGCCGATTTTTAAATTGGCTAGTTTTGGTTTCCCAGTACTCTGTCAGATTTTCAGCACCCCAGGCTTTCTTTATTTCTCTCATGCTGAGCTTTTGAGTCCCAGTCACCCTGTTGCACTCTTAAAAAGTGTTGTGTGTCATTCTAGCATTTTTTTTTATCCTTGGTTCTTCCTCAGATACCATAGGAGGAGAGAAGCTTGATTGAATTACTTTCCGTAAGTGTATGAATGAGGTATAAGTGTGAGCATAACCCTAACCTGAACAAAGGGATTTGCATTTTCCTTTTTTTTAAAGAATTTATTATTTATTTATTTGTTTGTTTGTTTGTTTATTTATGAGGGAGTGGCAGAGAGATAGGGAGAGAAAGAAAATCTCAAGCAGACTCCACACTGAGCATGGAACCCAACGTGAGGCTTGATCCCAGGACCCTGAGATCATGACCTGAGCTAAAATCAAGAGCAGGCACTTCACTGCCTGGGCCACTCTGGCTCCCCAGGAATTTGCATTTTCTAAAGAGAATACTTGAATCACTAGTCACTGGACTTGTAAGCTAAGAAGGGTGAAAGGACTCCGAGTGTGGTGGAGTTCCTGTGGGCAGGGGCCACCAGGTCACAAACTTCCTTTTTGTCCACTATGAAGTAAAGGGTGTGGCCTTGCCTTTCACCTTTTTTCTTTTCCTCCTGTGAATAACCTTGAGTATTTTTCTCGGAGGACTCCTCTATCAGCAAAGGAAGAGAGAGCAGGTACAGAGGCACTTTTATTTTCTGCTTATAATTAGTTTGACTTTGGGAGGTCAGGGGTGGTATGGGTAGATTTCCTCCTCTGGAGGTAGGTAGTGTGGCCTGCCACTGCGTGCAGGTGAGGAGCCAGGAACAATGACCCTGACAGTGATTAGATTAGAGACTGTGTTTTCTGATTGTCTCAGATGCTAGATGTTTCACATGCATTCTTGATTTTGTTCAGTCTTGACCACAGCCCTCAGGGTGTGTATTTGGACCATCCACAAGTCAAGAAGGCTGAGAGGTTGAGTAATCTGCCTAGTGCAACAGAGCTAGTGGTGGAGTTGGGATGAAAATTCAGGTTTGTTTGATCCTAAAGTCTCTTTTCTCCTTATCCCCATTATCCCAGAAAGAAGCCAGTGATGCTTCCAGAGAAACTAGTCCCTTGTTAGATGTGTGCCCTGGTAACTCAGGACTAACAAACAGCTCCTGTATCCTGGATGCTGAGGCAGCCCGGTGAGCTACAGAAAGGAAAAACTGACAGTTTGAGTTCTGTTTGATTTTTCTCCTGTTAGCAGGCTACAGTTGGTTCCTACCCCAGGTAGTCACTCCCCGACAGGCCTCCTAGCTCTTCTGTGCTCAGTTCAGCCCTGAATTGCCTCTTTCCCTTCTCTCTGAGGTATATAAAGTAGAAACATGGATCAACTTATTAGTACCTTGAGCTGACAGCCTGTTGATCCTTCTTCTCAAGCTCACTATCAACAGAGCTTCCTGCTGCAGATTTTAGATAAAATCTTCTCTATTATTCACACCCTTTAGCGGTTTGTATTTCTTACTCCATGGGGACACTTTCACTGATTGTTTACTTTTATTCCCCAAAAACTCTAATGAGAAATCTGTGGTTTTCATCCCTTTGTTGTTCTGCTTAGGGCCCCTGACAGATCTTTGGTTGTGCTACCAGTTATTCAGGTATTTCAGCAACTGGCTGCATTCATTTTTTTTCTTTTCTTTTTTTTTTTAGGGGGGGGGCAGATTGGGGAACAGACACTGATGCCTGGGTTGCTATATTTGAAATGTAAAATGATATGCTTGGCTCAAGTGAAAAACTCCTTTGGCAAAAGGACTTGTCTTTTTTTTTTTTTTTTTTTTTTTTTAAAGGACTTGTCTTTAACTGTATAGACTAATAGCAGCTTTTTGGTTTTCTGGTATTTTCCATTCATCCAGTTTCACTTCTATGATGTGAGATTGGATGCAGTATTCTTTATACTGGGTCATCCTTCAGGTAGATGCGTATGTTTTCCTGAAGCCCAAAGCCAAAGAAATAGAATGATTCCATTATAATGGGTGTGCATACAGGTTATAATGTATCTTCCATTATCAAAGATGATATCAAGTGTACTTTTGCGTCAGAAACTTCATCACCAGTGCAAGGGGTGGCATATATGGAAAGAGCAGGAATCTAGGTTACCTCGTATGGTCCCATCTCTGGTACTGACTAGAAGTGTAACCTTACTTAAGATTATGTTCCTTTATTTTGTAGGTCTTAATTTCCTAGCGTATAAATTAAAGCTATTTTTAAGGTGGCTATTTCATTCAGGTCTCATATTCTATAATTTAAGGCAGAAGTAAAATAGAAGGCAAAGAAGTGCATTCTAGGAATGAAGAATGTAAGTAAGCTTGAACAATTAAAAAATATATCACGAAATATGTAAACAAAAGCAAAAATTAAAGTTGCACCTGTAAATCTCAGGTTATATTGAGATGTGGCAAAAAGATATGGATTTTGGAATCCACTATTATAACTTACTTTAAAACATTTTATCATGGCAGTATTATAGTGTGTTTGCGTTAGTTAAGCTATACTGCAGTGGTCATTGCCCTAATCCCGAATACATATCACTGAGAACTAAGCATTTAATCAAAAGGACAGTCTGAAGGGATATATACCACCAGCTGTCTTTATTTTTGGTCAAACCTAAGAAGTTTTATTGGTAAACTAATTAAGAACTAGATTTTCATTGGTAAAATTTTTGACTTCTTATTAGCTTAAGAGGTGCTAAAATGAGTTTTTACCTTTTTCAATAAAGAATGGTGTTCAAGATTCACGGATTGGCTGTAGTATCTTGGATACACATCCTGTCCTTGCAAGAACATGGCATCTGAATCTAGTGAGGCCTTCAGGAGTGGCAATGGAAGTATGCATCCTAAACTAGCCAGCTAATAATTTAGAGGATTGTGGTTGCTGTATACCTGTTTACAGTTAACTGAATCCTCTCTAGATTGTTGCATGGAATATATGATCGGAACCCCTAAAAAAAGAGTAGAAACCTGGGACCTCATTGAGTATATAAACAAGTTTAAAGAAATGTTTTGTTTATTTGCTTTTTTTGTACCTGATAGCTAATTATTGTTCCAAATTGTGGATAGCAGTTTGTTCTAAGACTTACTTTTACACCAGCATATGATGTCCAGGGAAAGAAATCCAAACCCTTCACTAACGTCTGACTATTGGTGGTAGCTCTCAAAAAGAGTTTCATAGTTGGGCATTGCCTAATTAGCTTAGATACGTTTTCATGAAAGCCAAAAAATCTGAACTATTTTTGCCTTTGTTTCCCTTGCCTCAGGAGACATATTTAGAAAGAAGTTACTACGGCTGATGTCAAAGAGGTTACTGCTTGTGTTTTCTTCTAGAATTTTTATGATTTCAGGACTCACATTTAGGTCTTTAATCCATTTTGAATTTATTTTTGTTTTTAGTGTAAAAAAGTGGCCCAGTCTCATCCTTTTGCATGTTGCCATCCAGTTTTCCCAACACCGTTTGTTGAAGAGACCATCTTTTTCCTCATTGGATATTCTTTCCTGCTTTGTCAAAGATTAATTGACCATATAATTATGGGTTTATTTCTGGATTTTCTATTCTGTTCCAATGATCTATGTATCTCTTTTTTGCCAGTACAATTCTGTTTTGATCACTACAGCTTTGTAATATAACTTGAAGCCCCGAACTGTGATGCCTCCAGCTTTGCTTTTCTTTTTCAACATTGCTTTGGCAATGCAGGGTCCTTTGTGGTTCCATACAAATTTTAGGATTGTTTGTTCTCATTCTGTGAAAATGCTGTTGGTATTTTGATAGGGATTGCATTAAGTGTGTAGATTGCTTTGGGTAAAATAGACATTTTAACAATATTTGTTCTTCCGCTGCATGAGCATGGAACATCTTTCCATTTCTTGGTATCATCTTATTTCTTTCATCAGTGTTTTACAGTTTTTAGAATACAGGTCTTTCACCTCTTTGGTCAAGTTTATTCCTAGGTATCTTCTTATTTTGGGTGCAATTGTAAATGGAATTCTTTTCTTAATTTCCTTCTATTGCTTCATTACTGGCATATAGAAATGCAACAGATTTCTGTAATTGATATGTATCCTGCGACCTTACTGAGATTATCAGTTCTAGCAGTTTTTGGGTGAAGTCTTTGGGTTTTCTATATATAGTATCATGTCATCTGCAACTAGTGAAAGTTTTATTTCTTCCTTATCTGGAAGTATTTTTTTTTCTCTACCTGGTAGAGGTTTTTGCTGGTTATTCTTTATTATTCTATAGACATTAACAAATGTCTACTAGGCATTATTTCTATTGTACTGTGCCTTATAAGTCATACTACAGGTGCCTTATAGATAGTGGTTTTGATTATTTGTTGGTTTTAATTTTTTTGCAATTGTATTTATCAATTTAGCAGAATATGCTGCTGTGTAAAATGTGACTTTTTCTGAATCACATACTATCAAAATCATATGCTGCCTTTTATTTGCTTATATTTTTGGAATTCTACAGAGGTCTTGGTCACATTGTGTTTTTAGAAATATTTTTATTTATTTATTTAGAAAGAGCACAAGCAGGAGAGGGGCAAAGGGAGAGAGAAAATCTCAAGCAGGCTCGCCGTAAGTGTGGAGCCAGACATGGGATTCAGTCTCACAACCCTGAGAT
This sequence comes from Vulpes lagopus, assembly GCF_018345385.1. Classification (NCBI taxonomy): domain Eukaryota; kingdom Metazoa; phylum Chordata; class Mammalia; order Carnivora; family Canidae; genus Vulpes; species Vulpes lagopus. Next base: position 64,570,100 of record NC_054829.1, read on the forward strand.
CATGACCTGAATCGAAATCAAGATTCAGACACTTAATTGACTGATGCACTCAGGCACCCCTTGATTACATTCTTTTATGTTCAGAGTTAATCTAAGTATTTTCTAAATGTTGAACTTCAGTAAAATACATAAGCAGTTTTGCAACTCTTTTTAAAAGTATATTTTGGGTTTTTTTCCTTTTTAGCTTTATAAGTTTTTTCAATATTGTGATTTTCATTTATTAGAAAAGGTGAAACTGTAGTATATTGCTAAAAAAAAAAATCCATGTCCAAAAAACAATTGAATAAAATTAAGACTCAAGAAAGAATGCAGCCCCACACATTTTGACTTGCCCACATCTTAGCAGCACTTTTCAAATTTGAGAAGCAATTTCATGGATCTGTTGTCTCCCCAAGGTTTTTCAGTAAGAGTACTGCTGATTGTTTTCACTCTTTGAGGACCTACAATGTTAGAATTTAGTTGATAATTGAAGTTCACCAGAAAGATAGGATCTGGTTTTATGGTAAGAAAATCTAGGGTTTTATTGGCTTATTTATCTCCCAAAACTGACTCAGTGATAATATCGTTTTCTGCCACTTCAGCTCTCAAGTTTCTTTTATAAAATTGAAATATAATTGATTTACAATATCCTGTCAGTTTCAGGTGTATAGCATAGTAATTCAGTATTTGTATACATTATGAAATGATCTCTACAAATCTTCCATTTTGTGTGTGTGTGTATGTGTGTGTGTGTATGCGTGTGTATGCTCTGTCTTCTTTATCTATTCATCTATCAATGGACCCTTAGGCTGTTTCTATATTTTAGCTATTGTACATAATGCTGCAATGAACATAAGGGTGCATATATCTTTTCAAATTGGTTTCCGTTTTATTTGGATAAATACCTGAAAGTAGAATGATCAGATCTTATGTTAATTCTATTTTTAATTTTTTGAGGGACCCTTCCATACTGTTTTCCATAGTGGCTGTACCAATTTATGTTCCTGCCAGCATAGTTTGAGGGGTCCCTTTTCTCCACATTCTTGCCAACACCTTGACAGGTGTGAAGTGATATCTCATTATGGTTTTGATTTTCATTTCCTTGATAATTAGTGATGTTGAACATCTTTTCACATACCTGTTGGTCATCAGTATGTCTTCTTTGAAAAAATGTCTAGTTAAGTTCTCTGATCCTATTTTAATTAGATTTTTTTTAAGATTTTATTTATTTTCTCATGAGACACACAGAGACAGGCAGAGACATAGGCAGAGGGAGAAGCAGGCTCCCTGTGGGGAACCTGGTGCGGGACTCTACCCTAGGACCCCAGGATCATGATCTGAGTTGAAGGCAGACACTCAACCACTGAGACACACAGGTGCCTCTTAATTAGGTTTTTAAAAAATAATAAGCTGTACAAGTTCTTTATATATTTTGGGTTTTTTTTTACTTTCTTATTTCTTTATATATTTTGGATTATTAATCTCTTATCAGATGTATGATTTGCAAAATTTTTTTCTCATTAAGTAGGTTGTCTTTTCATTTGGTACAGTTTTGTTACAGTTTTTGGTAGATGGTTTCCTTTTCTGTGCAAAAGCTTTTTTAGTTTGATGTAATCCCGTTTGTTTATTTTAGCTTTTGTTACCCTTGTGTAGGCAGATTAGTCCAACAAACTATTCCTAAAATCATGTCAAGGATCTTACTGCTTATATTTTCTTCTAGGAGTTTTATCGTTTCAGGTCTTAACATTCAAGTCTATAATTCATTTTGAATTTATTTTTGTATATCATGTAAGCTGGTGGTCTACTTTCATTCTCTTGCATGTAGCTGTCCAGTTTTTCCATCACAATTAATTAAAGCAACTGTCTTTTCCCCATTGTATACTCTTGCCTCCTTTATCATAGACTAGTAGACCATATGTGGATGAATTTATTTCTGGGCTATTTTATTTTATTGATCTATGTGTCTGTTTTCCTGCCAGTACCATACTGATTTGATTACTATAACTTTGTAAGATAGTTTGAAATTAGGGAAGATGCTCCCTCTAGCTTTGTTATTCTTTTGCGTTTGCTTTGGTTCTTCATTATCTTTTGTGGTTCCTTACAAATTTTAGGATTCCTTGTTGTAGTTCTCTGAAAAATGCCAATGGGATTTTGATGGGGGTTACACTGAGGCTGTAGATTGTTTAGGTAATAAGGACATTTTAACAATATTAATTCTTCCATTCATAAGCATGGGATAGCTTTCCACATACTTGGGTCTTCTTCAATTTTTTCATCAGTATCTTACAGTTTTCGGTCTATGGTTCTTTTATTTCCTTGGTTAAATTTATTCTTAAGTGTTTTGTTCCTTTTGATGCAGTTGTAAATGGTATTATTAAGCAAGAGAAAAGGAAACATTATTAAGAAAATCATACAGAAGAGAAAGTACATTTATAGTACTGTACTGTATTTATAAGAAAAAATTATAAGAAAAAATTCACATATATGTGGACTTGCGCAGTTTAAACCTGTGTTATTAAAGTGATAACTATATTACCCATTCATTGTAGAAAATTGAGAGAATATAGAAAAGCCTTATGTCAGAGGCTACATCCCTTTCTAATACCTTTCCCCCTTTATCATTAAATAGGAAAAATTGCAATAAGAGCAGTTAGAATGCCATGCTGCTACCCATGTAAAGACTGTATATCCTATGTTCTAGCAGAAGTGTTAGTCATCTTAATAGCAAAGTATGCCCTTCTTCTACTCCTTTTCTCCATCCTGCTAACTAGAATAGATAACTGATGGATAAAGCTCAACAGCCTCGCCATGAGGATGAAGGTCATACCATCAGGATGGCAAAGTGATGAACTAGAACGTGCCTGAGTCATTGATAACTTGGTGGAACTCTTATACCTACTCTGGAATGTCAACCTGCAGACTTCTTTTTAAATGTGGAAAAAAATAAACTTCTATCTTGTTTAAACTATTGTTATTTGCAGGTGATTATCTGTTTTCTTACTATACAGGGATAATTGCTTTCCTTCTTCCAGTCTTGACCTATGTCTGTGTATCTGATATACATGCAGGCACATTCCACGTATACAAACCCACACAGAGCTGAGGCTAAACTGTTTATAGTGCACTTTATTGAATTTAAATATGTTTGTCTCAGTGTTATATCCTTATTTTCTCATATCATTAAAATTAGCTTTAAACATTTTTATATCTACTTAACATGTCTGTATACCATAATTTGTTTAATTGGTTCACTATTTTGGGATAATTATTTTTACTGTATAACAGTCTTTTTTATCTATCCTAGGAATATTTTTATTTTAACAGAATATATGTTGTATCAAAAGCCCTATTTAAACACAGCACATGTAATTCATTTTCACTTCTCCCCAAGCTCTCCTTTCTGAGAAAGATGCCCTGTCTTTGCTACATCTCCATTCTCCTATAATCCCTTTACTTACCTCTTATAGCACTTAGCATTCTTACTATCCTACTATAATTACTTATTTTCTTCCATGTTTCCCTCATTGGCCTTTAAGGAAGGTCTGGAACCGGGTTTGGTTACTTGGTCAATATATGGTTCACTTAGTTATCCCAGTTGCTCCATGCATTAGCTATGTACTTCTCTAAGGTTGCATTTGTTTGTCTGTAAAATAAGTGTAATATATATTTTCACTATGGGAGTCTTGAGGATAAATGAAATAATGCCTTTACATTACTTAATATAAGTACTGGAACCAAGATCAATCCTAAATAAATGCCCTGTTGCATTCAAGTCTTTGCTCAAATGTCATCTTTTCAGTGAAGTCTTTCCTATATCTGTATTTTAATTTAAACAACCATTACCCATATCGCTCTTAATTCCTCTTACTCTGTTTCCTTTATAGCATTTATTAATTCCAGTATGCTGTGTAATTCATCTATTTATTAGGCTTATTGTCCACTGTCTACTGTTCCCACCACAGTGGACACTTCATTGAAGGCATGAGTGTTAATCTGTTTTTTGCTTACTGAAGTGTTGCAGGTCCATAGAACAGTGCCTGGCACATAGAAGGTGCTCAATAAATATTTGTTGAGTTATGGTGATATTAGCATATTGAAGATGTGTTGAATGAATATAAAATGTTTAAGGAGCAACTTAAAATTTTCTCTCTTTTTCTGGTTTTAGAGACTCAGAGATCAGGTTTCAGGGAATATTTTTCAGGCTCTATATCCTGCCTTTCATCAACATTACTCCTGTTTTGGTTTGTAGCCTCTAGTTTCTCTCCTGTGCTTACCTTCTGCATTAATTTTCTAGGGCTGCCATACTAAAGTACCTTAGACTGGGTGGTTAAAACAACAGAAATTTATTCTTTCACAGTTCTGAAGGTTTCTTCTGAGGACTTCTCTCCTTTGTAGATGCCATCTTCTCTCTGGGTCATCACATGGTCTTTTTTTGGTAGTTCTGTGTCTTATAAGGACGTCAGTCATATTAGATTTGGGCCCACCCATTGACCTCTTTTTAATTGCCTCTTTAAAGGTTCTATCTCCAGATACAGTCACATTTTGAGGTACTAGGGATTAGGACTTTAGTGTATGAATTTGAGAGTGGGAGGTGAGGCACAATTCAGTTCATAACACCTTTTCTTTCTCTGATAGGCCCTTTCTATAAGCTGCATGGAGGAACAGTCTACTGAATTTTCTTTTCTTGTTTTGCCACTGGACACTGACTCATGACCTTTTGCTCAAAGCTTGAGCTGGCCACTGACTCCCTTCTCCCCACATTTCTTCACCTCCTGCCTTATTAATATCTAACCCATGCCCATATTTCCAGGAGTCTTTTAGAAAAAAAGAGGTTCAAGGTAAAGATGGATTTCATGCCAGGTATGCTCCCAATCCTGTGGACTGGAACTATCAGTTTGGTTTAGTTTTTGGCAGATAATGTGGGGTCAAAAGTGGACAATTCGTATATACAGAGAAGGATTATCCTATATGGTAAAGGAACAATTCACCAGGATAGTATAACAACTTGGAGATTGTATACATCCAAATAAGACAGCATGGTACCAGCACAAAAAACAGACACATAGATCAGTGGAACAGAATAGAGAATCCAGAAGTGAACTCTCAACTCTATGGTCAACTAATCTTTGGCAAAGCAGGAAAGAATATCCAGTGGAAAAAAGACAATCTCTTCAACAAATGGTGTGTGGAAAATGGGACAGCCACATTGCAGAAGAATGATACTGGACGACTTTCTTACACCATACACAAAAATGAGTTCAAAATGGATGAGAGATGTAAATGTGAGACAGGAATCCATCCAAATTCTAGAGGAGAACATAGGCAACAACCTCTTTGACCTTGGCTGTGGCAGCTTCTTGCTAGACATGTCTCCAAAGGCAAACAAAAGCAAAAATGAAGTATTAGGACTTCATCAGAATGAAAAGCTAATGCAAGGCAAAGGAAACAAAAAAGATTAAAAGGCAACCTATAGAGTGGGAGAAGATATTTACAAATGACATATCAGGTAAAGGGCTAGTAACTAAAGTCTGTAAAGAACTCATCAAACTCAATACCTAGAAAACAAAAACCCAGTCAAGAAATGAGCAGAAAATATGAACAGACATTTTTCCAAAGAAGACATGCAAATGGCTAACAAACACCTGAAAAAATGTTCAACGTTATTCATCATCAGGGAAATACAAATCAAAACCACAATAAGATATTACCTCATACCCGTCAGATTGGCTAAAATTAATAACTCCGGAGACAACAGATGTTGGTGAGGATGCAAAGAAAAGAGAACCCCCTTACACTGTTGGTGGGGATGTAAACTGTGCAACTACTCTGGAAAACAGTATGGACGTTCCTAAAAAAGTTAAAAATAGAACTACCCTGTGACCTAGCAATTGCACTATTAGGTATTTATCCAAAGGCTATAAAAATAGTGATTCAAAGGGTACATGCACCACATTGTTTATAGCCACAATGTCCACAATAGCCAAACTATGGAAAAAGCCCAGATGTCTATCAACAGATGAATGGATAAAGAAGATGTGGTGTGCATACACACACACACACACACACACACACACACAATGCATATTACTCAGCCATCAAAAAGAATGAAATCTTGCCATTTGCAATGACATGGATGGAACTAGAGGGTATTATGCTAAGTAAAATGTCAGAGAAAGACAACATGATTTCAGTTATGTGGAATTTAAGAACAAAACTGATGAACATAGGGGAAGGAAAAGAAAAATAGGATAAACACAGGGAGATAAATTATAAGAGACTTTCTTTTTTTTAGAATTTTACTTATTTATTCATAGAGACAGATTGAGAGAGAGAGAGAGGCAGAGACAGAGGCAGAGGGAGAAACAGGCCCCATGCCGGGAGCCTGATGTGGGACTGGATCCCAGGTCTCCAGAATCATGCCCTGGACTGAAGGTGGCGCTAAACTGCTGAGCCACCCAGGCTGCCCAATTATAAGAGACTTAACTATAGAGAACAAACTGAGGGTTGCTAGAGGGGAGATGGGGTAACTGAGTGATGGGCATTAAAGAGGCCACTTGATATAATGAGTACTGGGTATTATATGGAACTGTTGAATCACTAAATTCTATCCCAAATTAATAATATACTATATGTTAACTAACTTGAATTTAAATAAACAAAAATAATAAGCAACATCGCCTTTAATATTGAAAGCAAACAGAATTACAAGGAGGAACTAACAAATCCACAACGGGAATAGATGGGTTTAACATAATTTGCCTAGAAATTTATAGATCAAGTCAGTGTTTTTCCTACATTAGTGTACATTAGAGTTACCTGGAAGACTTGTTAAAACAGATTGCTAGGCTCCACTCCCCATTCCCAGGATTTCTGATTTAGTAGATCTGGGGTGGGACCCCTGAGGTTTTCCATTTTCAACAATTTCCCAGTAATTCTGATGCTGCAATCATAGTTTGAGAACCACCGGCTCAGACCACTAACAATGAGAAATTTGTAAGAATTTGAAAGACCTTGATAACAATTAGCAATTGGTGTGATTGGCATATTAGAGTCCTACATTCAGTAGTTAGAAAATAAACCATATTTTCAGTCACACAGTGAATATTTACAAAGTGGACCAAGTACTGTGGCAGAAAGCCAACTCAATAAGCACCAAAGTTGATATAATACAGATAACATTTTTTATCATTATATAATTAATTAAATACCAGTAATAAAAAACTTCCAAAAAAAAAAACAGGTATCTGAAAATTATTGCTATAAAGCTTTATATGTCTAAGCAATTGGGATCCCTGGGTGGCGCAGCGGTTTAGCGCCTGCCTTTGGCCCAGGGCGCGATCCTGGAGACCCGGGATCGAATCCCACGTCGGGCTCCCGGTGCATGGAGCCTGCTTCTCCCTCTGCCTGTGTCTCTGCCTCTCTCTCTCTCTCTCACTGTGTGCCTATCATAAATAAATAAAATAAAAAAATTAAAAAAAAATATATGTCTAAGCAATTAAGTTACTTAATTTACTTAATTCCTAGTTAAATTACTTTAATTTTTTGATAGGTTTATTTAGGAAGCCTCATTTCTACCCGTAATTTATTTTTATAAGGAAAGAAATCTAAAGAACATATGGTACAATGCTAAGAATGGACAAATTGAGATGATGTTTGTTTTATTCTACTCTGCAATTTTCTTTTTGTTTTAAATATTTCTTTTTTCATTCTCAAGTAGGCTCCACACTGAGTGGAAGGGCCCATTGCAGGGCTTGAACTCATGAGCCTGATATCAAGACCTGAGCTGAGATCAGAAGTCAGACACTTAACCAATTGAGCCACCCAGGCACCCCCCTGAATTTTTCTATTTTAAAAAAGTAGGTTTTTAGTTGCTTAAGAGTTTATATAAATGAATTTGATTACCTCTCTTCTTTTATAGGGTTAAATACTAAGCTTTTCTAAATACATATAAGAAAGCTGAATACACATCCTTCGTGCTAATGGCCGATATTTATTAGAAGCAGTTGATTGAAAGTGCGATGGTTTATGTGTTTGAACCAAATTACCTTTTTTTAAAGGCAGACCAACCTCTCCTTAAGGCTGCTGCAAAGGAAGGCGACCTAAAAACAGTGGGGTTTTTTTGTTTATTTTTGTTCTTCTTTTAGTTTTGGAAGTAATTTAACTTTGAAATCTTGAAAAAGAACACGTTAGTCCCTATAAGAAAAAGAGTACTTGGTTGCCTTTCACTTCTTTTATAATTTGTGTATTCATTGGAATTATGGTGTGGAAGTGCATGGCTTTTTTTTCCTTCAGTTTTTAGGGCCACTTAAGGTCTAAATCCAGCCATGGACGTAAAGATTTTTTATTGGGAAAAAACTAGATAGAGTCATTTTAATTATACTTAGATCCAGAAGCTAAGCAAATCATCCTGGTGATAGGTCTATGGTTGTACTTTGTTTTGATTTGTAGGAATACTTTGTGGAATTATGTGACCTGCCATTGTTTCCTCTAATTTTCCTTTCTCCTAAGCTTCATCTTAATCTAGGATCACTGGTTCAGCTCTGGCTTTGCCACCTGTTGACCTTTACATTGTCCATAAGGAATGCATGTTCCATTACTCACCTGACAGGGTCTTCACAATTCTGGCTCTTCCCCCCCGCCCACCCTCGAATGCTGGACCATTTGATGACACTAGGCTTTTTCTCAGAACTCTCTCTGGGAGCCTGATCCCCTTGCTGCATCTGAATGAGGACAAGAAGGAGGCGCTGGCAAACCTTATAGCCAACAGCTATGTCCCAAACTCTGTTATGTGATGTCTCAGCAGCGGCTTCATTAGTGTGGTTTCACCTGTTGCCGGCCATCAACCTTAAGCTTTACATCTGCAACATCACTTAGTAGTAGAATCTAGGTTCCATCCTACTCTCAATTACCCTATTAATCTTCCTAGTTCTCAGATGGTTTAAAATCATCAGTGATTCCTGAAGGTTTAGCACATAGAGTACCAAAACCTCATTCTGACAGTCCAGCCTCCGCCCCAGCTAGTTTATAAACTAGCTCCAGGTTACTTCCCAGACACCTTTATTTCCCAGCTGGTTAGATGTGCTTGCTGTTTCCAAGCATGCTCCCCACCCCACCCCCCCTTTTTAAAATGTCTTCTTCTGTCTTGTCTGTTTCATTTTAACCACACAGTAGTGAAAATCTGGCATAATCGCCACTTTCTCAGTGAAATCTGTCTTGATTGTGTCATCTGAGAAGTCCTCGCTTGTGTTCTCTGATCGTATTTAGTTTACACCTTTGAAGTGATACTTATTATATATTTTAATTTTTAATCTTTTGTTGGGTTTATGATTGCAGAGAATATGAAAAAGGGTCCTGAGCCTCAGGAAGAATATGTTATTGGTTTTATCTGGATTTTTAAATAATTTGTTCAAATGCAAAGCCTAGAGGAGACAAACTTACAGAGTCTGGTCAGTGCAATAAGGAAATGAGTCTTTGAACACGAAGCAGCAATTGTTTATCAAAGTTGGTCTAAAATAACAACTAATTTCTTTAAGTTTGCACTGTTGTACCTGTAGAAGTAAACTGCACTGTGTAATTCTAAGATTTTTCACCTAGTAAAAAAGCCAAAAGCAGAATGTGTTATCCAGTTTTCAATTATTCAAGCCAATGAAGGCAGGAAATAGAGTATGTGATGGAAAATATTATTATGGTCATCAGCACAACCAAGTTGCTAAGTAATAGGAATGAATAGCTCAGATCCTTTCATTTTCTTTAACTGCTCTGGTATTCGTATAAAATAATTTTTTTTTTCAGTGCATTGGGACACTATTCACAATATGAATACTGGGACACAATTAAATGTACTTGTTGGTTGATGTTTCTATATTTGTTTATATTTCTTTATATGTTCATTATAATTTATCAGATTGTAAAATGAGAACAATAAGCTGGTTCTGCAGGGGGGGAAATTGGTCTTAGTGCAGCATTATGTAATAAAAGGTAGTAATGAATATCATTTAAAAGCATTGACTTTGAAGTCCCCTGCCTGAATGTGGATCTTGTCTCCGCCACCTTTAGTTATATGACCTTTGTCTCATTACTTGACAGATATGAGTCAGTTTCCTCTTTCCTAAAACGGAGATAACATTTACTTCATAGGATGTATGAGCATTAATGAGATAATCCTTGTAAAATGCTTAGGGAAGTACATAGCACATAATAATTGCTTCATAATGTTAGTAATCTATTGTTACTGCTGCTTTAATAAATGTTACAAGATAATGCCACTAATATTCAGTGAAATAGAAAACAGAAGCACTGGGAAATCATTCTTTGTGATTATCAATAAACTGGGACAACCAAGCATTACATAATTAAGAGCATGCTTTAATTAATTTGCTTTGTTCTAAGATCTAGGGCTAGCAAAAGCAAGAACTTAGTTATATGTGAGGACTAATGTTAAAAAGAAATATTTTATTGAAATTCCAGTGATGTTTGTGCTATGTGAAAGAAACTAGATAGAACTAAAGGGAGAAAAATCACTTTAAAAAATCAGGCCTCTACTTCAAACGAAACAAGGAAAGTCAGACAACACTATGTCAACACAAACAAACTAGATAAATGGTACAGCTATATTTCTGCCCAAATCACAACTTGGATTTATGAGTTCCCCCAACCAGAACAATGAACAGCTGATAGCTTCTGTCTCTTAGCAGATCTACTTTGATGAAACTCATTAAGTTTTTTTTTTCCTTAAACTGAGAAACCCTGCTTGAAAATATTTGTGTGGTTTAAAACAAATTAAAGTTTTATGAACACATGTAATTTGATATTAAGACCCACATAATTACTTTTTAAAGAAAATAGGTCTACTGCTATAGGAAATCTATAGAGAGGATCTCTCTCAAGGGAAGATTGAGAAGGACATGCTCTTTAGAAGCAAGCTGTCTTCCTTTGCTCTGTATTTTGCCTTGAGAGGTTTGAATAGCTACTCTCTTGAGAGTTTTTCTTTTTCTTTTTTTTTCAGACTCACTATCTATTCAGTAATGGGTCTGATGGATAGAAAATAGAGGAGTAAAAGGGATTGCTTTTTTATATATGAAATTGAAATTGGTAGAATTCAACAAATAGCAATTTCAATATATAGGAAGATAAATCAACCAAAGTAAAGTTCTTTCAGCGATAACTCAGAAAATGGGTATGTGATCAATTGTAAAGTAGAATCCTATATTATACATTTCTTATGCTGAAATGTTTCCTACTTGATGGGGAAAGAAAGGTTGTTCAGTTCTGTTTGCTCTGGAAGCAACAATAAATACCTGACATCATCAGAATCCATTTCCTCTGAGGCATACCGCCTCTGGTTTGTGAGTAATGGTTTTTATTTCAGTAGCTATATTGAAGAAAGGAAGTTGCCCATCCCACTTTGGGCAGCCGCATGTTAAAACGAAATTTTAGTTTCATAGCTGCTGTTGAGACCCTTATGAATTGTGTGTATAGATATAAGTAGCAGACTTTAAAGGAGTAGAATTTTGGAGATCATTTTGCTTAATATGTTAATTCACATTAAAAGAAAATGAGATTTAGTGACTTACCGCAGTCTTACAACTAGTGGCAGGGTGTTAGATATGTAGAACTACTTAAAGTACTGTTTACTCATCCACCCGATTTCCAAAAGAATAATACAGAATAGGAAGGCGTTCATTAGGGTTTTCGAAAACGGATTGTTTTCAAACTCTATACTTTTGAGATCTATTTTTAAAGAAATATTTTATAATGAATTATAAATAGGTTTTGTCCTTGTAATCTCTTGCATAATATTCCTCACCTCTGTTGTATATGATTTTGTATTTCCAAATTCTCCGTAAATTTAAAAGTGTAGGTTACCTCAGTAATAAGAAAACTTGACTCCAAAGAAAGAAGAAAGCCTATACAAAGTATGATACCCAGCTGCAAACAGGGGCTAAAATAAAATACCACAGACTGGCCAATTGATAAAATATACAATCATCTAAGTTCTGGGATCCTTGTTAAGGTGGATAATGTTACTTTAATAAAAATGTAAATACTTAAATATTTTTACTTAAAATAAGATGGTATAAAATGAAAAGGTAATTCCACTTAAAATGAGATAATTAATTCCGAATTTTATTGACAATAACCAAGGATTTAAATAGTCACTTTACAGGGCTCAATGCAGAGAAGGAAAGTCCCGTTCTTGTTCTCTTAATTTTTTTTAAAAAAGATTTTATTTATTCATGAGAGACACAGAAAGAAAGGTAGAGACACAGCAGAGGGAGAAGCAGGCTCCATGCAAGGAGCCCAATGTGGCACTCGATCCCAGGAATCTGGGATCACGCCCTGAGCCAAAGGCAGACAATCACTGAGCCACCCAGACATCCCATCTTAATTTCCTTTGAGCAAAGAATAAGGGTGCTGTTTCTAAAAATTTTGTATGAAAAATGTATATGCTCATATCAATTTGAATTTATTGTGCTAATCAAGAAGAAAAATAGATAAACTTTACTATCCCCAAATGAAAGTGTTTGTATAATAATGGATACTATGAAAAAAACTAAAAGCCAAGTTAGTCTGAGAGAAAATCACATATATAACAGACATATTGAAACAAATTTTACAAATCAGTAAGAAAAATGCAAATAAGCCAATGGAGGAATGGGTGAATGATAAATTTAAAGAGAAGGAAATCTAAACAATATTAATGCAGCAGTAATCAGGAAAATGCATTAAATAAGAATGAAAAAAGCAGCTCAAGTCCACTAATAAAATTTAAGAGTTTAGACAATATTACACATTAGAGAAGATTTGGCAGGAGAGTTCGTGGGTCTGGCTGTCTGTATAGTGGGTGAAAGCTGAATTGGTATAGTTCTTTTGGAAAAGTATTTGGCCATGTCTACTGATGCTGGATATATACACTGAGTGAGAAATTTCCGCATATAAGCCTAAAGAGACATGTTCAAATGTGTTCACTATAACATTGTTATGATGAAAAACATAAATAACTTATGTAATAATATGGTATGTTTAGAGGATGGATATAACTGGAAATGAAAAATAATGGCCTAGATATACATACATGTGTCACAAGGACAGATTCCCCCAAGCTCAATTTTTAGTGAAAAAGCAACATACTGATAGTCTAGAAGGTGTATATAAATAAAAAATAATTCCATGAATGTCAGTTATGAACCCCCTTAATAAGTGATTATGAAGTAGTCAGGGATTGATTATAAAGTATGGGCTGGAAAAACACATAGCAGATTGAGGAAGGGATGATTACAAATGGGGAAAATAAAAGATGAAAAAATTAAAAACCCCTCTACAGAATAAGAAATTAAAAATTTTTTTGAATGACTACTGGACAGTGAATGAGAAAAAAAAAAACTAGGTTTAGGACTTGTTCTGCTACTAGCTTAATTTAACTTAAACAGTCTGGCTTATTTCTAAAACAAGATGATATTTTTAGGCCATCTTAAATGTCCAAATTTAAATATTTTATGAGCTTTGTAGCTGTGTGACACTAGGCCTATTTTGGAAACATTCTTTGTCTTAGTTTAGTTATCTGTAAAATGGGACTAATAGTAGTACCTATTAATAGGGTTATTTTGAGGAGTGTATGAAATAATTCATGTAGAGCACTTAGCTCTGTGCCTGACAGGTATCATTGCTCAGTAAATGTAAGTTACTACAGCCATGACTTTAAAGTTTAAAATTAATGACATAGATCAATTATGAGATGGATACTTTAATCATAAGGATTATTTTCCTCTTTAAAGACTTCTTTTAGATAAGTTTTCCCAGGATATTACAATAGACTTGGTATATTTATGACTCCCGTATTTATGACTCCCAGTAAAATAAGATGGTTATACTTTTTCTAAATGTCAGTTATACTGTAGTTTTCAATCTGCAAAGGAAAAAATATATATATACCTTTTATGTGAAAAAAAGGAAAAATTTTAAATGTGTTGTATGTAATTTTTTCCTATCAGAAGGAAAACTGTACTTGAACCATGTCCTTTATTAAATCTGCTGATTGTTATATATACTCACTTCAGGAATAAAATAAAAATATTTTATTGAGAAAACAGTATTTAATCAAGTAAAATGAGAACAGGATGTAGAGTACTTCCAGGGTAGACCTGAATTAATTCTCAGATATAATTCAGTAAAATATAGATTTCTTAAATGAGAAGATTTGACAATGTGCATAATTTAATTGTACAAAGACAAACTCCACTCTGAATGTCTTTTTGGCAAACCAAGGCCCATTAAGGCATGTTTCAATACACTCTCTGGGGTGGAGAGTGGGGAGGGAGGGAGGGACAATTTGTAGTACACTGTATCTACTTTATGGCTACTGATTTTAAACAATTTCAGATTACCCTTATTGTCTAATCATATGTTTGGGAGGATGGGCTATTTATGAGATGTTAGCTTTCCAGATGCTCGAACAATGTGCTTTAAATGCTGTATTCATAAACCAGCCCCCAAAATGTGGCAGATTAGCTGTTTCTAATCTTTGAATTCAGAACAAATGTTAGAAAAAGGAACACTTGCAGATCTGTGTAGTCTCTATTACCTCATTAAAATGTATTTATAAATGAAGTAGACAGAGGAGCAAATGTCTGCACAAAACATTAGTACTTCATTAATATTTTTTTATTACAAAAGCACTTTCTATGAAATCTGTCAGCCAAAAGGAAATAACTGAATCAGTGGTCTTTCATTTTTGTGTTTTGTTTATTTTCTCTGATATGCAAACGCAAGTTTAAAAGAAATGTTTTAGCAGTAAATATGACCTCAGTGAAATAAAAAAGAAAAGTAGCATGTGACTAGAAACAACATCTGGTCCAAAGTAGGCATAATGCTAGGATTTAAGTGAGGAAATTGTCTGAACTTGAACAAGTTTCTATTTTTCTTAAATGGGAGGTTTCTATGTTAGTAGAGAAACAGGATAGATAGACTTCATGCCTAAGAGTAATTCCTTAAAACACATCTTGTTGTATCAAGAGTAGCTAGAAACAAGAAACAGACATACAAACAAACCTTTTTTCTCTCCCCTACAAATTAGAAGTTTTGTTTAAAATACCAAAGTTGATCTTTTAATAAGTTATATTCCCTTTTGGACTATGTTAAGTCTTTATTTTTCTTTCCCAGGAAGCACCTAAACATTTACGTGCACATATTATCTGAGAAAAACTCTCTTCTGAAACCCAGAAAAGAACATTTATCTTTGATTCTTCATTAAAGAAAACTGGAGGCCCAGTAGATTTTAGCACCAGAAGTATTTTCTCTTTTTGGAAAACTCTCATACTCCATAAAGTTTTAAAACATGAATATTCCAGTCCTCCCATGGGATGCAGCATTAATCTGAAAGGGTCCCCTGTCAGGGGGATTTATTCTCTGACTTTTCAGTAGGTACTGGCATACTGGATTGATTACTGAGTTAGTGTCCAGTTGGACTAAATAATATGTTTTCAACATTGCTGACAAAATGCTGAGATATTTGTAGCCTCAAGGCTCACAAATTAAAACAAACTGACAGGCAAAATACATCCTTAAGTATCTACCTAGTGATTTTATGTGGCTGATCGTATAGCCATCTCCAAGTTTCTTAGAATGGCAGCCAGTTAAGAAGATACTTAGTAGTTTTTGATAGAATAATTCCATAGTATGGTGAATACATTTCTGGAATGTGAATGTAGTCACTGATTGGTTGGTGTTACTCAAGTTGTTTGTTTTTCTTTTTTTTTTTAAGTTGTTTGTTTTTCAAGTAACATTTTTGACAAATCACTTGATACATGGATTATAATTGGAGAGACTAACATTGTGCCTGATTATTTGTATAAGGCCCTGAACAGAATATGAGAATTGACTCTATTAAGTTGATTTCCCACAGATAGAGCTCTTGTAACAGGGAAGGAAAGGGGCCACCATGTGCTGGTGCTACTTAAAATAATGGTGGCTAGAATTTTGAAGGGGGATGGAAGAGTTAAAAATCAAGTGTATTTTAAAAATTATTTTGGTTGTTCAAAATGATAAAATATAGCTCCCACCTTTAATTTTCATAAATGGAAAATTGTGAAAGCTTGTTTTGGAAACTTGGACAAAACATTATTTAGCTTCATCTGCTACCACTAAGTTTGATCCTTGTAGACTTTGGCAGAAGGTAGCAAGTGTGACAGAGGCTGTTTCTCTGAAATGAATAAAGGAACATTAAAACATTCGGATCCTATTACTTCCATTTAAAAACTTTCCAAATACAGAATTGCTGCACCATCAGCATAGCTGATAACTCACTTAAAATTCACACAAACTGATTAAAAAATGCAAAGGCCTCAAGCATGGCATTCCAACTGTGCATATTCTGATTATACTGAATGCATGCAGTGTGTGTCTGAGGAATGTGTCAGTTTATGAAGAACTGGGGGAGTTTCTAAGGCTTAACCTCAGAGTTCTCAAATTGAACATTTGGAGAGCCAAAATACACAATGGAAAATACACACAATCTTGCTGTTTCCAATTAGAAGTGGGCTCCTGTTTATTTTATTTTATTTTATTTTTTACTTCAGCAGGTGGCTATTCATCATTAAGATGAAAAATGTTTATTAATGTGAATATGATATTTTGGGATATTTACAATTGGGAATCGAAAACTATAAAGCTTTTTTTCCACTCCTTTTCCATCAATAATTTATAATGGTCATCCTAATGTGTCTGTCCTCTGAGTGATTACTAAAGAACTTTACAGAAGTGGACTTGACCTTCTTTATTATGTCAGCTCTTGGGGTATATAATAGAGACAGTGTCCCACTAAAGAGCATTTGTATTTGATCCAGTTTACTAGGATAATACAGAGGAAGTGGTAGTGTGGTATTCATTCCATGATTTTGTCATTTGTATCAACCAGTCTGATGGGATGAAGACCCTGGGTATTTTAAGATTATGAGCCTTGTTTACATTTTATAATCACATGTATACTTTAATATGTTCACATTTGAGGGGCACCTGCAAGGCTCAGTCAGTTAAGCATCTGCCTTTGGCTCAAGTCATGATCCTGGTGTTCCAGGATCCAGCCCACATTGGGTTCCCTGCTCAGTGGAGAGTCTGCTTCTCCCTCTCCCTCTCCCTCTCCCTCTGCCCCTGCCCCTGCTTGTGTGCATGTGCTCTTTCTCTCTCTTTCACAAATAAATAAAATCTTTAAAAAATAATTTACATTTGAATTATCTTTTGCATTTTTCTGTGAACACATAGGCTATGGAAATAAATATTGAAAATAGCTCATGAACCCACTTTTGGTAGTTACCATGTATCAAAATGGGATATTTATGATATTCTTTGTTTACAGAATGGCAGGTAATCATTGAAATGCAAACCGCACACTTGCATAATAAAAGAGTATGGAATTCCCTAATGATTTTGTCACTGACAGTATCAAAATGGAAAGTCAGGAAGGAAGGTAATATTTAGTGAGTGCCTGTGGGTTAGTTACCAAGTGCTAGGCTCAGTTTATTCACATATAACATTCGATTATTTCCATCTGGATTCTTGGCAAAGTCCAGTAACTTGTCAAAGGTTATCCAGCCTGTAAAATCTGGGAACTCAAGTCTGTTTGAATTCAAATGTGATTTTTAAACCTGTACTGCACCATTTCCAATCTTGAATTAGTCTTTTGTATAATTTACTTTTGGCATAACTCTAAATTTTCTCTGGATTTGTAGAGATATCTTGATTCTTCACAGAAATATCCAGCTCTTCTTTAGTTAGATTCCCCTTTAAGACAGTGGTGGGACTGAACCAAGAACTGTGGGAGTATTTTCTTAGTAGCAAGACTCCGTAAAGAATGTCTTTTTTGCATCCTAGCTGCTTGTGGGATATTCCCTAAACAGAATAGTTTCCAGATATGCATGAACAAAACCCAGGATTCTGTACTTAGAGCAACATTTTTAAAAATGTTGATGAAAATGTAGATATTATGTACCTAAAGTAAAGGGCAGAACATTAACTGCCTACAAACATAGTGATTGCTTTCTTCCTTTGAAGCTAAGGATCTCCCTGCATGAGATTTTATTTATAAACAATGCTGTTTCTCTCACAGGAGGTTCATCATAAGGTCATCTTTTGACCAGATTGAAGCACTGAAATAATTATTGCTCTATTAACATGCTAGACCAATGGCAAACCATTTTGGAGCTGAGCCTTTATTTGCTGAGTTACAAAGGGATAAAGTGAATGTTGACTCAAAAATATTCACAAAATGAAAAAGAAGGTTGTATAATGCACATAGGACAAAATTTAGACCATTTCTGGTGAACCATTTGAAGAATTCTGTATAAATCATACCTACGTCATTTGTTTTGAAGCTACTAAACTTGATCTGTGACTGATTATTTTCTATAGCTCATGTGTAATGAATACTTGCAGTCAGATGACTGGGTATTATTTATTCAAAAGATTGTACAAGAAAAACAGACTGCTTTCTGTGGTGACTAGGGAGGCCAAAAACATTGGAGATCTGGGTAGTATGTTAATCATGAAATTTAAAAAGAAAAAAAATTATATGGAGAATAAATTAGTTCATAGAATTAGTAGTAAAACTTGGTTGCTATGCTGAGTTAATATTATAGGTATCACCATTTCTATGAAAGGATAGTTGATTACATGAGGCTGGTGGTCACTGTAGGGGATAAACACAATGTGTTTAAAAGGCTGCTATGACTATAAAACCTGCGTTTGAGGAGGTTGTGTGTGGGTGTGTGTGTATGCACGCACACATGCTCTCACATGAGATGAGCAGGCATTCCATGTGGAGGAAGTTCATTGTTTAATCCAGAATCTTTTGGCATTGCTGTGTTGAAATCAGAAGTTTGCATTATTTGAACCATGGTTTATTATTTTTTTCATCAGTAATTTTTTTGAAGAATTTTATTTATGTGTGAGAGAGAGAGAGAGAGAGCGTGTAACCACGAGCAGGGGCAGAGGGAGAGGAAGAAGCAGGTCTCCCACCCACTGGGGAGCCTGATGCAGGCTTGATCCCACGACCCTGGGATCATGACTGGAGCCAAGGGCAGACACCTAACCGATTGAGCTACCCAGGCACCCCTCATCAGTAATTTTTAAAAGAAGAGTTGAAGAATTAGTGTTCAGGAATTAGTTTGTGAACCTTTTTTTCTTTGTATTGCTTTATAAGCCCTGAATGGCTATAAGGACTCTTAGTGTCCATGATTATGCTTCCTTTTATTTAATTTTATTTTTAAAAAATATTTTATTTATTTATTTGAGAGAGAGAGAGAGAGCAGGCATGAGCAGCAGGGAGGGGGGAGAGGGAGAAGCAGACTCCCCACTGAGCAGGGAGCCCAATGCAGGACTTGATTCCAGGACCCTGAGATCATGACTTGAACTGAAGGCAGATGCTTAACTGACTGAGCCACCCAGGTGCTCTTATGCTTCCTTTTATTTTTTTTTTTATTTTTTATTTTTTTATTAATTAACTTTTATTGGTGTTTAATTTACCAACATACAGAAAAACACCCAGTGCTCATCCCGTCAAGTGTCCACCTCAGTGCCCGTCACCCATTCCCCTCCAACACCCGCCCTCCTCCCCTTCCACCACCCCTAGTTCGTTTCCCCGAGTTAGGAGTCTTTATGTTCTGTCTCCCTTCCTGATATTTCCCAACATTATGCTTCCTTTTAAAATGGAGTCTTCTGTTTAATTTTGTAGTTCAGTGTGTAGGCAAGAGTGAATAGAATGAGAACTTAACTTGAACTGTATCCACACTTAAAAGTCACTGTCATACTCAGAGTTGAAAATTGGTGCCAGTATGGATGGAGTCTAGCCAGTATGGTGCTAATCAGGATGTAGCAAAACATCTAGTACCTAAACATTGTAGTGAATGTGTATTGGATGTTGGTTGAACTGTGGTCACTGGTGTCTAACCCATATACAAGTACCGTAGAGTGCTGGTTACCATATAATTCTGTCCTCTCATTCTTCTTCCTTCTCTTAGCTTATTTCCGTTTTGATCATCTTTAAATTACTCTTAACTGTTTTCTCAATCTACTAAATCCTTTCGTAGAGAATATAAGAAAATTATCGTGTATTTAATCATCATCAATATGACCCTAGCATCTTTACATTTATGCTAAATCCTCTTCTGAAATTCAGTGTATTTCTCATTATTCTAAATTCTGTATTGACCATCCCCAGAGATACTGAGCATACTACACTGGCATTTTAAACTCAGTCACTGTTGATGACCGCCATCCCCACCATATCCCATTGTTCACAGTCATCTGCTTGCTGAATCCTGCTCACTCTACTTCCTCAACTGTCTCTTTTCCCCAGAGAGTTTGTTTTAGTTCAAGCTCTGATCACAGCACTTGAAGACTGTTGCAATCACATGTGAACTCTTCTTCCTGACTCCCATCTTTTCTTGGTCATACACGGTTTCACATTTTAGCTGGAACTGTCTTTCTAAAACAAGAAATTTCATCACTTAGGTTTTCCTGCTGCAAGCATTCTACCATTCCCTCCATCGATTACTTTGTAGTTTCTTAGCATGTATACAAAGGCCACTCAGGATCTGGTTCTAATTGGCTTTGTCTCCCCTGTTATCTACATTCCAGGAGATGTTGTACTCCCGGCCATACTGATCTTACTATTCAATGAAAACAGCTTACATTTTCCTGGAATTAGTTTGTGAACCTTTTATTTTTTAAAAAAATATTTTATTTTTTAAAATTTAAAAATTTCCTGATTTTATGCTTTTGTCTTATGTTACTAATTGCGTTCACCTGGAATTCCTTTCTCACTTCTTTTCCTGTCCACTGGGGAAGCACTTACTCATCTTGAAGTTTCCTTCCCTTGACACAGAATAAATGTTTATTGAAAAAACTGAGTGAAGTTTACCTATTCACTGAGACCTTCTCAGAATACTCCATATATGCCTTTATTACAGCAACATTTCATAGATGGTATTGTAATTACAGAATTATATGTCTTTTTCTCCTTAGGTTTTAAGCTCCTTAAGATTAAAGCCTAAGCGTATTCATTTTCTCTTCCTAGCATAGCCCAGTGCCTGCACATAGCAGGCACTAAGTAAATATTTACTGAATCAGACTATTAGTAGAGTTGTAGCCTTGGTGGTGTGGATGAACCTTATTTCCAGAGCTGATCTGGAATGGCTTTGTGATCCTGCAACCATTGTGTTTAAGGTGGGTGTGTATTCCTCACCTTCTCATTGTGGACATTGAGAATTTATCGTGGCTGATAAACTGAAGTGTATTTAGGAGTGCCTTTTTGGAGACCTTAATTTTAGAAATAACTGGTACTCTATGTGGACCAAGGCCTTTTGAGACTCGAATGTCTGTGATAGTCTGCAACATAATATTAGTATCTTGAGGGCATGTTTCAGGGACTCCATTTCTGTGTGCTATAAAGAATGAACTCAATCCATGGGATTTAATTCATATTTCTGGTTCAGATCAATAGCTTTTCATTGTTGCCTCCTTCCCACACCCCCTTTTCCTGACTATTTTTCTGGAAATAATTTTCAGTTCACAGAGAATTTACAAACTGATAATAATACAAAGATATGTCCTCTGGCTTTTACCCAGGTTCACCCAAATAATTTTACCCCATTTGTCTTCCCTTCATTCTCATGCTTTTTTTCCCCCTGAACCATTTGAGTGTGTTATATACTATGAGCCTTTGCATTCATCCACTGCAGTGTATATTTCCCAAGAGCAGGGTATTCTTTTATAGAACTAGAGAGTAATTATCAACCTCAATAAATTTATCATGGATGAATACTCTAATCTTTCATCTGTATTACAGTTATATCTACTGATTCAGTAACTTCCCTTAGAGCATTTTCCCATCTTGTAGGAGCCAGCCTAGGATCAGGTATTGCATTTGTTGGGTTTCTGTCTTTACCCTCCTTTAATGTGGACGTTCTCATAGCTTTTCTTTGTATTTTATGACATTGACTTTTGAAGAATACAGTGTACTCTACTGTCTTTCCTTAGTAGAATATTCCTTATTTATGAGTTAATAAGCTGGTAGATTTTGCTTTATCAATTTTTTTTCTTTAACTCATCATTGGATTTGCACTAGTAGTCTATTATCACATCTAATATAAAATAAACTGTTATTAATTTTCTTTGAGTAAATTATTATTACTTATGAAACTTTACACAGAAATAAAGCAGACCCTTCAAAAATGTTGAGGTTCAAAAGAAGCAGACTGAATAAACCGATTTTTGGCAAATAAGCTATTTCTTGTACTGTGAGAAAAGAAAAAGTCTACCATTGGGTTTTCATTGTTACCAAAACCAAACAAAAATAATTGTATTGGAGAACAGATAAAATTGTTTGCTTTATTTTGAAATAAAATGAAGTATTTATTTCAAATGAAATACCTATCTTAGTATTTAAAATTTTAAGTGCCAAGAAGATTGAGTTCATCTCCAGTTCTCTATGTTAACCAACTAGTTGATAGTAAGTCTTCAAATAAAAGTTTTTGCTGTTATTTTGAGGAAAGTACTTTTTATTACAGGTGCTTATAAATTAATTCCTTGGAGAATAAAACCCTCAAGGTAAAGCATAATACATGAATATTTAGTAGATAGCAAATATTTAGAATGTTTAAACAAGGAAGTAAATTAGCATCAAATTAAATAAGCTGCTATGGATCTTTATCCCCACTATTGGAGAGAATTGTGTGGTATGGTGTTTCTGTTTGTTGTTGTTTGTCATCTGTTCTGACATCTCAGCTAAACTCATGAATTGAGAAGCAGACTGGGCTTATTTCCACAACATTCAGACCTTACTGTGCATTTACATTAGCTTACAATATGCTTCTTTTTTCTTTCCAAGCACGGTCATCTTTAATGTTCACACCTTAGGGTACTCTGCACAGTCACTGTCCATAGTGCAGGCAACTCTTCATGGACAGCAAGGGAGAAGAGATACTGTCAAATGTCATTTTTGAAAACTCTAATTTGTTTTTCTCTCTTCATTGTTTATGATAACCTTCTAGAAACTTGAAAATAGAATTTCCTTCCCTGCTGTTTTTGTCATTTGTATTTGGAAGTCCATTTTTTTTCCAATGAAAAATAGTTATGTTGGCTTTTACTGAAATGGAAAACTTTCCAAAGCTATATACTTTTACTTTTTTTTTCGTAATAAAGATGTTGTCCTTTCTTTCTTCCTGGATTTTTGGGTGGAATTTTTGAGAAGAATTAAGGAGTCAGTGGCCAGAAGAAGCAGAGTAGTAGGGTGGTTATTAACAGCACGGACTCTGAAGTCTTAGAGCTTGGGCTCAAACATTGGGTCAAGCAATTTACTAACCAACTGGTTTCAGACACATTATTCTATCTCCCCGTCCCTCTCATCTGTAAAATGGGAATTATGTAATTGTACCTATGCATATGCTTGTTATGAGGATTTGAGTTGATGTTTATAAAATACTTAAAATAGTGCCTAGGATATAGTAAATGGTATATGTTTGTTAAATAAAAATGAGTATCTCCCTTCCTGCAATCTTACTACACTAATCCTTTTTCCTCCTGGTATGTTAGTGGGAAACAGCCCATAGCTCTCTCTTTAGAGAAGAGGGCTCTTCCTTAGAGAAGTTAGGGGACCCTAACTGAAGAACTACAGAGCATTTTTGTAACCTGATCTTCTCAGAAGTTGAAATGCATCAGTTTGCCACTCATCTTTGTGCTTTGGCTTCTCTGAGAGAAGGCATTATTAGAAGGCTAACTAGATTTATTCACCTCTGGACTTTTCCTTACTCATAGCATGGCTTCATTTTGATTTAAAAGGAGTCCTACTGTATAGTTCTTGTGAAGAACATTTAGTGTAAAATTTCACAGATGTCAGGTATGTAAACTTGAAAGAAAACACCTTTTCAAAGTTTATTCAAAGAGATATAGGCTCATTCTTAAAATGCATATACATATACACACACTCACAAACCCAGCTAGCGTAAAAGTAGAGTACGTAAATGTATGCTTAGAAAAATTAGTTGGAAGCCTTCAGTCCTTAAAATGTTTTTTTTTAACCTAAATGTGGTTAAATTGAGTAATTTCTGAAGCCTAGTAGGTCACAGGTAGTTTATATTTATTTTATACTGGAAGTAGCAACAGAGAAAGCATGATCTCTAGGACCGCCAGGACCTTGGGGGCATTTCAATATGTGGAGACCATTTTTAATAATCGTAGCAGTACATGAAATTGATTATTTACTTTATTGAGTACATAATATCCTGAATGACAGCTGTCTTACTTCTGGTTGCTATAACAAATTACCATGGAGTGGGTGGCCTAAACAACAGATGTTTGTGTCTCACTGTTCTGGTGGCTGCGAAGTCTATAGTCAAAGTGGCAGCAGATCCAGTGTCTGGTGAGAGCTCCCTTCCTGGTTTGCAGATGGCCATCATGTTGTGTTGCATGAGGAGAGCAAACAAGGGCAAGCCCTCTTGTGTCTCCCATAAGGGCACTGATCCTACCATAAAGGCTCCACCCTCATGACCTCATTATCTCCCAAAGGCCCCATCTCTTATATTGAGGGTTTGAGTTTTAACATGGGAATTTTTTTTTTTTTTTGGTGGGGAGGACACAGACATTCAGTCCTAGCAACAGTTTTAACACTCTACTGAAATATAAAACCATTAGCAAAGCTGAAGAATCCCCAACCGACCTTTTAACACAAGGTAAAGTCAGAGTACCTATAAACTTATGAAGGATTATTAATGATATGGCTGAGGACATATATTTAATAGAAAAAATAATCACCTAAGCAATTAAAGACAGTAGATAATTAAAAGTAGTTCATATTTTGGACGGTGAGTGATAAGAACTTAAAAAGTGAATAACTTTCTAAATTGTTTAGATATGTTTATGGCTAACAATTTTTCTATCATTATGTTTCACAAGTTTCATAACAAGAGATGTAAGCAAAAGCAAACCGTATTTTTTTTTTTTTGAAAAAGAATGAAAATCAACTCCGTACCACTGTGGTTCTATTGTGGCACATGGTTAGTTTTTTGTTTTTGGGGTTTTTTGAGTAGGCTGTGGTGATAGCTCAGGGACTCTGGTGCTCTCTCTGTGTTGATTTCTATCAACTGCTGATGAAAAGCTTCCAAGGGGAATTTTTTTTTTAATTTTTATTTATTTATGATAGTCACAGAGAGACAGAGGGAGAGGCAGAGACACAGGCAGAGGGAGAAGCAGGCTCCATGCACCAGGAGCCCGATGTGGGATTCGATCCCGGGTCTCCAGGATCACGCCCTGGGCCAAAGGCAAGCGCCAAACCACTGAGCCACCCAGGGATCCCCAAGGGGAATTTTGATTGAATACTGACATGGCTGTGTTCCATTCATTAAATTCTTCTCTTTGCCTGTACCTACATTGAAGGTAGAAATATTTTTTTTAAAGTTAATGGAGAAATGAGTATTATTAATACATAGAACACTGGTACCACATTGAAACTGCTAGACTAAAGATCTTCTATCATTTCTTTAGTTTACCTGGAAATAAAAATGGAGTCTGGAGTTGTGCTGTATAAGAAGCACAGCAAGAAGTGGACAGTGGACAGGGAGTCCACTTAAGACTTTTAACATTGTTAATGGTCTGGGAAGAACCCTGAGACAAGGAGACTCTCCAGATGGGTGGCTGTTACATGATGCATCGGGTTGAATTATTAGTGAACGTTCCATTGCATAGTTCTGTAAATAGTTCCAGGCTTTCCAGTTAAGTACAACTTGAATTGATGGTTAGGTTGTTATCAGTAAATTTCTCCACATTTTCTCTTTTCAAATTCAGATCTGCGTTTGAGCCAAAGGCTTGTATAATGTACTTGGATTTTCCTCTCATTGTTATGTCTAACCTCTTGCTCACAACAGTTACCCTCTTAGGGACATTTTGAAACTGAATTTGTAGAATGAAGAAGTGAAAATATGTTGGGAGGATATAAATCATGAGACTCGATGGTATTCAGGCTAACTATGATGTTCTAGTGGATTGGAAAGAAATAGCTAATTACCATATGTTTGATTTTTCTTAAATAATTTAGATACTTCTAATGGTAGTTTTGCCATGTGATGATTAATTATTTAATGTTACAGGACTGTGCAGTTAACTGTGGTAATTTTTCTTTGATGATTAAAAGGTCATTTGACATACATGTTTAGTAGCTTTTTTAGCTTTAAAACTGGTAAGAAACCTCTGAAATAGAGCTTGGAGGAAAAGCCGGGAACTTAGCATGGCCATTGATTTGAATGACACATTTTAGATAACTGGTTTTTAAGAAATAAGACAAAACACTGCATTGTTCCTCTGTGTTCAACTACACATTTTTGTCATCTTCTTTTAGACTGGTGTTTATTTAAGGATTAAGCCATCCTTTTCACAGCATATATAGTGACACAATTCAGGTTTGCGCTTAACCTATATTTTGCTTAGTCATTAATATTTTTGCACAGAGTTCATTAAATTTCATGAAATATAATTGACTTAGTTTTGAGTGCTAAAGAATCAATGATGGAATAGAACAGAGTCAAGGTTTTTGTGGCAAGTAGATACAAAGCTGTATTTGTGTTGGTGCCAGCAATGGAGGCAGCAGGGAATCGCCAAGAGGGCACCCAGCCAGCCTGGGATCCAAGCCTACACCAAGAGGGGAGGGCTTTGAATATGCTTTTGAGAAAGTGTACCAAAGTCAGGTGTGCAGACTGAGGTTAGGGCAGGCACATGCAGACATTAGAGGTAAGCTGCTTTGGACTTGAAGGCCCACGTTGGGACAGGAAGAAGCCCAGTTCCTTAGTACCCTGGCACAGTCAGGAGCTGAGGAATCCAGGAACTTGAGAGGCCAGAGCAGAACTAGGGCACCAAGAGCAAGGAGACACTGATAGACAGCCAACGCTGCTCTCCTGCTTTGGGAGGCTTCTTAAGTGCTTTTTTGTTAGACTCCCAGCCTCAGAGCTTGGCTTGATGAAGACTCAGTAATCTGCCACACCTGGCAAACCCTGACATGCAGTTGCTGGCATATCCACATCTGACTGGTGCTGACAGTGATTAATTATGTAGGGTGCAGCACGATACAGTCAAGTGAGGTCATGAGCAAAGTGCTGTTTTATTTGTGTTTCCTTCCCGTCTACTTCGGCATTTTAACTCTGAAATAAAGCTGAAAGGGAATTTAGCTATGAAAAGAAAAAAGCCAGGTTGGAGAAAAATCTGTACATATCCATTCATTAATTCAGTCTTCCATTCAACAAAAATTTTTTTGAATGCCTTAGTATGTAATTCCCCGAAGTGAATGAATATTCATTTATCTTTGAAATTCAAATTCTATTTTACTAATGAACAGCTCAGTGTTTTACCCGGAGGTACAGAGTTAGCAGCGGCAAAACTAATTTGGATCCCAAACCTCTTTCTTTGTGTAATCAGTTCTTCAGGTCTCTCTGTAAAGTCCTGGCTTGAACCAAAGGTGGGTTTATCTTGGCTCTGAAAGCTGTCTGACTGAGCAAGAAATAGTAATGGGATGCATAATTTATATTGAGTTGGTGCTGAGCACTTGAGAGGTCAGAATGGGAACAGACTGCCATGGTTGATATAAATTGCTAATGTCTGTAGAGTATTTTCAATGTGTTCGGCTCTGTGGTGTTGAGTGAGTCTCTTCTATTATTTTACTTAATGCAGTCCTAGTAGAATTAGGTGACCTTTGAGCAGGATTTATCTCAGAGGCCCTATAGACATGGCTACATCCTTTCCCCCAGGACTGTGACAAGATTGATCCCCTTTGGGGATTTGCTCACATACACAGTCTTCAAAAGCAAAAAAGAATTCTCACTTGGCTCAGTTCCTTGGGAACTCAGTCTGGAGATTCAGATTTTCCCTATTATACTTTAGGGTTTGTTTGTTTGTTTTTTTTGTTTTTTGTTTTTTTTTTTAGCGTTTGACAGGCAAGATGTTTTGTCTTATGTATATAAAAATTAAGTAACTGTACCAGCATCAAATATGTACTTTCAGTTGTAAAATGGTACCCAAACCAACTTTCTGGGTGCAGTAACTTAACAATTTAAAGTTGATTTTGTGCTATTTAATACAAATTTATCCCCCTTTTGTGAATAAAGGCATGCTTTTGCATAGACCACTTGGTTGCTAGAGTATTTTTATAGTTTCTAGATTGTGTGTTTTCATTTTATCTTAAGTAGGTAAGAGAAGTTTTAATAAGAAATATAGCTGAACACATTCCTCTTGATAGTGTACAATTTGGTTAACATGCTGATTACAGATTTTGCATTGGAGTTAGTTATTTAAAGAATTGTTCTTTTATATATCATCCTCAAATTACATTCAATTTAATGTTTTGTATATATCTAGGTATAGGTAGTTTTGGTAATAATAGCTTATATGCTGTTTTTTGTCCATTTAATAGGCCTCAGATCTTTTAAAAATTGAGCTAATGACAATATATGGTTGTAAGAAATAATTGAGAAATTTCCATATAGTTTACATGGTTTCTCCCAATGGTAACATTTTGCAAGACTGGTATAATATCTCGGCTAGGATACTGACATTGACACAATCCACCTTTCCCCCATTTTATTCAGGTTTTCCCAGTTTTGTGTTTATTCGTATTTAGTTCTATAAAATAAAAATAGGGAACATGTAATAAATTTGGTTGTCATCCTTGTGCGGGAGTCGTGCTAATGTCTTTGTCCAATTTTATGGTATATATGCTACAGAAGTAAGCACAGGCCCACAGACCTTAGAGTTTTTTATGAATGAAGGCTGGCTTCATGGGCCCCTGACAGAAATCCCTAGTTTTATGTTTGAATTTGTGTTTTGTAAGTGAAGTCTGACAAGATAATGGAGCCTCTGATCTGGGATAGGTTCTCTTCTGCTTTCAATTGCTTGAGTCCCACACCCCCTAGAACCCAACAGACCTGGCCTTTTCCTTCACATTCCTGTCCCACAGCTGCTGTTGGCTTTCATACCTGGCAGGGATAGGGTGGGCTCTAGAGCAAGATCCCAGGAACATTTCAGGCCTGGACTCTGATGCAGTTGTCCCCATCTAGGAGAGTCACAAGGATGCCTCAGTGGGGTAAACTTCTCACCTACTCCAATGTAGGTGCCTGATGTATCTGAGATTTTCAGTACTGCTGGGGATGGGTTGGGGTGGTGTGTCTTTGGGAAGGGAGATCCCTGACTTGACTTCTCTGCCCCTAGAAGTGCACGGAGCATTGGTCTGCAGCTGCAGGGGAGGAGAGACTCAATACCTAATGGGGGAGAGGGGGCGGTTTGTGTGTGTGTGGGGGGCCTAGCTGGCTGTTTCCTAGCACTTGCTTTGCAGATCACCCTGTGCCTGAGGGATCACAGCAGGGACTAGTAAATAAACAATGCCTTGGCAAGTTGAGAGAAGAAAC
This sequence comes from Vulpes lagopus, assembly GCF_018345385.1. Classification (NCBI taxonomy): domain Eukaryota; kingdom Metazoa; phylum Chordata; class Mammalia; order Carnivora; family Canidae; genus Vulpes; species Vulpes lagopus. Next base: position 64,599,511 of record NC_054829.1, read on the forward strand.
TGCAGCAGAAAGGAGGAATCTTGATATTTTAGTACCTTTATTATTATTATTTTTTTATATTTTAGTACCTTTAATGGAACTTTTCTCCTGTCTTTTGAACATAGGGCCCTGCATTTTCATCTTGCTCAGGGCCTGCAAATTATGTAGCCCATTCTGATAGGCATAGTGTTATCTTCAGCAATCATTTACTATACACAGTGCCCACTTGTTTTCACTGCATCATCCTATATTTGCTTCAAATTTCAGTGACATAATAAGAAGATATTCAGTGAGACTGTGTGGGGACTAGAGCAGCACAAAACCCATAATGATATAAATATGTGGTGGAAAATTACAATAAAACCCTTGCATCTTCCACTTTAATTTTGCCTCAAGGAAATGGCAAAATGCCCAGCTGGCAATAACCAGTTCCAAATGAGCTGCCAAAACTGCTAGGTGCTGAAATATATAGTTTGTTGCTCTTCCCCATTTTGGTGCTTGACTATAGGTTTTGAGGTTGGTGTTTCAAAGCCGTAGCAGGTGCCTGCCACCTGGAAGCATTTTCTTAAGTGCCTTGCTAATATCAACACAATGAGACCTATTGAAGTGTATTTTTAAATAACACTGAAGCTGCTTTACATGTGTATACATGTCTATTGAAATACAATCATAAATAGGCCTAAAATGTTTTCATCTGGAATTCAAAGGGATATGATTTGTGTCTTGGAACAATAAAGGATTCTTGTAAAAAGGAACATGCTGATGAAAAACATTTAGATAAAATTAAAATATTTGAAAAGTTTGTAAATGTCGGTTGAAGTACTGGCATAACAAAATTAGATTGCTTCACCTTAGAACCCTACACAGGGAGGTGCCTAGTAGGTACCAGGCAGCAGTGCTAGCAAGGCGGAGGTGATGGTGAAGAATAATTGTTCAGACACATTTCAATCTTGGGGGCCAAGAGACCCCTCCTGTTTCATTTGAAAGAATTACCTTAATTTTTGTACTTGTGAATACAGTTATACGTCAGATCATTTCTGGATGCAGAAAGCCAGTTCCTTGTCTCCAATTAAGGTTTTTCTTTTCCTTGAGCAAGTGGTAGAATTTTCCATGAGCATCTCTCTATATATAGTGCATTAGGGATCGGTGAATGTCAGAAGTTTCTGAGGTCAGTTCTTGTTTTAATGCTTGTCTGCACCATCTGAACTGTGTCCCAGTGCTCATCTAACCAAACAACTACTTTGTTTATAGTTCTGCCTGACCTGAGGTATACTCTGCCTGATGTGCTGGCTGTTTTCTAGCTCAGAATACATAATTCACACTGGGTCTAGCAACATGGAGTCCAGGCAGAGAAGGTTGCTTGAAATCTAGGATTAATAAGAATGTACTTGCATTGCTCGTTTCACATCCTACTCCCTCTCCCAACCCTATTGCTAGATCCCAAAAGAAGAGCAACAAACTAAACAAGCAAACAAAAATCAACACTCCCCTCTCCCCCCATTTAATAGTCTCCTCTTCTCCCTACTTTGGCTTACAAAGTTGCTAATTAGAAGCAAAATATCCAAACAATCCTGTAGGAAGAAGAAAGAGACCCAGCAGGGGACACAGATAATCTGTAAATTAGGTAATTAGTAGAAGAATAATCATGACTCTGTTGTCTTTGAGTGCTTTTTCATGGATTTGGTACTAGTAAACCATTCAAGTCCTCCTGCAGGCTGGGGAGATCCACCACTTGATCTGCTTTCCTCTCCTGGGTGTTTATTTACCCAGCACGCTCGCTGGTCTTTCTGCAGGCATCTAAGCCTGAGTGGGTGCTGCCTGTTTTCACATCACACTCTCATACGTCTAATTTTTTTTTTCCAAACATTACTTTCATTTTCTAACTGTTCTTTCTCCTGCTTGTTCTCATTTGCTATCTTGCCCTAACTTTTAAATTTTCCTCTCTCCTCTCCCTTGCACATCTCCCTTCGTTGGCAGCCTACACGGACTTGTTATCACTTTGTGGCCGTTGACACTTCCCATCAACACTGAAGGGTGCTCCTGTTCCAGAGGGTGGCGGCAGCACACCCTGGCGCCACCACACACCAACCCTGAGACCCTTAGCTCACTTCAATTCCTTGCTCCACCTCTGTGCAATGGGGATGATTATATCGTTTCTACCTGGTAAAGTTGCTGTGAAGATTAAACGAGCTATTCCGTATCACCTAGTTAGAACGACACCTGGCTCATAGTAAGTGCTTAACAAATGTTAGCCATTATTACTTAACGTTTGGTTGACTCAGTTCTGTGACTCTTGAGTCACCTGTTCGTGTCTTATTTTTCTGGCAACACCTATTCATGTCCTGGATAACTGGGGTTCCTGAGAATACATGTGGAAAATGCTACTCCTCAAGATAGGTGTAGTTAGCATTGCCATTTTTCTCAAGTCATTTTATAAGAGGGCAGATTAAGGTTGAAATTCTAGAAGTACAATTTCTCTTAGAGTCAGATCCTTCTGTCGTCAGCATCTCTCCACCAGTGTGCATGCCTCTGTGTGCTCTTTCTCCTGATGGAACAGTAATGTGTGCTGACACGTTGCTACTTCAGGTGGTCTGCTGACCAGCAGCATGGACATCGCCTGGGAGCTTGTAAAGATGTAGATCTCAGGCTCCACTGTAGACCAACTGAATCAGAATCTGCATTTTATTTTATTTTATTTTATTTTATTTTATTTTATTTTATTTATTTTTTTATTTTATTTTAAAAATTTTTTTAGAATCTGCATTTTAACAAGATCCCCAGGTAATTCATAAGTACATTACTGTTTGAGAAACATTAGGCTAATATTTCTGGGTCTAGAGTACCAAAATTTTGCCCTAGGGAAATAGAAAGTCATCAACCTAAATTCTGTTTTACAATACATAATATTGACTACTTCTACAAGTATAGCACTTTAAACCCTATGTGATTTCCTGGAAAACCTATATTGGCATTCTCTTGGGTGTAATTGTTATCGATTAATGTCATGATTAAAAGTGTAGCTTAGGTCTACTGGGAGCTTTATCTCCTGGAAAGAAAAAAAAAACTTACCTCATTGATTTGAAGCCTTCAGTCAGTCATTCTTACCTTTTCAGAAAACACTTCAGATAAATAGCAATAATCTTAGCAGTGAGAGATTTGTCTCAAGGGATAATCTTTCCAACAATGACTTGCATTGATTAAGTTCATTGCTTTTTAACTGTTCACTTTGTTGCTGTGGTAACTCCGTGTTAAAAATTAGGATGCATTTTCTTAGCTGGGATGGAGCGTGAGGAGGGTGGCCACAGAGAAGCACATTTGGGCTTCTACTACTGGTTAGACACTTGCTGACAGTCTGGTGTTCCTGATGTTTTCTGAATATTGCTTTGTTGAAATAAGGTTGTGGTAAAAGGAGGCATTGAATATGCTTAATAGCACGCAGAAGAGTCAGGCTAGTATTATGATTCCTCGTATCTCAGCCATGTATCAAGAAAGGACCTGAAGTGGTGAATTATTAGCTGGAAAACTTTGCTTTTTGAACAGTTGAGTTGTGTAAACCATGTGTTGTTAGATTGTTGCCTTGCCTTTTGTATACCTCTGTTTTTATGGGTGGGTGGAACATTTGGAAAATCCCCAGATTTCTATGGTTGTGGAGAGGGAAGACTCAGCTTGTTAGTTGGAATTTTGATTTATGAAACACTAAATGGAATGTATTAACTCATTCAGCTCTCTGAATCTTCTTTATAATTACAATGATAAATATTAATTAAAAATAGAATTTACTTGAGTTTCTATAACATTTACTGCCTCTCGTAAAGAGAGAGAGCAGAAATATAAGACTAGTATTATCTGTCTCCCATACTTTGCCTTACAAAAGTAATCTTCCGTGGGACACTTGGGTGGCTCAGTAGGTGAAAGAGTCTGACTCAATCTCAGCTCAGTTCTTGATCTCAGGGTCGTGAGTTCAAGCCCTGCATTGGGCTCCATGCTAGAAGTGGAGCCTACTTAAAAACAACAACAACAACAACAACAAACTTCTTAAAATGTAATTCAGATCATGTCTCTCTATTACTTAAGATTCCCTGGTGCCTCCCATCACACCTTGGACAGAGCACAATTCTGAAGACAGAGCTTCTGACCATTTCCTATGTGTACCTGGAGTTCTCCACTGTACCTGGAGAAATAATTGGCATTTCCCTGAACCTATGGACTTCTGACCATCCTGGTTCCTCTAACCTGCATGACATTACTGCCCTTACCACGTTTCCTTCTCTGCATAGTATCATAGCTTCAAGACTCAGCTCAACCATATCTCCTTTGTGGAAGCTTCCCGAACCCCACAGATTGTTCACCTTGTGTGTTCATACTTCTGCCATGACGTCTATCATGTTGTATTAGTCAGGGCTTTCCAGTAAAACAGAACCAGTAGAATTTGGATGTGGATGAGGGCATATAGAAAAAAGTTTATTGCAATGAAGTGGCTTATGTGATTGTAGTGGCTGTTAAGTCTGGGATCCAAAGGGCAGACTGTCAGGATGAAAACTCTCAGGCAGGAACTGATACTGCAGTCATGAGGCAGATTCTCAATTTCTTCAGGGAAACCTTTATTTTGCTCTTCAGGTTTTTTGACTCATTGGATGAGATCTACCCAGATTATTGAGGGTGATCTCCTTACTTCAGGTCAACTGATTGTAGATATTAGTCACATTTACAAAATGCCAGTAACATTTATATTAGTGTTTGATTTAAATAACTGGGTACTGCAGCCTAGCCAGGTTGGCACATAAAACTATCCATCATACATGGCATACTGCAATTATTTATGTACCTGTAATTCCACCTTAGGACTGTGTGATCTCTCAGTCATAAACAAACATTACCTTTGAGTGACTAAGATATTATTTTATAGATTGCTTAAATTGTGAAATAAAAAATACTGTTTTATCATTTATTTATATTTTTTAAAAAATGTATTTATTTTAGAGAGCACATGCGGGTGGAGGGAGGGGCAGAGGCAGAGGGAGAGAGGGAATCTTAAGTAGACTTCCCACTGAGCACAAAGCCTGACAAGCTTTATCTCAGGACCCTGAGATTATGACCAGAGCCAAAAATCAAGAGTGGGATGCTTGACCAACTGAGCCTCCCAGGTGCCCCAGTATTCCTACCATTTAGATGTACTAGTCCTTAGAAACTTGAGTCAGTCTGCCCATGATTTATAATGAAGTTCTCGACTCATATTTTGCTAATAGTTTTAAATGAAGGGAAACAGAAGCAGCAGCTTGTTTATTAAAAATAATTTACACATTCTATATTGGTAGAAATTCATTATATGCTTTATTATTAAATTTGCAAACTATGGGTATAACAGTGAAAGAAAAAGATGTGTGGAAGAATTGAGATTCAGCTTGTTTTAAAAATTAAGATCTGGGTGTCTGGCTGGCTCAGTTGGTTAAGTGTCTGCTTTTGGCTCAGGTCATGATCCCTTAGTCCCAGGCTGGAGCCCTGGGTTGGGCTCCTTGCTCAGCTGAGAGCCCTTCTCCCTCTGCCCCTCCCCACTCCTCATGCTCTCTCTCACACTCTCTTAAATAAATAAAATCTTTACATACAAATAAGAGGTCCATTTCATTTTTTTAATTATTTAAGTATGTTATTTTTATTTGCACTCAGAAAAATCCTTAGTATATATAATACTAAGTACACTTGATTAGTAAGTGTTTAGTGTCAGTTTTTCCCCATCTGTGTCACCACTGAAAAGGTAGTTCCCTTATTTTGATCCTATGTGTATATTACAAGTTTTTGAAAATATACCTCAAAACTCTTTTCTCTCAAAATTTCCAGGATTAATTAGTATATTTTGATGTTCCTTTTTTCTTATTATTTGTATATGTGTTCACATTTGCTCTTTTAGAAAACTTACTGTTTTGCCGTTACATAACTTTCAAACGACATTTCACACTTATCGTTTGAATCTCTTAATCTCACTATTTGACACCTGCATCTGGGTTCATTATTTAGGCCAAATTCAAATTGTTTAACTCAGCCTCTTTATCTTTCCTGCTACTCTATATCTACTTTTTTCCTTGGCATGTGTGTGTGTTTCTCTCAGTGACACTTGCTGAAATTTGGTTCACAACCTTTGGACTATACATCAGTCTTTCCAGATACCCCACCTGTCCCATCCAGTCAGATGTTTGGTGAATTTCAGTAATTGTCTTTTCCTGAGTGTCTTACCTTCACATCCTCTATTGTATTTAAACAACCATCTTTCCACCTTGGATTATTATTACCTCCTGGGTAGACTCTTGCAGTAAATATCATGGACTAGTCACTCTCTCCTCAAAGTTATCTCCTGTGCTCTCAACAGGTTAATTATGCTAGTATAGTTACTGTTTTAGTATTCACCAGCTTAAAAAAGAAAAAACTGGTGGCTTCCCATAGCCAGTAAGATGAAAACAAAGTGTTTTCCAATCAGGTCATTTACAGTGCTCCAAATGGCCAGATTACTTTTACAGTTTTCTTGTTCAGTCTTCCTGTGTATGGACATCAAAATTGGACTGTTTTAATCAATATGTACATTGTGTCTCCCTATCTTTGAACTTTAGCTGTGCTTTTCTCTCCATCTGGAATTGTCTACTCACAATTTTTGCCCATTAAAATCTTCCTGTCTCCTATCTTTTTGCTGAAGGGGCTGGGTCCTTTACAGCCTTCAATATACAGCGATGGCTCAAAGACCAACATTGGGGAGGAGTACAGAGAGGGCAGTGAAGACAGCCTGTCACATGACTGGCTCATTGAGGTACAGTTTTTGGTTCTCAAATTTTAAGCTCCAGAAATTTTACTTTTTCCTTCCAGCCAGAGTTGCCATAGTTCCTAGAAGATAAACTCCTGCTAATAAAACCTAACAAAAAATTGTTATGAACTAGAATGATAACTATCATTCTAGTTTATTGGTAAACTATAAATTTACCAACTTATAGTGAGTGATGTGCTTTAAGGATGGAGAGAGTATTGCCTCTCCATGCCAGGACACCTGCAAAGCAGAATCAGTAACTGGAAAGTTGAAACAGAAGAATTGGTTGGTCTTGAATGATATTCCATCTTGGTTGTGTTGGAAACCTCGTTGCCTTATTGGGTCATCTGATAAGGTTCTTTTCCTTGGATAATTTGATATAAACAATAATGGATCTTCAGGTTCTGATCTCTTATCCATTGTCCCAACTGACTGAATTACAGTTCTCCTTTACATGTTCCATTCCAGTAGTGTCATTCTGAAGATGTTTGTTGCATTGTTTTAAATTTAGCAACACTCTGTCCTTATCAATTAATTTGTAAGGTAATCCAGGTCTACAAAACCACATTTAGATCCTTCTACAGTGGTGTCTTTGGATGGCAAGTATCATATGTCGTGTGCTTCATGGCTTCAGAATGTGCCTTTTATATGAACTTACACCAGAATTCTTAAATTGGTTTACGCATTAGATGCAATTACCTTTTAATATGTTTGTATTATGGTTATTTGCAAACTGGTCTTATTTACTACATGTCAGGTCTAAATTGCTTGAAAACAGGGACTATTTTTTAAAAATTAAAAAAAAAATTTCATTTGTTTTTCTGTAGCCTCAACTATGATGATTTTGTTCTTTCTAAAAGTGAACCTTGATATTCATTCCTTTATTTACTTACTTTTTAAAAAGATTTTATTTATTCATGAGAGATGCACAGAGGCAGAGACATAGGCAGAGGGAGAAGCAGGCTCTCTGATATGGGACTCTCTCCCAGGACCCTGGGATCATGATCTGAGCCAAAGGCAGACCCTAAACCACTGAGCCACCCCGGTGCCCTTCCTTCATTTACTTATTTTTTTTCCTTCCTTCCATCGTTCTTTTTTTCCTCACTCTCCTCTGTCCCCTCCTTCCCTCTCTACATTCTTTCCTTTGTTCCCTCCACACACATTTATGAAACACCTCCTACCTGCCAGGAATACATCAATGTCTGTGACTCAGTTTTACAGCACATAGATACTAATAGTGTAGTACTACCACTCATTGATTGTCCTGAATTCTTCATCAGATCTATACAGTACCACCAAAGATATGTATAAATACACTGCCTCCCCTTATTTTGCAAATAAACAGACTGAAGTTCAGAGAAAAAAAATGACTTTCTTCAAACCACACAGTTTGTGAAATAGCTGGGATTTAAGCTCAGGATTGTTGTCTCAATTTATTCTTTTTTTCCTATTGTTTATTGATGGTCGTTGGAGACAACTTTATGGTTTAAGATAGTTAATTGTATGTGCCAACTTAGTTAGGCTGTGGTGTCCAGTTGTTCATTCAGTACTAATATGAATATTGCTATGAAGGTATTTTGTAGTTTGTATTTTGTAATAGTTAACATCCATAACCAGTTGTCTTTAAATAATAATGTGGGTGGGCCTTATCCAATCAGTTGAAGGTTTATGGAATAAAAACTGAGAAGAGATGTCAAGAATGTGGCATCAGGGTGCTTGGCTGCCTCAGTCAGTAGAGCATATGACTCTTGGTCTTGGGGTTGTGAGTTTGAGCTGTGTGTTGGGCATAGAGATTACTTAAAAATAAAATCCTAAGAAAAAAAAAAAAAAGAATGCAACATTAGCTCTTGCTGGAGTTTCCAGCTTGCCTGTTAGTCCTGTAATTTTGGACTTACTAGCCTCCTCACTCATGTGAGCCATTTATATGTATATAAATACACATATGCACATACACACACTGTTGGGTTTCTCTAGAAATGAAGATTGATTGGCTGATTAATACAGCTTCTGACAATTAAATTGACAGAAGTATTATACAAAAGTGTTAATTGCGTTATCTTTAATTTCCATATTAAAACAATTCTTCAAATTTAAAATGTACATGGCATACGGTAACTTTTTAAAAAACAGGTATAGTTGGTACCAGTGGTCTTAATCAGGTAGGGAGCAAGTGTGGAGAAGGAAGAAAAAGAATGAGGGATTGTATTGTTTTCCTAAACTGACTGAAACAGAGAGTTGAAACAACCTGAAGATATTCTTGTGATACCTTTAGGGAAACATTTATACATTTGGTAAAGACTTAATTTCAAAAAAATCCATCAATGACAATAACAAAAATAAAGCTATTTCTTTCTTTTATATTTGAAGATGGCATGTGTCTATATGTAGAGTTTATAGTGTTCACAGTTTTACATTTGGGTTTTATAAGGTGCAGCAAATCATACATTCTCCTGAGACACGGTCTTTCCAAATAAGAAGACAGACATGGAAAAGGAAAGAGTAATGATTTTAGGATTGCAGTAAAAAAGTAATTTCCTTGTTAGACTCCAAGTCATATAGTCAATCCAAAGATGTTTTCTGTTTCTTTGTTTACTGTAAATCAAAGATAACACTCTAATAAACCCCAAAGTCCAAAATACAGACTTTTGTTAAATAAAAATTGGACCAAAATATAGGAACAAAGTTTTAAACTAGTGTGAATACTCTGCTTTATTCCCCCTGTGCCTCTCCTTGGGACAGTATATCACAGTAAAATTATTGGAAATACAGTTAGTAGTAGTAATGCTCTACAAAGTCACTTCAAACACTGAATTAGCAAATATTGAATCATTCATTGCTCCTAGGGGAAATAGAGTGTTAGTTCCTGTGAGCTTCTGGTCACATTTTTGTTTACCAATCAATGCACAATCCTGCTTATGTGTGTTTAAGACGCCTTGTTTAATATATTCATGGCCAACAGTATTATAACTCAAGCCTGATCTAACCCACATATTTTCTTCATAAGGCTCATCACAGCCTTCTTACACTTGGAACACTAGACGGCTCTTCAGTATTATGCTTGGGGGCCATTTTAACTAACAAAATCACCAATGAGAAGCACAAAAAACAAAAAAGGTGGCATTTACTAGACTGAGATAAGCACACTTGTTTACAGTATGAGAGCTGAAACAAGGCATAGTGTCAGCTGGGGAGGTGCACACTGGACAACTCAGAAATTTTGCCACTCTGTAAATGATCCAGAAATGTCTGTGAGTAACCTGTGATTATTGATTAGGGGGTTACAAATACAGATTAGCCGGAAGGCGAATTCACAAATTCAGAATCTGCAAATAATGAGGATCTACTTTAAACAGTTTGTATCTTTCTGGAAGATACATATATTTGTGGGTAAATAGCCTCCTGGGAAGCCACTATGTGAGAGAGTACAGTGCTGTCCAAGTTATTGGGCTACTAAACATTTTATGTTCATTTGCAAGATTCTTTAATAAACATTTTTAATCTTTGCTACTGCAGTCTTTTAGGAAGAGAAAATCAGTCCTGTAAATAAACAGATCTCCAAATATGGCAATAGGATTTTCTCAGGAAACCCTGAGCAATTTCAGGTGTTTGTTTGGATCCACTAGCAAGTGTAATAAAATCAACACAAATAAACACGGAATCAAAATCTGAGCAAAGTAGTTTGTCATCTTTTCCAAAATATTAATGGAGAAGCAGTTTGTTTTCTTTCACCAAGATTTATGAAGTCAGTTCATTAGCATATCACGTGTTTAACCATGTTAAAACAATTGCTTGTTTAATTGAAGTTTTCACCTTTTGATGATTTTTATCATAATGAAATTTGCCAAGAAATTAGCAAGTCTACAACTTTGATTCTCACAAACTGTTTATGTACTTTGAGGTTGATGCCAATCCTTCAATTCTTTATTTGTGAAACACTTATGTGCAAATTTCTGTGCTTAAAAGTCATGAATTATCAAATCAGGGCTTTTCTTGGCTTAACCAGCTGCCACATCATGGAGGTACCCCGACCCAAGAAGGAGGAGTAAAAGGGAGATGTCATTTATAGGTACTGAAGCAAAATTAGAACTCAAGGGCAGAGACAGTAGATCAGCTGAACTATTGGTGAAATTATTACCAAAAAAAAGAGAAAGAAAGAAAAAAGTGAAAAAGAATCAGTGATGTGGAAGATGATTTGAGTATTTTATTGTGAATGTTTCAACCACTAGACCATTGCACCCTGAAAGAAAAGATGGGTTGTTATTTCTTTATTTTGAAAAGATATTGCAAGGCACTTTTCTTAGCCATATCATAAATTAGAATGAGAGAAAATAGATTTATATTATAGCAACTAGAATTCAGTTTTTACTAGTGCAAGGAGACCCTACCAGAGGACTTTGGTTATGAATATTTATAACCTGAAATACATATAAGAAGTAAATTAGAGAAATTAGCATTGGCAATAATCATATTCATATAGTGACACTCTGACTTGGAGAGAATTATATTAGGTAGTCAGAAAACTTAAGCCTATTGCTGCTTGAAATTATGTATATGTGGATCCTTACTGTTCTGGGCTTGAATTTGAAAGACTCACTCATCAAGATTTTTAGACACATTATATTTGCTTTTGCAAATTAGAAGCTCCAACCACAGATGCAAGTGTACATTGCCATGTGTGGAATTAATGCTTCAGACATCTTATGAATATGCATGTGTATTTTGGTGGCGCTTCTGCTACATAAGTCTGAAAAGCAGTGGGAAGTGGGTGTAACTGCGTGGAACTGCATATTGCTGTCAGGAAAGTGCAGTTCTCAAAGAAAAAAAAATTACAGGGGCAAATTTTCATATCAGATGTGTCTTCAGAGACAAAATTTTCCAAAAGTGAATAGCTGATATTTGTCCATTTTAATTAAATTAAAATTTCTGCTGACATTTTCACAGCATAACAACTTGGAAATGTTCTGAGGACAATGCTCCATATTTAAGTGTGCATACATCTTCATGATGGTTTCTGGGATGCCTTAATTATTAATATGAGGTAAAATTTGGATGATATTTTGTTCTGTGGTTATAGTTGTTCCTGATTAAATGTCTCTATTAATGGTATGAATGGGTTGAGTTCAGCTTAAATTTTAATGTAAGGTTTAGTTTCTATATGTCACCTGGATTTTGATATTAATCAGCGATTACCTCAAAATTATGTTTGTTTCAGCAAAGGAATACAGAGTAAATAGTAATGCTATTCCAATCCCTTCCTCTTTGTGGTCCCGAGGCCTACATCATGGTACCTGGTAAAGTGAGGAGGAAGAACAGGAAAGCTAATGTGACTGGCTGCTCCTGCAGTGAGGTGGTCTGTCCAGTAGTGGACATGGCTGAGATCCTTCGGCTCAGTGGGACAACAGGTCTGAATCCATGTGAGTGTGGCCCCATGGGTAGTTCAAATTAATTACCCACTATGGTTCTTGCAAAATGGCTTCTTTTGTAAAAGTTGTAGGTATTCTGAGAAATCTTGTTACTCTATGTGGCTAAAGCAGGATTAGATTATATTTACATACAATTCTGATACTTCAGACATTTAAATCATTCCTTTCAGAACACAATTTGAACATTAAACTGGAGATAGTAACATCACCCCTATAGCTCATTATTGAGTTAAACTCACTGCATTTGACCAATTAATAAATATCAAAGAGATTTTAAATTCATCACTCACATGAAATCTGTTTACAAGGCATACCAATAGCCTTCCTAAAAGGTAACCTGATACAGCTTTGCTTTTTAACCTGTTCTTGGAATAGTGATCATCAGGGGGTTACCCATTACCCTATTATGACGGAAAAGAACAATTGACCGTTGCATTTTATTAGTTAGAATCCCTGTACATTTTAATCACTTTGAAAATAAGATTGTCCTAATTGAGGGTCACGTTTTCTAGAAAAACATATTTCCCTCTGTTTAGCTCAAGTCATCATTTCTCAATGAATTTTCCTCATTAGAGCTTTTGATTGGATTAGGGGAATGTGTTGTTTAAGAAATTTAGAAAAAATTAAAGATTTTCACTTGTCTTAAAAACAACCAAAAACCCCCTTCTTGCATCTACACTTCTCTGTTTCTCTAGCCATTCTTTGTTGCCCTTGGGATTAAAATTTAACAAGTCTATACTTGTCTCTTTTTTACCTTGAGCTATGTCTTAAACATACTTTAATCCACTGTTATCCCCACCACTCCTCCAATAGTCTGATTAGGTTCAACAGTGACTTCCAAGGTCTTATAACTCTTTGTCATTGTTTGGTCTTTATCTTACCTGACTTACCCCAGAGCAGCATAGACAGCACATCTACCCCTCTGCCCATAACTCACTTGTTCCTTGCTCTCTTTCTCTAGACCTCTTCACGTCACAGTACCCCAGGGATCAGTATTTGGTTTTTTTCTCTTTTCTCTTTGTGCTTATTATTGGAGATCTCATTCAGTCTCATGACATTAAATCTCATTTATAGGCTGATGACTGCCAGATTGATGTCTTTATACCAGAACTTTATCCCAAACATTCAATTTTCCTATTTCACAAGTTATAGGAATTTCTGGTCCTACATCCAGAAATTGTAATAGACCAGTTTTGCATCTTCCACCAAAAAGAAAAAGCCATCTATAAGATGATAAATAAAGATGCAATTTAAAAACTTTGATATTGTTGTAATTAAACATTCATTTTAATTTCCCTATTCAGGAGTTGGGGAATGTATTTCAGATATACAAACTAGAATCACTCAATTCAGGAAAGCACATCATACACGTTTAAGTGATTTTTATGCATACTTGTTGATTTCTATTTCATATTTAAGGTTATTTACCTAACAAACTAATTCATGCCAACATAATATACCATGTAATCCTATTGGGAGATATCATTTAGCCAGAGAAATCATTTGCTTGCTTAGAAGTGTTACAAATATGCATATTACTGTTATTTATATATCAATAGATGAAAGAAGAGTGTAGCATTTATAATTAAGTAAGAAACACACATACTAATATGACCAGCTAACACATTTAAAATGATCTTAGATTATGCTTATTTTGCTTGCCTTCTTTTGTAAATGTTCTTATTTTTGCCTATCTACCAATTAAAAAGTTAACTGTTTTAACCAAGCCAAAAATTGAATTTTATGACCTAAATATGCAGTTCACACACAGCATACTTCTATATTGTTAAGCTTAAAAATGTTCCAAATGATAATAGTGAGCATCCTAGAACATTTTGTGTTCTGCTAAGTGTCTCGAATGATTGTTTTAATACCTAGATTTTGGCAGTATTCCAAATTATAACATTTATCATTCTTACCTAATTGGTCAATTTTACTATAGTTTCCCACTGGAAAAGAACTCTGATTTGAAAGCAGTTTCAGACAGTTTAAGACAGTTTCATTTCAACCATAAAGTCACTAAAATGTATGTTCATTCCTTTTTTTTAAAGATTTTATTTATTTATTCATGAGAGACACAAAGAGAGGCAGAGACACAGGCAGAGGGAGAAGCAGGCTCCTTGCAGGAAGCCTGATGTGGGACTTGATCCCAGCACTCCAGGATCATGCCCTGGGCGGAAGGCAGGTGCTAAACCGCTGAGCCACACAGGGATCCCAAACATATGTTCATTCCTAAGTTACACTACTACTGCTCATGCTGAAGAAAGGACAAAAGATTCCAGAAATGTTTATTAGAATTTATTATATGGAATTTAAGTGAGAATATAACGAGAACATGAGTTATTTATTTAATACACGTGTTGCAAAACTGAGGTAAGAATATAGAGGTAGATTAACTTTTTCTATATCTCATGTAATTCAAAAACAAGAAGACATATTTACTGTATAAAATAGATGAAAGGTAATTAAATGCATGTACATAAATAAATATATTTAAAATAAAAAGAAGAAAAACATAAAAATAGACAAAAGCAAAATAGCTTAGGGTGACATTTTCTGGCTTCCCATATTTAGATTCTTAACAAATTTTTTAAGAATATTATTGAAGAGTAATTGACATGCAATTCTGCATTAGTTTCAGCTATTCAGCTTAGTGATTTGATGTTTATAATCAAATCAGAATGGCTACCCCACTAAGTCTAGTTACCATTTGTCACCATACAAAGTTTTTATATTCTTGACTATATTCCCTATGCTGTACTTTATGTCTCTGTGACTGGTTTTCTATAATTGAACATTTGTACCTCTTAATCCTTTTCACCTGTTTTGCCCACCAACCTACCTACCTCCCCTCTGCAAACATCAGTTTGTTCTCTGTATCTATGAGACTGTTTCTCTTTTGTTTGTTTTGTTTTTTAGATTCCATATGTACGTAAAATCATACAGTGTTTTCCTTTCTGTCTGACTTACTTCGCTTAACATAATATTCTCTAGGTCCATCCATGTTGTAGCAAATGGCAAGATTTCATTATTTTTTATGGCTGAGTGGTATTCCATTGTGTATGTACGTATGTATGTATGTATGTATATACACAACCACATCTTTATCTGTTCATTCATCATTGGTTACATGAGTTGCTGCCATATCTTGGGTATTGTAAGTAATGCTGCAATGGATGTGGGAGTGCATTTATCTCTTTGACTTAATGTTTTTATTTTCTTTGGGTAAATACCTGGTAGGGAATTACTGGATCATATAATAGTTCTATTTTTAATTTTTTGAGGAACCTTCATACTGTTTTCCATAGTGGCTGCACCAATTTAAATTCCCACCAATAGTGCATTGGGGTTCCCTTTTCTCCACATCCTCACCAGATTTTATTTCAGATTCTCAATAAATTTAATGGTTTGATGAACGATTGGATAGACTTGGTGGCTAGAAAATTGATATTGATGTCATTTACAGAATTAATGAAAGTGTGTAAGGTGATATGCAAAGGGAGATATTCAGAGAATGAAAATAAATTTTCATGTAAATGAAAACACAATTGTGAAAATTGTGCATATTACTATCTATCTACTAAATCGTTAAAGAACTAAAAATTATAAATCCATTTTAGGTGAGTCTATAGGGACATGTATGAATTCACACAATGATAAATTGGAAAAATTTATCCTTGTATTTTGAGGGCAACAAATATGGTCATTCCTTTGATTCTGTCATTTGGCTTCTATTTCTGAGACTCTTCCTTGAGAAAATGATTCCAAAATAAAATACAGTGGTTGAGGCAGAAAGAGGAATATCTGTTTTTTTTAATACTGATTTATGAAGATAGAATATAGATTGATGAACAACTATGTTCAAAATAAATAAGTAAATCAGTGTACAGCATTTTATCTCCATGGTGATTATAAATACCTAACGTGTATGTAGAAGGGGAATGAAAGGAGTAGGCCAAAAAAAAAAAAAAAAAACAGAAACAAAAAACCCATAATTGATAATGTTATTATATGTTATTTACTGTGAAAGGAACTTTATAGCTTCCTCACTAATTTAAATTTCAAGTTGAAATAATTATTGTATATTCATGCTTTAAAAAGGAATACAATAATTTTTATATTCTAAAGTATATTCTATATAGCACAGTGTATCCGATAAGTCATGGCCCTTATTCCTGTGAATAAAATTAAAAATTGAAAACAGTCTAAAATAACTTTTTGAAATTCTGAACCCCTTTTTGGAAAACCAGCATGTTAACCTCAAATTACAAGTTGGATTTGAACCTAAAACATCTGTTAATACATCTACATTTTATGCCAACAAAACAAACTTCATCACTATTCACAGCAGAAATTTGCAAACTGCTAATAAGCTTGGTTTAAAGTGGCCACAGTAAAAATCTGTTTTGGATGGAACATGTGATATTAGTAAATTCAGAACAGAACCTATGAATTGTGATGTTTAGGAAAGGCACTGTTAATAAAAAAAGAAAGAAATGGTACTGTTGTAGCTTACTTATTTGATCATCTGTCTTTAACTCTTCCATTAATGCAAAAGATAGCTCTTCATGGAATAAACATAATGTTATATGTTTAAGAAGAAATCTAATCAAATTTTACATCTCATTTCTGTGGCTAGACAGTAGCTATGGCTAATTTAAAACCCACTGCTGTAGTAGTGTCACATAGGAGTTCTGGAGACCAAGTTCATTTTTTTTAAAGCTTAAGAAAGTAAAACAAACAACAAACAAAACCCAGAGACAGAGCAAAAGACCAAACTTGTACTTGTTCCTATTTGAATCAGAAATACCCACTGTTCATGAATATGATTAACTTGAACATTGCTCCTATGTAAGTGAAGGAAACCAAATTGTTCAAAGAAAATGGTGTTTTTACCTCCCAACTTCCCATGAAACATACATTGAAAAGGTAGCTGTGGGAATTAGGGTCACAAATATCTTAGAACAAATTGATTCTTGATAGTGGCTTTTGCTTTCTTTAAGGAGAACGTGTATCGGATTTACCTGAAAGGGTAGGGGGGGGGGGATGAATAGATGAAGTATTTCTTGAGTTATTATAGTATGGATGATTTTAGAATAGTTTGCTTCTCTTTTATTTTTCCTGTAGACATTTTTTCCTGCCAACATTTTAAAGATGACTACTATATATGAGATATGAAATTGGATGTCTTTTAAAGTGCAAATTCCATTTTCTATTCTGCAGAAACACCTACCATTTAAATAAAATTACAGTGCTCCTATGATCAAAAAATAGTCTTTTGTTACCCTTGTATATTTATGCATATTTTGCTTTTATTTTAGCCACAAGAACTTTTTTTCAGTTTTGGCAGCACTAATAATCTGCAGATTGTCATCTTTTCCCATGTTGCAAGTGTAAAGTCTTTTAAAAAGAATTTGATTTGTAGGTATCTGTATATTGCCATTATTTTTTCCTGTATGCTTTTAATGCATTCCTTTTTACAATTAGATCACTTTTGATCTAGTGAGCATTAGGGGAATGTTTGACTTTTTTAAAGCAGTGGTTTCAAATTGGCAGCACTTTAGTATTGGCTGCTTTCCTCAAACCTTGCTAAGTGAATTTGAATTTTTTTTTCTTGTCTAGTTTCCATCATGTCATTGCTTTCTTCACAAGTATTGCTGTGTCCAGGTATTTGGAAGTTGGTAGCAAGTTTCTATATGGATAGTAGGCATTTTTGTTTTGCCTGAGATCTTCAACAATTTCCATGTTCTGGCACTTAAGACATTTTACCTGTTTTCCTGGCAGCTGTTGTCATTGGACGACAAAATTATCCCCCCCCCCCCCATTTTTTGACCGACTTCTAAGGTCATCAAATTTTAGCATCCTGGTTGAAATTTCACAAGCCCAAGCTATGCCAAGGGTTGGCCTTGGAAACTTTAAACATTGAATAAAATTATTTTCCACAAAGGAATCACTCATGATAAAATTTGAGATAAATTGATATGTGAGACATTTGTAACATTATTAATATTTGATAACTCACTATACTAAGAAGGTATCCATCTCATCCTACCTAACTCTATAGGATTACAGTGTGAAATATGGACCTTCCGACCTTGTAAAAGATACTTCATTTTTAATGCTATTTCATGTTGTAGTGTATACTTGGTATTAAAACTCATTTGTTTGCTAATCTTACCGTGACTTAAATCTGAAGTATAAAAAAAGAAAGAAATGGTACTGTCATAACATTAAAACATAACATTAAATGGCATAAGAATTTTGAAATTTTTAAGATTTTATATTTTTATATTAGAACACAATTTTTTGTACTTCGAAGGGACTTTTTATAAGTTATCTCACTGGGAGGAAAATATAGGCAGAGCTTCACTTTTCTGATTAATGACATGAAGGTGATGTATATTTTTCATAGAATTAGAATTAAAGCAAATGTACCTTTAGAATGGCAAAAACTAAAAATGATTTATTATTCTCAGTGTTGGTGAGGATGTGAAGGAACTAGAACTCACCAAGGGGTGTTTAGTCACCTAAACATGTGAACTCTTATACACTGCTACTGGAAATATCAAATGGATATAATCACTTTGGAAATCATAAATTTAGCAGTTTCTTAAAACATTAGACAAATACCAAAATGTGCAAATATCAATAGTAGCTTTGTTTGCAGTAGCTTCACACTAAGTGTAACCAATGTTCAACAACATGTGAATGTATAAAGAAAGCTGTTGTATGTCCAGATCCATATGATGTAATAATACTTGGCAATAAAAAGGAATGGAGTATTGATATCTGACACAGCATGGAAGAATCTCAAAAATAATTATACTGACTGAAAGATCATACACACAAAAAAATTAAATAATGTGTGATTTCATTTATGCAAAACTCCAGAAATATAGTTTAATCCATAGTACCGAAGAACAGATCAATGGTTGCCCAGAATCAAAAGGTGAGGAGGAATGAGGGAGGAACTAGAAGGAATGTCGGGAAGTGATGAATTTGTACCTACTTTAGTCACTTTGGGCTGCTGTAGCAGAATACCATAGACTGGCTGGCTCAAGCCTTAGAAATTTATTTCTTACAATTTTGGAAGCTTGAAATTTTTTATTTCATTTTTTTATTTGTTTTTTAAAGGTTTTATTTATTTGTTCATAAGAGACACACAGAGAGCAACAGAGACATAGGCAGAGGGAGAAGCAGGCTCCCTATGGGGAGCTTGATGCAGGGCTAGATCCCAGGAGCCTGGGATCATGACCAGAGCCAGAGGCAGATGCTCAACTGCTGAGCCAGCCAGGCACCCCAAGGCTTGAAAATTTTAGATCATGGTGTCAGCTTGGTCAGGTTCTGGTGAGGGCCCTTTTCTTGTTTTGCAAATCTGATCTTCTCATTGTATCCACATATGGGGGAGAGAGAGAGATCGTCTCTCTCATGTCTTTTCTTACAAGGGCATCTATCCCATTCATGAGGTTCTACCCTCATAGCCTAATCGTCTCTCACCTCCTAGTACCTTCATGCTGGGGTTTAGGGCTTCACTGGGGGAGGACACAAACATTTAGTTCATAGTAGTTTCTTTGGGATGGTGCATATATTCATTGTTTTGATTTTTATAATGATTTCAGTGGTACATTTGTATGTCAAAACTTATCAAATTGTGTACTTTATAGGTCAGTTATACCTTAGTTAAGGTGTTAAAAAACTAAAGTTCACACACATAAAAGCACCTACTATTTTACTTGGGAAATGAGACTTTTATGATACGTGGTATTAAATCAAAGTGATAAAAATGATGATGTGGGAGAAAATCAGAGACAGTTTTATTTCTACTGCAAGGCCGAAAGTGGTTAAACAATAGTTTCACTTTGGGTGAGTAAAGTGGCTGTGTGTATTGGTATATACAATGGTTCTATTTTTTTTTTTTTCTATTTTTTTAAATGATTTTATTTATTTATTTATGAGAGACACTGGCAGAGGGAGAAGCAGGCTCCTTGAGGGGAACCCAACGGGGAACTTAATTCCAGGACTTCAGGATCACTCTCTGAGCTGAAGGCAGGTGCTCAACCACTGAGCCACCCAGGCAGCCCTATACAATGGTTCTAATGTATTTTTGTGTGTTCATTCATTGAAGGCACCCTCACCGAGGTGTGATTGTTTAGTCACCTAAACATGTTGTTCACATGTGTGATTAAATACAGTAGCAGAGGGAGGGTGGTGGGGTGATAGGTTAAATAGATGAAGAGGTTGAAGGAGGGCACTTGGTATGATGAACACTGGGTCTTGAATGGAAGTGTTGAATCACTGTAATGTGCCCCTGAAAATTATGTTACACTGTACAGTAACTAGCTGGAATTTAAATAAAAGTTAATAAGTAAATAAGTAAATACAGTGGCAGGTCATGGAGTCTTCAAGTGGCCTCTGAATTTGGGGCTCACTGAGATGTCCCAGACTGAAGATGAGTTATGATTGAGAACTGTGGAGAGATGCAGAAGGGCAGAACTGAGCAATTTCAATGGCTTCATGCAAACTGGAGAATTAAGAGACCTAATTATGACTGGAGTTGCCATACTCACCCCTAGCTCTTCTGTTTCTTGCAAGTAACATGGCAACATCCATTCAGATCTCAAATAATGTATTAGAGTAGGACAACCAGAAATGCCCTGGGGGAAGCATACACTTTAAGCCTCTGATGAGGAGATTCTGTGACAAAGTCATGATAATGATAGTGAAACAGACTGCTACAAACTCTCAGGTCCTTTGTTGTTATTCCTGAAATGATAGATGGATGACTTCTATCTGCTTCTATTCATAATATATACTAGATATGCTTGGTCTGGAAGAGTAGGAAGGATCTTGAGCTGAATGATTGAACTGTTTTGTCATTGTCATCATCATCATCTTCCTCCTCCTCATCATTGCTTTGTTGAATGGTTGTTATGCCCAGTGCTTTTCAGACATTTAACTTTCACAGTAACCTTCAGAGAAGACTTTCCTGAAAGCCTTTCCTCCCATCCCTCTTCCCCAGATTAAGTCAGAACTTCATTTTATGTGGTCTCATAGCATCCTGTACATCTCTCTAATGCTTATGACTGTTGTAATCATATAATGGATTGCGTAATTAGTTGATTAATATCTATATCCTCTCTGAGATATGAAACTAGATATGTCTTATTCATAGCATCTTGTATATCCTTGAAACTTAATGGGGTGAGTGAATGAATAAAATATCTTCATAACACAAATTTTATGACATGGCAATAAAGGCCCTGTAATACAGTGATTTCAAGTTTTCTATAAGATGCTTAGAAATAATTTTAATTTAATTTTATTTTATTTTATTATTTTATTTTTTTAATATTTTATTTATTCGTGAGAGACACAGAAAGAGAGAACCAGAGATGCAGGCAGAGGGAGAAGCAGGCTCCATGCAGGGAGCCCGGTTCAGGACTTGATCCCGGGACTTCAGGATCATGCCCTGAGCCAAAGGCAGATGCACCTAACCGCTGAGCCACCCAGGCGTCCCAATAATTTTAATTTTAAACAAATAAAAAAACACAACAGAAATATGAGCCATGAGATTGAAAACAAACATATAAATTGTTTTTTATGTTGCAGATCAGTCAAATCAGAGAGAAAAATCCCCTGAGGGTAGCTATTTCCAGGGATTGTTAAACTCAATTGATGAGTATCTTTGTCAATGAGGCATCACCCCCTTTTTTAAAAAAGTAAAAGTAAAGACATAGTGATATTTATGGCATGTGATCAGCATGTTGTTGAATAAATTATGAATCTTCTGTTACATTACAGCTGGCATGGTAAAAACTAAGTGATTTTTGGACTTTATCCATAATATACATCTTTTTGTTGTAAGTTGCTCACTCAGCCAAGCACACATCACTAGCAAGTATGACTTTTATGATATACATCATTAAATGCAACATACTTAGATGATGCTTCTAACTGGTTTTCATCCTTATTATTAAATAAATAGTGAAGAATTCCCAAACAAAATATGGTAGAATGCAATTTAAATATTAAAATTGTTCAAGGGAAAGATTTATAGTTATAATTAATTTCCTTACCTAAAATAAAATCTTAGTTTACATTCTGTTTCAGAAGTTTGTTGTTGTTGTTGTTGTTGTTGTTAGTAATACTCACAACTTGGGAAACATCATTAAAGTAAAATAGCCCACAAGGTAAGGCAAATTCCTGAAAACATGTTTGTGAATCAGACCAGAACATGATTCTTCAAGTGCTCTTGCAAGCAAAACACTTGACTAAGACACAGAGAAGCATTGTCTCTTAGTGTTCAGAAATGTCACATTTTATTTATTTTTAAATTAAAAATTATTGAAGTATAATTGACATACAATGTTTTATGAATTCAGATATACAGTATAGTGATTTGACAGTTTTATACATTATATAGTATATATAGTTCTAGTTATATAGTATGTATAGTTCTATACATTATATAGTTTTGGAACTGGAAGTTTATGCCTCTTAATCCATTTTATCTATCTCCCATCCACCTCTCCTCTGGCAACCATCAGTTTATTCTCTGTATTAAAGAGTCTGTTTGTTTTTGTTTGTTTGTTCATTTGTTCTGGTTTTTTTTGATTCCACATATAAATGAAATGATATGGTGTTTGTCTTTGTCTTATTTCCCTTAACATAATACTCTCTAGGTCCATTCATTCATGTTGTAGCAAATGTCAAGATTTTATTCTTTTTCATTGGTGAGTAGTATTCCAGTGTGAGTGTGTGTGTGTGTGTGTGTGTGTGTATCTCCTATCTTTTTTATTTGTTCATTTATGGATGGACGCCTGGGTTGCTTCCATATCTTGGCTGTTGTAAATAGTGCTACAGTGAACATAAGGTCACATATATATCTTTTCAAATTAGCGCTTTCATTTTCTTTGAGTATAAACCATATAGGAGAATTACTGGATCATATGGTATTTCTATATCCAAAATATATTAAAAAATTGTATAAACAACAAAAAAGCAAAAAATTTGATTAAAAAGTGGACAAAAGAGCTGAATAGACATTTTTCCAAATACAAACACATGGCCAACACATTTTCATTTTTATGAAAATCACTAATCATCAAGGAAATGCAAATCAAAACCACAGTGATATACTATCTCAAACCCAGTCAGAATGGCTAGTATCAAAAAAGACAAGAAATAACAAGTGTTGATGTGGTTGTGGAGAAAAGGGAACTCTTGTGTACTCTTGGTGGGAACATAAATTGGTACAACCATTATGGAAAGCAGTAAAGAGGTTCCTCAAAGAATTAAAAATAGAACTACCATATGATCCAGTAATTCCACTAATTTAAACATATGTATGTTCACTGTTACTTTAGATTATCACTGATAACATCTCTTGTTTATCCAGAACCTTCTCTAAAGATTTCAGTCTTCAACTGGAAAGCATCATGGTACAGTGTCTTAGGAAAACAAATATTTTCAGATCTTCAATGAAGTAAGCACTTAAAGAATGTATTATAGACCTTTTTCTGGATACACAAACCATCTGGATATTCTTGACAAAAGGAAAAAATGATCTAATCAAAGAGGAAGAATATACAACAACCACTTCATACAAGTAGTAGCCAAGTGAATCATATACCTCAGTGCATTTTCTAAAAATATTCACAAATGTTATACAATGGTCTCCTTTTAAATATTGTTAAGGAATGATGCACTAACTGCTCTTTTCCCCCTGTCAAGTTAACTTTGGTAAAATTGTGTACTGTGACTATGTTATAGAAGTGTTCCTATAAACTAAAATCTCTGAATATGCAATACACAAAGTGAACTTAAAAGATGTTTCAGGGGTTACTTGGTGGCTTAATTGGCTAAGGCATACAACTCTTGATTTTGGTTCAGGTCACGATCTCAGGATTGTGATATCAAGCCCCAGGTCAGGCTCCATGCTAGGTGTGGAGCCTGCTTGAGATTCTCTCTGTCTCCCTGTCTCTCTGTCTCTGTCTCTGTCTCTGTCTCTCTCTCTCCCCCTCCCTCCCTCTTTCCCTCCCTCCCTCTTTCCCTCTGCCCCACCACCCACATTTCTCTCTCTACTTCTCTTAAAAAAAAGTATTTAAAAAATCTTCCTACTCTCACCTGGTTGGTGGTGGACATTTGTATTTTTTTTAGATCCTCTTATATTTTGGGAACTCTAATATTTTGAGGCAGAGTCCTCAGCCATTACCAAGACTGAAAACCCCTTCCCAGTCTTTTTCGTAACTCATCATAGCTAGATCCACTTCAGGCTTGTTTAATAGGGGCCTCCGTGATGATTCTGTCAGTTGGTGGCTGCAGGAGAAAGTTGTGGCGGTTGACTGATGACAGTGTCTAGCAGTGTCTTGTTATGGGCTCGCAGGCTGGGGGTCACTGTCCAATGGTGGGGCCTCTTCTGTCTTGTAACTTGAGGCATTTTGTGACTGATGAACTTCCTCAGGCTCTCTGGTCCTCTCAAGATTCTGCAAACTATTCAGATATATTTAAGTAAATTCCTTATCTTCATAAATTAGACAGAATTTGCTTCTGCTGCTTCTACCTAAGAACACTCAATGATACAAACTTTTCTATCCAAACTTTCAACAAATCACACTCTTTCTCATCTCTATTAGCATGATAACTACAGCTTCTTGGTAAAGTCTTTTCAGTCTTCTTCCATGATTTATCTTTTAGAAACCTCTCTTTAAAACACAACTGCTCTCTGCTGCTTTCCTGTGGAGCCCCAAATACTTCCTCAGTATCTTCTGAATGTTATGAAGCTTTGGAATCTGATGGACATGTGCTCCCATCCTACTTTTTCATATTAGATTGTGTCACTATGAGCAAGGTAATTCATTTCCCCCATGCGACAGTTTTCTGATCTTTGAATGGGGGATAATCACCTATAACATGTGCAAGTGTTATGGATATGTAGTTAAATGACACACGAAGATGCAGAATAACATGGACTGCCTGGGTTTCAGATCTGGATTCCACCATTTTTTTTTTTTTTTTGCTTTAATGAAGTATTTTATTTTTTAATGAAGTATTTTAAATATAAACTTGGCACCTTTGTAAAACATACAAGAAATTAAAAAATATGGAACGCTTCACGAATTTGCGTGTCATCCTTGCGCAGGGGCCATGCTAATCTTCTCTGTATCGTTCCAATTTTAGTATATGTGCTGCCGAAGCGAGCACTGGATTCCACCATTTTATAGTTCTGTGAACCCCTGCAACTCACTTGACTTTATGGTGCCTCCATTTCCTCAGCCGTAAAATGGTGATGGTACCTAATTCTTGCATGTCATAGGCTTAGAAGAGAATCTGGCACAGTGAGCTTTTAGTAAGTGTTAATACTATTCTTAATAGTATTCTTAATAGTAAAACATTCAAGTAATAGTAAAACATTCAAGTAATGGTATCAGTGATTTTAAATCCTCCCCTTCCTCCCCTTCCTCCTCCTCCTGCTTATCTTCCTCTATTATTGCCACTAATACTGACGTGCACACTTTCTGCAGGTATTATTTAATAACAAAGCAAGAAAAAAAATCGTGAAACATTCTTCTAAATTCCAACTCTAGCCAAGTACTTTAGGCTTATTATAATCTTATCCATTTCCCTCTTCTTCAGTCTCATCTCTGGTCATACACATCTCATTCTCTCGACCACATGCCGCATTAATGATCATTCCCTCTTTGTTTTCTTGCCCAATTCCACTTTCTGTGCTAATAGAAAAGGTTTCTGATTCTGTGATTGGTTCTCCCATGAGATTATCCACATTCTATTTTTTTCAAGATTTTATGTTTTGCCTTTACTGAGAAGCTTTTCACATATACTCCAGCTCAATTGATCCTTTCTTTCTCTGATCTAATATTTGTGGCCCATGCAACCTAACCCATCATTGCTCTACTGTTCCTTATGAATCTAAGTTTGTGTCTTTCTGGCTTGAAGGATGAAGTCCCATGTGGTGGCTCTCTTACTCCTGGTCACAATAGTTGGTTTTTGTGGAACACATAGCCCTGAATTAGTCACTTTGGAGTAATTTCCAGGTTGTGTGAGTGTATCTTGTTGTCTCATGTATAGTTTGTGGTCCCTTATCAACTTACTCTCTCAAAATAGAGGAAAATCAATTTTAATAAGCAATGGTCAAAACTAATGAAAACTTGCAGTAAGTTGTGCTTCATATTTAGTCAAATGTGATTGAATTATATAACTATATATAAATATATATAAGCATTTATATAAATTTATATAGCATTTAATAAGTATATAAATGCTTATATATATAAACAAAGCACAAATATATATATTTTTATATATTTATATATAGATAAATGTTTATATATTTATATATATAAACAAAGCACAAATGGCTCTGATGAGCACAAACAGCACATCCAAAAAATAGATCTGAGGGCAATTTATGTGTCACATAGAAACACATGAACATGCCTGTGCTACTCTGTTTTAAAGCTAAAAGGGCTATCTAAAACTATGGTTGGCAGAAAGATTTCTCAAAAAGCATCTTCACTGGCTACCAATCCTTAGTTTAAAAATATTTTAAGCAGTACAAAAAACTTTAGATTTTATAAAGAATTTTAAAATTTAAGAAATATTATGGCACTAGGCATCATAAAATATAAATTATTTAAATCCAAAAAGCTCAAAACAGAAGGCACTAGAAAGTGAAGATAGGAACACCTGGGTGGCTCAGTGGTTGAGCATCTGCCTTTAGCTCAGGGCGTGATCCTGGGGTCCTGGGATTGAGTGCCACATCAGGTTCTTTGCAGGGAGCCTGTTTCTCCCTCTGCCTGTGTCTCTGCCTCTCTCTCTGTGTTTCTCATGAATAAATAATTAAAATCTTTTTTAAAAAGTGAAGATAAAGAATGTAATCACTAAGACTTCTCTAGAATAAAATCTTACAAAGAAAATTCTTGCTTTCAGTTATGCTTCCTAGGAGAAATGGGCATTACTTTTGTAGAAAAGGTGAAAGAAGCTAAGATTTCTAAGAAACTATATCTTGCAGTCTTTGAAGGCAGGGAAATATCTTTTGTTTGTTGATCTAATGTGTATAGTTTCACAGCATTATATCGTAGGCAGAGTTTTGCACCTTCTGCGCAGTCGTCAAATGTCACTAAAGACAGTATTGGTATTAAGTAGATGTCAGGAACATTTTAGATGATAATAGAAGAAAAAATGTATACTTATACATAAATCAATATGCAGTATATAATATGTAAGGTATGAAGTAGGATATGATTATGATATATAGCATGATATAATACATAATATGTAATATTCATTGTATATTATTTTATATAATATATAGCACTTAACAATGTTTGTATTAATTTATATAAATAAATTTCATTATATAGCAGTCCCTACTGCTATTTTCTTATACCTGTTCATACATGGTGCATAGTTTCTTTGCTAGTTTTCTTACTATACAGATGGGCCGGAGGTTGAGTTGCTGCTTTTTTCCACGTCAAGGAAATATTGGACTCTTTTTTAAGAGATTTTTCCTGAGGAGCATAGATACTTCATATTAAAAAGAAAACTAGGTGGGAAAATTGCTCCATATGCAGGAGACACTTTCTGCGTGTGTCTCCAAACAGTAAACCTGTCTGTAGTGCTTTGATTTTCTCCTGTTCGTGATATGTGGAGCTCCCATGACCTCTTTTTCTGTCCTTTTTATTTTCCAGGACTCTTATCTGTTGATACATCTGTTATTTCCTGGTATTTGTAAAAGTTACTGTAATACTTTTAATTTCTCTCTTATAGGCTAGCATTTGGCCCAGGCTCAGTGTTTTGGGGAGTGGGAGGCAGAATGAAATGTAGAATTCAGGGATTAGAAGTTACTTGGTCTTATTATTTTTGTATCCTTCTGATTCAAAGGTCACATGTATCCTAGTGTTTATAGCAGCAGTATCCATAATAGTCAAACTATGGAAGGAGCTCAAATGTACATCAACTGATGAGTGGGTGAAGAGATGTTGTGTATGTATTTGTTTATATACATATACACATAGTATATATATACACACACACACACACACACACATATATATGTGGAATATAATATGTAATGATACATGGTATATGTGTGTGTATATGAATATATGAGATATATACATGTATATGATGGAATATTATCCAGCCATAAAAAAGAATGAAACCTTCCCATTTGCAGTGATGTGGAGGGAACTAGAGGGTATTATGCTAAGCAAAATAAGTTAGAGAAAGACAATTATCACATGATTTTCCTCATGTGGAATTTAAGAAACAAAACAAGTGAATATAGGGGAAGTGAAGGAAAGGAAATTAAGATAAAAACAAAGAGAGGCAAATCACAAGAAACTCTTAACTATAGGAAACAAATGGAGGGTTTCTGGAGGGAGAGGGTGGGGGATAGGGTGACTGGGTGATGGACATTGAGGAGGGCACTCAATGTAATGAGCAGTGGGTGTTATATGCAACTGATGAATCACTAAATTCTACCCCTGAATCTAATACTACACTATATAGTAACTAACTTGAATTAAAATAAAATCTCGAAAGAGAAGAAAGAGTGACTTGGCCTCCCAGATTCAGGACAGTGGGTATCATGCTGGGCCTGAGACATATGTAATCAAAGATGTTTATAAAAGAGAGGGGGAACATCTTTTAAAACTGCTTTCAGATAGTTTAGGGCATGGAGTAATCTAAAATATATAGCATCCTGCCAAAAAAAGGTATTTGAAGTTACTTCTAGAATAAGAAGACCATGGGAGAGGTAGGCTTACGTTTGAGACCTGTTATTTGATATTTCTAGATGACAGAGGTAACAGAGGCATTTAGTTATTGTTTTGTCTGATTTTTTAAAAAAAGATTTTACTTATTTATTCATGAGACACACACACACACACACACACACACACACAGAGAGAGAGAGAGAGAGAGAGAGAGAGAGAGAGAGGAAGAAACATAGAGGGAGAAGCAGGCTCCATGCAGTGAGCCCAGGGCTGGATCCTGGGACTCCAGGATCACGCCCTGGGCTGAAGGCAGATGCTCAACTGCTGAGCCACCCAGGCATGTCTGATTTTTTTTTATCAAAGAGAAGGAGCTTCCAACTCAAGAGGTAGAAAATAGCTGGCTAACAGGAACTTGATGCCTGAAGATATGTGGAAACAGTGAGTGAGCCCTTAGGTAATGAAGGGTTTTCTTGTGAGAAAGACTCACCATGCAGGGACTGTGGGATCTTTACAGATTCAAAGAACCAAAGAGTTCTAAGAGATTAAAAATAATTTTCCAGAGAGGGTAACAGAAGAATTTATAAATTCCCAATTAGTAAATTTAACCTCAGACCCTTCAGCAGAATTTCAAAATAGATCATGAAACTGTGTGAACATTCAGAAGCAGAGCAGTGATTTTTAACAGGAGGTGATGGCATGGCTTCTACAATCTAAGAAGAAATTGTACTTTACTAACTGTGCTAAATTAATTAAATAAGGAGGCCATTAGACACAGGTTGTTTTAATGACTTAGTAACTTGCATTAATAAACCCAAACCTAAGCCTGTAATGCCTCAGGGTTAAGAAATCAAAACCTAAGGACAACTAATCACAAACAGCCAGCCAGGCTTTCCTGAAAAAGGCAAGCACTTAAGCTATAACCAATCAAATAATTTCCTTTTGGGTCTTCCATATAAAGGTCTTGCCCCTGGCTCCCATTGGTGGAGAATTTTTAACCACTTCTGGTTTGGCATTGTCCTATTCCAAGGGATTTTTGCTCAGATAAACTTAAAATTTTAATATGCCTCAGTTTAACCCTTGGTATCTCTTTTTAAATAATTACGTGATTCAAGGGTATGCCTGGAACTTTGTGTTATGTTAATTCTGGAGTTTTTTTTTTTTTTTTTTTTTTACAAAATTACTTTTGATGTTGTTACAGAATTGATGGAAAACTATGGGCTTGATAGAGATGGTTTTCTTAGTTCTTAATTGTGAAATTAACCCATAAGGGATTGGTGTTTGATGGGTCACCATGTCTTCCTATGGGAGGTTCCATCCTTGGGCCTTGCCCCACTCAGAAGCTTATCAGTGACTTGCATAAAGACTAGAAGGCCTACTTGCCAATTCTGTGCATACCTAAAGTAGTGGGATGGTTAGTAAAGAACAGGGAGGTATATAGCATACACTTTGGAGTCACACAGACTAGATAGGAATGTTGATTCCAAGGCAAATCACTTTAAAGTTTTGGATTTCAGTTTCCTATCTTTCAAATAACAACCAATTTTCTGTTACAGAACAGTAGATACTCATTGAATGTTAACGAATTTCAACTTCTTAGTTGAAAGAATAAAGGTAAATACTTCGAAGCAACTCAAAAGTTGTTCTGTAATTAACAGGGTGATATTTATTACATACTAGTATAAAACTAAACATAACTATTGAAATTAATTACACAAGATACAACTGTGCATGAGAGCAAAAGAGATTTTGAAGGGTTTGCTGATCTTCAGTTGACCGTATGCTGTTGCTGACAAAAATAGACTTTATTCTAGGCTGCATATTTAATATTAATTCATAATTAACATAGGTTAAGTACAAAGTAACATGTTCAGCTTGAGCACTTTATTTGGGAGAAAACATTGACGAAATGGAGTTCGGTCCAGTGATAGCTCTTGAAACTGTATCTTTTGAAGAACAGTTGACAGAATGCACTATGTTTAACCCAGATATAAGAAAACAGAACTCCCTTCAGGTATTTATGATAGACCTGTCTAAGGATGAGAGAATAGAAATATTTTGCATGGCTCCAGAATGCACAGCAAAAGGCCAACTGGTAACCATTTACAAGAATTAATTAGAACTTCCTTATAATTTCAGCTACTTGGGTGATGGATCCTGATTTGAGTTTGAGCCCCCATTGCTGAGGGTTTCCCAGCTGGATAAACACTCAACAGAGATAAATTGGGTGGCATTATTGTGTGAGATTTTTTTCTCTTAGAATTGGAGTTCTGTAGACCAATTAAACAAGACCTCCAGAACCTGGATAGATCACTAAGAGCAGAAAATCTAGGTATGTTTGTTGTTTCGGGGGCAGAAAAGATTCAGGAAAGTCTGGTAGCATGGAAATGAGGATTTTAGGGGTGAGGGCTGGGGATTATAATTAGGAGTAATATAAGATTAGCTACATACTTTAAAAACATTAAATAAGAAAGCATGGAGTACAAAACATTCCTTTTGGAGAGTATATGTGAAGTAAAACATGATTCCGTTGGGAGAGAGAACAAATTCCTACTCTTATGTAGAGTTTCTCCCTCAAAACAGTCAGGGATTGATTAGTTTAGTCTGTTTTTTTTTAAGTTCAGGGCAGCCAGTGATACCAAAGTGACCCCAAAGAATGTGCTGTATGTTGAGCAAATGTTAATAATAAAAGTTTGTTTTTCTCTTTCCCCTACCTTCAAACATCTGTAATCTTAAATTCTGAACTAAAGTTTCACATTTTAAAGGATCACATTCTTTGGTCCCTAAAATTTATTATTTATTTCAGTTACCAGTGATTTATCATTTATTTCCAAATCTATAGAAGTCATGAATTACGTTCAGCAGCCATATTATTCCAACTAAAATTTTTTTAGGGTACTCAAAATCAAGTCTATGGGAGGATACATATATAAATTACAGGTAGTACTTCTATTTCTGCTGAGGTAGAGTAAAAAGTCCCATGTCCTTATATTATATCTGGAGAGCATGACATGGATGACCATATAGACAGGACTGTTCAGCATTAGTGAGACTCATGGACAACACCTATGAAAAGAAAGCCACAGTTGGGGTACTTATACCTGTAAGAATGATGACTATAAGATTAAATGGGTCTAAAATTGTATTGAGCAAGTGTCATCCTATGATATCCTAATTCCCCTGCTCCTTGAATACTTATTCCAAGATGTATTATGTCATAGTTTTTTGCTCATTGAGAAAGCTGTCGAAGAGAACTAAAAATCAAGACAATGACCAAACTAGAGCCTACAGTGAACATAGTGGGCAGTGGGGAGGGTTTACTGAAGGCATTGTATGGTTAAGAACTGATCTGACCTTATACACTGAAGAGAAAAGATAGGAGGAACCACTGGTCTTATGGAACTTGGGATTTCACTCATTGTTGCTTCTCCTCTTCTCCTCTTTCTTCTCTTTTCTTCTTCTCTTCTTCCCTCTTTCTATTACTCTTTCTTTTTCTGTTTTTTTAATATTGCTTTCATTAGAAAATATAATATGAAATTAAGAGAATCCATAAAGCTGAAAGTATGATTTAATGAATATTATAAAGCACAAATTCATGCAATCATCATCAGGTCAAGGAAAAGAACACTGACAGCTTTTCCAATTATAACCTCTCTCACACTTTTCCTTTTCGGTTAAAATTTACCACTGTGGGGTGCCTGGCTGGCTCAGTTGGTGGAGCATGTGACTCTAGTTGAGTTCTGGAATTAAGATAACTTCCTCTGGATATAATCTATATTTGCTTCTGCCGGGCACCAGATGACACTTTGAGTCTAGCACCAACTAAGTTTAAGGCTTGAATTTCTCTGGAGGATCTTCATAATGCCAGTTTGGGCTACAAATCCATTCTATTTTACCTGTACTCTACATTTAGGTTGGGATTCCAAAAGGAAACAATATTTGCTTCTGCCAGGGTACCTTGTGTCAGTCAGTCTGGGCTTTTGATTTCAGTTGCTTTCTGCTAGTGAGGCCATGAAGACAAAAGTTCAAATCTCCAGGAATTTTGAAATTTGTCAGAACTGGCTAATAGACTTGTGGAAAGAAAACTTCCATGCTAGCTTATCTCTCTGGGTTCCTGTTTTTCCTTCAGTGTTGAGCTAATGATTCCCTATTACCTTGTGATACTTTTCAAGTGATCTAGTTTTAAAAAGCCTACTCAGCATTTTATATATATATATATATATCTCCCCAGAATTTTATACACACATACCCACACATATATACACATGTATGCACCCCATTGGAGAAAGACTAGTTTGAAAATCTAGTTCATTATTATCACTAACTGGCAGTTCTCCAGTGGTTCTTTATCAAGGGTGTACATCAGAACCAAATAGGATCTTTCCTTTTCTAACACCTCAATTATGCATGCGGTCCCACCATGGACATTCTGATTCAGTATGTATGTGGGATAAATCTCCCTAAGTGCTTCTGTTCTGTAGTATAAGTGTCATCATAAAAACAAAATCAATCTATCTACAAAAAAAAAAAAAACAGAACCAATACAGACTATTCTAATTTATAAATTTAAAGCAGATTATAATCAACAAATCAGAGAAAGAGAGGGGTAATTTAGATTGCCTAGATTGCATTTGGATCCAGGATGAGCCAAAAGTCACCAGACAGAATATATTAACTAGATGAGGTGCTCCTGTAGCCAGTTCTCTCTGCATATTCTTTAGCAGAAGAATCACAGGGGAGAATGCCAATGGGTTCACCCCAAGGAGCATTCTGTATTCTGATTTGACTAGAGGGCTAGCTGATCCTTGTGGAATGGTAAATCTTTGGTATGTGGAGTGCCTTAAAAAGACTAAGGACAGAAGGGGCATCTGGGTGGCTCAATAGGTTAAGAGTTTGACTCTTAGTTTCAGATCACGTCATGATCTCAAGGCTGTAAGATTGAGCCCTGCATTGAACTCTGCACTCAGCATGCAGTCTGCTTGGATTCTCTCTCTCTCCCATATCCCTCCATACTTTCTCTCTCTCAAATAAATAAATCAATCTTAAAAAAAAAAGAGGGGAGTTCAAGAGTCTACAGTAACAGGTGGCATGGTGGCATATGCCTGCTTGCTACTGCTTGTTTGAACTTGTGATCTAGTTCAGTCTGGAACTTGTTTTCAGTAAAACACATTTTGCTGATTATCCAAGACTACTCATATGTTTATCAAAAGAATTGAGCAGTTGTTACTGACCCAATTGGTGTAAATCAGTTTGAAACATCTCTTCTCCCATTTTCCTTTGAGAATATCTTTATTTAGGGAAACTCCTTTGTCTTGCTCACAAGAGGAAAGAGAACTCTTCTATGTACAGGAAGGCTTCTTTTATTTATGTATCCTGTGCTCCCTTTTTATATTACTTGTTAGACCACTGGCTAACATAATGATACCAGTGACAGCATGAGCTTATGATACCATGACAGGCAAATAGTCAAAAGTAATAAAATCGAGCCCGAGCACTCTAAAAGTGCAGTAGTGTGGAGCTGTTTAGACTAGAAGCAAACATTTCACCTATCTCAGCAGATTCCGAGTATACTCCAGCCTTCTAGAGAAATGATGAAGACTTGTTTTTGAGTACTGTTAATTATCTATCTCATCCCAACAACCAGATGAGAAATGTGTTCTTATTCCCGCTTTGTGGGTAAGCAATCCAAGGCTCAGACAGCCCAAATTAGTTGATGAATTTGAGCATTGAGCCCAGGGCTTTAAAATGCCTGTGCTTTTTGATGGCCTACTCTGTTGCTTTCAGTAATTATTGACATTTATTATGATGACTTCAAGCTAATGTTTAAAACTTCAAGTTATGTTTAACACGATACACTTAAGGAGGCAAGGGAACATATTTTCTATTTTAATGGGATTTCAATACTGGTTACTTAAAATAAGAGGTTAAAATGGTAATTAAAATTGAAACATTATAAAATGTAGTGAACAGGGGTGTGCCTAGGACCACCAATTCTGTAAGAGTTTTATTTAGGATAAACTTTTACAAAGTAATTTTATAGATATAGACTATTAAAACAAACTAAAAAGAAGCTATCTATTATTTACATACTTATCTATTATATGTATATTATATATCATATAATAGCTGCCTGCTATTATATCAACATAAGCTACCAAAACAAAAACTAACAATCTATTACTATAAATGACTGTTATATATTATATATATATTATATATGTATTATATATATGCAAAACAAAAACTAACAATATATTACTATAAATGTCTACGTATATTATATATTATATATATATATATATATGCAATATATATGTCACAAAGGATCTAGAAAGACTGAAATGGAATAAGCTGTGTTGTAAGGCTTGGTAGAATGGAGCATCTGGGTAGCAATCAAGAATTTTGATTCCCCCAGTCAAGAAATAATTCCCTAGTATGTATTTTAGCTAATGTGTTTAATGTTCATTGAAGGTGAGAAAATTCCAGTTGGTGCAATCCAAGGGTCCCCTTAAAGTGAATTTGAAATCCAGAAGCTGTTCTAATGAGCCGCTAGTGCAAATAGGATCGAACTGTGTGTGCTCTCTCATGGGCATAACTCAGCAACTCTGCAGAGTAGATTGCAGAACAATTTCTCCAGTATGAGGAAAGAGGGAATTTGGGGTTGGCTGAATGGAATGCTGCCTATTAAAAAAGAAAATAAGAGAGCTATTGAAAACTACCATCATACAAAAATAGTAAACTGTGCTTCTTGCCCAGTCACTGTACACAATAGTCTCTTATTTAATAACATTGGGGAGGTCTGTCTGTGTTTCTGAAGCCTTTGCATGTGTTTATAATCAAGTGTAGGTCAGTCAGATTATTTTAACTTTTGACCATAGGCTTTGAATGTGAAAAAATTGAATTGTATTTTTATAAAGAAGAAATATTTGTCAGTGACTAATATCCAGTTTCTTAGTCATAAAGAAAAATAGAAGTATAGATTTTCTGTAGCAGTGCTCTCCTTTATGAGTTTTCACTTAGTGAGTTTTGCCACAGCACACCCTTTCTTTGATCCTGTGAAGTGGGCACCTTCGACGCACAGTCCCAACTTCTGCCTTCATGTGAATTCCGTGTACTTGGCATAGTTTCAATTACTCTTTTTCATTTTTTCGTTTTTTACTTGCTTCCTACTAGTATGCCTCACCTCACTAGCACCTTCCACTCTTACTGCCTATGCACCTCATCTCAGTAGTGTATGCTAACTACACTCGTGGAACCTTCGAAACCTAACACAATTAAAAGTCTCCTTATGGAACACTGTGATGGTTAAGACCAAAACAACTGCATAGGACTAATGGACACCATCTGTGCAATATTGACACACTATTCTCTGGAGCATAGCTTTATGTATAAAGTTTATAAATTGAGAATTCTTTTTTTTTTAATTGAGAATTCTTAACTATAGGAACTCTTATATGTAAAAAGTTATTTCTACTGGAAGGGAATGTGCTTTTATCAAATATAAGTACACTATGAAAAATAACTGATATGACAAGAACATTCTTTTCTTCAAGAGTGGTAGATTAAGGTTTCAAAATCAACATGTTCTTCATCTGAAGGCATCCTCTCTTGGTCCCAACTTTGGAGAAATCAGAAATTATGTGAAATCTCCCAATTTTAACATATTGGCCAACAAAGTTAAAGTATGGACTACACCCAACAGCTTGGTGGAATTTGAATCTCTTGTGCTCTAAAGCTCGATTAAGGAATTGACTTTTTATAAAAAATGATATAAATAAGTCCTGATATTGTAGTTAAACTTCTACAGTTATATATTTGCCAGCTATCTGCAAATGTGGAAAAAGAAGTAAAATATACCCTGCTCAATCCCCTCCTTCCTTAGCTTCCTTAGAGAGAGAACAGATTTTTACTAAAAGAGATGTCTGAGGTCTCTGACCTCCTGCTGAACTGCAGGCTGTGTCTGGAATTTTTATTCTCATGGTTTGCTGGGTCACCAGGGTTTGAAGACTCACTGTAGTCACCTTGGAGTCGCATCTGGACAACTACTCAGGTTTAGTTCATACTCTATTGTCTTTCTATTCTCTGTGGTTATCATTTCTGCCCTCTTTCCTTACTTCCTCATTCCCTCCTCCCGTCCCCTTCCCTTCCTTTCCATTTTGAACCAAGAGAAATAATTTATTTTTTTAATTGAAATGTAGTTGACACACAATGTTATATTCCTTTGAAGTATACAACATGGTGATTCAGCAATTCTGTACATTATTCAGTGCTCACCATGCTAAGTCTAGTTACCATCTCTCAGCATCCAAAGTTATTACAATGTTATTGACTACATTCCCTGTGCTGTACATCTCTGTGACTTATTTATTTTTATAACTGGAAGTTCTTACCTCTTAATCTCCTTCATCTAGTTCACCCATCCTCCCCATCCCTTTGCTCTGACAACCACATTCACTTCTCTCTTCTTTCATGTTCTTCACTCTGCTCATTAACATATCTTCTTTTTTTCTTTTTTCTTCTTTTCCTTTCCATGCTTTTATCTTCTTCTCTTGGTGAGAAGAGCTTTCTATTTACCTCGGAGGAAACTATAATTTTGGCAGAAAATTACTAGCTTTTGAGCAGTGCATTCAGAAAGTAAGGCACACCCAGGAAACAGACCTTGCATGCCAGCATTTCATAGCTCCTAGAATAATTCCTCATCTCCTCTCGAGTCTCTTCTTCCCCTATATTCCTAATTTTAAAGAATGTCAACATGAATTATCTGGTGGCTCAATCCTCATATCTTAGCATTGTCTTGACTTTACCATTTCCCTGTGCACATTTCCCCCTCTGTATTCAAATCTGTTACCCCTGTCTCTTCCCCCACTGCTCTGCCCTGGGGAAGGCCCTCAGCATTTCCTGTGTGGATCTCTGCTGCTCCTACTCTCACTCCCTTTAAACCAGTCTGTGGGAAACCTCATTTATGATCAGGCCATGTTTCTATTTAAAAACAAAACAAAACAAAAGAAAATGATTGAACTCTTTTATGTATATAATAAAACAAAAAGTCCTTGTTATGATGATAAAGGGTTTTGTTCCCTGCCTAGCTCTCCTGCCAGTCTCCTGAAGTATGATTTGTTATACCTATACACAGTCCTTAGTCACTCTCGTGGAGTGCTGTGTATTTGCACATGCCCCTCTCTCTTTGCCCAGCTTCATCTGATGCTTCAAAACTCAGGTGAGGTGACACTCTCTCCATGTAGCTTTCAAATGGAGCTGGGTACCTCCCTTATCCATGTTTCCTTGGCACCCTGCATTAACTTTATCATTGTGGAAATACTGCATGGTTCTCCAGCTCTCTTACTAGACAGGGAGTTCCTTGAAAGCGGGAAATAGCTTTCATCCCAGAATCCTTAGGAGTTAGTATCATGCTTGTCTGTATGCCGAGGCACCATGCTAGAACCTAAGAATAGTGAAACAGCTGATAGACTTTAGATACTCATTAAGGGGGGTATGGAGCTGTTCTAGTTTACCGGCAATATTATGTTAACCCTGCTGATCTTTGTTAATAATCCTATACAGTATCTTAATAATTGTTATTTTTTATATAGTTGAAAACTCTGGGTTGTAAATAAATGATTTTTAGTCTTTTGACTACACAGACAAATCTAAAATTAGAAAGATGGAAGTTTATATGCTATAAGGGTTCTGTAGTCTCAATGTTTGTGTCCTCTTGAAGTTTCATATGCTAAAATCCTAATGCCCAGTGTGATGGTATTGGGAGATGCGGCCTTTGGGAGGTTCTTAAGTCAGTAGAGTAGAACTCTCCTGAATGGGATTAGTACTCTTTAAAACAATTTTTTAAAAACATAGTTGACACATAACGTTACATTAATTTCAGGTATACAGCATAGCAATTTGACATCTCTATACCTTATGCTATCCCCACTAGAAGTGTAGCCACCCTCTGTCATCACACATCACTATTAAAATATCATTGAATATATTCCCTATGCTGTACCTTTTATTCCCGAGACTTACTCCATAACTGGAAGCCTGTATCTTTCATTCTTCTTCACCTGTTTTGCCTACCCCTCACCTCCATCCCCTCTGGCAATCATTAGTTTGTTCTCCATAGATCTGATTCTATTTTTTTGCTTGTTTACTCATTTCTTTTGTTTTTTAAGATTAGTATTCTTCTAAAAAGGGACATCACAGAGCTCCCTATCCCCTTCCTCCATGTCAAGAAACAGAATTTTGCCATTTAAAAGAGGGCCCTCACCCAATCATACTGGTACTCTGATCTTGAACTACCAGCCTCTAGAACTGAGAATAAATTCTCTTGTTTATATGCCAGCCCCCTGGATGGACTAAGACACAGGAGCTTCAAAGTCGAAAAGTCTTTTCTACCAGAGAATATATTTAAGTTAAGAGAAGCATAGAGATTGGTCCTTGGCCACTCTCCCCTTTTCATAAAATTCATGAACAGCTATCTCAAAGGGCAGTTGTATTGGTGAGTCCTGAGCCTTTCACGTAATTTCTGAAATAACACATCTCTCAAATCTGGAACTACTACTGTGGTTTTGCCACTATGTGGACTTACAGAGCTTTGTCTGCAATACCTCAGACTTTTTGATTACATGGTAAAGACACCAGCCTGCAATGAAGTTTGGGAAGGACCAGTGGCATAGTTCCTTTTATTTTATTATTATTTTTTAAGATTTTATTTATTTATTCATGAGACACACACAGAGAGAAGCAGAGAGAAAAAAGCAGAGACATAGGCAGAGGGGAGAAGCAGGCTCCATGCAGGGGACCTGATGTGGGACTGGATCCCGTATCCCAGGATCACACCCTGAGCCAAAGGCAGGTGCTCAACTGCTGAGCCATCCAGACGTACCAGCATAGTTCCTTTTAAATCACATGACTACTCCATATCTACACTAGTCCTATTTTCCTCCAGTAAGGACTGAATGAAGGACAGACATTGGCCAGTTTCCGTGGAAGTTTTGTTTTGCTTTAAAGTGATATACCAAGGACTGTTAGTGGTTTTTTTTGGAATGTTGCTTTCATTCTTGAAAGTTTAATTCATGAAAAAGGAACTACCATTTGTATACTTTCAAAATATAGAAAAAGAAATCTTCAAAAT
This sequence comes from Vulpes lagopus, assembly GCF_018345385.1. Classification (NCBI taxonomy): domain Eukaryota; kingdom Metazoa; phylum Chordata; class Mammalia; order Carnivora; family Canidae; genus Vulpes; species Vulpes lagopus. The sequence goes on from NC_054829.1 coordinate 64,639,564, forward strand.
CTTGAATATACCTTCATCACTGATTAAATTTTGATTTAAGAACATAGAAAGTCTTTATGCATAGTACAGAGAAAGAACACTTCAAACAGACTTTGGCAGCATGTGTCATTGTTTCTAAATGTAAAGTTTTTAAACATAGCTTGGTACAACAGTTTGTTACAGTTAAAATTCAGTTTGTGTCACTTTTAGAAATCTAAACATTGTTTCTCTGTCATATGTCTTTGAAATGATATCATATGTTCTAGAAACTCAGTGGGGGTATTGAGAGTGCCAGAACTTACTAAAGGAAAAAAATATATATATGTATAACCATTATAGATATAAAGATATGACTATATATCAAGATGTTTTTCCTGTTTTTTCCTCTTCATTAGGCTATGAAACTGTAATGTCACACTATGTCTACAACTGACTATGAAAATTGAGTGAAAAATGACGTAGTAATTGGTAAATCTCTACTTTATCTCCAAATCTGTGACACTGTGACCACGGCATTGTGTGGCGATGCTGATTGGGTGGAGAGCTAAAGAGAAATCTAGTTGTTCACAAGGTCGAAAGAAAACAACTCCTGAAGAATTTATAGGCAAACTACTAGATCGATTAAGAGTCAACCAAGGTCCTGGATGCAAGATCAGCTTTCATAAATCAGTAATATTTTTCTATACTAGGAGACATCAACTAGACATTACAATGGGAAAAAAGCATGCAAAGTATTAAATATCTAGAAATTAACATAATTGAGTTTATATAAGGCTTCCATGGGGAATATTAAAACTTTAATAAAAATCATAATAGATGATGTGTATAAAAAGAGACAGTCCATGCTTGTAGGATGATATAATTTAATATTATAAAGATGTCAAACCTCCCTAACTTAAACTGGATCACAATTTCAGTTAGATTAAAAAACACTAATTTATTACAATTTTTTATGGAAAAATACAAATTCAGAAGTAAATGAAGCAACCTCAAGAAGAGTAAAACAGAGATTTGACCATGAAATAGTAAAGAATATCAAGTCATAGTAATTTCTTTTAAGTTTTATTGGTACAAGAACAGAGAGAGAGACTGAAAAGATTGAATGAAAAGCTCAGAACTAAAGTGATATATATGGGAGAATCTTATATATGATAAAGACTTATACCACAGATCAATGAGGAACAGATGGATTAATAGATGATATTGGGAAAATTGGCTTATGGAAAAAATAAAACATGCATTTTAAGTCTGATACACAAAGATGTATTCCAGGTAGATGAAAGATAGAAGTATAAAAGCTAAAATTATAAATTAAATCAAAGAAAATTTAGGAGACTGTCTTGTAATGGAGAGAAGGAAGAAGGCCATCCTAAACAAAATTTCAAAAGTGAAATCATAAAATGAAAAACTGAAGAATTTGATGACATCACAGGATTTCTGCTCACTAAAGGGCACCATCAGCAACATTAATAAACGTGACTAAATCGGTGAAGATACTCCTAATATCTAAAACACAACAAGGGACCAATATATAGAATACAAAGAGGGCAGTCCCAGTGGCTCAGCAGTTTAGGGCCACCTTCAGCCTGGCGCAGGATCCTGGAGATCCAGGATCGAGTCCCACGTCGGGTTCCCTGCATGGAGCCTGCTTCTCCCTCTGCCTGTGTCTCTGCCTCTCTCTCTATGTCTCTCATGGATAAATAAATAAAAATCTTTTAAAAAAAAAGATTAAAAAAAAGAGTTTCAAAAAATGGACTACAGAAAGAAAGCAACACCAAAAGAAAAATAAAACAATAGGAACAGCTAACTTACAGAGGAAGAAACTCCTAATGCCCACAATCTCAAATTATTTTATAATTAGATAAACGCAAACTAAAAGAATTATGAGATGTCATCTTTCACCTATTAAAATGCGAAAAAAGTTAAAGTTGGATAATGCCAACTGTTAGTGAGGATCTGTGTAATTAGGAAGCCTTAGGTATTGCTGATGAAAGTGGAGACTGGTGTAGCCATCCGGGGGAGCAATCTGTTACTATTAGTTAAGTCAAACTATACAAATATTGTAACTCAGTTTGGGTACATATGGCCTCAAGAAATTTCTTACACAGATAATGAGGAGCATAGATCAACTTATTTTATTGTAGCATTGATGGGGGGGCAGTGAGTTGGTAGAAATCTGGATGTCTAACTAGAAAAGCAGATAAGTAGATTATAGTGGACACAAAGGAATGCAGCTGGCAGAAACTATGGATTTGATGTGCACACAGCAGCATGGATACATCTCAAAAGCAAAAGAGGACTAAATTGGTATGTTGCATAATGTTATTTTTATAAATCAAATATATGCATGCATGTACAAACCAAAGATACACATGAAGCATATTACAGTGACTCTCCCTGAGGTGGAGAGAGAAAAGGAAGTTGTAGGAATAAAAGAGGAAAAAAAAAAAAAAAAGACTTGCCAAAGGAAGCAGGAAGCATAGATACCATTTCCAAAAGAAGGAAGAACGGATCCTATCTGCCAAAAATAGCAAGTGTCTTCTGTCTCAGGAATGTCTCGAGAAGTCAGGATATCAAATGTAGACTCTAACAGACAGAATGCATAAGAATACTGTGTGAACACCAGCCTCCAGTTGACTTCATTTATAGCTATTATCAAACTGAGAACACTCAAGGACCCAGACTCCTAAAATGTGGGGGGAAATGGCCAGCCTCCTAAATTTAAGGAGGAAGTTTGGCAAGCATTAGCAGAATGAATTCTGAAATACTCATCATGGCACAGTAAATTAGAAACTAATCATTCTCTCTGGCTCTTTTTCCCTCCTCTTCCTGTTTCTTTTATATGCCACTTCATTTTTTCTACACTGCCCTTTACATTTCTTGGCTCTCTCTTTTCATGTTTTTTTTCCCCCACCACAGCAACTTGCTTTTTCCAATTTACTTTTTTCCTTTCTCTCTGTATTAGAAAAAAAATCCACTGTCTTGTTATTTCTTTTTCTCTACTTTTCCTTTTCCAAACAGTCACATAATGTCTCTTCCCATTTCTTTTTACTAAGAGGTTGATTTTCCCCAGCCTGAGATCTGTCCTGTACTCCTCCCACACTCTATTCCTCATATGACTTTGGGAGGAAAATGTGGGGAGGGAACAAACTGTTAGCCTCCTTGATCTTATTTTCATGCACATATTTTGGCAATAGAAAGTAAAGGTTATGAAAAAAATCAGGAAAGTTTTTAAAATCACTGTTCTCAATTAATATCATATTTTGGCCTTTGACCTTATGTTAAGTTGGTGATACCCGCACAGGTCCTCAAAAATGAGGCCCACATAAGAAGTTGTTACCTGATTCCTATTCCTAATTGGTGCAAACATTTTAGAAAGCCTGGATGTAAAGTAAAACAAATAATTGTTCATTCGTGGGGAGGAATGCAAATAAAAAGTTCTTGTTTTTAGAACTCCAGCTTCCTCACCTGGCCTCCAACCATTGTTCTAGCTTTCCCTGAAGGTTTATAGGCAAGTTGCAGCCCACTGTCCCTAATTGTACCATCCTTTCTTAAAGAGTTGAGCACCATTTCCTTGAGGAAAATAATTTATTATCTTTTTTTCATGACTGAGAAATGGAAGAATCTCTTCTTTGCCTCAACATCTGGGGTTTAAGGAGCAGGATGGCACATTGCATCCTACTCAGCACTATGCTGGTAAATGTTTAACAGGAAACACTGAAGAAAACTGTTAGAAGTTTTAATGATATGAAATGTGACATAGCATATAATTTACAAATAACAGAATGTGCAATACCCTTTGTTAGAAATTCCATATAGCCAATTATATCTCGTAGAATAATTTTGTCTATTTTTTTTTTGAAATTCTTTTATCCTATGGTTGCAACCTATGGCTACAAATGATGAACAGTTGTAGTTCTGACATGACTGTTGGTTTATAATTTTATGTGAGTGGATAGGTTATAAATGAAGCCCTGGTGTTAGACATCAGAACTTCACATGTCCATCAATGACATGGATGAGCGCTTTGCTGAATCAAATAATTATTTTGAATGCTGGAAGAAAATTTTCTGTTTGTGTGTGTGTGTGCACATGTGTGCTATTTACATGGCAATGGCAAGTTTCAGGGGCAACAAGAGAGCACAAATGCTAGTCTACAGAACTTGAATCATGCTTTCCTATATCCTGTTGGCTAACGCAAATCACACAGTCGATCTCAGAGCCAGAGTGGGAGAGCGCTAAAAATTACAGGATAGCTAAATGGACATGGATGCAGGGAAGGAAATGATTACTGGTCATTTTTATGTATTCCATCCATCATAGGTGCCTTCACCCCCATGTCACAGAAAACCCACAGAATAATACTGAGAAATAAGGCACATAAATTTGTTTAACATGGAGTTTGTAGGTAGGGGGCTCTAGGGTCTCTTCTACTGCACCACAGTCTCAGGTTGCAAGAATGGTATTTCTGTAATTCCTTTGGCTTTATCCCCTTGGTCATAAGATGGTTGCCCATATTCTAGACATCATGGCCTTACAAAACTTGAATAAAAGCAGAAGATATCTTAGGGGGTCAAGGCAGTGAGAGAGCTTAATTTGCATGCTTCATCCTTATTTTAAGCTTTTATTTAAATTCCAGTTAGTTAAGATAGAGTGTAATATTAGTTTCAAGTGTAAAATATAGTGATTCAACACTTTCATATAACACTCAGTGCTCATCATAAGTGCACTCCTTATTCCTCATCATCCACTTCACTATTCCTCCACTCACCTCCCTTCTAGTAACTATCAGCTTATTTTCCATAGCTAAGAGTCTGTTTCTTGGTTTGCCTCTCAATCTCTCTCTCTCTCCTTTTCTCCTTTGATCACTTGTTTTGTTTCTTAAGTTCCCCATATGAGTGAAAGCATATGGTATCTATCTTTCTCTGACTGACTTACTTTACTTAGACTTATCTCTAGCTTCCTCCATGTCATTGCAAATGGCAAGATTTCGGGTATTTTTTATGGCTGAGAAATATTACACACACATACACACACATACCACATATTCTTTATTTATTCATCAACTGATGGACATTTGGGCTGTTTCCATAATTTGACAATTGTAGATAATGTTGCTATAAACCCCAGGGTACTGTATCCCTTTGAATCAGTATTTTTGTATTTTTTTTAAGATTTATTTATTTACTTGAGAGAGAGAGAGACAGAGCAAGTGTGTGAGAGAGGACACAGTGAGGGAATGGGAGACAGGCAGAGGGAAAGAGAGAAAAAAAAAAGAAACTTTAGCAGACTCCTAATTGAGCAGGAAGCCTGATGTGGGGCTTGATCTCATGATCCTGTGTTCACAACCTGAGCCAAAACCAAGAGTCAGATGCTTAACTGACTGCACCACCCAGAGGGCCTCTGCCTGCAACTTATCATATCTGCTCTGAAGCAATTTTGCACATGGTAGGAGGAAAATACATATTGAATCCGTGCTTAATTAGGAGTGTAGGAGTATAGGGTTTTATCTGTCAGTGACTGGTTTTATATCATTCCCCTATAATAACATTGATTGTTTATGGCACTTTACTATATGTCAGGCTCTCTTGTAATGACTTTACAGAGAGCCACATGATTTATTTGCACTTAGGTAAGGAAGCTGACACTAAGCATGGATCAGTAATGACGTATAAGTAAGTAGTTGAGTTAAGTGTGTCTGACCTGTTCTGCTATGGCAGTGTTCTTTCTTGCTGCTAGTCACTGCACTGTGGTGGAGGAAGCACCTCTACCTGCGTGCCACCCCAACATAGGCATATGTACACACATACAGAGGTAGCTAGCATATATTCTTACCTGAAGAGGCTATGAAATTCTATCCTAGACTGCAGAGTACAACCCATAGCCTTGTTCTTGCCTGTCTGTATAACTGCCTTCTTGCCACACCTCCATTTTTCCCTCCTTTCCTGTGTGAAGAATGGGACTACAGTCTGGCACATGGCATGGTGTGAGCTGGCTGGCTACAGAGTGAGAGAAGAGATAGCATAGTGCTTCCAAGAGAATAGCAGAACTAAATCCTTCTGTTTTACAGTAGCTTCCCCACCCCTCCTTAATTACAAAGGGATTATACATATGTAGTGAGAAGCTTGAAAAATGCAAAAAGGCACAAAAGATAATATAGTCTTTCATAATACCATTGCTAGATATATCTTCAGTTGATATTTTTGGATTCTCTTCGAGTCCTTTTTCTATGAATGCATTTATTTTTAACAACATACGGGTTTCTTTCTTTTTTTAAAGATTTTATTTATTTATTCATGAGAGACACAGAGACAGAGAGGCAGAGACACAGGCAGAGGGAGAAGCAGGCTCCATGCAGGGAGCCTGACGTGGGACTTGATCCCAGATCTCCAGGATCACTCCCTGGGCTGAAGGTGGCGCTAAACCTCTGAGCCACCCAGGCTGCCCAAACACACGGGTTTCATTGTCTACTATTTTATGATCTTTTTCACTTACTGGAGCATCATGGCAAATTTTTCACAACATTAAAGATTTTATTTCCACCGTTGTTCAATTGTGTAGAGCATATTTATTGAGACCTTTGTGACTGGCATTGGATTTTAAAGGTGGCATAGTAAAGTAAAGTAAAGAGTTAAAGTGACTCATCTTTGTTTCTTTAATTTTCTATTGATGGTTATTAATTCATCCAATAGATAAATATGCATTAAGCACCTCTTATATGCCTGGAATATACTAGGTGCTGACGATGTAGCAGTGAATGATGCAGATAAGACCTCTGTTCCCTATAAACTTATACCGAGGGAAATCACAGAGTCTCTATGTAAATACATAGCCAGGAAAGGTGACAACCTAATGGGATATGTTGCCATCAGATTTCCATCTTCTTGATACTTGTTAGAAGTTTTGGTTCTTCCATGGCTCTCTCCACTCCCATACTCAGGGGTAATAAGGTTTAAATTCCCTTTGTACTTTACTGTTTCAGTAGAATTTATGGAAATGAAACTTCATTTTTAAATTTTTTTGAATATGGAACTTTAATGTGTATGCTTCACCTGCCATCCTGGATCAGAATGCTTAAATGATTAGAAAGGACTTTCCCCAATCAGACAAATATATTCTTGTATTTCTTTCTGATTTATTTATTTAACTATCTGTTTTATATTTAATTCCTTTAGCATGCATTTTGGTTGATTGTAGAGATTTACATATATTTTTCTCCAGTATTTTAAAATCCAAAATCATGGCACATTATATGTATTCAATAATTATAGCTGTAATTCTATTTTTTTAAAAAATATTTATTTATTTACTTTATAGAAAGAGAACACACATATGAGGGGAAGGGGCAATGGGAGAGGGAGAGACAGTCCCAAAGAAGACACCTTGCTCAGTGTGGAGCCCAACGCAGGGCTCAATCCCACAACCCTGGGACCATGACCTGAACCATAACCAAGAGACAGACTCCCAACTAACTCCACCACTGAGGCACCCCAACTGTGACCCAAATAATTAACAGAATAATAATACTTTTGTTGATTTTTTTTATTGGGAAATCCTGCAAATAGTAATTGTGTAGCCATATTATACAGTTCCCATAGACATGTAAATAAAGTATTTGGAGTGGTTTTGATGTATGTGTTTAAGAACTATATTTTAAAAATTTTAGTTCTTTGAAGCTACTTACAGTGAGGTTATTTTATAGTACAGTGGCAGTAGGAACTTATAAAATGAAATTGGGGAAATTAGGCAGTAGGAACTTATAAAATGAAACTGGGGAAATTATTCCAGAGAAGTACTGAAACAAAATCATAAACTCCTAAAATATGCTAGTTCACAAATTAGCAAACTGTATTAATAATTGTTAGCTGTAATATTCGTTTACATTTCAGTAAAATTCGCTAAATCAATAAAGTGAATTTTTTCATAACTAAGAAAAAATCATATTTTAAGGATTTCAAAATAGACTGCTAGTTTGAAGTAAAGGAAAATTCATTCAGTGGATAATGGGAGGAATTGGGAAGGGATGATGAAGATATGCTGTTTGGTTTTTTTAAGATTTTATTTATTCATGAGATACAGAGAGAGAGGCAGAGACATAGGCAGAGGGAGAGGCAGGCTCCCTCAGGGGAGCCGGATGTGGGACTCAACCCCAGGACTCTGAGACCACTCCCAGAGCTGAAGGCAGATGCTCAACCACTGAGCCACCCAGGCATCCTAAGATATGCTGTTTATGGAACATTCATTTGACAACCATTAACTGACTCTGCTCTGTGCCTATTATATACTTAAACACAGTGAGGTATATAATATAAAGATATTTGGGCAGAGACCTGAATTAAGCAAAGGTATATGCTAGTAGACTGTTAGGTGGAAGAGGCAAAAGGAACAGCAAAGAAGAAGACCATGAGGCATGGGGTCAGTTGTGAGTCCCAAGAAGAGTGGCTGAGAGGAGAGTGGAAAGTAGTAGTTGATAAATGAGAGAGGTGAACTGAACCAAGATCTTGTGGTTATCTATTAACTTGATAAATCAGCATATTAATTTTTCTTTGTTTAATCTGAAGTTTCTAAAGGTGATAAGGTCAAGATACTCTGATAAGTCAACTGAAGAATACCCGCAGTGGCACAGAAAATGAGAATTAGACCCTCAGAGACCTGGAATTTCTAAACTGGGAAACATGGTTCCTCAGGGTGAGCAGTCTGCCAAAGTCATTGTAAACATTTGAGTGTTTGAATGTGTCTGGGCTGTAACCTCTACAGGGAAAGGAAATCCTGGTTTCTAAAAATAAAAGACTGTTTTTATTTTAAGAGTCAAAGGGGAACAGATCGTCCCAATAAATACAGGTCATTGACATGTTTTGGTTGTGGACTTAAGAGTATGCAGAGAGATCATCTCTTTAAATCTATGGATAGCTAGGTACCCATTTTTAAAAAATGTCTCTGGATAGATTCTAAAACCTCTATCAAGAAATCATGAATTTGTTTTCAGTATTGGTTGGGTTGAAAATGTTAAAGAAAAATAAAGTAATAGCTAATCAATTCCTCTAACACCCTCATGAGATAAAGTAGTTTGCTTTGTCATGACTTACTTATTTTATGCATTCAACACCATGTATTGAGCACATACTACATACCAGACACTATTCTAGGCTGTTGAGTTATAATAGTGAATCATATGGAGTAAGTTCCTGCTCAGATGGAGCTTATGTTGTAGTTGGGAAACAGATAATAATTTTTAAAAATGAAGATAGATCTGTAACTTCAGGTGGTGATGATTTCTCTGAAGTAAAAGAAACAGGATAAAAGAATTAGAGCAGCTATATTTTACTTAGTGGGGGTCAGGGAAAGCCTTGCTGAGGAGGTGACACATGAGCAACATGAAGGAATTAAGCATGTGAATATCAAGAAAAGGAGTATTTCAAGCAGGAAGAAAAGAGCAGGTGTTAAAGCCCTGAGGAAGAACTATCAATTATTTACTTGAAAAATAGTAATGGGACCAGAGTGGAGGAAGGGTGGCAGAAGATAAAGATAGAGATGTAAGAACCTTGTGGGCTCTGGTTACGATTGGGGGATCTTTGTAAGTATGAAGAGAAGCTGTTGGAAGCTCTCTGATCTGAGACACATTTAAAAGCGAGATTCAGTCCCTGTGTGTAGAATAGATTGTACATCCCAGAGGAGGAGCAGGTGACTTGAGCAGTTATTGCAGTATAGGTAAGAGACAGTGGCTTGGACTTGGGAGATAGTAGTGGGAATGATGACAGATTTTAGATTTGGAGGATACTGTGCTTTTCTTTTTTTCTTTTTTCTTTTCTTTTTTTTTTTTTAGAGCTAATAAGATTTTTTGAGGAATTCCATGTGAAATGAGAGAGAAAGAGAAAATTTAAAGATGATTCCAACCTTTCTGACCTAAACCACTGGATGTTGGTGTTATTTCTTGAGACAGGGGTAGTGAAGGGAAAAATCAGGGAAGAGTAGTCAGAAGTTCCATTGTGAACCCCGCAGATGAATCCACACAGAAATGTTGAATATTGTTAGATGGATGGGTCTGCCTTTTAAGGGAACGTTCAATGCTAGAGATAGACATTTGTGTCATCTGAGAATATATGGTATCTCAAGCCAGGGGGCTTGGTGATATCCTCTAGGGTGATTATAAATAGAGAAAAGAGACTTTCTGCAGAATGAGCCCTGAGCACTCCAGCATTTATCTAATAGGTTGGAAAGAAGAGAATGATTCAGTGACCAAAAAGTTACAGCCTCTCAAGTAGCAGGAACACCAAGAGAACACAGTATTCTGGAATCAAGAGAAGAAAGTATTTGTTGGAAGGAGGGAGTGAAAGCCTGGGGCAAATACTGCTAACTTGTTGCCTAAGTTACCCAAGGAAAAACCTGCAATGTGAAGACCAGCTCACCTGGAGGCCATTCCAGCGAGCATGTATGCAATGAGTACTGACACTTCTCGAGAGGACAATTTCTTTAAATAGGTTCAGGGAAATGGGATGCAATTTGGAGTGCAATGCATTTTGACTGTTTTGCTGGTAATGTGAATTCTGATAAATGTGTTTGAAGTTTTGTGAAAAACAGTGTTTTAATTTTTTTATTCTCACTAATGAATTTTATTTTCCAAGAATTTAGAGTGAGGTTTATATATAAATTTATGTTCATATCTATTTAGTGAGCTTGAAAATATCATGTTCAATTCAAATGTCTAAGTTTTAATTTTTAAAAATGTTTTTAAAATATTTTTATTTATTTGAGAGCGAGCAAGAGAGCACAAGCAAAGGGAGTGGCAGAAGCGCAGGGAGAGGGAGAGGCAGACTCCCCGCCAAATGAGGAGCCCTATACAGGACTTGATCCTGGGACCCTGCGATCCTGACCTGAGCCAAAGGCAGACACTTAATCGACTGAGCCCCCCAGGACCCCTCAGTTCTAATTTCTGTATGAATTCATTCTCTCCCTGTGGAAAGGAATATGAATTGGTACAATGACTGGACCCAGATGAAATGACATAGTCACTGACCACCTTCTTATAAACTCCCAGTTTCTTCATGAATACAATAGGGAGTTTTGACAACTTGCAGTTACTGGGCTATTCAGATGATCCAGATTTCTCAGATATCACAATGTAAACCAGATTCCTCTTAAGAGAGTTTTGTTGTGCCCTCTTTTAAAATCAAATAGAAGGGGCACCTGGGTGGCTCAGTTGGTTCAATGTTCAGTCTCTTGATTTCAGCTCAGGTCATGATCTCAGGGTTGTGAGATTGAGCCCTGTGTCCGGCTCCACACTTAGCTGGGAGTCTGCTAGAGATTCTCTCTCTCTCCCTCTGCTCCTTCTCAACCTCCTCAAAATAGATAAATCTTTGAAAAAGAAAAGTCAGAAACTTCTCTCGCAATGTCTCACTTAAAACATTTCCTACACTGACTTCTTCCATTTTTCCCATCTTGTGATCAGAAGCAAACTGGATCACAGAAATACAAAGAGAACAGGAAATTTTGGGGGATTGCCTCTGGCAACTCTAGGAAATTCATGAATTTGAGGCAGAGAAAACAGAGAAGGGTATCTTAGATCTTCATGAAGTTGGGGGATATTTGTCTATCTTGTTTACCACTATTCTCCAAACACCCAGAAAATAAAAATATAATTTTGTACTAGAATAATTTATGTCACAGGATATTAGTGTAGTTACTGGTGGGTTAGCTGCTATTTTTCTAATTAAAAATCAAATTATTTTAGCATGTATACTTATAGATGACCTTTGATAAGTAAGTATGAGAAATGAAAGAAATTGACCTACTTAATGCTAAATCATAGTATAAGATTTCACCTACATATAGGTTATTTCCCCGCACTTTTTGAAAGTTCTTGTTGAACCACTTTGCTTTTATGAAGGACCTACATTAGTATTTGTTTTAGCTAATTGAGAGGAATTTGAAGAGAATTCTTGCTTTTACAAAAAAAAGAAAAAGGCAAAAAGCAAAAATAGTGTTTAGCATTTGTTTTGCAGTGAGCAGTAATAGAGGCAGTGTGCACCCCAAACCGTGACAGTGGCACTGCAAATATCTTCCCCTGCACTAGAGTGAGTCAGCAACCAGTCTCTCCACCTTTGGACTGTATCTGTGACATCTGTGCTTTATCTCAATTTATTTTGTGCATCCCTTAGCAAGATGTGTCTTGAGGCATCAGAAAAGCCTAAAAGAGGTTATTTTTTGTCTGAGAATGCTCAGCAATTTTCCCAGGTAAATTAATCCTCATTGCTTCTTTACTTTACCAACATTTCAACTTACAAAAGGTTTTCTAGGAATGCCCTACTTTTGGATAGTGGTGGGGAGCCTGTATTCATTTTTGCTGTTCCCTTCCTCAAAAGACACAAATGTCTAAAGATTTTTTTTTCTCAACATCTCATTCTTTATTTCTTTCTCTCTTGGGGGTACAGGTGAACTTTCTCACACAATTTTTCAGATTTAGTCTTTGTAAATTATCTACATCTGCCTTTATGAGAGACAGCAACAGACCATTTGTCAGTTTTGCAGGAAATGTAATACATTTTGGTGACCCAATAACCTGAATCAAGGTCCTAAGGCATCACAGATATCCAGAAGTGCTTTTGCAGATATCTTTTTAATACAAGCTTAAAGAGGTCTTTGTGGGTGGGGCTGAAGCTGCTCTTGCCTGAATAATCAGCTGAGGACATCTGGCCCCTTGGGAATGAACTGAAAGGCCAATTTTATCAAATGTTACTTCTGGTCGGGTGGCAGGTGGTTTTATTATCTTTGGCCACTACCAACTCTTCCACAAGCTACAGCATTCTTTCCAGAAGCTGTATAGCATTTTACAGAGAGTGAAGAAATTCTTTCCTATCTTGGGGAACATCAAAGTAGTTGAGAGAAATTGTTTTCATTTTGATCCTTTAAATCAGATGCACTGCCTGCTTATCAGTACAAAGAAGAAGTTTAAAAAAAAAAAACCCACAGCAACTCCTGGGGGATTTGGCTTTCAGGAAATGAGATTTTTATCCATGGAACCAAAGGATCATTAGCAGCACAATCAGAACAATGGAATTCCACAGTGTCAATGCCAACATCCAAATCTGTGGTCCTTGCTTTTTTCTAGTACAGTACATGAAATTAACACAAAAATGTCATAATATGAATAGATACAAGGAAGAAAGTTGTTTAAAAACTACTTAATTAAATTACTTTCACTAAATATAGGTGAGCTTTGAAGAAAAATTATAGATATCTTAGGTGTAATGAATATTCATATCAGAGAATGCACAAAACTGGACGTGAAGAAAGCCTTCATGTAGCCTTTTTAGTTTCAGGATCTGGCTAGAGCCAATTAGAAATCATGTGAACTATGTTGAAGCTACAGAAACTAAAGCAGAAATTGTAGGACGATAAGCATGCCTGATGTGTGCATCTGAGTGGTTCCTCATCTGGAGATTTTGATGGAGAACATGGTGGCCTAGAAAATCTTGGTTTTCTTATAACTAATCTATAAGTAATGACAACAATAAACATCATTTTCCATGGGTCTATTATGAACACTGTACATGTGTCAGGTTATTTTTTTTTTAAGATTGTGTTTGTTTATTCATGAGAGACACAGAGAGAGGCAGAGACATAGGCAGAAGGAGAAACAGGTTTCCTGTTGGGAGTCCGATGGAGGACTCTGATCCCAGGACCCCGGGATCACGACCTGAGCCAAAGGCAGAGGCTCAACCACTGAGCCACCCAGGCATCCCTGCTTATTAGGTTCTTTAATCTCTACAGTGGTTCTGGGAACCAATCAGTAAACAAGCCTGTATAAGTAAAAATGCCTATAATACATAGGATATATGTCACATATATACACACATATGTCTCAAATATAGAAACATGACTAGGAAACAAGTTTCTGTATGAACATAATTATGATAAAATGTATGGTGAATTTTCAGGAAGGGTATAGTATATGCCACATCTTCCAAACTTATTTCAAACCTTGTCATAGAAGTTCCTCTGGAGTAAGTATATAGGCTTTATGAACTGTTAATTTTATCATTGAATTCAGATCTTGGTCTAAGTCCAGGGGATTCTTTGTGGGGTTGCATATGGTATCAGGGCTATAAAGTAGATCCTGACACAGGCATTAGTCCCTATGTGGATTAACATGAGATATGAAGGGTTAAGGATGTAAGAACCAGCAATACTTTTAACTTCCCTTGATCAAAGGAGACTTATCACCATGACTGTTAAAGAACACATAGGATTTTTGTACAGATGCTTGCGCTACCAGTGACTCTAACCTGCTACTACTCTCCTTCAAAGGTACTGCTTTTGAATTTTGGAGATGAACTGAAATGCCTTCCCGAATTTCCCGTCTAGTCCTTTGTTGCATGCTTTCTTAGGAAGGTGCTTTTTTTTTTTTTTTATTACACTCAACCTCACTGTGCTGTTGCACCTTCATTTGTGGGATTATCTAATGTCTGTCTCCCCTAATCGTGCTCTCCTGCTACTACAGCCTCCCCTTCCTTATCTTCTGAGAAGGTATCATGTCTACTTTGATTTATTATTGTATCTCTAGTGAGGGACACAGTACCTAAAAGTTTGGGTGAATGAAGGACTGCACTTGTGGTATGCCATGATGTGTCTGCACCGACCTTTTGAGAGAAGTGTCAGGTGTGCTGTAGCGATCTGGGTAGATGCTCAACATGAGGGTTACATTTGTGACATCAGCTTTTCAACTTCATTTCGATGGCCTGTGTCCCACACCTATTTCTTGTTCCTTTATGTATATCACTCAAAGAGCTTTGGTAAGAAGAGTATTTTACCTGTAAATACTTCCCCCTAACCTCCATTTCTATATTTATGATCTGGGGCATAATCCAGGCAGTTCTCCTCTCTCCCACACCCTTCTCCAGTGTGTTATATCCCTGATTATTACACATACTTAGGTGTATCCAATTATTGTGTTTAAAGAAAATTACCTAGAATAAGATTAAGTTATTCAAAATCAAGCATTTTAGAATATAAGAGTAAAAAGGAGATGTTTTCCTTATTTAGGTATTTTACTAAAGATTGATTTTTTTAAACTGACTTTCATGAATTGACCAACTGTTTATACAATCCATAACAATTTGATGGTTAATGCCATCATTAAAGATTACATAAACACTTTGTTGTAAATGTGTGTTATTAGATTAGCATTTTATGGTCATTGATCTATGTATATTTAAGGTTAAAATTTAGTTTTAATTTGATGAGAAGTTATACTTCATGCAAACTCATGTAATACATTTATACAGTTGTTCCTATTTACTGTCATCAATGAACATGATAGATATATGTACACATTTTCCTAATAAGAGTATATTTTATTTTCCAGTTTTATTTTAGATAATGTAATGGAAATCTCTTCAAATGTATTATTCAACACTATGTGTATGTTTCTTTTTATCTAAAGAACTAATAACTATGTAAATATTAATTATGGTTCTCCTCTAATAAAATTCTCCTTTGAGGGAGAGTTAAGTCATTCACCTTAGTTTTGTTCAAAATCCAAAATCTATAAGCTTGGGGCCAGCACTTTCTGGCAAAGAAAAGTGCTCAGGGATTTCAGTTCTGAATCACTGTTGGCTGGACATTTGGCCACTTTCCTGTATTTCCTTTCTAGGAGAAGTGGAACTGAGAGGAAAGATCAAGCAGTATGATTTAGGAGACTAGGCTTCTCATCCTTGTTCTGGCATTACCTAGCATTGTGACCTCAGATGGATCCTTAGTAAATTCTGGGCATCAATCTACTCATCTTTAAAAGAAAAAAAGAAAAAAGAAAAAAAAATAAAAATAAATAAAAGAAAAAAAGATAAATTAATTCTGGAAATTTTTCTTCTCCAAAGTTATTTCTTAATTTTTGATAAAACTTTTTTAGTTACTCTCATATTCTTCATTTTATTCAATACATTCATCCATTATCATTAAAGTAATGAACAACCGTATAGCCTTATTAAGAAATGTAAAAAACATACAGTATTCTATAATGACAGTTGAATTCAGAATAAGACAAAGAGTGCAAAGTACATTTTTTCCCATTTCCAAGCTGCACATCCATACACCTAATTACTGTTGAGTGAATAATCTCAGAGAGCCTACTAAGACTTCTAATAGCTATCACTGACTAGTAATCTGTTAAGGTATAATGCAGTATAATATGTTTTTACACAACAATGGTAAAGCTCTCATTAATTATTACCACCTATAATTGCTTGATATGAACATTTATTTTAAACCTTAAAAATTATAGACAACAAAATAATGATTTAAAATACCTCCAGGAAGTCTATATACAGAAGTTGCTGCATTAGTTAATGATGTATTAAATCATTTCTTACTGCTTTTGTCTTTTTAATAGATGACATATTATTCAAATTAAAGTAGAAGAAAAGTTTCTACTAACAATTAAGCATCATACTGAGTCACATCTGCTGCCTTAACGATAAGCATATAATTTATTAAACAGACTTCCTTAGCAATATCTGGTATATTGTGCCCCAGGAACAAGAATTTATAGTATAGCTTTATTCCCCAAAGGTGTTGCAAGTTTATATGCATGTTTCTGTGTCTGGTAGTACAACCGACTTTTAAATCTCATAACCAAAAATCTACCATTTCACATTTAATCTAAAGATTCCAAGCAGACCTCTCTTTGATGAAATATAATCTTTTTTTTTTCTCAGATATCTTTTTCTGTTTTTCTTTGTTGTAATGCAAATGGAGGGAAAGGCTAAGGTCCAAATGTAAGATCGAGAATGAAAATGGTTGTTTAAACAAGGGGATTTTGAACTTAATGGAAAGGAGAGTGGCTGAAAAAAAAAAAGGACATCTAAAGTAGAATAAAGTGCATGGGTCAGATTCTACATCTGCCTTTAGGAAAGCAAGAGTGGAATAAATTAAATTCCTATCTTGAATGAGAAAAGGAAGTGTTTTGGCACTAGAGTGGAGAGAGGAGGACTAACCATAGTGACTTTTGTGTTTGTAAATTCAAGCCTTGAAGATATCTGAAGTTGATAGACCTTTGGTGTTAGACATTCCTTTTCAAAGGAAGCATTGGATTAGTAAAGCAGAGTAATATGATGGTAGGTGCTGGTGAGAGAAGGATCTACAGAGGGTTTTGCCAGGGTTCTCTGTGTTTGGAGAGCATGCCCATGGCCTACAAAATAGCAAAGTAAAATGGAGAAATGGTGTGCTACTGACTCTGCCAGGAGCTACTGACTCTTTTTATGGCTTGTGCAGTGTATAATACATCTTCTTATGGTAACACCCTAAGTATCATTTGGTCATCATTTCAGAAACTGGAGT
Source organism: Vulpes lagopus (assembly GCF_018345385.1). Classification (NCBI taxonomy): domain Eukaryota; kingdom Metazoa; phylum Chordata; class Mammalia; order Carnivora; family Canidae; genus Vulpes; species Vulpes lagopus. The sequence continues at coordinate 64,656,874 of NC_054829.1, forward strand.
TCTGCAAAGGATTTTCAAAATATTTCATGCAAATAGGTGTTAAAGATTTATTTTCATGAATCATATCTTTTGGACCGAGAGATCAGTGATTCAACCAAGAATCTGTAATAACAGTTGCCACTGGGAGAGATAGCGAAGCTCTGCCTTTGACCATGGTTCTTGGTTATTGTGATGGAACACTTCAGTTTCTGCCTGACTTGGAAGGAGGGGATTGGGTAGAAGAGGGAGGGAGGGAGGAAAAAAGAAAAGTTAAATTTTTTTTTCTGGTTTCTGTTTCCTAAGATTAGATTCAGAAACTAGTCTCATACTATGTGGTTATAGGGTGGAATTCTTTTCATGTGTGCCTTTTTGATGATATGAAATCACCAAATTAAAGAACCTGTACCCATATTTGAATACATTTCAGAAATCTGCCTCCAGAAAATATATTCACTTTTTCTCTTCCCCTTTCATTTACACTTTATAACTTGTGTTTCTGAATGAAAATTTAGTGTTGGGATCCCTGCGTGGCTCAGCGGTTTGGCGCCTGCCTTCGGCCCAGGGCGTGATCCTGCAGACCCCGGATAGAGTCCCACATCGGGCTCCCTGCATGGAGCCTGCTTCTCCCTCTGCCTCTGTCTCTGCCTCTGTCTCTGTGTCTCTCATGAAGAAATAAAATTTTTTTTTAAAAAAAGAAAATTTAGTGTTCATGCTTTTGGTGGGTTTGAGCCAGCTTATAACGACCCTTAGAAAAAAAATGTAATAATTAGGATGTGAGACACTTAAACCTTACTTGAATACAAAATCCTCCATCTCATATTATTGTTACACCTGTTGTGCTGTGTCCATGATAACCACCTAGTGGTTATTCACTATATAACTTTTTATATACTTAAATTTTCAGTGTGTTATTAGATATTTTTTTAAGTTGTGAGATGATTAAAAAGGGGATGGGTGAGTTTCCTAGGCCAAGTTAATAATACAAGCTTATAACTGTTGTGTTAGTTCTCACTCACAACTCCCTCAGCAGGATCCAGTTGACCTCAGGATCCACTGCTTTCAGAACCATCATCAACCACTTAACCTTTCCTGATTTTCACAGTTCAGTGCTAACATCATTCAGGTGCAACTCCAAGGAGGGATTCCGTTTCCCCCAACTGTTTAGGAATTCTTGTTAAGATAGTTGCTCATCAGGTATCCTTGTTGTCCCAGTACCCCCCTCCCCGGAACAATACTTAGAGAGTATTTTGGCCAAACTAGGAAGTGTTGGCACCTTTTTAATTTTTTTGCTCATTAAGAGTGGCCAGTCATGGCACCACGCGTTACAAACAAGAGAGTTCTTGGAAAATAACTTGGAAAGCATCTTCCGTGAGAAGAATGCAATATTCACCTGCCTGATGTGTTCTGTTATTGAGCAGAGTAATTTAATTCCAGGATTTTCATCACCTTTTAGCAAAAGTAAACTGGCAGTGTATTTTCCTTTCCTAATCAGGCTATCTCTCTCTTTTTTTCTACTTGACTGAATCATGGATTAATTTGTTTCTGGTATTGCTTGTTTCTTGCCCTTTGTGATTGGCCTCAACTGTGGAAAAGCACCCTTTGTTCCTTAGAGTTCCCGTTGGCCAGGTCACATTTCAGCAACTCATTAAAACATGTATTTATTCTACTCTGGAGCACATTGTCTGGCCAGCCTTGGATTTATAGTGAAATGTAACAGTAAATTGTGCTCTGTGGTCAGAAATGCCAAATGATACACACAGCAGCACAGAGGTTTCCAGCATAGGGTAGAATTAAAGAGCTTAGGACCAGTGCCGTGATTGTTGGCCGTATTTTCACAGTGGCCAGTTTTGTTACAGTCGAACTTGGAGAGAGCTTGAAATCACTTATCTCACATGTTTGCACTCACAACCACAAAGCCTCTGAGAAACACAGAACTGATCTTGTAATAAGCTCCAGCTGAGTTTACAAGCCTCTGAGCCTTTCTGAAAGCCTGTTTAGTTTAATGAGGGTTTTCAGATTTCAAAGCTCACACACCTTCACATAAAAACAGATGATTATGACCAAATTAGGGAATGTTGTTCCATGAATATTTTCCCCCAATATGTTCTCTTCTCAGTTGTCAGACACTGTTTCGTTATACTTTTCACCTTCCAGACATCATTTTTAAATATAATTTTTGGAAATCTTATTGTATAGTGTCTATTCAAGCAGAATGTTATGTTACATCAAGGAAAAGACTTTTTTCTCTTAACAGTAAAAGGCAAATGTGCATATATATTTTTTCTGGCCAGTAAAAAAGGGTACAATTTGAAAAAAAATCGAACCCTCACTTTCTGCTGCCATGACAACTGCCCCATGAGGCTAGGCCTTCATGTTCACCCCTGCCCTGCTTCACAGGGCTCTACAACCTGATTCTGAATGGCTTGTTAATGAAGAGAGAAAAGCCATCTCCCTGACCCAGTAAGACTGAATGTGGGAGAGAGGAGATCCACGCCTCAGTGACCTATATCTTGGGCAGATAACTTTCATGAATATTTATAGTACTATCTTTATTTTTTAAATTTAGTATTTTAAAATAATACCTTTAATATGTGTTGTATATATATATGTATATGTTACATATATATATGTATTATTCTACCTCTTCTTGTTTTTAAAAGTGTTTTGTGAGTCACCCTTATAAAGAAATGTAATAATTAGGATGTGAGGCGCTCAAGCCTTACTTGAATACAAAATCATCTATCTCATATAGCCACAGTTTTACAAAGAGGCACAACATTGAATGGGATGTTCAAATGTTAGCCATGTAAGATCATAGAGAAACAGAATTTAGAAGAGGTGTGTAGACATGTTGACAGAAATTGTGATGAGGCAGCAGAATCCTTGTCTCCTATACTCCTCTCCAGTATCGCCACCTGATCCTTTCTTCATACAACACATCCACAAGACATTAGTTAGAGGACACAATAAAGGTTGGCTCTTCCTTGGGAAAGCAGTTGCTGTTTCATCTCTCTTCCTCTCCAGCTATTATTGCCTACCCACCCCACTTCAAACACTGAATCCCTTGAATTTTCTCTCTCTTATCTTGAGTCAGAATCAGCTATCCATGGTTTCAGAAAGGGTATGGTAAGAGGATCTGTGCATTGATTAATGTATTATGTTTTGAAGAACGTTTGTCTTCAAATCAGGGAAAACTCTTTAAGTTAAGGTTTAATTCAACTCTCAAACTGAGGTTTAAAAGTTTTATGATAATTTTTACATTTTTAAAATGTACTTCATTCAGTTTATTTTGTATATTTATTTCAGTGTAATCTTAAACTTGGTCTTACCAACCATGGACATTTTGTCTTTAACTGACTTCTCTTACAAATGCTATTTACATAGAATTAAGTAGTCAAAACGTTGGGTAGAAAAGATTAACATTCTATATTTAAAAAGCACATGAGATTTTGCATTCTACTCACAAGGAGTATTTGGTATAGGACATCCTCACCTGCTCCAAACAAAAAACAATAGAAAATGTATAGAATGTTGTTTTGACACTGTCCAACAGGCAGTGCAGAACCGTGATCCCTGAGAGAAGAGAAACAAACAACGTAAGTGCTACAATCATCTGTGCTTTCTGCCAGGAGGCAAGATTAACAGTGTAAGTGTAGGGAGAGAAACCTAAGAAGAGCCTAGTTGTCTGGCTCTATGAAAGACACACAGAATAGAATTCAAAGTGACCAAGTCAAAAGGATTTTTAGGGGACAAATACTGGAAATGTGGGACCTATACAGAGAAAGAGCATCATAAATCTGCTTAAGAGCCTGCTTGAATACTAGACTGAATACAAATCTGTGTATATGTATGGTGAAAATCTGTGTGGCAGAGGAAATACCAGCTAGCTGCTGGGAAGCTATGAAATGAACACTTTACAGAGCTCACACAAGGTTGAGAGATAGTTGAGTTTCTATTAGGCAAATGGGAGAAATTTCACTGAACACTTGAGGTATTCCATAGAGATGTTCAAAGAGTTACAGATTAGTAGTAGGGTTAAACTATCCCTAGGGGAAATACTACTCTAAAGCTAATCTAACAAAGCTTAAAAATAAGCGTTGGAAAGACCAGCTGGATCTGCAATTATCTTAATATTTTGCCAAGACAAATATCAACATTCTTTAAGGGAAAACAACAAAGTCCAGTTGCTCACAGTAATTCATAAAACCTGGCATCTAACTTTAAAAGTACACATATGTATTCCATATATAAATGAAATCACATGGTATTTGTCTTTTTTCTGACTGACTTATTTCCCTTAGCATAATAGCCTCTAGGTCTATACATGTTGCAAATGGCAAGACCTCATTCTTTTATATGGCTAAGTAACATCCATCATATGTCAACTGTATTTTCTTTATCCATTCATTTATCAGTGAACACTTAGGTTGCTACCATATCTTTGCTGTTGTAAATAATGCTGCAGTAAATATGGGGGCACCTGTTTCTTTTTGATTTGATGTTTTTGTTTTCTTTAGGTAAATAATAGTGGAATTACTGGATCATACAGCATTTCTATTTTTATACTAAGTGAAATAACTCAGGTAGAGAAAGACAAATGCCATATGATTTCACTTATATATATATATATAATCTGAAAAACAAATGAACAAGCAAAAAAGAAGATACAGACCCATAAATACAAAGAACAAACTGGTGGTTGCCAGAAGGGAAGAGGTGGGATTCGGCAAAATAGAGGAAAGGGAGTGGGAGGTACAGGCTTCCCGTATGGAATGAATAAATCACAGAGATGAAAGGTACAGCATAGGGAATATAGTCAAAGTATTTTAATATCATAATATGGTAACAGTTGGTAGCTATACTTTTGAGCATAGCATAATGTATAGAATTGTTGAACCCCTGAAACTAATGTAACAGTGTATGTTAACTATACTTCAGTTTTTTTAGAAGTATACCTATGAAAAAGCAGGAAATGTAACCCATAAGGATCAAGAGAGTTAATAGAAGTAGACCAGAATGGTAGAGGTAATGGACTTAGTAGAAAAGAACTTTAAAGGATTTAAATGAAAATATGAGGTGAGGGGCTTGTACGGTGAAAACTATAAAACACTGTCTAAGGAAAGGAAAACAAACAAATAAATGAAAGGACATTACACGTTCATTCATTGGAAGAATTAATATTGTTAAAATATCTGTACTACCCAAAGCAAAGTACAGGCTCAGTGAAATCCGTATCCAAATATTAATGACATTTTTTTATCAAAGTAGAAAAATAATTCTAAAATTCAAATGGAACCACAAAAGATTCCAACACAAGCAATTTTGAGGAAGAATAAAGCCAGAGGCATGATATTTCCTCATTTTAAAATATATTATAGTAATCAAAACAGTATGGAAAAAGCTTAAAAAAAGATATATAGACTAATGCTCAGAAACTGATCAAGCAAGAAGAGAAAAAAGACACAAATCATGAGAAAGTAATAAAGAGACATCACATGGACATTAAAACGTGATAAATAAATACTATTTAAAAAAAAAAACCTTTTTGCCCAGAAAGTCAACAATTTGTATGAAATGAATAGGTATTCTTGAAAGAAAACTACCAAAGCTCTCACTTAAGAGGAAATTGAAATCTAAATAGTGCTAAGAGCTAAATCTTAGTAGAAAAGTCCAGGCTTAGATGGCTTTGCTGGACAATTCTACCATTTAAGGAAGAACTTACACCAATTCTATATGAATCTTTAAGAATATGCAAAAGATATGAATCTCAATCTATGTTTTTCACTTCATTCAAAAATTACCTCCAAGTGGATCATAGATCCAAAGGCAAAACTCCAAAAATTAAATGTAGAATAAAACATAGGAAAAGATCTGTGTTACCTTAAATTATACAAAGATATATCAGATATTAAAGTAAAAGCATGATCCATAAAGAAATACTTGATAAGTTAGGCCTCATCTAAATTAAGAACTACAGAAAATAATGGAAAGGGAATGAAAAGCCACAGACTGAAAGAAAATTCTGTGAAACACATATCTGATAAACAACCTTTATCTAGAATATATAAAGAACTATCAGAGCTCAATAATAAGATAATTCAATTTTTAAAATAGGCAAAGGAATTGATCAATTGTGTGCATGGGGGTGGCACACTTAAAGACATGGAAAGATGCTTAACATCATTAGTTGTTAAGGAAATTAAAACTTAGGAGATACTATTTTACACCTATTAGAATATCTAAAATAAAAACAACCAACATTAACAAGTGCTGCCAAGGATGCAGAGCAACTGGAACTCTCATACATTGCTGGTGAGAATGCAAAATGGTAGAGCCACTTTCAAAACAGTTTGGCAATATTTTATAAAGTTATATAGATACCTCCATATACCCTAGAGAAGTAAAACCTTGTGTTCACACAAAAACCTCCAAGTAAACATTTATAGCAGCTTTATTTGTAATAGCAAAAAACTGTAACTAAAATGCCCTTCACTGAGGAATAGACACATACACTGTGGTATATCCATGCAGTCAGTAGAACACTCCTCTGCATTGAAAAGGGAAAGCTTAATGATACATGCAACAGAATGGACAATCTTAAATTCATTACAGTAAATGAAAAACATCAGATTCAAAATTATGTACAGTGTAAAAAGTACAATACCATTCAAATGACCTTATTGAGAAGACGAAATTACAGAGACAGAAAGCAGATCAGTGTCTTTCTAGGGGCTGGGGATCTAGGGAGAAGCTGATAACAAAATGGGCATGGAGAAATTTTAGGGAGTGATGAGAACTGTTCTTATATCTTGGCTGTTTTGTGCATACCACATGTATGGTAGGTAGTTATCATATATATTTGTCAAAACTTGCAGAACTACACACTAAAAATGGGTGAATTTTACTGAATGTCAATTATACCTTAATCAACTATTTAAAATAGCATAAAAATATCAAATACTTAAAGGCAGACTTAACAAATATGTCTAAAATATGTACACTGAAAACTACAAAGCATTTTTGAGAGAAATTTAAAAGAAACTAATAAATAGAGCAACATATCTTGTTCATAACAAAGTAGAAGTCTGCATTATTAAAATATAGTCCTACTCAAACTGGACTGTTTCAATGTAATATCATTGTAAATTATTGCAGGTTTTTTGTAGAAATTACAGTGATTCTAAAATGTATATGGGAATTCAGAAGACCTATAATATCCAAAGCAATTTAGAAAAGGAAAAAAAATGGAGGGCTTACACTACCTGATTTTATGGCTTAGTATAAAGCACCAATAATAAATATGTTATTGGCATCAAACACACATTTATATGACCCAGAAATTCTGTTCCTAGGTATTTACTCATAGGAAATGAAAAACAGGAGCATCTGGGTGGCTCAGTCAGCTAAGGATGTGACTTGTGATTTCATCTCAGAGTCCTGAGATCGATCCCTGTGTCAGGCTCCAAGCTCAGCAGGGAATCTGCATGAGATGCTCTTCGTCTCTTTCTGCCCCTCCCCACTGTGTACACACTTGCACACACATCTTTCTCAAACCAATCTTAAAAAAAAAGTTAAAAACATATATCCACTGAAAGACTTGAGTGTAAATGTTAGAGCATTATTAATTTTAATAGACACAAATTGAAAAAAAAGAGTGTCTATCTGGGGCTGAATAGATTAATAGTCATCCTAGATCCATGTAATGAAATACTGATAACTAATACAAAGAGAATGAATCTCAAAGGCAATATGTATAAATGAGTCTCTATATGCCCATCAACATGATGGTGAGCAAAAGAAGTTAGCTAGAAAAGAGTCTTTATATAGTACATACTGTATGACTTCATTTGCGTGAAACAAATGAACTAATGAAACAGATGAACTAATCTTTGGAGACAGAAACTAAATCTTTGCCTAAGGTTAAGATTGTGGATGGCATTGGCTACAAGTCCTCCTGACTTGGAGGCATGTCAATATCAATTTTGCTATTCATTTTGAATGTTCTAGATACCTTCAACTTTTGTAATTAGCTTGTATTTGTGCCCTGGCACTTAATTATTTGGTTTTTATTTTAAATTTAGAAGGATTTTGACATTTAACCTATTGTGGTATTTGTATTTACAGTTCCCTGAATGTGGTTTCTATGGAATGTATGATAAGATCCTGCTTTTTCGCCATGATCCTACCTCTGAAAACATCCTTCAACTGGTGAAAACGGCTAGCGATATCCAGGAAGGCGATCTTATTGAAGTTGTCTTGTCAGGTAGTACCCTTATTTCTCTATCCATAGATTAATACTTTGCACTTGAAGAAATCTGGAGCATAAGTTTTTAAGGCAACATAGAAAAACATATCAAACTCAGCCCTAAAAGGAAATTTTAGGCCTCGTCTGTGGGAACTTTCAAAATTTTTTTGGAAAAAGCAAATGGTTTGCCTTAATGGGTGCAAAATTTTTTGCGCCCACTACTGTCCCAATCACTTTTCCCAACCTCACAATCTCCCCAGCCGCCAACAGCACCACAAGCATACTTTCATTCATCACCTTGAATCATTTGGATGGCAGCAAAAGCAAACAAAAACTGCCCAGTGGTGAAAGACAGATGCTAGGGCTCCAAATGTATGGGGGGTCTGGAAGCCAAGAAGTAACAACAGGGCTAGAAATCCATAGCTTTAGTTAAGTCAGATGTCTACTCACTCTAAGCCAAGACCAAGTCAGAAGCCAGAGTTCAGGAGTTACAGCAGGTCGGGCAGGCCATGTGACACTAGTCAGATCACTCCTTGAGGAGCAGCTGTGCTTTGCTTCCCTCTGCCCAGATTTATATTCCTTATTAAGGATTTAAAAGTTACCAATCAGACTATGTGTATCAATACAGAAAAAAATAGTCATATTTAACTTTAACAAAAAAAAGTGCCAGAGAACAGCTGTAGCTGGGATCCATACAACAATGATCAGTGCAATAATGCAAAGAGATCCAGTTTTTTTTTTTTTAATTTTTGTGAAAATAGAGGAATTATTGAGAAACTTTGTATTGTTCCTTTCTCTCCTCTGGCTATCTTTGCTTGTTACTTCTTTGACTAAAGGAAACCCATTAGCTTTCATAATTCTAGATTTCAGTTCCTCAAGTTCCTCAACTTGTTCAGAGCCCGGTTGCACTGATTATAATTCAGTTGGACTTTGCTTTGATTCAGTCCAATTTGTTTTTGTCTTTGTTCATCACTTGTCACTGGGTGAGGTCCTGGGATTGCCGCATTTTCACTGTGTAGCTTAGATCCTATAAAACAAGTTGTTTTGCTAGATAAAAATAATAATGTTCTTGTTTATAGAGTTGCCACTTGTTAAATCAAAAAAGCAACAGCTTTCATGTGTTTTTTGTAGACAATGCCAACCACTTTAATTTATTATTTTTCATATGTATTTTTTATTCAAGTATAACATAGTGTTACATTAGTTTAGGTGGACAATATAGTGATTCAGCAATTCTGTACATTACTCAGTGCTCGTCAGAAGTGTACTCTTAATCCCCTTCATCTATTTTACCCATCCCCCACCCATCTTCCCTCTGGCAATCTATTGTTTTCTACAGTTAGGAGTCTGGTTTTTTTTTGTCTCTTTTTTTCTTTGTTCATTTGTTTTATTTCTTATATTCTGTATGAGTGAAATCAGATGGTTTTTGTCTTCCTCTGACTTGTTTCACTTATCATTTTACCATCTAGATCTGTCCATGTTGTTACAAATGACAAGATGGCGTTCTTTTTGATAGCTGAGTAATATTCCATTGTACATACATGCCACATCTTCTTTATCCATTCATCTGTTGGTGGACACTTGGGCTGCTTCCATATCTTGGCTATTGTAAATAATACTGAAATAAACATAGAGGCACATATATCTTTTTGATTTATACTTTTCTTTGGATAAATACCCAGTAGTGGAATTTTACAGGATCATATAGTAGTTGTATTTTTAATTTTTTGAGAAACCTCCACACTCTCACCTTTCTTTGGCTCTTTCACAAAACTTTTGCACCTGCCCTCAAAAAACTAGTGCTCAGACATGTTGTTTTTTAAGTTTCCTATTTCTGAGAGGAGGAGCTGCCTGGAATAAGTTATTCAGGGAAATCATGCCCTGGATCCATTCTCTCCCTAATTCATATTAAACTCATAGCTGGGCTGCTTTGCAAATAATACAATGTGTTTTATGAATCTTTTTTTTTTTTGCCTGTGGCAATGTCCAGAAATATGAGAATTTTTTAAATTGCATTTCAAAATTTATTTTTCTTTCCATTTCACTTTTGTTACCGAATGCTATATAGTAGTGTCAGACAGATTGAATGCAAGCTGTGTGTGAGTGTGCTTGTCCTTGTGGAAGAGGGAAGGGGACTGCCTGTTTGGGTGTTATCTCTGTGAGCGGGATCTGCTCTTTGGCATGCTGACCTGATGAAGCACTCTGCATTGCCCTGCCGCACAGGGAACAGCATTATGCTATTCCTTGTCATCTCCGCAAACCAAGACCCTCACTATGTTTATACTCCACTTCTTTTGCCATGCACCCTTTCTGTGCCGTGTTCATCCTGTCCTGTCTCCTTGGCCCCAGTTGCTGAGAAGGCACTCAAAGGCAGCCTTTTTTTTGCCTGTTGTCCCAATACCAGGCTCAGGAAGGCCTCTTCTATTCTTAGCAGCTATCATGTTGGTATTTAAAAGGAGCCGTTCTATAACAGCCTAGTTTTAAATTTGAACCTGGAGACTTCAGCATTTTCAGCCCACACAGTCCCACTCCCTCAATATCATTTAACCCTTAAATATTCAATTATGTATATTTAATTAAATGTATGTATATATAATGACTTATTGTATATAACATATGTAACATATGTCTTTATATAACGTGTATATATACATACATAGATATATGTCTATATATATATATAGACACACATATATATATATATATGTGTGTCTATATATATACACACATTCAATTATATTTAACTGACGATCTCCTGCATTTCCCTGTGAGCTTCTTTGGCGGTTGGCGTCCTCTCCCACTCTAATGCTTCACATTGTGATTTTCTCAGTATATGTTAAAAATGTTTTTTCCTTAAGCTTTCCCCCAACTATAATCCTGTTTTTCTCCATGCCCCTTTCCTTTCTGCTTAGTGTCCATCACCTATGGCGCAGGCCCACGCCTGAGCTCACCACTAAGTGATGGTCTAGCTCTGAGATCCTCACTCAGGCACTTTCTTCCATCTTGCCTATTGCTCCCAAATCCACATCCTTGGGCCCCGTCTTTTGACTGTAGTTTTCAGGCCCTAACTCCCTACCATTTTATCACTTACTCATTCCTGACCCAGGCCCAGAAGAACATGGAGTGCTGTAGTTGGCCAGAGAAGTGCCCTTTCCTGATGGGTGGTTAAGGATCAACTTCATTCAAAATGCAATGGGTAAAGGGGGTAGGGGTACAAGACACTGGGCATCCCCTCTGTTGCTTTTTGACCAGTTTCAGAACATAAAACAATGCTGTGGAGATTTTCCTCTTAAAGACCATAATATTATTGTTAAAACTCATTTATCTAAATTTTGGTATTCCCCACGAAAAAATAAATTTTACTGTATAGTTCAGCATAAACATAATCTGATTTTTTTCAGTGTTTAACCAGTATTCCACCAATAGAAACATGTTCTCACCTAGGAGTACAGTAAAAATGTGAGAAAATATGGAAAAAAGTAAATTTGGGGAAGGTGATATACTCTTGTCTCTGCAGGCAAGATCAAGAATTTTCTCTTATGTCAATTTATTCTGAGACCTTTCATCATCTGTTAGTACTAACCAGGCTGCTCCTAGCTGATTTGCTGGTTTTCTGTCTCTTTTTCTTTCTGAAAAACGGGTCTTGTATGAGCTAGTGCTTTTAGACTGAGTAAGCCAGGAAAATATTGCTCACGGGTAGATGGGTTGGGTTCTGGAGAAGAAAAAGAAATAACTACATGGAAGTTCCCCACCATGCACACTCCCACCACCGGCAAATTTTCTTTGTATGTTAAGCAAAGGATTAGCATCACTACTATTGTTACAGAGTAGGAAAACACTACAAATGGAAATTTCTCTTACTATAGCCAAAGTCAAGTTCAAGTGTATAGTACTAAACTATAAAGTAAAGCTCATGGAATTTAGAAGCCTTCTTCATGATGGGTCTCTATCAGAACCTGATAATTCAGTTTATAATAAAGCAAATCAATAACAGCACTGCATTCACATGATTCAGCTCTTTGTTTTTTTGTTTTTTGGGGGCTTGATCTCTAATAATAGTATATGTGTGTGTGTGTGCATCTAATACGTGGTTAAATTGAAAGAAGACAAGGACTACAAGAATTTCTCTAGTAAAATTATAATTTTAAAGTCTTAGAGCTATTGAATCTTTCCTTCTTTCATTAATGGTAAAAATCCTTTTTTTGGATAATTTTTAATAGTTTTTACAATAAATTGTGCAGTATTATTTATAACTTTTGCAAAGCTGTGTTACCACATGTAGCTGGTTATTTGTCCCACACCATCTAGAGATGGAAACCTCATTAGAAAGCTAGCGCTGTAAGCCCAGGCAGAGGGGGCTATGGGCCTATTTTCAGGCAGTGACTGAAGAGCTGAAAATGGGATAGAGAAATTAAGAAATATTTTAGAAGTAAAATTGAAGAGATATTTACCCATTTGGACACATTTGATGAAGGAAAATAAGAAAATGAAGAGGATATTAAGGAGAGCTACAGCCACCTAAGGAGTGGTCACATGCTCTTTCCCTCACACCAAGTCTTGCTCTCATGTGTTGTTCAGTGTGTTTGTCAAGTGGTTTGGCTCCTGCCCCAAGATGCTGGAGAACTCTTGGGCGTATAGTCTCATTGATTTCCTTTGTGATTTTGTACAAGTTGCATAATCTCTGGGATTCAGGGGGGTTTGTTTGTTTTTCCATCAAAAAAGAACTTTATTGAATACCTGGGTGGCTCAGTGGTTGAATGTCTGCCTTTGGCTCAGGTCATGATTCTGGGGTCCTGGGATTGAGTCCCACATCAGGCTCCCCACAGGGAGCCTGCTTCTCCCTCTGCCTATGCCTCTGCCTCTCTTTCTGTGTCTGTCTTTAAATAACATCTTAAAATAAAAAGAACCTTATACTGGATGATAATATCATCCAGGGCTAATAGTGCATGGATTCCATATTTTCTTCAGTCTATAGGTAAAGTAGATGCATTAATGATTGAATACCATTTCTAGGGCCAGATCACCTGGCTTCATATCCTTTTTCTGTTCCTCACTTTTTACATCTTTGCAAAGACATTTAATCATTCTGTGCCCCAGTTTCCTCATCTATAAAATGGAGACAACACTAGCACCTACAATGTAAGGTTACTGCAAACTTCAGAAATAACGCATGTAAAGCACTTCAGAGTTTCTACACATAGGCAACTGCACAATAAATGTTAGCTATTCTGTTTATGTCTCCTTCTCACACTCTAAGTAGCTTTTCCCTGCAATATTCATGATCATTAAATGTACCACAAAAGTGAATCCTGGTCTGAAAATTTTGAGAACTGTTGTGTCAAACAGTGTTAAAGGAGTTATTTATTGCAGGACTCTTCAAAATTTTGGTGCATGCTGATATGAAGCATAACTCTCTGCACTTCCCAAATTCACTTTAACACAGATAATTTTTCCTCCTTCAAGTATTTGATCAGTCTTGGCCTCAGCAGTCTACAGTAGAGATACTCCTCTGGGTCAAGCCCATGGACCAAATGGTCAGAGAGGGTATATATCTGTTCTGTCTACATGTAGGCCACTTCTCTCTCACAAAGGAGAATATTTGAACCATGGAAAAACAGGAGTTAGCAAGAAAGAAAGCTTTGTCTACATAATAGTACAAGCTTTTGAATCAGTTTACATAAGTAATGTTTTCTTCACAATGACTCTGGGAGGTAGTGAAATCAGATATCTTAAAAGCTATAAAATATACATTTTAACTTGCCCACATCCTGCAGTGAATAGTAGAGGTAGTACCAGAGCTTGAATATAAATGTTTAGTCTTTATTAACTTCAGGTTAACCCTTTGAACCTGCACCAGTAAACAGGATTTCTTGAGGATCTGTTCAAAGAATTCCTACTATGGTAAGTTGATGTTTCAGGGAATTATTGATCGGATTTGTAACAACAAAACCAGTAATGAGCTACAGGTTCCACTGGTTCCACTGACATTTTTTTTTTTTATCGTAGAACCCTTATCCCCTCTTCCTTATGAAAAAATAAATATTTAATAAATATATAAACTGTGATCAGATTATGAAAACCTGGAGGCTCTTCTTCATAGAGTTACAGTACAAAATATGAAAAAGTAACCATGCCCCTGCTTAAACAGGATCCCATCATATAATTTCTCAACTCTGATCAAAATTGAAATGGTGTCTTAGGATCACTATGTTTAAGGAATCCTTATGACCATGTTTTTCTATTATTAGGATTCAGTGTCTAAACCATGAGCCCCTGCCCCCCGCCACCCCAAAATAGATAGTAACAAAGTTCTAGCAAGGTCATTTTTTCTTTTATAGAGAGTATAAATTATTGATTTATATGGCACTGTGTCAGTTATATCCCTTTCTCTCAGATATAGGACATTGTTTAGCAGTGTTTTATACTCCTCTGAAATATGGGTGGAGGAGAAAACTATGAGAGTAATACTTGAGATCATTGTGTTATTATTTTCCCAAGAAATACATTAGAAGACATAGTTTTGTTGGTTTGCCTTTAAGAAGAGAGAATTAATCGTGGAATGCACCTCCCCAGTCTTAATACTGCTTGAGTGATTAAGGTTGTAAAAGATCTGGCCTTGAGTACTCAATTTATATTTCTTTGTAGTTGTTTCGGACATCTTAATCATTATAGGCTTACTGGTGCCAATTCCTGTCCAACTTTAGTTGCAATTATCTGTGCTGGTGGTTTTGTAATAATGGCAAACTTAAATGTAAGATTACAGGTCATTACTCATAAAATATGGTTTATGTTAAGTGTGTCTTCAGCATTTCCTTTTTATTATTGTTAATATTAATCCTCTTTCCATCTCTACCTTGCAAGTAAACCTCATTTTAGGTTCTTTGTACTACATTAAATCATTCTCATAGAAAAGTAAACACAAAGAGGAGGTTAATAGAATGTTTCCATATACTTTGATCTTGCCCAGCTTGGGACCTCAACCAGGATATGGGGCTTGGAGCACTCCTTCCTTACTTTGATAGTTTTCCTCCATTATTTGTCTCTTTGTGGACTGGAGTCTCCAGGGAGATATGGCACAATAATGCATTGCTTCTCTGTCTTTTTATACCTGGGTAACCCTGAGCGTCAAGGCAGAGTGAAAACATTCTCCCCAGGTAACATGGGACATAAGGCAAACCCTAAAAGGAAAAGTTCTTTGCAGAATCTTATTTCATTTGAAAGCCTTATGCACATTTTGCATTCTGCTGTGTTAGATTTCTCTTGCTTAATTTTGAATATATAATATTTTCCCCCATGTTGTTCTTTAAGAAAAAAGCATTAGTGATGATGATATAAGGTTGTATAGATTTTATGATGTATTAGGCACTGTTTTGAGTGCTTTACATATTATATTAACTCAGAAATATGCATCACAATTACCTTATGGCATATATCTACATAAATTCAGTTTGATAATCAGTAGATTTCCAGTCAAAGACTGGGCTGAGTCCTGGAGCCGCCATTTATTTGTAACATAATGTTTGGCAAGTCACCTCCTTTCCCAGAGTCTTTATCCATCACCCATCAAATAGCAATAGTAACTTCTTTACTCTGATATTGGGCTGTAGATTTCATGAGGGTAAATATAAAGCATTTCAAAAGATGCCTGGTGAATGTGAGGTACTCTTCCTTCTTGTCCCACCTCCATCCCACTGGACTACACATTTCTTGAAACAAGAACCATTTATTTTATATTGAAACCTCAGGACCTGGCATGTCACATGCCATCATCTATTTGCAAACATCTGTTTGTTTAGTGAATGAGTGGATACTTGAAGTAACAAAATGAACAAGCCAATAAGCATGTTATTAAATTGGTGCTGTAAATATGGTATATAGAAGTTACTGCTGATGATATATAGAAGTTACTGCTGTTCTGTAGGAATTGAATTTCAGTACTTACGGTTGGCTGTCCTTGGTCTAACCTATTTGTAATATCAATATTATTATCACTTGACTAATCCTTTTTTTCTGGATTCCTGCTATCTTCTACATGTCAGAAACTAATTATTTTTTAGAAATTGCTTATTTTTAGAAATCCAGTTCTGCTTTCAAAATATTTCAATGTCTTTCACAACATTTCTCATGTAAAATAAGACATAATTCAGAAAATGGTAGTTGTTTTCCTATCTGATTCCTACAACTCCTGGATTATGCTCATCACCATGACCAAGTAACTCATTTGCTATGTAACTCAATTCATTCTTCCTTCAACCAGTTTTCCCAACCATTGCTCTTTTCTTTTTCTTTTTTTTTAATTTTTATTTATTTATGATAGTCACACACACACACAGAGAGAGAGAGAGAGAGGCAGAGACACAGGCAGAGGGAGAAGCAGGCTCCATGCACCGGGAGCCCAACGTAGGATTCGATCCCAGGTCTCCAGGATCACACCGTGGGCCAAAGGCAGGCACTAAACCGCTGCGCCACCCAGGGATCCCCCCATTGCTCTTTTCTTTCAAATATTCTTGTTCTCTTTCTAAAATGTAGTAAGTAATCCTTCCTTTTTGATGTACCTTCCCTCCCCCCCACACCATGCTAATCTCACTTGCCTTCATCAGTTAAGTGTCATTTTTTTCATCTGGAACCTCAATGTTCCTTATCTGCATTAGCTCACAGTGGTGACCCTGGAGCTGGCCTCAGGCCGTGACTTCTCTCTTTCCATGTTTGGAAGGAACAAGGACTGATATCCTGAGATGGTGGCTGACCTTTCTTGCTCATCCTCCTCCCCCAACCCCAGTCTTCACACTGGAGCACCATTGCTTTATCCACCTAATAGGACAGCCACCTAATGTGCCTAAGAGTCAGCTGGCACAGTCTATAGGAAAAGCTGAGTCATGTGCTCCAAAACCAGAGTCTAAATCTCCATAGATCTCTGTCCATGGACATGGAAAAACCATGAAACCGTGGTTTTCAAAGACAACATATCAGGCCCCTCTGTTCACACAGAATTAGCCTAGGGCCTAGTTCTTCACCATCTGGCAAGTGGATATCCAGCCAGAAATGATAGTTTTTCCTTCTCTTTTCATCTATTACTTCTCTAATTGAAGCCAGTATTCTAACTTATTCAGATAAACAGGAAACGAACACAGAGGTAATGAAAACCACACAAAGGGGGCTTTTTCCTCTGTATTTTCTGGTCTCTGTGGAACCAAAAATTCTTTATATTTGCTTCTTAGGGTGGAGACTTAACCATCTCATGTATGTAAATCTTACCATGTTAGCACTTCAGTGTACAACAGGACCTCAGAGAACTTCACATATTCAGAATCATTCTAGAAAATATACTAAGATACTAGGTCATTCTTTTTAGAAAATATACTAAGATACTAGGTCATTCTTTTTGTCATTTTACATGAATAGGTTTGTAAAACACACACACAAAAGTCATATTAATCTATCTCATTTACCAGATTTGACTCTGAATTATGTGGGACTTACTTAAAAAACTGCACTTCAACTCAAAAATGAAAATTTTTACACATCAGAAATAGATGAGTTACAGAACCAGACCCTAATATAAGAACCTTTTTGGGCAATCACAGTATCTTATAAATATGTATTTCCTTGGCTCACTTCTATATAGAGGTGATATAAATAGGTTTTTTGTCATAATCCTTGAAAAAATATTAGTGTTTAGTTAGCACAAAATCCCTGTGTTCTAGGGCTAAGACTGGAGAATAAAACTGTTCCAGTTTTTATTTTGTTCATCTGTTATAAAAACACAAAATTCTATTCATGAGAATTGGCTGAGAAATAGGCACCCCAACTATTTCTCTAGTTATGCCCTGTCTACACTAACTGTATATAGCTATACTAAAGTTAACCAAAAATAAGTAAAATTAGAACTGAGTTCTTCAGTCACACTATTTCAAGTATTTAATAGACATGTTAATAAATAGCTGCCATATTGATTTAAACATTTCACTATCAAAAAAAGTTCTGTTAGAGCAACTAGATAAACCAAATTTTACTCCTAAACATCTAGAACACAATTATTTGTACACACACACACACACACACATACACACATGCTGCTGAAATACCTTTACTGAAATTTCTTTGATAGGACATTTAGAGGAATGTTAGAAATAATATACTTGAATGCTTTGGTAGTATATTTATTACCAAAATCTTTGGAATCTCGGGAGAAATTGTATAATACCCTGTGACTTCCTGGTGGGACAAATTCTTCAGACTCTTGTACCCTAGAACAGCTTCATTTTATGAGTAATGTTATTCTTATCTGATACCTGGTTTTCCTTCTTCCTTTGGCCTTACCCTCTCAGATCAGAATTCATGGACCACCTTTAATATGGTACAAGTCAATAATACTACATGACTTTTATGATACTAACTCTTTGTATTTGCCACAATATTTAATTTAATTTAGGTTTCTTAGTTTCTGTATTTTGTTTCATTGCATGCTATACAGAATACCTTAGTGGGTAGAGACACTGGAAACAAGCTGCCTGAGTTCCAATTCCCAGCAGTGCATTCATTAGCCCTATGGCATTGGGAAGGTTAGTTAGTGTTTGGGTGCCAATGTCCTCACCTTCAAACTGAGGATTCACATACATGATAATAATGTATAGTATCTAACACAGTATCTAGAACATAAGGATATTGTAAAATCATCTCAGAAATGAAGGAGATAAGAAGAGTAGATAGGAGGATAAGAAAGAAATAGGTCAGAAAGAATAATACAGTATCATGGTATAGTATATAGACTAATAGTATGATTTATGAATGATTTCATTTCTTTATCTTACCTTTTTTCCAAAATAAATTTTGTGCTGGCTTACAGAAACATACAAAATATAATAAAACATCAGCAATTGACAGTGGATGTTGTCCATGTTTGAAAAGACAACATTTAGTTCATGTAAATTCTAGAATATTTATTAAAAAGCAGTCACACAGCTTTATCTAATACTTTATAAGCTGCTTTGAATTAGAGGAAATGCTGGTTTTGAAGGCCAGACCTTTGGTTGATATAGTGCCCAGCTGCTTATTCTCCGGAAAACCATCTCTCTGGGTTTTGGGTTATATAGCAGCATTCTAAATGCAGTTTTAAGATGTATTGGTCAAGACTGATCAATAACAATTGATATCAATCAACACTGTTTATTATCTTGCATCTTTTTTTTCCTTTTCCATTGTGAAGACATTGGAATCCTTTCTTGTCTTTTTATGCAGGGATAATTACCTTAGTAATGAGAAAGATTATAACGTATATACTTTGTTTTGTTTCCATATTCATCTATCCCCCCCACCCCAACACACACACGTGCACACACACACACACACACACACGACAGGAGGGCTTAGAGGAGGAAAGGAAGGAAGGCAAGTCAGAATTGTATATACCATCAAAATCAGTGAAACAGAGTCACTGAAGGCTGCCTCTGTTAACAAAGGCCATTTGGAGAATGCTACTGAATGGCTCTCTGAAGACCTCGTGGATTATTTCTGTTTGAGGTAAAGGATTGGACTTCACTTGAAAAGCTGCCAGTTGCCCCTTTTTGGATGTCCCCACCCGATTGGTGGTGGCTTGTAGCACTTCAGTTCAATAGCTCAGCCGCGCCACCATCTGCCCAGCACTTTCATTCTGCTGGTTGGCATGTCGTTTGCTTTTAACATGCAACCCATGTAAAAATCCCTCATAATTTGCCAAAATTAGAAATGCAGCTGTTTTAAGTCTTCAACAGCAATAGCACTATTCATTATGCCAGTATGGAGGAATAAAATAGAAAAGATGTATTTGAAAAGAGCAATACTACACCAGAATGTATTTGTACCTTCACTTTCCACTTTTCTAAGTTATTTTTAAGACATCTATAGCCTGTTACCAGTGTTGACTTCAGGCTTAAAGTGAAGACGACAGACACGTAAATATACCAAATACCTCTTTTTCTACATATATTTTAATACAAGAATTGAGATTTGGATCCAGCTTGAGTTCATTTTTTTTCATGTTGTGAGGCAGTTTCAGCTTTTTAGTTTCTAGAAAATGACAAATTTTTTGGCTAACTCTGAGTCTCATCTTATTCTATTTTTATCTTCCTCAGAAGTTTTTTGAGGTTCTGATCATTACAACTTGTTAATCCCGAGAGCATGGTAATGTAAAGCTGTGTAGAGAATTCTCAATGAGTCCAAACAGTTGGTCCTCTATTAAAAAAAAAAAAATCAAGAGAAAAAAGATATTTTCCCCACACAGTAATCTCTTGATGTTGAAAAACAAAAATCAAAAGTAAAACAAAAACTACCCCTTATTTCACTGTGTTATCGATAAGCAGTGTTTTAGGAATGGTAGACATTAGGAAACAATGAGGATCCAGTATGAGGCACTCTGTCCAGAGACACTTTTTTTCACAGTGATTAGACATAACCATTCTGAAACTAAAATTGGATGGTTCGAAATTAGTTTGCTCCATCCTTTATACTTTCATATTCATATGTGTTTAAATGTCTAAGTTGGATTCATTTGACTCAATATTAATATTGCTTCCACATGAGATCTTTCACCATATGAATTTTAAGCACTTAAAAATTATTTATATTTATGAGAACTGACCCTTTTCAAATTACTGCCAATGGAATCAGGTCATGAAAAGCAATGACAGAGCAAGACACAAGTTTGGTGAAATGAATGTACTTGATATGCATTTATTATACATATTCAACAAGATTAATAATCCTAAGGGATGGGGCAGTATTTTATAGTCCTTAAAAAATCTGTAACAATTAGTTCAGTGCCAGATATATAGTAGTCCAAAAATACTTGTTCATGATTGATATGCTTTGTTTCACAATTAAAGACTTCATAAATGGTGCTCAATGTGAAAGGAAAAATTTAAGTTTGGTTTTAGGGAGTTAACATATTTGGAAAATTTCAAAGTTAAAAGAGACATTTTTCCTTATGATGTTATTCTAACAGTTATCGTAAATTTTTTGGTAAAAAAGTTGTAAAATTTCAATAGAAAAATAATTGTATAGTCTTAATATACTACCTTTTCTATATAGAAAAAAGAGTAATGTTTATATATTGAACCAAATTAGATTCATCTTGTCCTTCAAGCTTAATAGCAGTTTCAGGATTATCTCATGTGTAAATCTCTACTCTTGCTGGTTTTATGCTTTTAAAAACATTTAGTGTTGAACAGAGGTCTTGGTTTGCTATCTCTAATGACTGGAATCTATTTTTTTGGTCTCCTGGAGTACTTAACATGCAGAACAAGTGAGATAAGCACAAATGCATCTTTCCAGCTTTAAAATCAGGCTAGCCTCCATATATGATACCACCCTAGCAAGCGAATCAACAGTCAAATCCCAATAGTTTTTTAAATAAATTTTAGATTATTGAATAGTTTTAGATTTATAAAAAAGTTGCAAAGTTAGTACAGAGAGTTCACATCACCCAGATTTGCTTTCCTGAAATGTTATCATCTTACACTGTCATGGTACATTGTCAAAACTAAGAAATCAACAAGGGCAAGTATATTATCTTTCTTTTTTACTGCTTTATTCCCAGTACCTAGAACAGAGCCTGACGACTAGTAAGCAAAATAGATAGAAATGATTGAATGAATGAATGAATGAATGAATGAATCTAATAAATCAGTAAGTGCTATTAGTGATTCTTTGTACTAAATATCTACATTGCTTTCTTTTTTTAAAAAAATATTTTATTTATTTATTCATGAGAGAGAGAGAGAGAAATAGAGAGAGAGGCAGAGACACAGGCGGAGGGAGAAGCAGACTCTATGCAGGAAGCCTGAAATCTCGGGTCTCTAGGATCAGGCCCTGGGCTGAAGGTGGCGCTAAACCACTGAGCCACCCGGGCTGCCCTCTGCATTGCTATTTGCTTGTTCAACTTGCTGTATTTTCCCACCTATATCACTGGAATAATTTCCTAATTGGCTTCCTTGCCTCCAGTCTTTTCCCCTCTAAAGCCTAAATTGGGTCATGCCACCTCTAGGTAAAACCCTTCAATAGCACAAGGATAAATCCTCCTACGTGACTTATGAAACTGTTTGTGATAAGCCTTCTGTTTATTTCTCCAGCCTTATAGTCCCTTATTCCACTGTCTACCTTACCCAACTCTCATAGATGGGCATCTGAAACTTTTCATTTCTTCTAATGTATTATAATGTCCTTTTTTACTTCTGGTGCCCCTTTACATATGCTAGTCTTGCAATCCATGCTTTTCATATGCACCTCCTTCCTCTTTTGATTTGCCCATCTAATTTTTATTCATTTTTCATGACTTGGCACATGTATCCCCCTCCAGGAAGTCTTACTTGAAACACCAAATTTGGGTCAGGCAGCTCTTCCCACTGTGTGCTTCCTACATTAACATTTATTACCCTCTATTTATAATGACATATGTACTAGTTTTAAAGTAGATGGT
This sequence comes from Vulpes lagopus, assembly GCF_018345385.1. Taxonomy (NCBI): domain Eukaryota; kingdom Metazoa; phylum Chordata; class Mammalia; order Carnivora; family Canidae; genus Vulpes; species Vulpes lagopus. The sequence continues at coordinate 64,679,550 of NC_054829.1, forward strand.
ACTCTGTGAGGAGCCGTGCTTTTCTTTTTTTTTTCTTTTTTTTTTTTTTTGAGCCGTGCTTTTCTAACTTGCAAATATAATCATGATATCAGAGGATTTTTGGTAAAGATTGTAAAAGATACTACCATAAACCACTTAGTGTTTTAACTTTTCTTCTTCTTATCAACATCTCTAGTGCCTTGCTGGCAATAAGTGTTTACTGAATAATTATTGTTGAATATATTAAACTGCCACACTGATTATCATCATGGGTACTTAAGTCAGATTTGGATTTAATACAATATGGATGGTAATCAGTTTAGGACATTATTATTATTACTCGTCAACTGAAAGAAAAAAATTAATGAATTTTTCCATTTATGACTTTCATTTAATTTGTGTGGCTTTTTTAAATTGATAACTTGAATAGCATCTAACCACAGTGTTATGGAAAAACTCATCAGTGAACAAGAATAAAGAATATATGGAATGAATTTCCATTGAAGTTTAAAAGGCTTATTAAAAAGAGATGAAGAACCAAATTTTTTAAATGGGCAAATAATTTGAAAAAAAAAAAAAGACCAAAGAATTTGGATAGAAATTTCTCCAAAGAAGTAACATACATGACCAATAAGCCCATGAAAAGATACTTAACTTCATTAGTCACTGGAAAAATGCAAATCAAAATGCAAATCAAAAATGCAAAGATACCACTTTATACCCAGAAATCAAATAGAGAGGCAATAATACTTTTTGGTAAAGATGTGGAAAAATTAAGACCCTATGTTAATGATTAGAATGTAAAATGATCAGCTGCTTTGAAAAAGAGATTGGCAATTTTTCACAATTTCCCAGTAATTGACTCCAAGGTATATACCCAAGAGAAAACATACTTACAAAAACTTGTACACAAATATTCATAGATTATTCATTGTATCCAAAAAGTAGAAAAAAATAAATCTCTGTTAGCTGATGAATAGATAAACACAATGTGGGATATCCATTCAATGAATGTTATTTAGCCATAAAAATGAATCAAGTACTGATACGTGCTATATCATGGATGAACCTTAAAAACATTATCCTAAATGAAAGAAATCTGACATAAGTAGTGACTTACTGTATTATGTCATTTCTGTGAAATGTCCAGAATAGGCATAATCTTAAAACCAGAAAGTAGATGGAAAATTTAAAAAATAAATAAATAAGAATTTGGCTTTTCTTTTCACATAGAGGATAAAGTTTTGGTAGATGGAGGACCAATACTGTCAAGATCTTTTTAAGATTATATTTATTTATTCATGAGAGACACACACACACACAGAGAAAGAGGCAGAGACATAGGCAGAGGGAGAAGCAGATCCATGCAGGAAGCCTGATGCGGGACTCGATCCTGGAACCCTGGGATCATGCCATGAGCCAAAGGCAGATGCTCAACCGCTGAGCCACCCAGGCATCCCTGTGAAGATCTTTTATACACAATTTCAGTTGCCTTAAGAATGCTTAATTGCTTATCATTGATAGAATATAAGGATTAGAGAGTCAAGAAGCTGAATATAACTTTCTTTTGAGGACCTACTTAAGGAAGGATTATTATTCAAACTATCCTCTTAGGGATAACCTATCAGTGTGAGTAATTCAAAGAATTTGGCTTTAGCACCTTGCAGTTGTGATGTGTAATGCACTTTAGATCCTCTGCAGCAGAATTTTTCTGTTCTTGTCAATACAGTTATCTCTTCTCCTTAACTGATACGTTTATGCAGTGATATGATATTCCTGATGGAGCAGTAGTACATCTATAGCTTTGACAGAACAAAAGTTGCATGGATGGACTTATGTGTGAGTCCATGCACACATACATATGTGTGTGTGTGTTCAATAATTAATTGGTGTAGGGTGCCTGGGTGGCTCAGTCAGTTAGGCATCTGCCTTCACTCAGGTCATGATCCCAAAGGGCTTGGTTTTGAGCCTCACATCAGGCTCCCTGCTCACTCGAGAGGCTGCTTCTCCCTTTCTCTCTCCCTCTGCCTCCCCCACTGCTCGTGCATACTGTCTCTCTAAAATAAAATAAATATTCAATACAATACAATACAATAAATTAGCTGGTGCCCTAACTATTTTTGGTGGTGCTCAACAAATATTTAGTTACTCTCATTCACTCTCTTTGTCTTAAATATGATGAGCTCACAGATTTTTATGTATTCATTTGAGTTAAGGGCACTAGAAACAACTCCAAAACCCAGTGCAGTATGATGACTCACATGTAGCATTCTCTATGGTTTGCATACCAGAACACTAGCCCCAGAATTTAATTCTCATACCTGATGTGGTAGGGGCTAGCAAAGATTAAGTAGATTTCTTGAAGAATGAAAGGCAGATCTGCAAGTGAAAAGGAGACACTAGCTTTAGTCCACAATCTGGGAGATAGACTCATAAATATTATCATGGTTTTTGATTGGAAGGTGGTGGGAGACTTCCATGTTTAGATGGGAAAACTTTGTGAAGTGGGGATTAGTAAATGGAGATGAGGTAACTGAAATGAAAGAATAGACAAAGGATAACTAAAAATCAATGGTAAAAAAAAATCATGGATTTGATCACATCATGAAAAAAATCTTAATGAATTCCTCAAAGTAGAAACCACCTACGGTATGTTTCTTAACATGAGTGCAATTAAGTAAAATAAAATCATCTAAAGGACAAACAATATATCAACTTGGAAATTTTAAAATATCCTTCTAAAAATTCAGGTTACAGAATAAAAGCAAATAGTGAAATTATATATTATTTGGAAATTAATGATAACGAGAATACTGTACATCCTGTACTTTAGGATATTGCCAAAATGGGCTTAAGAAGAAAATATATATAGAGAGAGGAGTTAAGATGGTGGAGGAGTTAGGACACCATGGGCTTGCCTTGACCCTCAAACACAGCTAGATAAATATCTAATCACTCTGAACACCCAAGAAATCAATCTGAGAACTGAAAGAATAAAACTGCACATCTACAAGTAGAAAAACAACTACCTCATGGAAGGTAGGGGCTTCCCTCTTTTGAGGGAGAAAAAGAACTGCAGTTGCTGTGGAGAGGAGGGAGCCCTGATTGTGGTGGCGGGGAGGGCAGAGAAAGAGAGAGAGGGAAAAAGAGAGATAGCAGCAGGCAGAGGATTGTACCAGAAAAAAGTCTTCTCCAAAACTATTGACTGGGAAAAGGAGAAGGGCTGACTACCACAAGTTTCTATAAGCAGTGGAGCTCAAACTCTGCAGTTTAGGAAGTCCATACCCTTGCTGGGGTCATGTCTGGTGGGTTTGGTGGTACTTCAGTGGGGAAGGAGGGCAGAGACCCAGAAGTGGGCAGCATAGTCTGAGGACCCTCTGGATCACACAGAAGGAAACAGTTCCCTTTCTTGAAATGCATTTGGGAGTGGCAGAATGGCCTCTTTGGGATCAGAGGAACTGGTGGCGCTAGTGTGCTGCCCATTCCCTACCATAGGAATAGACACCAGTTGAGGGCAGCAAGCCTTGGTGCTGGCTTGTTGCTGTACTTTACCATAGACTCTGAGCTGCTATGTGGTAGAGTGACTGCTTTTCTGGGACAAACCAGCACTGGCCATAGCCCAGTGAGACTCTCCCCCAGAGGATCAGTATGGGTCTGTGGTACCTAGGTCTCTAAAAGTTGGGAATTTTATTTATTTTTTATTTTATTTTTTATTTTTTATTTTTTAAAGTTGGGAATTTTAAAATCCAGCCACGTGGCTGACATAAAACACTGGAGCACTGTGCCACCTGGCAGGAAGACAGTTTGGACACAGATGGTGAAGGCAGGGAACTGACAGGAGCTGGGGATGCAGGAGGGGTGATTGTTTGCTCTCAGACACAAGAGGGGTGATTGTTCTCTGCTCTGGGACAAGAGAGCCATCCGGTGACACCACTTCTCCCTTACCCCCCATCAGCACTGACTGACTGTCTTTGGTGGGCAGCACAGCGCCCCCCAGTGGAGCCCAGCAGGTGCATCTCCACTAGGGCAAGTTGGCCTGAGAATCAGCACAGCAGGCCCCTCCCTCAGAAGACCAGCCCAAACCCCTTTCACACATCAAGTCTACTGATCAACAGCGCTGTAAAGCTTTAGCTCTAGGGGAAATAGGATCTAGCTTTCTTTTTGTTTTGGATCTAGCTTTTTTTTTTTTAACAAGCAGACCCTAATACACTTAGTTAAAACTTGTTACATAGTGGACAAGGTCCAAACACCCTGTACTACAGGCAAGAAGAACCTAAACTTTACAGAAGACTGACCTAAGGAAGAGAGCGGCCAAAACACAACAGCAGAGTGCATATTCTGAAACAACTTTTGAAAAACTAGGCCCCAGACAGTATAGAACCTCATCTTAATATAGCCATTACCCTCAGGAGACTTTCCTAACAATTACACACAAAAAACTGTGACCTAGAGAAATGACAAGACAGAGGAGTTCATCTCAAAAGAAAGAATAGGAAGAAGTAATGGCCAGGGATTTAATCTAGACAGATATGAGTAAAATACCTGAACCAGAATTCAAAACAATTATATGGGTAAGTGCTGGGCTTGAGGAAAGCATAGAAGACACTAGAGAATCCCTTACTGCAGAGATTTAAAAAAAATAAAAAATAAAAAAACTAAACTAAAAACTACTCAGGCCAAAATAAAATATGCTATACCAAGATTCAGAACTGACTGGATGCAATGACAATGAGGATGGACAAAGGAGAGGCATGAATCAGTGATACAGAAGATAAAATTATGGAAAATAATGAAGCTGATAAAGAAGAGGGAAAGAAAGATATTGGATCACAAATGCAGACTAAGGGAACTCTGTGACTATTTAGAGTGTAATAACATTTGTGTCATAGGAGTCCCAGAAGAAGAAGAGAGAAAAAGAAGGACAGATGTTTTATTTAAGCAAATTATAGATGAAAACTTCTCTAATCTGGAGAAGAAAACAGACATTGAAATCTAAGAAGCAAAGAGAACTCTCATTAAATTTAGCAAATACTGAATGTCACCAAGACATATCTTAGTCACATTCACAAAATACACAAAGGAAAGAATCTTGAAAGCAGCAAGGGGAAAAAGTCCTTAACCTACAAGGGAAGACAGATCAGGTTCTCAGCGGATCTGTCCACAGAAACTTGACAAGCCAGAAGAAAATGGCATGATATATTCAATATGGTGAATGGGGAAAATATGCAACCAACCATACTTCATCCAGCAAGGCTGTCATTCAGAATAGAAGGAGAGATTGATTCCCAGACAAACCAAAACTAAAGGAGTTGATGACCACTAAACCAGCCACGTAAGAAATCTTAAAGCGGACTCTTTGAGTCAGCAAAAAAGGACCAAAAGCAACAAAAATTAGAAAGGAACAGAGAGCATCACCAGAAACACCGACTTTACAGTAATACAATGGCAATAAGTTCATATCTATCAGTAATTGAAATCCCATTCAATCCCTGAATGTAAGTGGACTTCATGCCCCAATGAAAAGACATAGGGTATCAGAATGCATTAAAATAACTCATCTATATGCTGCCTACAAGAGGCTCATTTTAGACCTAAAGACACCTTCAGATTGGCAATGAGGGAATTCAGAACCATCCTAATGCTAATGGACATCAAAAGAAAGCCAGAGTAGCCATACTTACATCAGACAAACTAAATTTTAAACCAAAGACTGTAACAACAGATGAAGAAGGGCATTATATCATAATTAATGGGTCTCTCCAAGAAGATCTAACAGTTGTAAATATTTATGCCCCCAACTTGAAAGCACCCAAATATACATATCAATTAATAACAAACTAAGGAAATTCATTGATAACAATACAGTAATAAGGGACTTTAACACCCCCACTTACATCAATGGACAGATCATCTAAGCAGAAAATTAACTAGGAAACAATGGCTTTGAATGCCACACTGGACTAGATGGACTTAATAGATATACTCAGAACATTTCATGCTAAAGCAGCAGAATGTATGTGCTTTTTGAGTGCACATGGAACACTGTCCAGAATAGATCACATACTGGGGCACAAATCAGCCCTTAAAAAGGTAAAAAAGATTGAAATCATACCCTGCATATTTTCAGATTACAATGCTATGAAACTTGAAGTCAACTACAAGAAAAATTTGGAAAGACCACAAGTACCTGGAACATAAAGAACATCCTTCAAAGAATGAATGGATTAACTAGGTAATTAAAGAAGAAATAAAAAATGCATTGAAGCAAATGAAAATGAAAGCATGACATTCTACAACCTTTGGGATGCAGTAGGGGCAGTCCTAGGAGGGAAGCATATTGCAATACAGGCCTACCTCAAGAAGCAAGAAAAGTCTCAAGTACACAACATCTTACACCTCTAAAGTAGCTAGAAAAGGAGCAGCAAATAAAACCTACAACCAGCAGAAGAAGAGAAATAATAAAGATTACAGCAGAAACAAATGATACAGAAAAATAGAACAGATCAACAAAACCAAGAGCTGATTCTTTGAAAGAATTAATAAAATTGATAAATCCTTAGCCAGACTTATCAAAAAGAAAAGGCAAGGGACCCAAATAAATAAAATCACAAACGAAAGAGGAGAGATCACAACCAACACCAAAGAAATACAGATTATGAGAATATTATGAAAAACTGTATGCCAACAAACTGGGCAATCTGGAAGAAATGACAAATTCCTAAAAACATACAACCTACCAAAATTGAAACAGAAGGAAATTTAAAATTTGAACAGACCCATAACCAGCAAAGAAAAATAAATAAATAAAATAAAATAAAGAATCAGTAATGAAAAATCTCCCAACAAACAAAAGTCCAGGGCTAGATGGCTTCCCAGGGGAATTAATTCTACCAGACATTGAATACCTGTTCCTCTCAAATTGTTCCAAAAAATAGAAATGGAAGAAAAACTTCAAAACTCATTCTATGAAGCCAGCATTACCTTGATTCCAAAACCAGACAAAGACTCCACTAAAAAGGAGAATTACAGGCCAATATTCCTGATGAACATAGACGCAAAAATTTCCAACAAGATACTAGCCATCAAATCCAATGGTATATTATCCACCACAATCAAGTGAGATTTATTCCTAGGCTGTAAGTGGTTCAATATCTGCAAATCAATCAGCATGATAAACCACATTAATAAAAGAAAGGATAAGATCTATATGATCCTTTCAATAGATGCAGAAAAAGCATTTGACAAAATACAGCATCGATTTTTGTTAAAAAAAAATCCTCAACAAAGTAGGGGTATATGGAAGATACCTTGACATCAAAAAGGCTGTGTGTGAAAGACCCACAGCTAATATCATCCTTACTGGGGAAAAAGTGAGAGCTTTTTCTCTATGATCAGGAATAACACAGGAATATCCACTCTCATTATTACTATTTAGCACAGTACTGAAAGTCTTAGCCTTAGCAAACAGACAACAAAAAGAAATAAAAGGCATCCAAATGGGCAAGGAAGAAGACAAACTTTCACTATTTGCAGCTGATATGATATGATACTCTATGTAGAAAACCTGACAAACTTCACCAAAAAATTGCTAGAAGTAATACACAAATTTAGCAGAGTAACAGGATATAAAATCAACATACAGAAACCTGTTGCATTTCTATACACCAATAATGAAGTTGCAGAAAAAGAAGTCAAGAAATTGATCCCATTTACAATTGCACAAAAAATAATAAGATACCTATGAATAAACTAACCAAAGAGGTAAAAGATCTGTACTCTGAATACTATAGAGCCCTTAGGAATGAAATTGAAGATCACACAAAGAAATGGAAAAACATTCCATGATCATAAACTGGAAAAACAAACATTGTTAGAATGTCTATACTACCCTCAGCAATCTACACTTTTAATGCAATCCCTACCAAAATACCACCAGCAGTTTTCACAGAGCTAGAACAAAGAATCCTAAAATTTGTATGGAACAAAAAAAGCCCCAAATAGCCAAAGCAATCCTGAAAAAGAATAGCAAAGCTAAAGGTATCACAATTCCAGACTTCAAGCTATATTACAAAACTGTAGTCATCAAGACAGTGTGGTAGTGGCAGTGAAACACAAATACGTATAGATCAATGGAATAGAATGGAACACCTAGAAATGGGCCCACAACTATATGGTCTACTAATCTTTGACAAAGCAGGAAAGAATATCCAATGGAAGATAATCTCTTCAACAAGTGGTGTTGGGAAAACTGTACAGCAATATGCAGATGAATGAAACTGAACCACATTCTTACACCATACACAAAAAGAAATTGAAAATGTATGTGAGACAGGAAATCCTCAAAATCCTAGAGGATGACCTTAGCCATAGCAACTTATTACTAGACATGTCATTGGAGGGAAGGAAAACAAAAGCAAAAATAAACTATAGGGATTTTATCAAGATAAAACTTTCTGTACAGTGAAGGAAACAATCAACAAAACTAAAAGCCTCTGTAATGGGAGAAGATACTTGCAAATGACATATCTGATAAAGGGTTAGTATCCAATATCTATAAGGGACTTATCAAACTCGACACCCAGAAGACAAATAATCCAGTTAAGAAATTAGCAGAAGATGTGAAGGCACTTTTCCAAAGAAGATATCCAGATAGTTAACAGACACATGAAAAAATGTTCAGCATCACTTGCCATCAGGGAAATACAAATCAAAACCACAGTGAGATACCACCTCACACCTATCAGAAGAGCTAAAATTAACAACACTGGAAACAACAGATGTTAGCGAGTATGCAGATAAAGGACAACCATCTTACATTGTTGGTGGGAATGCAAACTGGTGCAGCCACTCTGGAAAACAGTATGTAGTTTTCTCCAAAAGTTAAAAATAGAACTACTCTATGACCCAGCATTTGCACCACTAGGTATTTACCCAAGGATACAAAAATACTGATTCAAAGGGGTGCATGCACCGTGATGTTTATAGCAGCACTATCAACAATAGTCAAACTATGGAAAGAGTCCAAATGTCCATCGACTGATGAATGAATGAATGAATGAATGAATATGTGGGAGATATATAGATATACGTATAGGTATAGGTATAGAATGGAATATTACTGAGCCATCAAAAAGAATGAAATTTTTACATTTGCCATGTTGTGGATAGAGCTAGAGTGTATTATGCTAAGCGAAATCAGTCAATCAGGGAAAGACAAATACCATATGATTTCACTTATATGTGGAATTTAAGAAACAAAACAGATGAACATTTGGAAATAAAAAAAAAAACAGAGAGAGAAAGAGAGAGAGGTGGAAGCAAGCCATAAGAGATTCTTATGGTTAGAGAACAAACTGAGGGTTGATGGAAGAAGGTGCGTGGGGGATGGGCTAAATGGATGATGGGTATTAAAGAGGGCACTTACTATGCTGAGCACTAGGCATTAGATATAAGTGATGAAGCACAATATAAAAAATTAATTAAAATATCCCCAAAATAAAATTATTAAATAATTAAGAAAGCGTATATTCTTAAATGCATTTATTAGAACACAAGAATCTTTGGAGATAATTAATTTATCATTCTACTCAAAACATGTAAACAGAATAGTAAAATAAGTGAATTACATAAGATTAAAGAGGATACTTTACATAGTTTTTGCCAGCACCTTTGAAAATAGATATTGGGTTTATTCTACAAGTGAAGGATTGCACACTTTTTAGAAATTTATTAATGTAATTTATACATTAATAGATTAAAAGAGAAAAATGGTATGATTAACTCAGCATGTATTGGGAAAACTTTGCATTTTTTTCTGAAATCTGTAGCAAGTTAGGAATAAAGATAAACTTCCTTAACTTTACAAAGCATATTTTAAGAAACCTCTGTCAAGCATCTCATGTAACAGTGTAGTGAGAAAGAATCATTCTCATAAATGTCTGGGATAAAACACAGTAGTCTGGTTTCATGCAGCATTATTAAATATTATACAAGAGTTCTTAGCTAATGATATATGAAAAGGAAATCGTATATAAGTATTAGGAGAAAGCCAACTATATTTTTTCAACAATTTGATTGTCTAATAGTTAAAATCTAAGAAATTTAACTGAAAGCCTCTCAAGATTGATTAAAGGGTTAGAATAAAGTGATCATAAATCACAACTCATGAGAGAAATTTATAAAATACTTAATTATAAACCGTAGAAATGTTGATGCCTTTATTTTTTTTTTAATTTTTTTTTTTATGATAGTCACAGAGAGAGAGAGAGAGGCAGAGACATAGGCAGAGGGAGAAGCAGGCTCCATGCACCGGGAGCCCGATGTGGGATTCGATCCCGGGTCTCCAAGATCGCGCCCTGGGCCAAAGGCAGGCGCCAAACCGCTGCGCCACCCAGGGATCCCTGTTGATGCCTGTAAAAGCAAACTGTGATACATTCCTGGAAGACATTCAAAAAAGAGCAAAGAAGATAGTTCCATTTTCCTAGGTCAGAGGTTCAACAAATTTAACATTTGAATTCCTCCCAGATTAATCATGTGTTTACTGCAATCTTAATAAAATTTAAAGACTTTTAAAAATTGATTTGAGAGAGAGAGAGAATGAGCAGAGGGGCAGAGGGAGATGGAGAGGCAGACTCTCTCCTGAGCAAGGAACCCTATATGGACTCAATCCCAGGACCCTGAGATCGTGACCTTAGCTGAAGGCAGACACTTAACTGACTGAGCCACTCAGGCAACCCTTAATAAAGTTCAAAAGCAGTTTTATTCCATGTGAAAAGCTTATTTTGAAGGGAAAACGTGCAAGAATAAGACTATTTTAGGTTATCCAGGTTATGTTCTTCTTGTGATTCTTAAAAAGTTGGAGGATTTAGGTCAGAGATAGGAAATAATGCCAGGTGAGCCTGCAACATCTTATTGTGCCAGAAAGCAAAGAAGCTATCAATGGATGAGAGATCTAAATGTGAGACAAGAGTCCATCAAAATCATAGAAGAGAACACAGGCAACACCCTCTTTGAACTCGGCCACAGTAACTTCTTGCAAGATACATCCACAAAGGCAAAGGAAACAAAAGCAAAAATGAACTATTGGGACTTCATCAAGATAAGAAGCTTTTGCACAGCAAAGGATACAGTCAACAAAACCAAAAGACAACCTACAGAATGGGAGAAGATATTTGCAAATGACATATCAGATAAAGGGCTAGTTTCCAAAATCTATAAAGAACTTATTAAACTCAACACCAAAGAAACAAACAATCCAATCATGAAATGGGCAAAAGACATGAAGAGAAATCTCACAGAGGAAGACATGGACATGGCCAACATGCACATGAGAAAATGCTCTGCATCACTTGCCATCAGGGAAATACAAATCAAAACCACAATGAGATACCACCTCACACCAGTGAGAATGGGGAAAATTAACAAGGCAGGAAACAACAAATGTTGGAGAGGATGCGGAGAAAAGGGAACCCTCTTGCACTGTTGGTGGGAATGTGAACTGGTGCAGCCACTCTGGAAAACTGTGTGGAGGTTCCTCAAAGAGTTAAAAATAGACCTGCCCTACGACCCAGCAATTGCACTGTTGGGGATTTACCCCAAAGATTCAGATGCAATGAAACGTCGGGACACCTGCACCCCGATGTTTCTAGCAGCAATGGCCACAATAGCCAAACTGTGGAAGGAGCCTCAGTGTCCATCGAAAGATGAATGGATAAAGAAGATGTGGTTTATGTATACAATGGAATATTACTCAGCAATTAGAAACGACAAATACCCACCATTTGCTTCAACGTGGATGGAACTGGAGGGTATTATGCTGAGTGAAATAAGTCAATCGGAGAAGGACAAACAGTGTATGTTCTCACTCATTTGGGGAATATGAATAATAGTGAAAGGGAATATAAAGGAAGGGAAAAGAAATGTTGGGAAATATCAGGAAGGGAGACAGAACATAAAGACTCCTAACTCGGGGAAATGAACTAGGGGTGGTGGAAGGGGAGGAGGGCGGGTGTTGGAGGGGAATGGGTGACGGGCACTGAGGTGGACACTTGACAGGATGAGCACTGGGTGTTTTTCTGTATGTTGGTAAATTGAACACCAATAAAAATTAATTAAAAAGAAAAGAAGCTATCAAGAACTAATGAGTCAAGAATGATGTCACCAAAATGACAATCATAAGTTGTTCTTACTACACTCTGCCTCACAAGAAGAACAACTAACAGCTATTCAAGAATAAGACACCGCTGAGAGAATTGTAGAACACAGGGGTGTAGCTAAAGTACTGACAGCACCACAGAGACCAAAGACAGACTACATTAGAAGTGTAAGGTAAGTGGGAAGCTACATGTTGATCCTTTGCCCCTTCCCCAGTCCAGCACAATACCAGGCAGAGAGGTGTCTCTGATCCTCAGGTTTCTTCAGTGGGAAAAGAGAACGCAGGGGGTCAGTCAGCTGCTCTCCAGCATTGTGAGTCACTTTGTGGAAGCCCCTACTCTGATCTTGCACCAGAGGGATTGCAGGGCAATCTGTGGGGCTCAACCACTGGGAATCTGACTGTGATGGAGAAGGAGGGAGTGACTTGCAACACCTAGTACACAGGATTTGGTCAAACTGGGCTCATAACTGCATCGTACATGAAGTAATCTCAACTAGCGGCTTTACTCAACTTGGAATGTGGGTTGGCTTGAGTCAAGAAAATAAAGAACTTTACCCATCTAAGAGCTTCTTCCCCTGCTGTGACTGGATAAGGAATCTAATTTGTATCCCTGTTCATTGCTGAGCACAGCCTTCAGCCTCTCTGACCAGGGATCCTAAGCAGAGCACACATGAAGCTGCAGAGCTCATTCAGCAGCACTTTGTATGGTGGCACTTGAACAGAGAGCACAACCCTTGGCTTCCCCATCTGCAGGGAAAAACTTGTGGTCTTGTCTGCCTGTGTAATTCAGTGCAACCTTTGGACTGATTTGGATTCCCAAACAATGAGGTAGACAGGCTCTGGGTCTCATTTTGCTGCTCTTCCAGGACAGGGAAGCTCATTCATAGCCTTATCAACTACTATATATAGTAGCTAGTCCTGACCATCTAGTAAGCCCAACAAGAGTATCTAAGTAATGGCAGAGCTCATCTACAACCTCACTTGGGTAGAGATCCAAGCCAGAAGTCCTAACTGTTCTCAGCCACTGACACAGTCCTCATCCCCAATCTCAGAGCTCAAATAATTGCCTTGCCCCAAAATAGACTGTATTAACAGACCCCACCTGTTCAAGGACATTACTAGTAGACATCCCCAGAAACCTAACTGAGCTGACTGGTGAAGAACTGTCTCTGCCAAGGCAAACCTCTAAAGTCTGGAAGAGGAGCTTGATTATTCAAATGCACAGAAACCAACATAAGGAATCAAGGATGATGAAAAGTCAGGTAAGTAGGATATCAACCAAGGAGACTATTAAGGCTCCAAATACTGACCCTAAAGAAATGGAGATTTCAGAACTGTTGGACACTGAATTCAGAATAATTCTTTTTAGGAAGTTAGGAAACGTTTAGAAAATACAGAGAACTAAGTAAATTAGAAAAACAATGTATGAATAAAATGAGAAGTCCAACAAGGAAATAGCAATCACCAAAAAAAATACCCATACAGAAATTCTAGACTCGAAAAATACAATAACTGAAGTGAAGAATTCAGTAGGGCATTTCAAAGTAAACTTGACCATGCAGAAGAAAGAATCAGTGGCCAGAAGGATAAGACATGAAAAAATTACCCAGTCAGAGGAGTCAAAAGAAACGAGAATGAAATTGAGTGAAGAATGCCTATGTGATTATGGGACACAACAAAAATAAATAATATTTGCTTTATGGAAATTCTAGAAGGAAAAAAAAGAGAAAGGGATGGAAAGTGTATTTATAGCAATAATGAGTGAAAACTTCCTGAAACCAATGAGAGAAATGAATATTCAGATCCATGAGGCCAAAGGACCCTAAATAGGTTGAACCTGAATAGGACTGCATTGAGACACATTATAATTAAATTACCAAAAGTCAGAGACCAAGAATTTTAAGAGCAGCAAGACAAAAATGATAAGTTACATACAAGGAACCCCATAAGAATATTAGCAGAATATTGAGGCCAAAAGAGAATAGGATGATGCATTTGAACTATTGAAAGAAAGTAACTGTCAACCAAGAATTCTATATCAGGCAAAGCTGTTCTTTAGAAGCAAAGGAGGGATAAAGATTTTCCCAAATAAGTAAAAACTGAGGGAATTCATTATCACCAGACCTGCTTAACAAGAAATTCCAAGGGAAATTCTTTGAGTGGATGCAAAACAAACAAACAAGCAAAAAACACCACTAATTAACATCATAAAAATATTTAAAAGTAGTATAAATCTCACTGATAATACTAAATATATAGTTTCAGCAATATGGTAATAGTGGAGTATAATTCACTTACAACTATAGTTTAAAAGTAAAAAAAAATAGAATAATCATGATGATAATAGTCTGTTACTCATTTTGTAATATAAGACACGTGTAAATCGTAATAGCAGTAATGTAAAATGTGATAGAAGCAAAAGTGTAGTTTATGAATTCTATTTGGAGTTAACTTGCTATCAGTTTACAATAGGGTATTATAAGTTTTAGATATTTTATGTAATCCTCCTGGTGACCATGAGGGGAAATCCTGTAGTAATAACACAAAGGAACATGATGAAGAAGTCAAATAATACTGATACCAAAAAACATTAAAACACAGAAATGACAGCAAGATAGGAAACAAGAAACAACAGGTCTACAAAACAACCAGGAAACAACATAATAGCAATAGTAAGTCCTTACCTTTCAAAATTACTTTATTTTTAAAAAGATTGTATTTATTTGAGAGAGAGAGAGAGAGAGAGGCAGAGACATAGGTAAAGGGAGAAGCAAGCTCCTCTCAGGGAACCTGATGTAGGACTCCATCCCCGGACCCGGAACTATGCCCTGAGCTGAAGGCAGACACTCAGCCGCTGAGCTACCCAGGTGTCCCTCAAAATTACTTTAAATATAAATGGTAGGGAGACCTGGGTGGCTCAGTGGTTGAGAGTCTGCCTTTGGCTCAGTGCATGATACCGGAAGGAGTTCTGGGATCAAGTCCCGCATCGGACTTCCTGCATGGAGCCTGCTTCTCTCTCTGCCTATGTCTCTGCCTCTCTGTGTGTCTCTCATAAATAAATAAATAAAACCTTAGAAATGTAAATGGATTAAATTTTCCAATTAGAAGAAATTGAATGAATAAAAAAAATAACGCAAGGTCCAACAATATGCTGCCTATAAGAGACTGTTAACCTTAAAGATACATAGAATGAGGTGAAGGGATAGAAAGATATTTCAAGCAAATGGTATCCAAAAAATGCAGAGGTATCTATACTTAGCTTTAAAACAAAGACTGTATTCAGATACAGAGAAGGACATTATATAGTGATAAAGACATTGGTACATCAAGATATAACAATTGTAAATATTTACATTGAAATATTTCAATGAAATATTGAAACACCTAAATATATAAAGCAAAAATTCACAAAGCTAAAAGGAGAAATAGTAATATAATAATAAATGAGGACTTTAATAACCCACTCTCAACAGTGCAATCATCATCCAGACAGAATCAATAAAGAAAGAGCAGATTTGAACAATACAATAGACCAAATGGAAAACACAGAACATTCTATCCAACAACAGCAAAATACACATTGTTCTCAAGCATACATGGAACATTATCTAGGATAGGTCATATTTTAAGCCACAAAACAAGTCATAGCAAATTCAAGAAGATTGAAATCATACCAGCTATCTTCTCTGTTCATAATGGCATGAAACTAGAATTCAAGGACAAGAGGAAAACTGAGAAATCACAGACACATGGTAATTCAGTAGTCCTCTCCTGAATAGCCAGTGGGTCAAAGAAGAAACTAAAGGGGAACTATCTTTTCTTGAAAGAAACAAAAATGGAAACACAACATACCAGAACTTGTACAGCAGCAAAAGCAGTTCTAAGAAGGAATTTCAGAGGAACATATCTAAGAAATTGAAAACACGTAACTCAAAAAGATATCTGTACCACCTTGTTCATAACACCTTTATTTACAATAGCCAAGACATGGAAGCAACTTAAATGTCTGCTAATGGACAAGTGGATGAATGGATAAAGAAGGTGATATATATACATAGACACATACACACACAGGAATATCACTCAGCCATTAACAAAACACAGGGAAATCCTACCATTTGCAACAACATGGGTGGACCTTGAAGGCATTATGCTAAGTGAAATAAGTCAGAGGGAGAAAGACAAATATTGTATGATTTCACTCATATGTGAGGTGTAACAAAAAATATCATTGAAAAAGAATCAAACTTGTGGTTATCAAAGGTGTAGGGTGAGGAGAAGGGAAACAGGAGGAAGGTGTTCAAAAGGTATAAACTTCCAGTTCTAACAAAAATAAGTACTAGGGGTGAAATGTACAACATGATGATGATGATGGCTAACACTGTTGTATAATATACAGGAAAGTTGTTAGAGAGTCAACTATATGGGTCTTCATTACAATGAAAATTTTTTCCTTTCTTCTTTCTTTCTGTCTTTTCCCTTTGTTGTAGCTATATGAGAAGAAGATAGATATTAGCTGAACCTATTGTGGCAAGCATTTGACGATATATGTAAATCACATTATCATGGTGTATGCCTTAAAATCATAGTTATATATGCCAATTACTTCTCAGTAAAATTGGAAAAACAGCAAAAATAACGATTTATTTAGTCCAAGGGAAAAAGAAAATTAATAACTCTTGTTGAAGGAATATAGGAACCAACATGAGGGTTTCCCATTGAGCAAAAATGGTAAAAATTTAAGGATCAAAAAGAAAAATAAGTTCAATTGATGTTTCAGCTTAAGTCCAAAGGCAATCTGCTGGCAGAATTTTCTCTTGCTTAGGAGAAACCAGTTTTTTTTCCTGTTAAGACTTTCAACTGATTAGATGAGCCCCACTCACATGATGGAGGGCAATCTGCTTTACTCAGAGTCTACTGATTTTAATATTAATCTCACTTTAGGAATACCTTGACACATAAAAGTAACTGT
The DNA here is from genome assembly GCF_018345385.1 of Vulpes lagopus. Lineage (NCBI taxonomy): Eukaryota > Metazoa > Chordata > Mammalia > Carnivora > Canidae > Vulpes > Vulpes lagopus. The sequence goes on from NC_054829.1 coordinate 64,696,655, forward strand.
CATATGAACATAAAATGTTCTTGCCAAAAAATTGAACCTGAATCCAGGCAAGGCTCCAGAGCTAACTTTTTTTTTTAAGCAAATTTTATTTTTTTAATTTTTTAAAAATTTATTTATGATAGTCACACAGAGAGAGAGAGAGAGAGAGAGAAGCAGAGACATAGGCAGAGGGAGAAGCAGGCTCAATGCACCGGGAGCCTGACGTGGGATTCGATCCCGGGTCTCTAGGATCGTGCCCTGGGCCAAAGGCAGGCGCTAACTGCTGCGCCACCCAGGGATTCCCCCCCCCCCCTTTATTTTAAATGAAAGAGGAACAAGGTAAATGATAAAACAAGGACTAGAAGTGACTAGGCTTCTTTGACATGTCAGTGGTATTGATGGAAGGAAAGGAGAGAGGGCAGGAGGAAGGAAGGAAAGAAGGAAAGGGGAAAAAAGGAAAGAAAAAGCATGGAGGACTGCCTTCGACCAAGAGAGATTTAAGAGGCAGAACAACCAGATGTGATGTGTTGAACTTGTTAAGGACCTTATTCTCACAAATCAATCATAGAAAGAAGTTTTGAAACTATTGGAGACATTTTTTTATGGAGCAGAAATTATCAAGATAAGGAGTCTTAACAAACAAGTTTCAGTAGATGTCATTATGGCATTTGTGATTACATATGAAAGTGTCTTTTTTATTTCAAGAAGCTCATTCTGAAATATATAGGGTATAATGACAAAATGTGTGGAATCTTCTTTAAAATACATCAGCAAAGAAGAAAAGAATGAAAGGGATAGGTGAAGCAGATAAAACAAAATTTTGATAATTTTTGAATCTGGTGTTAGGAATGGGGGCTTGAAATTTGGGATTTAAAAATTTTCATAGTAATTTTTTTAATCTGTGAAAAGAATAATAGAGGAGCACTTACCTTTAGGATATCAAAGCATCCTGTACATCTACATAATTAAAACAGTGTAGTTTTGACTGAGAGATGGGCAGCTCAGTAGAAAAATGTAGTAAAAAATGAGACATATTGGCAGATAAACATTTAGTTTCATTTTGAATCAATAGAGAAAGAATGCATGATGCCATTGGTGATGTTGGAACAATTGGATATCCACCTAGAAAATAAATTCTTTTTTAAAAATTTTATTTATTTATTCATGAGAAACTGAGAGAGAGAGAGTTAGAGACATAAGCAGAGGGAGAAGCAGGCTCCATGCAGGGAGCCTGACGCGGGACTCAATCCCAGTCTCCAGGATCATGCCCTGGGCCGAAGGCGACGCTAAACCGCTGAGCCACCCAGGCTGCCCTAAAAAATAAATTCTAAACAGTCATGAGCTAGGAAGCAAATCTATAATTTATAGGTGAAAGCATTCTTAAGTGTGACATAAATCTCTAAATCCATAAAGATGGTTATTGCCAGATTCAAAGTTATTAGAATATTTAAATATTTGAACAATTAAAATGTCATAAATATAAAGCATTAGCATAAGAATTGGAGACTGTCTTGCCGTGAAAGACAAGGGATTAAGAGATGGATGTACGTGGAGCTCCTGCAGAAATTCAAACAAATGGAATTAAAGGGAAAATGTGCAAAGGTCTGGACAGTTAGTTTACAAAAGAAGAACTAAAAATATGTAAAGACAAATGGGAGACTATTAATAAAAATTTTGAAAAGATGGTTAACCTCATTTCTAATCTAAGAAATGCAAATTGATAGAGTTTTCACCTAGCAGATTGTCAAAGACGGAAAACCTAGGCAATATCCAGTACTGATGAAGGTACAGGGAAATGTACAGCCTCACTGCTGTCAGTTGGAAGACAAATTAGTAAAGTTCTTTTAATGGGCAACTTGGTAGTTCCTTTAAAAAAAATTTAAAAAGCTAACTCGTTGACCAAACAATTCTACTTCTAGCTCTCCATTCTTTAGAAATGCTCTCACATTTAAAAATACTCTTACAAGGTTATTAGCAACACATTAGAAATCTGTTCTAAGTGCCTTTTATTGTTAGAGAACTGGGAAGGAATCGGAAAGGCTAGGATTTTCTGTAGCATTTAAATTTCAGTTATAACATGGAAAGGTAGAAAATAATTTAGAAGGTCAAAGTCTAACTACCATTCAGGATTTTTCCTTGATAGGTCATTCTTTAATATCTCATTTCTTCCCTGTCAAGTTTAACAGAACTTGAATAACACTTACTTTATAAAATTTCAAAACTATAAAGGCTTTCCTTATATAAATAACACTCTGTTGTGCTTGTTACTTTGCTGTCTTCATTGAAAAATGGGATCCTAGAGAACCACATCTACCTCTCATAGTTTTAGTAATTTTATAAGTTTTGCATAATATCTCATGATTCAGATAACATCATTAGGAATACGTATTTATGTTTCAGATGTCATTTTTCAGTTTTTCTAAAACTTAGTTTTAAATATCCAAATCTTTGTGGTGAGGAAACACCAGGTTCGTGCTCCAAATATTGACACTTTGACAGATCTCATATGACTAATGGTAACGGTTTTTAGAAAAATTAGAAATATAAGATGTAATCAGAAAGACATATTTCAGTAAAGTTTTTGAGCATCTCTTGTTTTCTTGTGAATTTTGACCTCAGGTTACTTTAGAAATGCATAGCACATCTTCAGATACTGCTTTACAAGTTTAAATAGGCATTTATTCTCAGGTGCTCTGTCTTCTCTGGCATATAAAATTACAGGGTTCTTATATAATATCAAAAAAGTAGAAAGCTGTGGGAGTTATACAATTTCATTATGTCAAACAGGAATACATTAAAGCTTACTGTTTGTTAAAGTTAAAAATACATTTGCTGAAATTGCCGGAGAAATTCAAGCACAATCATGTCAAAAAGAAATGAAAAAGAAGTGAAGTGTGATTACCTAAAATTTCTTTAGTCCAATTCATGAAACACAATTTTATATTAAAACATTACTGCCTTTCCCCCAAAGTTGTTTTGCACATACATTTTAATAGAATAGATGTTTGCAATGGGTAACATACTGTAAATCAGAGGCTGCCCTAAAACGGCTTCATGAAATTTAAAATGTTACTAAAAAGATCTGCATACATGATACAGACCATCCTTATTTTAGAAGATAGTAATTCAGATGAAATTTTAACATTTTATTAAATGTCTAATCTTGTGTACACATATTCACTTATGCGATAGAAATGCTGGGGGTTGTGTTGGTGTTATCATTTGCCATCTGAGTTATAAGTGTTAAGAACAGTTTTCAAAACATGCAGCTGTATGTTTCAGCTCCTACTACCAAGATTTTAAATTGTCCTGTCAGAGTAGGAGTGGACTTAAATATGGATATGTGATTTTTTTTCTTCATGTGTGTCAAAATGTGGGGACAAACTGAGTACATGGGTCAGATACAACATGTGGATGTGCTTTAAGAGTCAAAAAAATGTTTTCTATGGAAAATTATCATAGACATTTAAAAATATGGAGATTTAACAGAAAGACCTGGATCCCAGGGTTTTCTTGAAAATTCAGAGAAACTAGGGCTGAGGCTCAGTGTTCCATAGCAGCCACGACCTGAATTAGGTAGCCTCCCTGCTGATCAATCTTCAACACTTTTGTTCACTATAGCCACCACCACTCTTTGTCTTCCTGACACTGAGGCTGAATATCATTCATTCTGTATCTTTGTGATTGGGAATTGTCTCTAATTGCTAGAAATATGTAGTAGGACCGTGCCTCTAGCCAATGACAGAAAACCAAAAACTTGAAATGGCTGCATGTTTCAAGTAGAATATATTCAAGCAATGTAAAGTGGCTCACTTCATTTGTTTTTGTTTAGTTTCTGCCAGGCCTTATAAACCTTTAAAAATATCTTTGTTGGCATACAATTCATATATAATAAAAAGCAGTAATTTAAGATTTATGGTTCATTGGTTTTCAGTATATTCACAGCACTGTGTAGCCTAATCATCTAATTTTAGAAATTGTCATCATCCCCCAAAGAAACCTCATGACCATTAGCAGTCTTACAGACATTTAAAAGTATGGGGACTCCTGTGTGGCTCCATTGGTTAAAGATCCAACTCTTGACTTTGACTCAGGTCGTAGTCTTAGGGTCACGAGATTCAACACCACGTCCAGTTTAGCACGGAATCTCCTCAGATTCTCTCCTTCTCCCTCTGCTGTCACCCCCATGCTCAATCTCTCTCTCTCTCTCAAATAAATAAATACTTAAGAGAAAATAAATATATGAAAGTGATAGAAGATGTGAAACAAAGGAATCAGCCTTAGTAAACTGTAATCCAGATTCTTTTCTGATATTTGGGAAACTTGGTTTTCATGTCTCATAAATAGCTGGCCTTTCCTAGCTTTTTGTATACTTCATATTCTATAACCTAATCTCTTGTGTCTTTATCCAAAGTAATTATTTGAAAAAAAACCAAAAAACTTCTACATATGCAAATACATAGGCAAGTACATGGCTCTGTAGAATATCACTAGATGCTTTCCTGGTGATGGACATGAATCCATTAATCAGTAGTTGGCATGCTTAATATTCAGCTCATGGATTTTTGTTTTGTTTCTTAATTCATTGGACTAACCTGAGCAACTCTGACATATGCTTTGTAGAAAATAAGAGGCTTTATCCTGTGGTTATTCCCTTATCTTTGAGTATATCCCAAAATGAACCTTTAGAAAAGACTGACTCCTAAGACAAAATGACTTTATCTGGCCCAAATCAGGCAATTAACTAATCAGTACTTTTTCCCCTCAGTGTTCTCATCTATTAATCCAATATGACATTTATATTTTATGTTCACTGGGCTATCATTTTCCTGCTTTCTTCTCTTTTTTAAAAGATTTGATTGATTGATTGATTGATTGATTGATTTGAGAAAGACAGACTGTGCCTGAGTAGGAGGGAGGGGCAGAGGGAGAAGCAGACTCCTCGCTGAGCAGGGAGCCCCATGCAGGGCTCAATCCCCAAACCACAGGATTGTGACCTGAGCCAAAGGTAGACACTTAACCTATTGAGCCACCCAGGCGCCCACCCGCCTTTTTGTTTAAATCTAGGATAACATGTGCAAGTTTCCATTGGCTGACAATCCCCCTCTTTTTTGAAATTACCCTAATGATTCACTCTAAATTCTTACAGTTTGAAGATGTGTCCCCTGAACTCCAGACTCTCATATCCAGCTGCCTACTCAACATCTCTGTTTGCAGTGTCTTAAATGTTTTACAAGGGCAAAACATCCAAAGCTAGATGATTCCTTATTTCCTCTAAACTGGCTGCTCCCATACTGTTCCCTTCATTGTGAAAGGCAATTCCATGCTTTCTGCTGCTTAGGCTATGGATGTATGGAGCCATATTTGCTTTCTCTTTTTCATATTCTACATCTGCTCAGTTATTAAATCATATCTAGTCTGCCTTCAGCATACATCCAGATGCTAACCCCACTTCACCCTTTCTCTACCATGTCTACCCTAGTTCAAGCCAACATCATCTCTTACCTGCTTCTGTCCTTGCCTCCATACAGTTTATTCAAAATATAGCAGCTAGATGATCTAATTAAATCGAGTTAGTATCTTTACTGTTCCTTGAACATACCAAGTCCACTCCCACTCTGGGCCTTTGTACATGCTATTCTGTCTGCTTTGAATGCTCATGCCCCAGATATCAGTGCAGTTCATTCATTCATTTCTTCCACTCTCACTCAAATGATACTTTTTTTATAAGTTCCTTAGCCATATTATTTCAATTTTTTTTATCTAATAATCCTTATAATATAAAGTTTGCTCTTGAATAATGCAAAGGTTAAGGGTCCCAATTCCCTGTGCAGTCAAAACTTCATATACAGCTTTGGACTCTTCAGACTTCGCTACCAAGAGCGTACTGTTGACCAAAAGCCTTACTGATAACATTAACAGTTAACCCATATTTTGTATGCTCTATATATTATATATTGTATTCTTATAATAAAGTAAGCTAGAGAAAAGAAAATGTTATTAAGAAAATCATAAGAAAGAGAAACTACATTTATAGTACTGTACTGTCAAAAATCTGCATATAAATGGACCCACATAGTTGAAACCCATGTTGTTCAGAGGTCAACTATAGTATCCTTATACAAAATCCATATACTACACTATCATGTATATCTTTTTTTTTTTAAAGGTTATTTATTTATTTATTTATGAGAGACACACACAGAGAGAGAGAGAGGCAGAGACACAGGCAGAGGGAGAAGCAGGCTCCATGTAGGGAGTCTGATGTGGGACTGGATCACACCCTAGGCTGAAGGCAGCGCTAAACTGCTGAGTCACCCGGGCTGACCTCATGTATATCTTCTTATAATTTCTTATTTGTAATCTATATTATAATTGTTATGATTATTATAGTTATCCTATATTATATACAATTATCATATTGTTATATTATCATAAAATTAATATTATGCTTATAATCCTATAACTATATATATAGGATTATAGCTATGATAAGTTATATATATATAAATTATGTATAATTATAGTATTCCCCATAATCTCCTTTTATATATACATTATTTTTATGTGTTATTATATAGTCATATATAATTATAACTTTTATAATAAATGCCTTTGTATAGATGATATATATATGATATATATGATCACATGATTTTAGAGGTTGAGAAGTCTCATGATGTGCCATCTATAAGCTGGAAAGCCAGAAAAGCCAGTGGTGTAGTTCTAGTCAAAGTCAGAAGGATTGAAAATCAGGAAAACTGATGGTGTAAGTTCTAGTCCAGGTCCAAAGGCCTGAAACCAGAGATCTGATGGTGTAAGTTCTGATCCAAGCCTCAAATCCTAAGAACAAGGAGTGCCAGTGCTGTTAGCCCCAGTCTGAGAGCAGAAGAAGACCAGTGTCCCAACTCAACCATCAGGCAGGGTGAATTCTCCTTTCATCTACCTTGTTGTTCTATTCAGGTCCTTGATGGATTGGATGATGTCCACCCACACTAGGGAAGGCAGTTTGCTTTACTCAGGTGCAAATCTCCTGTAGAAATACTCTTGCAGACATACCCAGAAATAATGTTTAACCAAATATGTGGGCACCCCATGACCCAGTCACGTTGACATAAAATTATCACATGTTACAACTATTTTCTTGCATGGATTTCTGGATTTTCTGGAATTGGTATTAGTTGTAATATGGAAACTTTATATTAACTACAACTGTGGGTAAATAAATAAAATGATTTGACTGAAATTTGCAGCATGGAGTATCAGATTTAACTGCATTTTCAACAACTCTTGGCCTTCAAATTTTGATCTTGATGGGCTTCAGAATACAAAGGACTCAAAGCTCCGAATTTCTGACTTAGAAGAGGTATTTTCTGACTATTAGCATTAAACAGTGACAACATGAATACAACATCTCTAGAGTTGAACCAATTAGTAAGGGCAGCAGAACTGCACTGCTTGTTTAACTAAAATGCTTTCCAGACATTGTTTCTAAATATAAGACAGATGTTTATAATTTGCATTGAAAAAAATGCACAAGTTCATTGCCAAATAACAGAAGATTTCAAAATATATCATGTGCAGTGTATTACTGAGCAATAGTTTAAGAAATTGCAGGGCCATGTAATAATTGTTTTATTACATTTGCCCTGCACTTTACTTCTTTATATGAGGATATTTGTTGTCATGTACAATTTAGTTACTGCAGAATGAATCAATATTAGACAATGTAGAGAAAACTACTGTAGTTATTTGGCAAACTTGTATGTCAGATAACTTCCAGAGTCATAAAAATCTTGTATTTAGCAGGCTCCCTATGGGGGCATGACAACAATTTCTTGAAAGGGAAGGATGGGTGAAGTGTTTGTAGAGTAGCATTCAGAGTAATATGAAGGAGGGGAAGTTGAGGATGATAAGTGTTAAGTTGGGCTGCTGCCATTCTTATAAAAAAAAATTTAAAGTTTGAGTGTATAATGATTCCAGTAATTACACTCAAACTAAACTTTATTTTTTATTTTTTAAAGACTTTTATTTATTTGTTAGAGAGAGAGAGAGAGAGAGAGAGAGAGGCAGAGACACAGGCAGAGGGAGAAGCAGGCTCCATGCAGGGAGCCCGACGTGGGACCCGATCCCCAGTCTCCAGGATCACGCCCTGGGCTGAAGGTGGCGCTAAACTGCTAAGCCACTGGGGCTGCCCTCAAACTAAACTTTAATTACTAAAGGAAAATATTCCATTTGTCTCCTCTTCCAAAACATTTTTAAGCCCCTTTTTCTGATGACCATCAAATTTTGCAATTTTTTCTCCATGTAAATAAAAACAATCCTTTTCCTAAAAGCTACCCCCAAAACAGTCATTCTGTGGTTCTCCTTGGTTAAAACCCATCCTTAAGTCATAGTGCCCTCTTGCTTTCAAAATACAAATGAGGTCAAGTGCTAAGACAATCTGAAGTTCTAGGAATACTTAATTTTTTATTTAACTGTGCACATGGAAAGATGTAAAGCAAGAATTGAATCGTCCAACAGGTACATTTGGACTAAAGGCTATTGGAACGCTATTTTCTTTTGAGCAGGATTTTAAAAAATGAGTGTGAATTCTGTTATGAACTTCATTTAAAGACATTTTTACATTCATAAAATGACCAACAAGATTATCTTAAGGAGGCTGACTTATAAATTAATGATCTCAGGCACACAATACCCTCATAGGAAGATCTATGTTCACTCAAAGCTTAGCCATGTAGGTTAAATTCACATTTAAAATATTGCATTTGTATACTCCATGAAAGTTATTATGGTGCTTATTCTGGTGGAGCACCTGCCTAGAATCATATGTGTACATCTTGAAAAGCCGTGGAGGAAGGCTGCCTCTTCATTAAGGTAGGTAGGATGAAGGGGGAAACTTTTTTTTAAGCTCCCATAGCTGTATGCTAGCTCAGAGCATTCTAAATATACCTTCAGAGTTTGGTGGAAATGTATCCCTTTCTTTGTGACATAGTGGTTGACAAATTGAGGAAGTTTTTGTTTTATTTTATTTTTTTAAAATATTTTTTTCTTTCTTTATTTATTTATGATAGTCACACACAAAGAGAGAGAGAGGCAGAGACACAGGCAGAGGGAGAAGCAGTCTCCATGCACCGGGAGCCCGACGTGGGATTCGTTCCCGGGTCTCCAGGATCGCGCCCTGGGCCAAAGGCAGGTGCCAAACCACTGTGCCACCCAGGGATCCCAAGTTTTTGTTTTAATATTATAAATTTTATTTTATTTTATTTTATTTTTTATTTTTTTAATTTTTTTTAATATTATAAATTTTAAATGCCGAAGAAATGATCAACGATTATATTTAACCCTTTGTACACTGCTAATCCAACTAGTTCTGCCCCTCAAAACCAGCCCTAGTATGAGATGTTGCATTAAAGGAATAGAACTTTTCTCTTTTGGTTGTTTTGGCAACCTTTGCTGGGCAATGTGGGCCTCAAGCTGTTTAGGTCTGTATGGACTGTACACTTTCAGAAAGCCCTGATTTTCATGGCAGTGATTTTAAAGTAGACCACATCAGTGGTTTTAGACTTTGGCTGCTTATTAAAATGACATGGGGGAACTTTTTAAAAAATACTTATGCTTCACCATCCCCAAGACTTACTCATTTTCTATAGGTGTAATCCGGCACCTGTATAAAAGACCCCAAGAGAATTTAAGTGAAGAGAATTGGGCTACTTCTCAACTCCACTTAAGTTTGGTCTTTATTATTAAACCTGCTATTTCAAAGGTGTCTTGAGCATCTACTATGTGCCAGACACTGTGCCAACATGAGGAAAAAATGGTGCTCAGGAGTAGCCATGCAACTGCCATTATGGGATGGAGGGCCCTGTTGGAGAGTAAACAAATCACTAGACAGTTTTTATACAGGATCATGGTAAAGGCAAGCAGGTGGTGAAGGTATCTACCAATACTGAGGGTAAAAGGGAACTCAAGGGCAGACAAACGAAGTTTATGCTGAAAACTGAAGGATGGTCACACTCTGTCAGAGGAGAGGGCAGCAATGGGATGCATTCTGAGTAAATCAGAAATTCAAAGGCCAGGAGAGTGTGTGTGCCTGTCACAAAACGAAAGCGTTTCAGTGATGCTGGTTAGGTTAGGAGTTCAACAAGGTCAAGCAGGTAAACAGATCTGAGGATTATAGAGTCATGCCATTATTCATACAAGCAGTGGTTTTGACTCTTGCTATGACACAGAATAGATTGAGCAAGGAGGCAAGAGTGAAGCTGGAAAGAAGCAGAAATCTAGGTAAGAGGTGATGGTGGTTTCCATCACAACAATAGAAATGGAAAGAAGTAGAAAGCCTGTGAGAATAATAGGAGTTAATTATTGGGTATTTGGAGGCATAAAAAAGGAAGAAGGCATCCATGCTTTGGGTATGGGCAATTTGACTAAATTAAGAACCTTAGGAGAAAAAACAGGTTTTGAGAAGTTAATGAATTTATTTTAGAATAAAGTACATCAAAGGCTCCAATGAACTGAACATATTCCCCAAGCCTAGCCCTAGTCCCAATATCTGTCATGAGCTTTAGGATATGTATTACCAGATATTGAGACTAGTGAAAGACTTGGGGATATAAACATTCATAGGATAATTAAACCAGGAGAGTGGATGTCCTCATTCAGAAAGTGAGAAGGGAGCCTGTATTTCAAATTTTAAAGAACAAGGAGTTTGTAGTGGGAGTACCTGTCCAATACACTGGAAGTAGGTATTACTGGGTTTTAGTTCTAGCTTTGCCACTCACTGCTTATAACTATGCCATGAAAAGTGATATAATTGTTCTCATTTCATTTTCCTAAACTCATACAAGAAGAAACCCCTTCCTCCACCTAAATCATAAGGTTATGTAGTGGGCAGAATAATGCCCCATCTCAGAGGCCCATGTCCTAAACCCTAGAACCTGTGAAGATGTTAGCTGCATGGCAAAGGAGAATCAAGGTTGCTGTTGGAATTACAGTTGCTAATCACCTGACTTTAAAATAAGATGATTATCCTTATGGACCCAATATAATCAAAAGAGTCTTTAAGTATAGAGGAGAGAAACAAAGGAGAGAGAACCAGAGAGAGGGCAGCGTGAAAAGAACTTGACCTGACATTATTGGCTTTGCACATGGAGGAATGAGTGGACCATGAGCCCAGGGATGCCTGTCACAGCTGGAAGCTGCAAAGGTAGACCAGTTCCCCCTGGGGACTCTAGCAGATATACAGCCTACTGACACCTTGATTTTAGCCCACTGAGACCCATTCTAGACTTCTGACTTCCAGAACTCTAAGATAATAAATGTGTGTTGTTTTAAATCACTCATTTTGTGGCACAGCAGCAGTAGGAAGCTAATTCAAGTGTTGGGTGAATGAAGTCAGATATGTATATGAAATAGTTTCAAATACAGAAAATGGATTACAAATGCACATGCTTATGAGAATATATGTTTATGGGTTCCTCTACTAATTTCAATGACAAATGTTGAACACTAAGCGTGGGTGAATTGTGCCAGATATGATTGATTTTAACATTAGACTCATAAATAGACAGGAAGTAACAGGGAAAATGATTAGGAGACAAATGGCACATAAAAACGAGGGGTATTTATATAATAAATATATGGAGTGCTAAGTAGTATGTCCGAGTGATTATGACAACTGAAGGCAGCATCTCCACCCCAAGCAAGAACTGTGCACATTCAGGGCCACCTTTCTACCCAACAGGGGCTTGACTGTACCTGCAGTAACCTGGGCTAGAGTCTTAGATGAGCTTGGGTCTTATGCCGCTGACCTTGAAGAAGTTAGCAGAACTTTTGGCATCTCTGGTAATGGATAATCTGAAGAGCTGCATGGAGAGTTAAGTGTATACATAATTAATCCCTTTCCTCTCCTCCTCTCTTCTTTATTCCTAATCTCAACCAGTTTCTTCTTGTGCCAAAAATCTGAAGACCTACAATTTCAACTGGGCTTTTGTACAGCTAGTAAAATAACTACCAGTATTTTATTACTCCTTAAGAGATTAAAGTCTGCTTTTTTTAAAGCTAATACAAAAAAATTTTAGTGCTTAATATGTATTTTTTAAAGCCTATATTATGGAAAGAAATATATTGCAGGTAATGACAAGGCCTCAGGGGATGCTCAAAGATCAGGGTTGGCTGATATGGGCTCTGGCTCAGGAGGGCTTGGGGTAGCAGTTCACAGAATGTGGAGCAGGGAGAGGGTGGTCAAGATTCTGGTGTGGAGGATAAAGTAAAACAGACTAAGCTTTAGGAACTGTGCCAAAGAAGGGTCTAGCAACAAAACTGTGGCATGTCACTGATAGCTGATAAGTTCTTGGCTGTAGTCACAGCAGCTCAGTCTCACCTACATAGAAAGAATGATAATGATAATAGATTCCCTTCTTGAATATTTAACAGAGCGCCAAGTATTAATCACATTACAAGGAATCTTCAAAACATTTTGTTAGGTAAGCAATGTGATCATTCCCAGTTTACAGATGGAAAAACTGAAGCTTGGAGAGGCTTAGGAATTTGGCCAAGATCACACAGCCAGTAACTGGCTAACTTACATGGCCTCTAGGCACAGCTTTTGATTGGGAATCCAGAGCATCTATCAGATAATAACAAGTCCCTAGCCCCTGATTAAGTGTCTGTGGCTGAACCTCTGGGATGAAAACAGCAAAATCAAGATGGGGTAACAGTTGCAGATGGGATTACCTAGGTATGGATCCTAGCACAGATTATGGGGAAAAGATTCAGCCATCAAAACTGGAAACTTGGAGTACCCCGAGCATGGAGAGAAAGGTTGCATAACACAGTTGTCAGTTGATTAACAAGGGTAGCTGGATAATATATCAATGGCAGAGCACCAGCTTAAAGCCCCCCAAACTCTCCCAACTGACAATGCTCCATAGCCATTCTCCTAAATGCCTCCACCAGGAGACCTACTAGGAGACTCCTGGTGCTTGCCAGTCCATCCAGTCAGAGTCAGATACATCAAGTTTGTCGCTGGCTGAATTATGGAGCACACTCTCCACTCAAATAAGAAAGAACTGAAAAGGATTCCAATGAAGAGGAGGAGGGTGAAGGGAAGAGGTTTTAAGCTATTGGTGGGACAGGAGCTCTGCATCCCATCGCACAATACTGTTAAAGAAAGTAGCAAGCCCTTTGTAAGTATTGTGCAAACCAAATCCAAATCTGCATCGTGTCTTCCCCCTTATAATACAGTTACTATGGAAAGTTATTATGTGTGTGTCTTTGAAGACTTTAAATGGAAATAAACATTTTCTCCAAATCAGCTGTCATCATCAGAATCTGTCTTACTGTTAGAAATTCTGAGTTTTAAAAGTTTCTATTTCTAAAACTAAATGCTGATGAGAGCTATACAGTCCAAAATAGAATTTTTTTTCTAAGCATAAACATCTGAAATTTGAGTTATAGTTAGCTGGTCCAGTATTGCATAGAAAAGACTGTTAACACACACACAAAGAATGAGGATAAAGATACATCTTTGCTCATTCTGTGAATTATAACTATTCATCTTTCTGAAGTATGAAAGACCCACAAAGGATGTGATTTGCCTCCAGAAATTTATCACCTATACTGGAAAATATATCACATTATTTATGACAGGATAGGGAATGTTAACCATCTACATTTTTTTGTTCAATTCTCTGAAAGTAAGTATCTTGTACAACATGAAGCCAAAGTTAAATGCTCCCCTTATAACAGATTTTATAATACCTAATTCACTTCTGTGAGATTAAAGGAGTACTTTACTTTTTTTCCCCTTGCAAATGATGAAAAGCTGTATTTAGGTAAGAACATTATTCAGTTCAATATTTCAGAGAGATAAATGGTGATAACTCACAGAAAAATGTAATCATATAAGCCTATGGTATATGCAGAAAGTTCATTTGTAAAGAACTTCATCACTATGGTCTTTTTTCACCAAAATGAAACTTTATAGATGTTTAGACGTGCTGTATCATTTCTATCAGAGTCAAATTCCATTGCAGGTGATCAAAGGAATGGTGGCTGTAAATGCACCTTGTTTGGCATTTACTATCTTAAATACATTTAGACTGACATTGTGGAGAATATTTAAGCAAGCTGAAAACAGTCACTCAAAGCCAGGCAAAGGCATACTTCCTAGCAGTTATCAAGTTAGATGTTCTGGATTCAAATAAGCTGTCCCAAATCCCTAGGGCAGTCATGCTCCTGCCATGTGGGCTGCTCTTCTGCACTTCGAGTGGGAAATTTCAAGAAGTCACATTGGGCTTGTGGCCTGAGAAATGCTGCTGGATGGTGATGAGCCAGGAGGTTTGAGGGGCTTCCCTTTGGAGTCAGTCTAAATCTTACCCAAAAGAAGGACCCCATAAAAGTAAAGCTTTGTTTGAGAGACACTTTTTGTAGAATACTCCCTGAAAAGGAGAAAAAATATTCTTCCAGAATCAGAAATCAAGTCTTCTAGAATAAGCTTAAACTGTTAGGCCACTGGAAAAATTGTATGCCTTAATTTGTTAACAATCTCAGGGGTGTAATAACTACATGAGAAGCCAAGAGTATTTTCAGAACTTTTAGCTCATAATAGTCCTGCTTAGTCCCACCCAGTGAGCAGGGTCTTTCCTTCCTCCACATCATCCTTTCAAGCTCGCACAGGCTTTTTTAGGGGGCTGGGAATGTCCTTCTGCTTTCTTAGAGCCATACTCTTAAACCCATATAACTGAGAACATTTCTGCACACTTAACCCTCATTTAATTCTAATTTCTTTTAGAGTATGGCAACATAGGTTCATTTATAACAAATATTTCCTCATCGGGTACACCACACCTCTCACTGACAAGTTGCTTTTTTAGGGTACAGAAGAAATGTAAAATGTGATAAACAGGTCTCAGTGGGCTAAAAAGAACGTTTCCTTACCTCTTCCAGCTACTTACTTGAGGGAAGAGCAACGTACTTAAATTATTGATGTATAATGTAGGACAATACCTAAAACTAAAGGATCCTCTTTGTCTTAAAGAGCAAGTGCTGTGAACAATACAAAGAGATATTTGGAGAATCCAGGAAGACTTTCTGGAAATGATGATTCTTGAATTGGGCCCTAAGGGCTGGTTTTGAGGAGTGTAAACATATGGACTCAAGGTTAACTTGAGAAATGGTCATTAGGTTTCGACGTAGCCCTGGGTGCATCAGTGTTCTGCCAATACCAACTAGCATTATGTCCTCGGACAAGTTCCTTAAACTTTGAATCTTGCCATCTATTAATTGACGATGACAGTAGAATCTACCTTGTTGCAGTTTGGGGTCAGGAGTAAATGAGATCATGCCTACGAAGTTTTCAACATAGGGCCTGATATATGCTACATGCATGATAAATGTTAGTTATTACTCTTTCTTATTCCATATTGTACTCCATAGTCATCTTTTCAGCATTTGGTATTGGTTTGAAAACCCTTCTATTTGGACATTGCTTCTCCTTTAACCTCCATTGGATACCTGCCGTAGCAGGTAAATACCTACCGTATTTTGCTGTTTCCCTTAGCATCCCCACCTCCCTTTGCCTGTCCCCGTCCTTAGTACTGTGTCTTCCATGGACTTGCTGTTCAACAGATGTTTCTTGGATGAATAAATCACAGGGAGAAATAAAGCCATTTAATTTTAAGCAAGGGAGGAATATTGATGAAAGTGGTATTTCAGGAAGATTGGTCTCATACTGATTGCATGAAGGATCTGAACTAATTTTATAAAATATTTGAAACTTACCAGGGAAAGTAAAATTACTTAAACAAGACCTTGAACCCAATGTATCCTTTCAATCATAGGAGGGTCTAGAAAAAGCCCTTGAGATAGAGGTTAAAAGAAATTCTTCTATTTTTTTAAGATTTTATTTTTATCTATTCATGAGAGACACAGGCAGAGGGAGAAGCAGGCTCCCCTTAGGGAGCCCGATGTGGGACTCGATCTCAGGCCCCCGGAGATCATGCCCAGAGCCAAAGGCAGATGCTCAGTCATTGAGCCATGCAGGTATCCCTAGAAGAAATTCTTCTAAGTTGTATCTTCTTTTCTACCAATGTGCTTTAATTGATGCTAGATAAATAAGTGCATAATAATTACCAAACCTTGTTGAGAGTCCCAGATATGACGTTGCATTTCTGTATGAACCGGTATGATAGAGAACCACAAACCAAATTGCATACCTAAACTGTTAATTACTTGAATACTCACATACACAGACATGTAGACTTTATGATTTAATGGATATCAAATTATGGACAATGATCCATGGCCATTTTGCTAGTTCCCACTTTGTTTTGCTCATTATATTTAGGTTCATGTAGTTTTTTGCTATGGCAAATGTCATTGGTAGTATAATTAATTACATCTCTACTCAGCAATTTCGAAAGCTTAACTGCTCATTTTCTCAGCATTCTTAGTGGTTTTGGCTTCTACTGATCCTTCTAAAAGCATTTCACCATCGAGTATGTGAATTCTTGAATACAAATTGGGCCATGTTGCATATTTGAATAAAAAAGCACAGAATGGAAACTATGATCCATGAGGGCAGGTTCTGGTTTTACACAAAGGACAAAAGAGAAACATTTCTCAAAGACAGTATTTTTCCTTATGTAATTTAAAGATATTCAAAAGTGTAATTGCTTGACATGTCTAAGCACCCACCTAAGAATTCCAACATAATAAGATTTCTGCTGGTTCATATTACTCAGAATACAATGAAGAATAATGCCTGTCATAATGACTTTCCAAATCCACATTGACAGGAGACATGAAGGAGGCAGCATTGTCCCATGTGGATACTGTATAACAGTGACACAGACAACTTATTCACCTTTCCCTTCACTCAATGTGAAAATATTGCTCATCTCTGTTATGGACACATATAAATATAATTAGCTTGTGATTATTCAGAGACAGAATAAATTTGCCAGGATACTGATTTCTCTTCTCTTTTTTCCTTTTTATTCTTAAGCTTTTTAATTCATCACATATTCTCATTTTCATGAGAAGACAAAGGTTCAGGGAGCAGAAAGTACATAATAAAACTTTGAAGTTTTACTGTGAGAAAAAAATTGGAGGCAGTAGCTAAATAAAGTTTGGGACTTTTTTTTTTAAATGTATTAACCTCCCAGTTTTGAAACCAAGAGAATATAAAAATATGAAAGGGAGCAGGCAAACAAGAAAAGGTAATACTTTCTTTACAGTAGAAAATTTGTCCCAAAATACTGGTATAGAACTCTACAGAGCGAAGCTGGAACAAATGGAATAGTACTTCTTAGTCTTAGTTTTCTTTTACTGCTTTTTAACAAATTACCACAATTCTTTGGAGTTCAAACAGCTCAAATTTATTTTATAGTTCCAGAGATGAGAAATCCGAATGGGTCTCACTGGCCTAAGAGAACATGTTTCCTTGCCTTTTCCATTTTCTAGAGGCTCCCCACACTCCTTGGCCCTCCACCATCTTCAATGAGTAGTGAATTCTCCTCGTTTTGTATCACATATCACAAATATGTATCACATATTTATTCTACTGCAGTGGATATCCAAGCTCCCCATATAGATCAAGCTGATGAGGGCAGTTGCTTCAGTCTTGGACTGCCATGGCCAATTAGAGAAAATACCATAAAAGACTTGCCTTACCTCCTACCTCTTATGTTGCAAGGAAGATTGAAGAGCAGAGACCACAACTGTCCTTACCCCAGCCGACTTTATTCCTCTGAGTTGTTCCCATCCATTTGTAGGACTTCAGTCTATATAGTTTCTTGCGATCTGACTGATTAATTACAATGTAACTTCCCCCTTGAGAATGGACCAGGTACTGCAATTGTCCAGAAATGGTTGCCTAGTTCCCCCCATCAGGTGGTCTGCGTCTCTAGGGATGGATGTCCCCAAGGCAAGCTGAATTCAGATAAGAATTCCTGATGAAAGAATAAACAGAAAGTAGATACCAAATGAGCTTACTGGGTTAGGGTTGAATGGTTCTCATCCAAAAAGAAGATTCAGTGACGTGTAAGCCTGCTTCTTGCTGTTTAGAATCAGTTTAACCAGAGCCCAGGGTGGACCATCAACTCTCCATAAGTGGCATTTTTTTAATAGGACAGTACCATAGCTTTGAGAACAGACTCTCTTCTGTCGTAAGTAATATTCATGCCACACTAGCCAAGCCCAAAGGACTACTTACATGTGTATTTTAGAATCCACAAAGGGGAGAAACTATTGGTCATCCTAGCAGCTGATTAAGTCAGAAATGCCAGGCAAGGGATGGCACCTATATGGCCTATGTTTTGCCACCACATTCCCTGTCCTTATGAGAGACGTTCTCAGCATTGCCTGTGGAGAGTTATTGAACCTACAGGCAAGCACTGATCAGTGGTAAAGGATGTTTGGAAGATTGGAGAATTTTGCTTCAGTTACACTGTCTTTCTCATAGATTTCTGATTTTACTAGGCTTATGTTAAACTGGAACATTCACTCCTAAACTTTGAAGCATAGCATCAGGCTTATATTTTTGACTGTGTTAGTCCTTACCGATTGTCATCTTACAATCCAGAGTCACTTGTGTCTTTTGATGTTCTTAAAATTGTTATATACGATGTTGTTTTGTTCCTCTACTTAGCAAATTATAAGTGGCGATCATATCTTACTTCAAATATGCCTGAAAAATAATAAACTGTTGCTAGATGCTAAGTTCTTTTTAATTGATTGGCTTCTAGAGACCCTTGAAAATCAGTGAGGTCACTCTTAGGCAGTGATTCTCACTTTGTTCACTCATTAGAGTTTTTAAAAAAATTCATATGCATGCTCCAAGCCAGAATAATTAAATCAGGTTCTCTAGAGGTTAGGACCAGAACTTGCCATTGGTTTAAAGCTTCCTGGGTGATTCTAGTGCACAACCAAGGGCAAGAATTTCTGCAGTAGATGCAAGCACTTTGTGAGAAGGAAGCACAGAGAGGCTTAGGAAAGCCCACCTGCTTTGACAGTGAATAGAAAATATGTGTTTGTTTTTGTTTCTCCTCTTAAAGCATAAAGAGGTTAGGAGGAAAGAGGTGATGAATGGTTCAGCTCCGCCCTGGGCTCATTTAAAGGTGCCAGAGGGCTAGTTACAGATTGCCTCAGGGGGATTATCATTATAGGGCTGCAATCCAAGGACATTTTACTCCTGCTCCAGTGACCTAAAGGCATCACTGGGAACCTCTGCTACCTTCTAATGCCATTTGCTGTGGATAAGAGAAGCTTAAATATAGGAGATTCCTTTGGCTTTCTAAATGAGGGAAGAAGTACGGACACAACTGCTTTCCTCTCTTATCTTCTTCAAGGCCTCAAAATCTTAACTCTTTGCTCTACCTCTTACTTCTTAATGGCTCCTGTGATCTCTCCCAGACTAATGAAGTTTTCACACTGAAATGTTTCATTCTCTCAACTGTGGGTCTAAAACATAGGCTTGCCCTTCAAACCTTCCTTTCTTTCCTTTTTTTAAAAATTAATGTACCAATATTGTGTTTCATCTATGCAAAGACAAGCCAAAGTAAACCAACTCCAAAAATAAACAAAAAAGTGCAACAGGCAACAAGTGAGGCCATATTTGCCTTCCAGTTCTTCTTTGTTCCTTTCTTCTGTATTCCCACTGTTTCTTCCTTAGCTGAAGGCCCTCTGGGTTCTTGTTGCTTTCTAAAGTTTGTGTTTTCTGTTTATATGCTCTAAACATTACTCAACTCATCACACCAAAGTACTTTTCTGTATAATCCACCTAGCTGGGGAGGGGATCACAAGGTGGTTTCTTTTCTTTTTTCTTTTCTTTTCTTTTCTTTTTTCTTTTCTTTTCTTTTCTTTTCTTTTCTTTTCTTTTCTTTTCTTTTCTTTTTTTTCTTTTCTTTTCTTTTCTTTTCTTTTCTTTTCTTTTCTTTCTTTCTTTCCTTTCCTTTCCTTTTCTTTTTTCTTTTTTCTTTTCTTTTCTTTTCTTTCTTTTTTTTCTTTTCTTTTCTTTCTTTCTTTTTTTTTTTAAAGATTTAATTTATTCTCCAGAGACACAGAAAGAAAGCCAGAAACACAGGAAGAGGGAGAAGCGGGCTCCCTGTAGGGAGCCTGTTGTGGGACTCCATCCCAGGACCCCGGAATCACACCCCAAGCCAAAGGCAGATGCTCAACCACTGAGCCACCCAGGCATCCCCACAAGGCAGTTTCTAAGGCAATGGTAATTTTCTTCATTTGGATGGAATGTACAATGGCTGTTTATTATTAATCTTTAACCTACTCATATATTATATGTGCTCTTTTGTATATGTGATACTTTTAACTAAAATAAATTCCAGTCATTTTTTAAAAAAGACTTTAAATGATGTCTTACTGCATTCTGGAACCTTAACTGAAATACCAACATTGGCCATCAGCTAATCCCAAATAAACTATCCACTGTCTTTCCCACTTCTTGACTATAATAACCTTCCCATCCAATCCTGCTGGTTCCTTCAGTACCCCAAACTTCCCACATTTATTTTCATTTCTGAACCTTATTTCCACTGTGTTTCTATCTGAGGAATTCGGTTTCTTCTTCAATCCAAGATTTATACTTTCAACTTTATTTTTTACAGCATATCATTCTGTGCAGTCTCCCTTCTCCTTCCCTGGAGCTCTTCCTGACCTTTACAATCTCCAGATCCATGTTTGATTATGTACTCTCTGTCTTATAGTCTACCTATTTTGTTTTTTAGTATCTTTACCATCTTTCCTCAGCTAGAATATAAAATCCTAGAGGAGTGACCATGAATCTTTTGCTACTTTCTTTGAAATATGTTGGAGGAGGCTGTATTTGTTTGGTTTAATCATGTCGAGTGTAGAAATAATCCAGAGAGTGTTACTGTAAATGTGGAGTGAGCCAAGAAATGTTGAAGGCCAGATACAATCTCTGAGTGCCAAGAACAATGGCCTTTGAAAAGACTTCAAAGCTCTACCAAATGTAATAATCCTACAGGCAAATCACCTTTTGGAACATTTTTCTCAGAATCACTTGTGCTAATATTATGTTTATAGCACACTTTAGGAAGATGGGCTAAAATTGACAAATGGTACATGATTAATGTATTTTCTGCTTATTATCAAATCTATTCTCTTCCATTTAAAATTTTCTTTTAGGATTTCTTTTCTTTTTTAAAAAGATATTATTTATTTATTCATGAGAGACATGGGGGGGGCAGAGAGAGAGAGAGAGAAAGAGGTAGAGACATAGGCAGAGGGAGAAGCAGGCTTCCTGCAAGGAGCCTGATGTGGGACTCGATCCTGAACCCCAGAATCATGACCTGAGCCAAAGGCAGATGCTCAACTGCTAAGCCACCCATGCGTCCCTATGGTTTATTTTCATCAGCTTTTTAGATAAATGTGGCACATGTCTTGGTTTCTGGGTTTTTTTCTTTATCATTTTCATCTAGGGGAATTACTAAAAAAAGTCCAGGAAAAATGATTGCACTCTCCTGCCATATGGCCTTCCAATAGCATGCAGTATTTAATAATGGCTGAAGCTTGTAACTTACCTAAAGCTAGAAGTCGATGTACAAATTGTCCTCTGTTTTTAATGTTTATTTTAATGCTTATTATAATTTCAAGTATTTTATGAGTTAACATAAGGATTATCATGTTAGATATATGCTACTCGTGTTGTGAATCAAATTTTCACAGTTTAACTTAAATCTGCATATTTATGTTAAAATCCATTATTTTTGCTAGAGATACAATTAAAACCAATTGAGTACTGATGCATATTTTAATAGATTTATTCACTATCATATGATTTGGATTGAAATACTTCGTTGGAAT
Source organism: Vulpes lagopus (assembly GCF_018345385.1). Lineage (NCBI taxonomy): Eukaryota > Metazoa > Chordata > Mammalia > Carnivora > Canidae > Vulpes > Vulpes lagopus. Next base: position 64,718,477 of record NC_054829.1, read on the forward strand.
GTCTCTTTACTCTCTGGTACATGCACACATACACATACATGCACTTTTTGATAGAAAAAAATATTATTTAAGATGCACCAGCTTTCTCCCCACCCACTCAGAAAAAGTGCATTGTATAGGCAATTTTGGTGAAATTCTATCAAATACCTAAGTATAAACTATTTCAGAACACATAAAATTTGAAAATCTTGTCTAATAACTTACCAAATGCAGCAAAATTTTAATACTGAAACCTGGAAAAGACAATCTAAGAAAGAAAAGAAAACACAATGGATTGAATGTTTATGTCCATGAGCTTCATATTGAAATCCTAACCCCCAAAGTGATTGGTGTTAGGAAGTGCTTAGGTCTGAGGAACTATCCTCATGGATGGGGAACTTAGAAAAGATACCCCAGAGGTCTCTATCACCCCTTCTGCCATGTACAGTTAGTTACAGGGAAAGGCAGCCATCTGTGAACCAGGAAACAGATTCTCCCCAGACACTGAATCTGCTGCTGCCTTGATCTTGGACTTCCCAGCCTCTAGAACTGTTGTTTGTAAGCTATCCAGTCTAAGTATTTTGTTACAGCAGCCCAAGCAGACTAAGACAGAAAGGAAACTGTAGACTGTGCTCACTAATGGAGTAGTTAATGTATTTAAACACAATTCACTGGGCACTCTGATAAGCCTTTTTCAGATGTATAGAAAAGTTAATTAAATTGCCAGGAATCACCCATTTACTTACTAGTAAAATTGTACTTAAAACCCAGGAATATCTGAAATCAGAACCCACATGCAATTAATGAAATGTCTTTGCTTTGTGGATATAAAATCCCTAAATAAAGTGTTGAGAAAAATAGAATCTATAAGAATACAAAAGAATAATACAAAATAACCAAGAAAATTGTTCTAGGAATAAAAAGTTGATTTGACATTATTAGTCAATTTTTATAATCTTTTATGAATTTTAATAAGAAATAGTTAACTTAAATCATGAACACCATTTTAATAAGAATATGTTAGGCACCACCCAACTAAGGTTAAGAAGAAGAAGCTGTCTTTACTAGTATTTAACACTGTTCAGGAAGTTCTTACCAGGGACGCCTGGGTGGCTCAGCAGTTGAGCATCTGCCTTTGGCTCAGGGCATGATCCCAGAGTCCCAGGATCGAGTCCCACATCGGGCTTCCTGAAAGGAGCCTGCTTCTCCCTCTGCCTGTGTCTCTGCCTCTCTCTGTGTGTATCTCTCGTGAATGAATAAATAAAATCTTTTATTTTTTTTAATAAAATCTTTTTAAAAAAGGAAGTTCTTAGCAAATGTTCTTTTCTACAAAAAGAAATGAAATAGAAATACTGGAAAAGAAGAGGCAAAATGATACTGATTTGCAGTAGATTTGATAACTTGGCAAGTCCATATGTAGGTCTTGATTCAGGATGATCTAAATTATTCTCCAGGAAAAAAAAAAAATTATTCTCCAGAACATCCCTCTTTAAAATGTCCATACATTTTAGCCTAATTTGTCCACATTCAAAACCTGCATTACTATCACAGTTATCACTCTCATTTTACAGATGCGGTCACCAAGACCTACAGAATCAGGAATCATGGCCAGGCTCAGGCACCTCATAAGTGGTGAAGCTGGGTTTCAAACCAGGCAGTCTTGCTCCAGAACTGGCATTCCTAACACATTACACTGTTTTGAATAACACAGTCCTTTCTGCCTCCATGTCATCTACATGCCCAGCACAGAGTGAACTCTGCTGTCACATGAAATAATCACAGGAGAATATTCCTGTAGACTAGGAAAGGAGCTTATTATCCAAATTTCAAGGATTACGTATATAATTTGAAAATTACTTTGTTCCCCTCCCTCTCAATGCTGGAATATCTCATTGGAAAAACATTACTACCTAAAACTGTAACAGGAAACATCAGATCTATATAAAAATTTACATCTATCTTCTTTTAAACATTTTTCCTATGCTATTTATCCTCTGTTATCCTGAAATCACTAGATAGATTGTTTAGAATGTATATGCTGATAAAATTTGCCCTTTGTTACTTTAAATAATAATGACTTTGGGATTTGCAATTTAAAACGAGAGAGAAAATGGAATTAAAATAAAAGCTAAAAATCAGATAAGACTATAATAGTATTATATGAGAATAAAATGTATAATCAATGAGTAAATGAACAAAGTTGCAGTAGTAATTATCACTTACCATACACATGCAGAGCATTTTTATATTCAAAACATGAATGTTGTTGCACAAAATTAATTAAAGCTTGTCCAAACATAGTTAATTTTAGATTAAAAATCATAATCTGCAACTACTTGTGGTGTTTTCTAAAAATTATTTGGTAATGATGATCTTCCAAAATATTTTCTTAATTAGGACCAAAGTTTGTGATTTCATTTACAAAGATGAAATGTGATATATGATCCTAAAATAAATATAGATAGACCTGTATATGAGATATGTCCCCAAACATGTTAATTTGTAAATTAAATATTCAGAACAAGAATAATTTCATGACCAAAAGAATATCATAAATAAAGATAATAGTTCCAAACTAATGTACCAAAGCCCACTGAATCTACAATGTACCCAATATGAACTAGGTTTCATGTATTTACCATCTACTGTCTTTCAAAGCTATTTTTTGGTTCTTAATATTGTTGAGTTTTTAACATATTCTAGATACAAGTCCTTTCTCAGAAATGTATTTTGCAAATATTTTCTTCCAGATTGTAGTTTTTCTCTTCATTTTCTTAGATCTCTTGAAGACCAGAAATTTTTAATTTTGATAAAGCCTACCAGTTTTTTTTTTTTTTTAATTAATTAAAGTTTTGGTTGTATCTAGAAATCTTTGTTTAGCCCAAGGTCATGAACATTTTCTCTAAAGTTGTCTTCTAGAAGTCTTACGGTTTAGGTTTTCTGCTTAAGTCTAAGATCTGTTTTGAGTTTATTTTTTGCTAATGGGTAGCATTAAAATAAAACATTTGATTATTATATGTGAATCAAATCAAAACATTTGATTATTATCTTTGTAAAAACATAAGATTATTATAAATCTACATATGCATGAATACTTGAAAAATATCTACTTTATTTTACCATATTTTAGGCACTACCACTGTATAGTGCCAAATATAATAGTTATTTTTAAATGTTTTCTCATTAAAATGATCGTGAAACTGTTATTTGAGTTTTAATTATACCCGTTTCAAAAGATGAAGAAGTAAGGTACAAAGATATCTTGCAGTTTAGCCATGGTAGGTGGAAACAGCAGGGAAGCCACTTTGTCTCCTCCCAAAGTCATGTGCTGTCCAGTGTTGTAAAAAATAGTTTTCAACAGTAAAGGTCCATGTTACAAATGTCCTGTACTGAGCACAAACAAACATTCTCTTCTGCCTCTGCCTCCCTACTGGAACCTGTCTCCAGACCCCATATCCCTACCATCCTCAATCTCAATATGACCCTATACCCTAATGCGCTGGTAAATGGATAAACTGATGGTCTATTGAAAGAATTCACCTGGAGAGTTGGTAAGCAGACTGAGTGAACTACAGTACAGATTCACAAACAACATGAATGAGTTACAAATGCATTCGGCTGACAGGAGCTATATTCCAAAGACGACATTTATATGATATTTTGAAAAGGGGATAGAAAATAAATCAGTGGTTGCCAGGGGATGGGGGTAGGGGGCGAGGAGGGGAGTTTCTCCACAGTGGCACAGAAGAATTTGGGAGGAGTTGGTAAAATTGCCGCAATTACGTGTAACACCATAAAACTGTACACAAAAAAGGGTGGATTTTACTTATGTAAATTATACCTCAATACACCTGACTCAAAAGCATAAACTCAGATTTTCAGTGTATAAAGCTCTTATTCTGATGAGTCAGAGTAGACCAATGAGTCAGTCAGCCTGATTGTTGAAAAAGAACCCAGGGAGTTCCTGAGCAGCATGGCCCTTCCCTCTGTGCTCTGAGCGGCAGCCAGAACTCCTCCTGCATGCAGCAGGCCCTGGATTCAATTCAGCCCTCCCTGAACTCTTGCTTCTTCCGCAATGGGAATACCCAGCAGATTTCACAGCTTTTAAGGGTTTTGTTGTTGATGAATCAAAAGTAAGCATCTGTTTTTATGAAAGGTACAGTGAGACTTAAATATGAAGCAAAGCATGTAGGACCTCAGTCTGGTGTATCTGTGTGCAAACGTATTTGACAACAGTGATGCCATTTGTTGCCAGAAACCCTGCTGCCTATCAGAGCATTTCAGATAGTACAGTACCCAGCCTCCTCTACCGGCCTTTTGTAAGTAGTCTAAAGGGCGATTTATATGCGGGTGCTCCTCATGTAAATGAGGTCATTATCCTTTTAAAGGTATAACGTTTCCCGTATGTGCTGGAGCTTTCTAAGAAACAGACTTGACCTTTCTTTTCCTCATTCAGGGTGCCTGCGGAGCCTGCACTCATTAGCTAAAATTTGACTCCATGACATTTTTACTTAATTTTCTTTTTTCCTCTATGTTGGACACATGGGGCAACCATTTATGTTCTTTCTTGACCTGAGATGCTCTCTAATCTCTTTCCAGCTGTGGCATTTGTCATTCAGTCACATCAGGATATGGTGACCCTTCTTCCCCACGGCAATTCCCAACTGTTAATTGATTCATTTTAGAGAGGGAACTAGACACAGTCCTATGGGCTTAGCTCCATTTAATTAGTGTTAACCAGAACAGTGGATAGAAAAGCAATTTCCTCTGCAGTGGAAACATTTTTTATAAGGTGGTAGAGGAACAGTAAGTTTTTAAAGCCCTTAAATTTTTAAGTGCTATGGGTTGGTAATAGATTTAAAAGCAGTATTGCCTTCTATTAATATTGATGGGGACAATAATTACAAATAATATTAATGATAACTGGGATTCAAACCCACATCTTTCCAATTACAAAGCCCACACTGTTAATCTAAATTATGCTAAGATATTTTTGTGATAACCACTGAGACTGTGCTAGTTACTTTGAGTCTTTCTCATGGCCCAGTCAAGTTAGCTTTACTAAGCCAGTTTAATAGGCAGAGAGACTGAGGTTCAGAGAGGTGATCTGTGACTTACCTAAGGTTACTTATTTGCTATGAACAGGATTAGTAGCCAGGTCCGCTCTGACACTGTGTCCATGGTTTTCATCACCACTACACCATACTGCCTTTAAAGTACTAAGGAACTAGCAAGGACATCTCTGAAAAGCATTGCTAGACACGTTTTAAAGTGTGATCCAAATTACGGTTTTGACAGGCTTTGCTTTTAAAGTTCAAATACTATATTTACACATTGTTGGGACTTTGTAAAATATAGAACCTCGGAACTGCAGACAAGCATGGGTTTCGAAGCCATTGCTTTATTTATTCATATTAATTGATCATTGATATGTACATATGAAGTGAGAGAAGGTGTGGTCTCTATCTTCCAGCAATCTGTTAGGTCAGATATGAACAGATAAAGGAATAAGGGAGGGCGTTGCAGTATAGAGTGATACACTTTATAATACAGATGTGCCCAGGAGCTTATGAGAATAGAGAAGAGGACAGTTTACCTCACAAAGAGGACAGTCACACCACAAAAGGCTTCCAGTGCAGGTGATACTGAGCTAAGTTTGGGGATGAGCAGAGTTAGCTACTTAGGGGTAGCAGCCACATGCTAAACAAAGCAAGTTTGGGTGAAAGGGAAGCATACCTCACTAGTGGCTGGAGCAAAAAAGTATGTTGAGGGGAATGTTCCTGGTAGATTTCTCAGTATAGAGATAGACTGAATGAATGAATGAAGTAGCTTTGCCCTATAGCTAGCCTTTGGTTACATGGTGTTCTATTTTGTATGTCTTTCATCTGGGAGCACCTTCCAGGCAGGAGGCACACTGCTGCTTCTAAAGCAGTTGTTCTGTAACAGCAGAGTGAGTGGTTGTCTGAGAGGGAAACAAAGGGTGGGTCACCCAGGCATTAACTAGAACTCTCCTGGCTCATGAACAGATGGTGAACTGCTTCCTGAGCAGAGTTTTAGCCCTGCCATCAAACACTCCTGTCTTGCTACTTGCTTCTGGTTAAACAGAGGGGGAAAAAAAAAGAAGAAGAAGGATTTATTTCTTTCTGAGCGAGGATGAATAATACATGCAGACTTTCCTAATTTTCATGATAGAACATAGGCCTTGTCACCCACATGTGTGGTGTCTAGCAGTGCATAGGGGTCTCTCCTTGTCTGTTAGTAATTATAAATACCTGAAAGTATTAACATAATTAGCTTTCTGTGACCTAGCAGTATATAATTATAATAAATAAACCTATTATAACTATGCTTAAAAAAAGAGACTATCATTGTGACCCTTTGGCAAGTCATCCAGTAGTGCTTGCTACATGATCATGTTCATGAATGTACCCATTCAATTCCTTCCATCACTCTTAAGATTTATGAGCTCCTCTTACTTTCTTTTTTTTAATTTTTATTTATTTATGATAGTCACAGAGAGAGATAGAGAGAGAGGCAGAGACACAGGCAGAGGGAGAAGCAGGCTCTATGCACCGGAAGCCCGACGTGGGACTCGATCCCGGATCCCCAGGATCACGCCCTGGGCCAAAGGCAGGCGCCAAACCGCTGCACCACCCAGGGATCCCTCCTCTTACTTTCTAAAGTCTTTTTTCTTTTGTAGATTTGATGAGCATTCACTTGTTTTCTTTGGGTTGGTGTTTTAACTTTTTATTCATCAGGTGTAATAGATATAATATTACACATATATATGGGTATGTGTGTATATATCTATATACATATGTAACAGGAAATTTCCTGTTTCTTTGTTTCCTGTGTATTAGAAATATTTCCCATAATATAGGAAACAAGCTTCTAAATTGTATTTTACTCCAAGTAGTTAATTGTTAATCATTTGTTAAATGTTTTCCTGCTGTATTGATTTATGATATTTCCTCTTATCATGTTTTAAATTCATACATAGAGTAGATTACTGTGCCATCAGTATCTGTCTTTTTTATCTCTCTTGTCTTATGCACAGCTGGCACACTTTAAAATATTATAGTTTTATAGACTATTCTGATATTAACTAGGGCTGAATTTCATCATTACTCTCCTTTTAAACTTTTCCATTCATATCAGAATATTTTCTATTTCTCTTACACAAGACCTCCAAAATAATTCCATTAAGCCCATTAAAATTTTGTTAGACTGTTCTGTTAGAATATGAAGATAGATGTTTTTCTTAAGATTAAAAGTGAGCCCTCATGTATCATTTATTATGGCCTATTTAAAATAGTTCATTTAAAGCCCTTAGATGATCTTTATTCCTCTACTCTATTTTCTTCTCAAGGATATTTATGCTTTAATTTTTTGTTTGAAAATTGTCCTGTTCTAGAAAAGACCGGAAAGAATTACAGTTGAAAAATTCAGCTTTTTCTGTTTTGTTTGTTAGCATTAAACTAGTGTGTGTGTGTGTGTGTGTGTGTGTGTGTGTGTGTGTGTGTGTTTTCATGTTTCGGGACATCTCCGCTTCATTCTTTCCACATATAACACAGCTGCAAGGTCCTTTGTTCTGTTTCAGGCTTTTTCAAAGCTTCGGCTTTTTCTTTCTATCAATCTTCTTGGGGTGGCTCTTAACTGGCCAGAACCACCATTGACTTCACTGGACTGTGTGCTTCTCCTTCTGTAGCTGATGCATTTTCTTTTTCAGGAGGAGCTTGACAGAGTTTCCTGGGCAGTTAAGTCAGCTTCTCTAGATCCCACCCTTTTTCCTTCCTAATTAGGGTAACTTATTATTGTGCTATCAGTCTGGCTTGAGAGACCATTCCTCTTGGAGATATTTATTTATTTATTTATTTATTTATTTATTTATTTATTTAAGGATCTCTGGCCATGGACTTATAAAATATTTTCCCAGAACTTTCTGAACTGCCTAAGCAACATATCTAAGTACATTTTATGGGTTTTTTAACTCTTGGCTGCTATAACCTCTGGGATAGTCATAGCCTCCTAAGTTCCCATCATTGCACCTCACTAATGTTTTTCTGGTCAGATGTGAGTTGAAAATGGAAATTCCCATCTCATTTCTTCAAAGGGAGAATTTGGTACAAACATGGCTTGGAAAGACTGGGACAAATGAAGAAGCAGAAAGAAATGACCAGCCTCAGGGTGCAGAAATGTGTGTATGGGAGGCAGGGGTAGTAAAGACATATGCAAGCATAATTTTACAAGCACTGTCAAGTATCTAGGCCACAAGAGCATGGAAATGATCTGTTGTCATCTTTCTGGTACCTGCCATGTGGACAATTGGGAGTCACTTTCCTAACTGTCCTGACAGTACACCAAAGATGAAATGTCAAGAGCTCACAGTAATTATAATTATAAAGAAATATGTAGTTAATCCTATAAATTGTCTATAATTACATGAAATCAGACTATAAAAAATGTTCCTTCTTAATCTCATTCTCTACTTTTCAAAATACAACACACTTCATCCTTCAAGGTTATATTCAGTGTCCATTCTTGATGAAACTTTCCCTGACAGATCCGGGCAGTTCTAGTCACCCTTTCTTTTCTTTTCTTTCTTCTTTTTTTTTTTTTAGGATTTTATTTATTTATTCATAGAAACACAGAGAGACAGAGACAGAGACACAGGCAGAGGGAAAAGCAGGCACCATACAGAGAGCCCGACATGGAACCCGATCCAGGGTCTCCAGGATCACGCCCTGGGCTGCAGGCGGCACCAAACTGCTGTGCCACTGGGGCTGCCCCTAGTCACCCTTTCTTTTGGGTTTCCATCTCTGCATTTTCTATTATAATTATTATGGATGTGTCATCCTCACTTTGACTTTGAACCCTCAACAACAGATACTGTGTTCCCTGTCATTTTTGTATTTCAAGCTTAGTATGTTATAGATACATTAATAAAACTAACATCAGTCTATATGCTTCAAGATAATTAGGACTGCTTGGCCTCCACAAGCTAATTGATGAAAAGTCGTGGACCATGTTGAAGTTACAGATGAGTGTGTGGGTTTCAGTATAAAAAAAATATTTCTACTAATTTGAGATATTCTCAAATGCAACAAACTGATTTGTGAGGAGTCATCATTCCACCAATGGTAGCTCTCAAGGAACAGAGGATGGTTTATGTATATCTATTGTGTGTGTGTGTGTGTCTGGATAAATAATGGGATGTTAAAGTATAATCTGATAAAACTGATGAGTATGTGTATTTATATGCAAATGGAATCCAGGAGCTATTTTCAGTATTCTGGAGGCTAAGGAAAAAGCAAATTTATCTACAACAAATCTTAACAGCTTTAAAAACCTTCATAATGTTTTGCTCTTGGACAGACTTAGCAATTGAATGGGGCGACTCTGGTTATCTTGAGGACCCAAAACTCCAGTTGGCTGTGAGTGATGCATTACCTTTGATTTCATAACAATTTCAAAACCACTTATTGTTACTAACTCCTATTTGTTTGGAGGCAGAAGGATTTCAAAAACTAGCGTCCATACAGAAAGCATATTAAGAGGATAGTTGATCACAAATCGAATTAATTTCATTCCGTGGTTATTTCATGGACTTTTTTTCTCTCTAGTACCTTTTGCATCTCTGAGATGAGGATGCATGATACAAGGGTAATGTGTTATATTTAATTGCTATTTATAAAGATCTTTTCTAGTGATTCACAAAATAAAGATGCAGTTTATAATCCATTGTGTTTTAATGGACAGAGAAATACAATTTGATCCAGCACAGCTTAGAGAAATTGTATGGTTCAAGTGTGAAGACAATCTAAATCAAGATCCTGTGTTAGCTAGGACAGCTCCTTTATTTCTCTGAGACTCAGTCTTCCCATTCAGAAGTAGAGATAATAATAACATCTACTTCATAGATTGCTTGTGAAGTACGGAAAAGGATGTTACTTACGTGCAGTGTGTTAACCTCTTCTATCTGTCCCAAATTGTTGACGCCAGAAAGAGTTAATGCTTCTCCCACATTGCCAAGATTGTCAATAAGAAAAAAAATACTGAAAATCTTGGAGGAGCTGACACTATTTTATTTTATCATGCAAATAGTTTTGACCTCCAGAGATTATTTATTTTGCATCAGAAGCCTCATTCCTTCTGTACTGCTAACCAAACAGTTTATTCCATTTTGTGCAACAACTCATCATGAACCTTAAAAGAACTACTGATTATTTTAGAGTTTTTGGCTCAATTACCTGTTTCAAATGATCAGTGACTAAGGAAAGCATGTCATTTTCTCCTCTCTCGCACACTGGTATATAACAATAGACTTTGAATAGAGCAAATCAGAGAGACACAAATACCAGTATAAGGGGCCCATTGTGCTTAGTTTGTAGCCCTGTCACATGCTTTTAATTTAGGTTGGTTGATTGATTATGACAAACTGACAGATAGCATATTGTTCCTCTCTTGGAGTCTCTAGACACTTTAATATTCTACTCTGATCTGTCCATTTTGATTCCAAAACTTAAGTGAAATGGAATTACAGCATTCACTTTGTTTTCCTGTGCTGAGTGATTATCTCTGAAGTGCAATTTTGTGATTAGGCGAGATGGCATGCCTACACTCAGCTAATACTGATTTCCCCCAGGGTGCAGAACAGGTAAATTCATAATGAATGGATGTTGTGTTTTGATTTCAAATGGATGTAAAACCTCCCCACACTTGGTAGTTTTATTTTAAAAATGTATTTAATTATTCTAAAATTAACAGGAGAATATTAAAATTGAACTTTAGAAAATGGCATTTGAACATAAGTCAAGGGTGCTAACTGCTTATGAATGTTAATCCCCTTAAAAAAGTGAAAAAGGCAGACTTGCCTGACATAAACGGGGGCGGGGGGTTGGAGAAGGAGTATGGTCATTGAAAATCTTCAGTTTAATTATTTATGTTTTTCTGATTAATTCAAAAATATCTGAGTGCAGCTTGGTATTAGTATTCTCAAATACCAGTGTTCCTTATTTTGAAAACCACAGTAATTATTAACTAATTGGTATAATAGTATCATCATAGCTGCTTGGTTCTGAGGGCTGACTTTTAGGGGGAAGGAGAGAGAAACAGAAAGGAGTTAACGATTGGCACAAAGTATTTTCTTTGATATTTTGAAAACAGATTTTGTCCACGAGTAAGAGAACTAGTTTTAAAGAGAATTTACCATCCCCAAATTAAACATGTTTTGACCAAACCACATAAGTAGATGATTGGTACCCAAATCATACTCCTTTACTGATAAACATTGACCATAATGTTGTGAATCTTGTAATATGCAATTTCTCAAACTTATTTAGGTTGAAATCCTTTTAATAAAGAATATTAACACTAGTCAGAACTTCCTGTAGGCAGTGTTGGTGCATGATCATAGTTCTTTGATCAGCTTCTTCTTCCCACACTTAAATCTCTTAGCATAGTATCTAGTATATATTAAGAGCTCAGTAAATCTTATTCTTGTTATTTTAATTATCTTTCCAACTGAATAAAAGTAATAATTTTAATAAGTTGATTTTCAACAACAAAGCCCCTTAATTTGGAATAAAGTGCTTTTATTCAAGGCTCAAAGAACAACTAACCCATTAAAATTTTCAGTCTTCTATTACGTCCAGTTGTATGTCCTGTGAACCATCAGTAATATTCTTTCTGGTGGAAGTGATTCACTCTCCTAAATGTTCTATTATCTCTTGCCCTGAGGGATGTGATACCCTCAAAGTTGTCCTCATAATTTTGGATATCTACCTAGCAGAGATGAATGGCCTACATTTTCAGTATGCACTCTTTCTCACCTTGCATACTTGAGTTAACAAGGGAAGCACTTCATTAAGTGCACTCAGTGAGTGATTTGTTAGCCTATAGCCTGCTCTCCAAGGCCGCAATAGGAAATCTACAAATGTTTATTCCCCACAGCATAGAGCTATTGGACATCTCTTTAGGCAGAGTTAGGGAAGATAAGATGCAATGGTGGTATGATGAAAAGGACAGTGAATTGGGGGCCAGAGCGACTATGGGTTGTAGTTGTAGTTCTATTTAGTATCTTAGTCCACAATTTGTAGTTTCTCTGAAAATCAGAAGTCATTTTATACTTGTGGGGTTTTTTGTTTGTTTGTTTTTACCTATCTTTCTTGCTACTTTTGTAGGCTCTGTAAAGACATCTTATTCATCTTTAGATCTTTACCCACAATTGTATTATTGACAATATTGAAGGTGCTTAACAAAGTTTCCCCCCAATTCTTTTTGAATAAAATTTTATGAAATCAAGTGCACATGGTCCTAACTTTAATGGAAGTGTAAGCTTTTCAGACTTGGAGAAGTTACCATTAATCACATCTTCTCTTTCTGTGTATGAGAAACTGAAGCTCGTGATGGTTGGGTGAGGTGTCACTTCAGTAATAGCAAAGCTGCAGCCTGCTTTCCTCCTCCCAGGTCAGCACTCTCTGGACTGTACTACTAGGCTCAACATTAGGCTATGTATGCAAATAGATCTAGAAAGATATACCCCCTACCCATTAGAATTTTGGGAAACTGGGTGATCCTTTACTTTCAATTCTCTGTATCTTTCTTGATTTGGACAACAACAAAAAACATAAACTAATTTTGTAACACAATAAAAAATATCATTTGGCAAAATATTATTTAAAAAGGTAGTGAATTGGGCCGCCCAGGTGGCTCTGTGGTTTAGTGCCCCCAAGGCCTGATCCTGGAGACCCAGGATCAAGTCCCATGTCAGGCTCCCTGCATGGAGCCTACTTCTCCCTCTGCCTGTGTCTCTGCCTCTCTCTGTGTGTCTCTCATGAATAAATAAATAAAATCTTTTAAAAAAAAAAGTAGTGAATTTCAATACTTTGCAGGAGTACCATATAGAATAAGTAACAATATGTGTTAAACAAAAGTACCCTACATCATGAACGTGTATTTCTCAAGGAGTGGACTGGATTCACCAGTGTGTTAAGTCCTTCTTATGTATTGGTGAAGAGGCTGCTTGGTTATTTATAGGTCATAATAAATGCTTGGTTATTTTGCCTTAAGAATTCAAATAACTCTATATCCCCAAGAAGAGGCTGCTCGGATTTCTAATCTGTCTTGCAGTGGGCTCCCCCACTTCTTCTGATGTACCTTTTCATGGTCATATTCAAATATACCATCTTCTGATCTGTCAAATTCAATCCATCAAATTTTTTTCATTAATATTTCTAACTACCTTTTTGGGGGAGAAAAAGCAAAATATTTTTAAGTCACATCAGGTATTTGTAAATCTGATTGAACTCTCCTTTTGTTCATGCTTTCTTCACATTTTACCTATTCTCAAAGTGCCCTGAAACTTTGACTAGCAGGAACAGGGGAGAGAGGGTTGCCGTGCCACACAATTGTAAAGCTGTGGTAGGAAGAATAAAGTCTCACTGCTATCACCAAGCAGTGTTGCATCTTATCTTTCCTGGCTTTGCCCAGAGTTATATCCATACTTGTGTATTAACTATCCTGTATATAATTATCTACAGATCAGACTATCCATTTGGCTTATTTTCCAATGTTACTATTTTTACAGCTTCTGCCACCTTTGAAGACTTTCAGATTCGTCCCCACGCTCTTTTTGTTCATTCATACAGAGCTCCAGCTTTCTGTGATCACTGTGGAGAAATGCTGTGGGGGTTGGTGCGTCAAGGCCTTAAATGTGAAGGTAAGATCTTTCCCTCCCCAATCAAGTCAGTCACATGCTGGAACATATAAATCATCTGCTTATGTTGTGCCCTCTACAATTATGTCTTCTTTCCCTCAGATGTCTTCCAGTGATTTTTTGGATGCATGGATTCTGTTCTGTTCATTTCTTTACATTTCCTGTCTTCAGCATATTTGCTCTGACGTGGAAAACCTGATATTCATACTGTTTCCCCTGTATTTTATGGATCCATTTCTTTTGTGTGATTTTGGCAACAAACTAAAAATAACATTTGCTTCTGAAGTCAGAATTAGTAGGCATTCAACAAATGTGTATTGAAATGCGCAGAGATTTAGGAGATTAATCAAACCATGCAAAGCCATTCAGCTGTAGAGTGACCGACTGTTACTTGTACCCATGTTTCTCATGTGAACAATGAATAGTAGAAACATTAAAAGAAAATGGTGCTTTCCTAATTATCTACCATGTGGAAACCACCATGTATGGTATCTTACATATTTTCTTAACAGTTCTACAAGGTAGTTATTTTTTTAAAGATTTATTTATTCATGAGAGATACAGAGAGGCAGAGACATAGGCAAAGAGAGAAGCGGGCTCTCCACAGGGATTCCAATGAGGGACTTGATCCCAGGACCCCGGGGTCACAACCTGAGCCAAAGGCAGGTGCTCAACCACTGAGCCACCCAGGCATTCCCTACAAGGTAGTTAGCCCTATAAAGTAAGGTATGCAAGGTCATATGGACAAAAAAATTGTGGAGCCAGGATTCAGATCAATGTAGTTCAGAAGTTGTGATGCTCTGTGATTAACTTTCCCTCTAATGTGTGTGTTCCACTCACATTAGAACTTGTGGCAGTTAAAAATGCCTCAGGTGTTCTCTTTGGGTTTTCATGGCTCAATCCCTCCGAGCCCAAGTCCATTGTATCAAAGAACATTTTAAAAAGTTGATAACCAGAGTAGTTGCTGAACTTGTCCAATAGAATCAGAATTCAAAAACTCACCCTATTTACAAATTGTGAAAAGAAATCAGAAAAAGCTCGAGAGAAAATTTGAATTTCCAAATAGCCCCAAGAAACAGTACTATTTTTAAAAATGCATAATTTAATACCAAAAGAGCTTTTAATTTATGGTTGAACAAAAATCATTTTTACTTTCTCTTTCCAGGGTGCGGTCTGAATTACCATAAGAGATGTGCATTTAAAATACCCAACAATTGCAGTGGCGTGAGGAGGAGAAGGCTCTCCAACGTTTCCCTCACTGGGCTCAGCACTGTCCGCACAGCGTCTGCTGAGCTCTCCAGCAGTACTCCTGACGAGCCCCTTCTGGTACAGCCTCCTGTTTATCCATTTATCCATTTACATGAGAGATCTGTGGGACGATGGGATAACAGCGTCAATCAAGACAGTGCCCTGGGAGGGAGGACACAGCCAAGGTGTTAATGACTAGATTTCTTTAGGGCCTGTGCTGTAGAGTGTTCAGGGCTTCATCAAATATCCAAAGCTTTGAGTTTGCTTTTTCATCTGTGAACTTCATGCAGTTAGAAATAGGTGAGGTTTCATCGTGGTCATAGGGCCAGAGTGGCACAAACTAATGTGTAAATATTACAAAACATAATTTGTCAAAATCTGGAAACCAGAAACAAAAGAAGTTCTCTTTGTGACATAGGTGAATATTTCTTCTGGGAGAAAATTTTAAACTTCCTCTTACGAAAATATGAAAGTCTTCAATGTCTTGGCATTACTGGCACATTCTGGAGTATTGTCAGAGTGACACTGATTGACAAATGCTGAGAGAAAAATAAGACTTGAATACCTTAAATATTTCCATTATTAGTTCTAACATACTTATGGATATGACTTAAGTATTATTCTTTAAGAGAGTTAAATTTAGATTTTCCAAACATTCAAAACCAAGTAAAAATTGTGATAATTATGTGAATTATTTAAAGTAAGAACATAAACTGACAGTGCAAGACTTTAAATATCCCGTATTTACTCCCTCCTTCCAAAGAATATTACAAAGACTTTTTATAATCTAGCTATTATAAAAATCATTTAAGAAATTTAGAAATTATTACAACATTAAGGTTAAATTATTCCTTCTTGGAGTGGAGGGGAGGCAATACATTTTGAAGACATCTCTAAAAAAAGTTGTATCAACTAGTCTCTTGTTTGAAAAATATTTTGTTGTGATCTTTATGTTACAGCGTAAACCAGACATATAGCCCAAATGCATGCTTATTTTGGTAAATAGGAAAATGTTATAGTCTGTTTTCCTGAGACTTCCTTTTAGGACTTTATTGTGTTTTCATTCTTTCATGAAATAAACCTGTTGGGGGAAGGCAAGTACTTAATCCTACCATTAACTAGAAGACTATATTATGTTTGATAGCTATGCAGAATGTATGTGTATGACTTTATATTATTTTGTAAAGTTGCATGAATTGGAACTACTGGTATTCAAATTGAAAGGTACTTAAATCAAAAGCTGTTTACTTTTCCAGCAACTCATGTCAGCTTCCCAATTCTGAAATTCTTTGATTTAGTTTCAATTTTTATAGACTAGTTCCTCTTGCTCACTGAGACACATAGTGTTTTTAGAATACTTAAAAATTTAAGAAACAAAATTATAAATTAATTGTATATTGTTTTCAATTTTACCAAGAAAAGTTCTTAAAAAATTATTTAATATCCCATCAGAAATCTAAAGCTCTAAAGCCATTCATTATTAGACTAGATTAGAATCCAGATGATTAATGCTAAAGATTCTTCTTTTAAATCGGTATCAACTTTATGTAATATATACATATATATGCATATACACGTTTTACATATATATGTGCATATATAATACAAAACAGTACATATATAATCTATATAAGTATGAATTGAGTTACATATTTAAGTTATATGCATGCATATATTTATAAATGTATAATTTATATGTGAATATAATTTAGGTTACATAACTATAGACTTTAACACAGGTTTTTAAATCAAATTATTTAATTGCTTTATTTAACCAAATTAAATAATTATTTCATCATTTGAATTACTTGATTACAAGCTATATTTTACATGAAATGTTGAAATTCATTAGTGCTTTATTGGTAAATGAAAATTTTTATAGTAGAATGCCGAAAATGTTTTTTTTAATATATTTTGAAAAATCTGATTTTAACCATGTCTGTCAAGAAGGCTTATAAGATTGTGACCAAATCAGATATTTGTGAGGTGAGAAAAAATTGGGGCCATAAAATACTTTGAAAAATGTTATTATGATAAACTTTCATGACCTTGTATAAAATGCCTGACAGGCAATGTTTAAATGAGAAATGCCCTTGGAAATCATATTTCTGACACCATTTGACACACTGGCTCTCAAAGTCCTGTTTTACATGTATCAGAGCTCTTTATGCCCTCATGGTATGCCTGTTTATTTCTCGTTTTATCCAATACCTGAGAAAAGAAGCAAACACTGGCCCACTTTGAGGAGGGCACATATTTTCTGGTTGTCTTGGGTCACAGTCATGCCTTGGCTACTTCATGTCAGGACAAAACCAGCCTGCTCTACCAAGGCATTTTGGAGTACAGTGAATATGTCCTTCTTTATCCCTGGGCAAGACATAAAAGGTCAGCAATTACAGTTTAAAATTTATAGCAAATACCTAATCAAAAGTAGTATTATGGAAAAATACTAAAACCTTTTAGTTCTCTATACAATAAAAGATATTTTTCCACTTCTAAAAAAGACAATGACCAAGATATAAAGATGGCATTCCTTATTAATCCCATTATATCACCCATGTTGCAAAGTTACCCATGACAAGTGTAGAGATTTTTTCTCAAATGTAAGAAAATGATTTTTCCTGTCCGTACTTGATGACTTATTTTTTTTTGTATTTTAATAGATGTTTATTGTTTTAAATTACTGAGTTTGTTATGCAGTAATAGTTAACAAATACAATTATATTTCATTAGAAAATCATCCTTTACAAGAATTTTTAATTTATTGCAATAGTTTATATTATTGCAATAGTTTTATATGGCATTCTCTCATGAAATTTGTTTCTTCTTCTTTTTTTTAATAATAAATTTATTTTTTATTGGTGTTCAATTTACCAACATACAGAATAACACCCAGTGCTCATCCCGTCAAGTGCCCCCTTCAGTGCCCATTACCCAGTCACCCCCACCCCTTGCCCTCCTCCCCTTCCATCACCCCTAGTTCGTTTCCCAGAGTTAGGAGTCTTTATGTTCTGTCTCCCTTTCTGATATTTCCCACACATTTCTTCTCCCTTCCCTTATATTCCCTTTCACTATTATTTATATTCCCCAAATGAATGAGAACATACAATGTTTGTCCTTCTCCAATTGACTTACTTCACTCAGCATAATACCCTCCAGTTCCATCCACGTTGAAGCGAATGGTGGGTATTTGTCATTTCTGATGGCTGAGGAATATTCCATTGCATACATAGACCACATCTTCTTTATCCATTCATCTTTTGATGGGCACAGAGGCTCCTTCCACAGTTTGGCTATTGTGGACATTGCTGCTATAAACATCGGGGTGCAGGTGTCCTGGCGTTTCATTGCATCTGAATCTTTGGGGTAAATCCCCAACAGTGCAATTGCTGGGTCGTAGGGCAGGTCTATTTTTAACTCTTTGAGAAACCTCCACACAGTTTTCCAGAGTGGCTGCACCAGTTCACATTCCCACCAACAGTGCGAGAGGGTTCCCTTTTCTCCACATCCTCTCCAACATTTGTAGTTTCCTGCCTTGTTAAGTTTCCCCATTCTCACTGGTGTGAGGTGGTATCTCATTGTGGTTTTGATTTGTATTTCCCTAATGGCAAGTGATGCAGAGCATTTTCTCATGTGCATGTTGCCCATGTCTATGTCTTCCTCTGTGAGATTTCTCTTCATGTCTTTTGCCCATTTCATGATTGGATTGTTTGTTTCTTTGCTGTTGAGTTTAAGAAGTTCTTTATAGATCTTGGAAACTAGCCCTTTATCTGATACGTCATTTGCAAATATCTTTTCCCATTCTGTAGGTTGTCTTTGAGTTTTGTTGACTGTATCCTTTGCTGTGCAAAAGCTTCTTATCTTGATGAAGTCCCAATAGTTCATTTTTGCTTTTGTTTCTTTTGCCTTCGTGGATGTATCTTGCAAGAAGTTACTGTGGCCGAGTTCAAAAAGGGTGTTGCCTGTGTTCTCCTCGAGGATTTTGATGGACTCTTGTCTCACATTTAGATCTCTCATCCATTTTGAGTTTATCTTTGTGTATGGTGAAAGAGAGTGGTCCAGTTTCATTCTTCTGCATGTGGATGTCCAATTTTCCCAGCACCATTTATTGAAGAGACTGTCTTTCTTCCAATGGATAGTCTTTCCTCCTTTATCGAATATTAGTTGACCATAAAGTTCAGGGTCCACTTATGGGTTCTCTATTCTGTTCCTTTGATCTATGTGTCTGTTTTTGTGCCAGTACCACACTGTCTTGATGACCACAGCTTTGTAGTACAACCTGAAATCTGGCATTGTGATGCCCCCAGCTATGCCCACAAATCGGGCCCCCACAGACCCGATTTGTGACCCAGTATGTGTTCTATTCTGGAGAAAGTTCCATGTGCACTTGAGAAGAATGTGTATTCAGTTGAGTTTGGATGTAAAGTTCTGTAGATATCTGTGAAATCCATCTGGTCCAGTGTATCATTTAAAGCTCTCGTTTCTTTGGAGATGTTGTGCTTAGAAGACCTATCTAGTATAGAAAGAGCTAGATTGAAGTCACCAAGTATAAGTGTATTATTATCTAAGTATTTCTTCAGTTTTGTTATTAATTGATTTATATATTTGGCAGCTCCCACATTCGGGGCATATATATTGAGGATTGTTAAGTCCTCCTGTTGGATAGATCCTTTGAGTATGATATAGTGTCCCTCTTCATCTCTCACTACAGTCTTCAGGGTAAATTTTAGTTTATCTGATATAAGGATGGCTACCCCTGCTTTCTTTTGAGGACCATTTGAATGGTAAATGGTTCTCCAACCTTTTATTTTCAGGCTGTAGGTGTCCTTCTGTCTAAAATGAGTCTCTTGTAGACAGCAAATAGATGGGTCCTGCTTTTTTATCCAGTCTGAAACCCTGCACCTTTTGATGGGGTCATTAAGCCTGTTCACGTTCAGAGTTACTATTGAAAGATATGAGTTTAGTGTCATCATGATATCTATTCAGTCCTTGTTTTTCTGGCTTGTTCCACTGAACTTCTTCTTAAAGGGGAATTTTAAGAGTCCCCCTTAAAATTTCTTGCAGAGCTGGTTTGGAGGTCACATATTCTTTCCGTTCCTGCCTGTCTTGGAAGCTCTTTACCTCTCCTTCCATTTTGAATGAGAGCCTTGCTGGATAAAGTATTATTGGTTGCATGTTCTTCTCATTTAGGACCCTGAATATATCCTGCCAGCCCTTTCTGGCCTGCCGGGTCTCTGCGGAGAGGTCTGCTGTTACCCTAATACTCCTCCCCATAAAGGTCAGGGATTTCTTGTCTCTTGCTGCTTTAAGGATCTTCTCTTTATCTTTGGAATTTGCAAGCTTAACTCTTAGATGTCGAGGTATTGAACGGTTTTTATTGATTTTAGGGGGGGATCTCTCTATTTCCTGGACCTGAATGCCTGTTTCCCTTCCCAGATTAGGAAAGTTTTCAGCTATGATTTGTTCAAATACATATTCTGGCCCTCTGTCCCTTTTGGCGCCCTCGGGAACCTCAGTTAAACATAGGTTTTTCTTCCTCGGGCTGTCGTTTATTTCCCTTAATCTATCCTTATGGTCTTTTAATTGTTTGTCTCTTTTTTCCTCAGTTTCCCTCTTTGCCATCAACTTGTATTCTATGTCACTCACTTGTTCTTCCACCTCGTTAACCCTCGTCATTAGGACTTCTAGTTTGGATTGCATCTCATTCAATTGATTTTTAATTTCTGCCTGATTGGATCTAAATTCTGCAGTCATGAAGTCTCTTGAGTCCTTTATGCTTTTTTCTAGAGCCACCAGTAGCTGTATAATAGTGCTTCTGAATTGGCTTTCTGACATTGGATTGTAATCCAGATTTTGTAACTCTGTGGGAGAGCGGACTGTTTCTGATTCTTTCTTTTGAGGTTAGGTTTTCCTTCTAGTCATTTTGCTCAGTGCAGAGTGGCCAAAAACAAGTTGTATTGGGAAAAGGAGAAAAAGATAGGAGAGAAAGAAGGAAAGAAAAGAGAAAAAGGAAAAAGAAAAAAGGAAGAAAAACAGAAAAAAGAGAAGAAAAAGAGAAAGAAAAAGAAAGGAAAAAAGGGTGGGGAAGCAAAAAAAACAAAAACAAAAACAAAACAAACCACGGGGAGTATCCTCTGATTCTGTATACTTTGAGTCCCTTGACTTCCCCTGGAACTGGTCCGTCTAGCTGGTCTTCTGGGGGAGGGGCCTGCTGTGCTGATTTTCAGGTGTTAGCACTTGGGGGAGCTGCTCTGCCCCTGCCTGGTGCAGGGCTTAGTGAGGGGTGTTCACCTCGTGGGGCCCCATGAGGAACAACCACAGTGGCGGGGCCAGCTCTGCAGCCCTAGAGTCAGCTCCTGCAGTAGCCCCGGAGCTCTCTGTCTGCAGGGCCTGGAGGCTCCAGGGCAGGGCCGCTGATCTGCTCAGCTCGGGGCAGGAGTGTCCTTGCTGTCCTGGGCCCTCCCGGCCTCTGCCTGTCCCGGGGGGGAGGCCGGATCCTGGGCTGTGTCCCGGCGCCCTGTGCTCTGGGGCCTGCGCTGTTGGATCTGCGCTCCCGCCCCGCAGCCCCCTCCGCGGAGCCGCCGCCCGAGCCCCTCCGAGCTGCTCCGGGTTCGCCGTGCGCGCTGCAGCCCTTAGGGAGCTCGGCGCACTCTCCCGGGGCGCAGGTGCCTGTTAGTGTCCCAGGGAGCCCGAGGGCATCCCCGCCTTCCTGGCTCCTGCTCTAACTCCCTGCGAGCCCCTTTCCGCCCGGGAAGGTCGGTGCAGCTCCTGCTCCTCCGGGACGGGGCTCTCCTGTCCTGGGGACACTCGCCCCGGCCTCAGCCCGGCTCCTCGCGGGGCCCCTCCCCTTTGGAGGCCTTTTGTGTCTTTATTTCTTTTTCCCCGTCTTCCTACCTTGATAGACGCGCGAACTCTTCTCACTGTAGCGTTCCAGCTGGTCTCTCTTTAAATCTCAGGCCGAATTCGTAGATTTTCAGGATGATTTGAAGGCTATCTAGGTAATTTGGTGGGGACAGGTGACTCAGGGACCCTACTCTTCTGCCATCTTGCCCCTCCTCCCTATGACTTATTTTGACTATAAAATCACTATTTCACATACATATGAAGACACTGGTAATTCTATTAATTTATTCATTTTCAGCACATAAATTGAATCTCAGATTTCCATATTGCTGCTAAAATAGAAAAAAAGTATAACAACATAGATCATATGACAGGATTTATCTGTCTTCAATTTTGGCAGTAAACTGTATTCATTTTAACAACCATGAGGTAGTCCATCTTTTAAGACCCAAAATGTAGTCAATTTATATATAGCATAACAGCTCAGCAGGGGTGTATACCTTTTCATAAACCATCACCAATATTAGAAGGAAATGAGAAAAACTCAATAGGTTTTTAATATAGAATATTAATATATTCTATCATTATATATAAT
This sequence comes from Vulpes lagopus, assembly GCF_018345385.1. Classification (NCBI taxonomy): domain Eukaryota; kingdom Metazoa; phylum Chordata; class Mammalia; order Carnivora; family Canidae; genus Vulpes; species Vulpes lagopus. The sequence goes on from NC_054829.1 coordinate 64,740,859, forward strand.
TATACTTAAGATTATATCAATTTTATAGACTTTTAAGAAAATTGCACAAGTCAGGATTAAATGATCCTATCATTTCTCTATGTTTCCTCATCTTTTTATTTATTTATTTTTCATCTTTTTATTTTTATTTTTATTTACAAATGTTCTTGTGGAATTTGGGAATAGTCAAAACCAATTGAAACCATGTTATGCAAGACTTAGTCTTAGGCAAAAGTTAACAATCTCTTTCAAAACTATGAAGATGCTTATATCTGATAAACTGTTCTACAGGGGACAATTATAAAAGCTGAATAAAATGTAACAAAAGAAAACAGAATAAAGTAATATTTGAAGGTACCCAAGAACAACTAAAACAATCAAGATTTGAGGGACCAATGTCTCAGAAGGAAGGAAATCACAGAGAGGTCAATGCACAGAACAGGCCCCATAATGAAGAAGTATCTGGCCTCAAATGTTGGTCATGCTGAGGTTGAGAACCCCTGAGGTAGAGCCACGCTGGATAATTTTCAAATGTGTTATAAAGCCACAGTTAAGACAATGTAGTATTGCACAAGATTTAAATTTTTAAAAAACAAGGTGGTATTATGCATGAGTGGAACAATAAACCAGTCAAATAGAATGAAGAGCCTAGAATATATGTGTATATATGTATAAGCCAACTGATTTCTGTCAAGGATATGGCTTCTGTGACAAAAGGATGGTCTTTTCAACACACATTTCTGGGACCAATTGGATATCTATATGAAAAACATGAATCTTGACCCTACCTTACACCATATACAAGATTATTTCAAGACAAATTGGGAGCTCCTTGAAGATAACATAGAAGGATATCTACAAGAAATCGAAGTTGGAAAAACTTTTCTAAATAGGACTCAAATCACTGATGTCAAAAGGAAAAGAGTGATAAATTGGACATCATTAAACTTAAGTAATTGTTTTCAGCAAGTCACCAAATGGGAAAAGATATTTTCAACATATGTATCTTATAAAAGACTCATATCCAGAAAGTATAAAGAACATCCACAGAAATTTAGAAGACAGACAACCCCGTTTAAGACACAGGCATAAATACTTAAACAGCACTTTTTAAAAGAGCACAGCCAATAAACATCAAAATGTACTTTTATGTCATTAGTTATTAAGTAGTCTAAAGTGAAATATCTCTACACCAGAATGTCTAACACTGAATAAGCCCTGATAATAACAAGTATTAATGAAGATACTGAGCAACTGGAACTCACATATACTACTACTGTGAATATAGATTGGTTCAACAACTTTGGACAAATGGTTGGCATTTATCTTCTAAAGCTGGACATATGCATGTTATGCCACTCCACAGTTCTGCTAAGTTTATATTCAATAGAAATGTTTATAGACACATCTACAAAGATACATACAAGCATATTTTTTGTTTCTTGCTTTTTAATTTTTTTAGACTTCATTTTTTAGATTCTCAGCAAAATTGAAAGGAAGGTACAGGGATTTCCCATATGCCATCTGCCCCCCGGTATGTGCATTGTCTCCTCCATTATCAATATCACTTCCTGGAGTGGTACTTTTGTTAATACTTATGAGTCTACACTGACACATCATAATCACCCAAAGTCTCATTTTAGTGTCTTGTTGTACATTCTTTATGTTTGGGCAAATGCAAAATTATGTGTCCATCATTACGGTAGCATATAAAGTATTTTCCCTGCCCTAAAAATTCCTCTGTGCTTCACCTGTTCTCTCTTCCCTTTCACCCAATTCCTGCTAACCAGGGTTGCTTTTACTGACTCCATACCTTTGCCTTTTTTAGAATATCATATGGTTGGAATCATACAGTATGTACCCTTTCCAAATTGTGTTCTTTTACTTAGTAATATTCATCCTATTGCCTTCATTTCTTTGTTACACATCAGTTGACTCTATTTATGAAGGTCTATTTTGGGGCTCACTTATCTGATCCATTGATCTATTTGTCCCTTCTTTCATCAGTACCACACTGTCTTGATTATTGTAGCTGTATACTAAGTCTTAAAGTCTGGTAGCATCAGTTCTCCAGTTATGTTCTTCCTCTTTAATATTATATTAATATATTTTGTTGGGTATTCTAGATCTTTTTCCTTTCTTCCTAAACTTTAAAGTCAGTTTGTTGCTGTCCATAAAATAACTTGCTAGGATTTTGATTGAGATTGCATTGAATCTATAGATCAAGTTGAGAAGAACTGATATCTTCACAATATTAAATTTTCCCATCCATGAACATGGAATGTTTCTCTATTATTTAGTTCTTATTTTATTTCTTTGATTAGAATTTTATAATTTTCCTCATATAGATCTTATACATGTTTGGTTAGATTTATATCTGGGTACTTCATTTTGAGGGGGTCCCAATGTGAATAGTATTGTTATAAGCATGTTTGTATCTTTATTTGTAATAGCTAAAAGCTTAGAAATAAATAGTTATAAAGTTATTAGGTTTCTTCATCACAGGTCATGTAGGAAATAATAAAATATTAATATTAATCAGAATAATTAATAATTAAACTTAGTTTTGAAATTCCTATCAGTTAATGAAAATGGGATTATAGGAATTATATTATTTAATGATTGGAAACAAATTCTGGGCACTAAATGAAAAGTAATGTGTCACATCATCCTAATATGCATGTAATTTGCGTAATACCATTGTTTTCTACAGTTGTTTTCACTACAGATGAAAAAGCATAATTCAGATGATCTTCTTTCAAGGGGAAAACAAAAATAAAAGCAAAACTATAGCATAATATTATAGCCAACTATTAAAGGAATAGATGGTTCTCTTTATCTTTATCAAGATACATTTCTGGTGATTCTAAGTTGATAGCAAAGTAGAAAGAGCTTTGTGTTCTTCCCTATTTTTTTCTTGGAAGTAATGGTCCCATCAAATATCCTGCAAAAAAAATTTCCTGGTCAGGTAATATTGAGAAGTGCTTCTCCGTCCATCCATGTATTGGACATCATAATATATATTAAGCATAATTATGGGCCTTGGAAGTCTTGGAATAATGAAATCAGTGTTCCTATACTGACTCAAATATGGAACCCCTTTTTCTCATAAAACCTAAGGATATCCTATAGGGGAAAATGCACTCTAAGAAATGGTATCTTAGAGAAATAAGTGAACATATGTTGCTTAGATCATCTTTAAATATCATGAGCTGAATAGCACTCAGCCAAAACTGAATGCTGATGAGAGCCCGGAGTAAAGGTATTCACGGCTTACAAATGGCAGGGAAATTGTATCAGGTATGCTGATGAGGATAAGAATAATGTCTATTTTGGAAGTTGAGAGACTTGATTGATTTCCACTCCCAAAGAGAAAGCTTTGCCATCTCTGAAATCTATGAAAATGTTCCATAAAAGTAACACATGAACAGGGTTATTATTTTACCTTGTAGGGGCCCCAGGGCAGGCTGCCCCAAGATGGGCCATTTCAGCATATTTTCTCAAGTTAAAAGCAATCAAAACCCAGCAGATGCAGGAAAAGCTCTCTGCCTCCTCCATAACTGCCTAACTTTACATTGGAAAAGAGAGCCTATAATAGGAATAAAGCTATTAATAGAGACTCCCCTTTACCTAAAGAACATCATAATAGGACAAACTTGTTTTTCCCAACATCTCCCCTCTCCCCTCACCTTCTTGGTAATAACCTTCTTCCCTTTCAAATCCTCAGACCCTACTTCTTTCCTTAGCTTATATAAGCTTCATGTTGCCTCATTGTCTTTGGAATTTTGTGTCTAGAGACACACCTATTACATTTGATTTTCTCCTATTATTCTGTCTCCTGTCAATTTGCTTCTAAGTCCACGTAGAAGGACTTTAAGACAAAGGAAGGTCTTCCCCCCAGCATTCTTAAAAGTCTGTTTGGATCTGTTCAAATGAGCAGTTAGGTACCCTGACTTCTGCATATGCTTCATGTCAATCCAGAAATGTAGCAGGTATTATTGGGTAGCAGTTAACTTTGGCAGAACCTCATTCTAAATGTACCCTACTTCCCAAGGTAGTAGATTGTAGATTGAATATTGCAGAACAGGATATGGGGGTTCAGAGAACAATGGACATGCGTTTTTAAAAATTATTTATTTATTTATTTATTTATTTATTTATTCATTCATTCATTCATTCGTTCGTTCATGAGAGAGAGAGAGAGAGACTGACAGACAGACAGACAGAGACGGAGACAGGCAGAGGAAGAAGCAAGCTCCATGCAGGGAGCCCGATGAGGGACTCGATCCTGGGACTCCAGGATCACACCCTGGGCTGAAGGCAGGCGCTAAACAGCTGAGCTACCTAGGGATCCCCAGACATGCATTTTCGTTAAGAAAAAGAGTCCTCTGTATTTTGGTTTTGACTCGGGATGAAATGAACGTATTCAGTGTAAATATAGCATATGTATTGTCTACTTAACCAAGTCGTTTCTTACATTTTTCATTGATACTCCTCTGAAAACAATTTTTCAGAATAGCCTTTCTACTTTTCAATTATACTCTAACCCTTGAATGAAATCAGACAGAAAACAATGATATGCAACAAAGACTCTAAAATGAGCAGAGAATGCATTGTAGTTCTCTCATTAAAACTATAAGCCACTGTTGGACTTCCCAGGTTTGTAAACCACTGACTGATAATAATTTTTCATCGGCTTATTCTTGCCTGCAGGCAGATACCAACTGTGTAACATTTGATTACTTTGATGACCTTTTTCATTCTTTTCCCATTGAGAGGTTGAATTATTGTGAAGAAAATCTAATCTTTCATGTAAAGGTCAAAAATGCTTCATTCTGACTATAATTTATTTTCAACAAGGTGAAAGAGCTGTCTTTCATCATTGACACTGTAATAAGTGTGTATGTATGTGTGTGTGTATATATACATATATATATATATATATATTTTTTTTTTTTTTTACCTCTACCAACTCACAACTGTAAACTGTGTTTCTGCAATCTTGACTTAGTGTCTGTGGTTCCATTTAAATGTTAACAAGCAGTCTCTAACTTGGATGTCCCTGTGGCAATGAAGGCTGATCAGTGTCTCATTTTGTTGGAAAAGGCATCTATATAAAACATTATTGATAACATGCATTGCTTTCTTCAAATAACACCATTTTCTTGTCTTTTTCCTCCCTTTGTTCTGCATCTTTGCCTGCTTTTTGCTCTTACAACTTCATGCTTCAGTCTCCTGTGAGTCCTGGCTTCGAGGTAGGTACTGGCTCTACCTGACAATAGGGATACGCTTCACCATCTTTTTACAAACCGGCAGGTTGACGTCAGGCAATTATTGGTATTGACTCCATGAGAACAATCAGGTCAGAATTTAGCTCAGAATCCAACCTATTGAGTCTATGAAACTGGAAAGACAGGTTGAGAACGGAACAGGACACAGTCCACACACACTTTACCCAGTAGCGTGATAACTGAAATGCATGCATACTGGAATTGTATCCTGAAGCCAGGTACCACAGAGCCATGCAAAGGAGGCCACCATCCCAAAACACACACACACACACACACACACACACACACACACACACACACCACAAGTTTTAGTTGGCATGGTAAAGCATACATCAAGGACTGCCTGAAGATGAATATAACTTTTTTTAAGAAAGGAGCTTTTAATCCTTAATGTATTATCACAGTCTATTTAGTTATTTTTTAAAGGATGGTATGCAAGTGGATATATCAAGGTCTCAGTCCAAGAAGAAATTATATTTAGAAAATTCAAAAATTTCCTTCCTAGGCGTTTTATTAAGCCCCCCTCCAAAACTGGTCTTTATTTATCTTAAGCAACTGATAGCCTGGATATGGAGGAAAGGCATTTAGATCAAGTGTTAAAGCACAGTATACAGTGGTGCTTTTATTATGATAACTTGTTTTGACCAATTGACTTGTTAATATTTAGTTTTCCTCATTTCCATACTTCTGGCAAATTGAGAATTGACATATTGTTACTTTTCTTCATGAGACTATAAATTGCAAATACCATTATTAGTGTCCATTTTTAGATGGTCTTGTTAAAATAACTCTAACAAAGGAAGCTAATGAAAACATAACCAGAACATGTTCTAGGTTAAATAAAATTGAGAAGTCAAGATATCTTGATTCATAAGATATAAAATGAAGAAATCCACTTCAATAATAGTAAATTTCTGTGTTTGGAAAAATCATCCCAGTTCAAAATGTGCCCTACTTAGAAAAGTCCAGGGCAAAAGCTAGGTAAATGTTGTTGTTTTTTTTTTATTCTTGCGAATTTAAATTTTGTCATTTAAATGCCGTCCAGACATGATTTGAAATGGGAATTAGTAACTTTCTCTTTAGATTGTCCTTCGGGAATGAAGCCAAAGAAGAACGGGAAGCATTTTTAACTTCCTTCTCCTACATTGCAATCAGGAACAGATTATCTAAGGGACTGAGGGGGATCGTCAACTTTTCTGTGAAAGTTGTACAACCACCAGGCCTTCACAGGATGGCTCTTGATACAAATAAGATGCATTTTCTTCTGCACAAGCTGTTGTTCTTGAACTTGTTTATATAAAATTTTTTTGAAAGATAGTAAACTTTTTGTCTTTATAGCTGTCTTGGAAGAAAATGATGTATAAAATTTGACCAATATATTAATGACAGAATTGTAAGTTGCAGAATTGTTATAGAAACCTGATCACGGTTCCATGTTCATGTCTTGGTCAGTTAACACTTTTAGGTTTGGACTGCATAAGCATACAGAATTACATAAATTCTCTGTCCTTATGGAGCTTGCATAAATGGCCAGTGTATAAACAAATAGATATAGTATATATGTCTTTGTAAAAGTTTCCTGGTATTATACTGCAAGGATATACATTAACTTTCCTAATCTCTTCTACTGATTAGATTTTCATTTTTTTTAAACATAGCCTCAATTTCTGTGCCTCAGTACTATTTCTTTATTGGAAGATAAACAGCTTTTCATATATTTTTTGGCCATTTGTATTTCACCTGTGGTCAATTGCTTATCTTTTTTTCTGTTGAGTTACTTATTGGCTGCTTAGAATCTTTATATATGATTAATCCTCTGTTAATCTATGATGAAAGTATATTTTCAGTTTTATGTGTGCTTTTGACATCTTTTCCCACACTGCTACTTTGACAGACAGAAGACATATTTTCACTCATTTTCTTACTATTGATAGCCTGTTGAAAATTAATCAATACAGCCAGATTAAACATTATACTCTTGCAAATGACTGAGGAGAATGTTTTTTACCCCAGAGTAAAGGAGCTGAGGTCAAAGTAGAAAATGAAGCAGAATTTATTTTTTTTATTTTTTATTTATTTATTTATTTTTTTGAAGCAGAATTTAAGACAGTGATGTCCTTTGCAACCACAGAATATAATTGATGATACTTTTTTTTTTAAGTCAGTTAGGTCTTATGGGATTTTTAAAATTTAAGAACTTTACTAAAGTTTTAAAATGATTTTTAAATGTCTTTCAGGAAGCATTTACTATTGGAGCTTTGAGGTTAAACGGCTCTACAGAAAATTTGTTTTTGGTGGAATTAAACGCTCCTAGTCTAGTCTTTTTGGTAATTCCTAATATTCAGACTGCCTAATAGTAGGAAATAAATTGCTCATTCCAAAAGTTTTCCCTGTGTTTGACTGTTTTATATCCTCACTTTTTGCATTCTTTAGTTATTATGAAAGTTAGACAATATTCAGTTTAACTCATTATTAAGGGTGCATATTTTCTAAATAATAATTTGCCACAAACTGCTATTACTTTCATAACATTTACTGACTCACATTTAATTACACAAGCATTGCATTAAAAAGAACTGTTGCTTGCATACTTTCCTAGAAAAATCTCCCCCCATGACTCATTCAGTTAGTTTTTGTTCACTTAAAAAAAAAATATGGAGAAAAGAGAATACCAGTATTGCATTATCTATCTGTTACTGGATATGATTCTGATATGTTTTATAATAATCAAGATAGATTCTTTTCAAATGAGCAAACGATGAAAAAAAAGCTATTTCTAATGCTGAATGAAACTATGATGATATTTCTAACCAAATAAATATTTTCCAGGATATTTTCCAAAGTAGCAAAGTCTATCTAGAAATAGAGACTTTAATTGTTATTACTCTTGTGTTCTGGGGTTCCAGGAATCTTAGTGATTCATCTGAATTAAAAAGTCATTTTTCCATGTAAATATGCACCATAACATCCATGCAGTACATTTGCCAGATATTGCAAGATTTCTTTTGATGATTGTGTAAACTATTTCTCCAGATTCTGACCTGGGTAGTGTACATATTCAGTGAGGAAACACATCCAAGAATTCTTGAACCAGCACATCTCCACCCCCTGAGAGTTAGAAGAGTATATGCAGTGGTGGGTTTGTCAGGAAGGAGCCCTTCAGTAAAATTAAGAGTGTGTGGTCTACTTGACGTGTTACTAATCAGCTGTTGCCTGATTTCATTCAGTGTGTCTGGCTTCGTATATGTACATTATTAATTCATGCTCTGAACAAAAACTTCCAGATGTGTAACTCTAAATGTAAACACTTCAGGAGCATTCTTCATGAACTGCCCCTGGGAAGTGGGACATTTACCACTTGCCCACACTTACAAGCATATAGGTCTTGGGAACCAACTTACTGATCTTTAAAGCAGGCTCTGAGGGCCTATGTTGCCTTCAGAAACGAGACCATAGTTTCCCTAACACTTCCAACAGCTTTGCTTTAAGACACAAAACACTGCTCCCTACCTTACGATATAAGATAGCCTCCCACCCCTTGTTATCAATAATAGACATTTGTTTAATCTAATTTAGTCATACCAGACCCGCCCACAATTCAGTCTCTTCTTACTTAATTCCTGACCAGTCATGATTCTGAGGTCCTAGTGAGCTCTTAGTTGAGTACTATGGAAAAAAAGAAAGAAAGAAAGATTACTCAGCGTTAAATTTGAGAGCTTGTATCCTCATGAATGTTTCTACCCAGAAAAAAGGAAATAAAGTTTTGTGGAGTAACAATGAAGTGGACGGAAAGTGGAAGATTGGAATTGGTATTATAAATTAGTCTTCCAGAAACTTGAGAAATAATTCAGCTTCTAAAGTATTTATCTGTGCTTTCAGAAATATTTACATACGTGATTTTACTTGCTTCATTAGATATGGTTTTCTCATATTTCTGATTCATCTGATATCTGCCTTCTCAAGAAGAGTAAAAGTATTGCCACTTTGATAATAAATATAGTGAAATGTAAGATGAAACAATGCTCAGAAGTTATGAACACATATATATATACCTCTTTCTCCTAACAGTCCAGTTTTTGGTGATACCTATTTTTCTGTAGCTGTACATTGAAAATACCACTGAGTGGTATAATTTTATAAAGGTAGTGGTTTCCTTTCTTAAACTAAAAATTGATGAGGAAAAAGTCTCATCTTATTCTTCTCTCTTTTTTTAACTGAATCACATCAAAATCCAGTCTTTGGTTCTACCACATTTCTGAAGCACAAGTCCACATACACACACACACACACACACACACACACACACACACACATACACATTATACACGCAGCGCTACGTGTTCACCATTTAGTGTTATAGGTTGATTCTATAAGATACTATAAAGTTATTCTTGAGTCCCTAAGTCATACTTATTTTTGAGGAGAAAGGCTAGCCTTTGTAGCCTTGGACTGTGTTTTTGGCATGCTCTTCCTTGGTGTTTCTTAGGCAGTCATCAATGGGACAGCCTCTTTCCAGATCATTTCATTTAGCTTTCCTGTGTTCATAAACCCAAACCAGCCCTCTGTCAACTTAGGCAGAGTCAGATACTATGAGAATGTATTTTCCTAACATCACTATTCTTGATTTTTCCACATAATCTAGTTTCCCTTCTAGCTCACTTTCTATGTGTAGACCAGTTCTGACATTTGAAGCCCCAAAGCAGAAGCTGTTGACATACAAAATTATTTTCTTCCTCAGTGGAAATGCTCCTTTTTATTATGTACATTTAGAGCACAAGGCATTGAGGTCACATTGCCTTTAAGTAAAAAGAGAGGTAATCTTAATATTATGTCTCCCCTTTCCTCCAAGATCCCACCATTTGTAGGATGTTGGTAATTGACATTTTGAAAGAACAGTGCCTGTAATTTGCAACAATTCTTGAACAGCTCTGGTACTTTCCCTGCCAAGGGTGGATCACTTAAGCAAATAATAAAGTTCCTTTACCCTTCATTTCTGTTTACCCCCCAAAGAGTGATGCAATAAAAAAGTTACTGTAACTCTCAAGATCACTTTAGCACTCAGAAAAAATCCAGACCACCTTGTATTTTTAATAAGAGATTACATATACATATGTAATTACTGTGAAAGCTTTCACAAATTGCAGCAAACATTAAGAAATGCTTTCTCTGCTGTAAAATACAGCATCGATCACCACTAAGCAAGGGCGCACTTTTTTTTCCTGCCCTATAGCAACTCTTTTCACTTTTTATGAAAAGGTGTTGATTAGCTTTTATTTATGCTATACATACTTAGAGTATCCAACTGAGTGAGGAACCAAACTCGTTTATGTGATCTGCTTGGAGGCAGTTCAAGGGATGTAGAATCAGAATTGTAACAGAATAGCACTGAACAATGGAAAGTCAGGGAAACATTCTACCCTCCCCTCTCCTCAGTGAAGTGCAGGGCTTGGAAACATAAGTGTTCCAAGTGAATTCTATTTCCTAGGGGTCTTTAGATGTACCTTTCATCCAACAACTGTATGTTTCATCATCTGTATTGGAAAATCCCTTACTCCTTGTGTGAGAGGTAGTTTGTTCATCTAAGTGCTACTGAGAGAAGTTGATTGTTTCTTTTTGCTTCAGAAAGTAGCCTCAGACTGAGCATTCAGTGTTTTACTATCAGAGACTAGGGATAGGGCTAGGTAATCATTTCCAAGAGAGATAAACAGGTATCAGAGTATATAAAAAATCTCTAGGTAATCTCAACATAGTCATTCATGGCAAGAGTCACTTCAGGGTGCATACCAAATGCTTATTTTTTTTAAAAAAAATTATTTATTTATTCATGAGAGCCACAGAGAGAGGCAGAGACACAGGCAGAGGGAGAAGCAGGATCCTTGCAGGTAGCCCCAGAGAGACTTGATCCCGGGATCACGTCCTGAGCCGAAGGCAGATACTCAACCAGAGGCTCAACCACTGAGCCACCCCAACTGCTTATTCTTGAGGAAGTGTCTTTTCTGAATGACACCTTTGCCTCCCCCATGGGGGTGTTTTATTTTTTCTTCGAACTTTCATATATGTGGGTACTTATTCTGTGTGAGACAGTATTTCAGTAGTTGGCAATACAGTGATGAACAAAACCATTAAGATTCTCTCCTCGAGACTCCTATTGAAAGGAAACCATAAAAATCCAATATGCAAATAGGTAAATATGACAGTTGCAGGCTGTAGTAATGGCTCTGGAGGAGACAGGCTGGTGTGCCAGAGAGTAACAGAGTGTGAACAGGGAGTGAGCAATAAGTTGGGTGGTCTGTAGGCCTCTCAGAGAAGATGACATATGAACTGAAATCTGAAGAATAAAAGAGAAAGAACCACATACACAGAAAGAAGGGAAGAGTACATGTTGTGATTGTTGATAATAACTTATGTTGTATCCAGAATTCTATTAGATTTAAAGTTATTTGGCACAGAGATGTATTTACTGGTCTATGTCCTGCAGCATCTGAATGGGGCATTCAGGTAAGATTTGCCCCAGGAAACTCTTATTAAATTAAATAGATCAATCATGATGGCAGTAAAAGAGAACTATCATAAGGCGCTATTCTGCACAGTTCTTTGAATGATAGTCCAAAATACTAGATCTTAAACTTCTGAAATAAAGGATTAATGCTTGATTGGATGTTTTTACACAGTTGCATTAGTATCTTTTAAGTATAACAGCACCTGAATAGCAAAGTAGGCAGACAACTGACTGATGCATATACAAAAGAAGCTGTTTGTTCAGTTTGCCATTTTGTTCTAGAAAACATGCATGACTCAGATGCTATCCTCTGAACACAGACATGCTGGTTGAAAGTCTCTTCTGTATGTCAGGGTTAAGGGACTCACAGTATTTTCACATGGCATTTCAGCGTGTAGAACATGTTGTTATTCTCACTTTCCCCCCCATGAATTCTTCCGTTATGACTTTGAAGGGAAGAAAATACTTTCTACTTTCATATTTGCATAAGACCAGGGGATGTAAGAGCTGGAAGGGGTTAAGGAGTGAGGAATCGCTATTATCACCTGGGGCGAGACTACCCCTGAATTCAGAGTTCTGCTACTGACATCATGGGGGACCTGGGGCAAATTAGGTTCAGTTTTCTTATTTGTAAAATGGGGCCATAACACTAGTGGGTGTGGTGTTTAAATGAATTAATGCACGTAAAGTGCTATGAAAGGAGCGTGGCATGTATAAAGGTCAAAGTGTTTTATATTACTATCTAGTTCACAGGTCTAAAGATCCCCATGGGCCAGATTTATTCCCTAAGTAAGTTGACTGGCACAGTGTTTCAAATATTTTTTCAGAATTCCCAACATTTAGAAATAGAGTTATTTCCTAAAACAACTAGATTTTCTGCTTTTGAAAAACTCAGAGGCCTGGCAACACTGGGCTCACATACTCACATGGCAGCTATCAGCCGTCTATGAGCGGTGGTCATTCCTTTTATTCTGAACCTGTCCTCCAATTTACCATAGCTTCCACCATTCTCTATGGTACCCCTGATACTGAAGGGCTACCCACCAATCTTAACAACGTACAAGTATTTAACTTACTGTCCCTCTCTGTCTAGAGCAGAAGAGTTTTGACAGATTTTGTATTCGTGTTGGATATGCCAAGCAGAGGTGAGGAACAGACAAATACAGAGAGCAATTGCAGTGAAAAATGTTCCTTAGCCAATTGTACTGTCTTAAAATTGAAATCCTGCAAACCAAATATGTAAAAGTCACAACCTATATCATATTACGTTTAAAAAGAGGCTTATATGATAGTTGTATTTTGAATATCTCTATTGAAATGTTGCATCCATCATTTCCATGCAATTACTTCTTGAAAACATTAATGCTCCTCAGTTCAAGCAATGTTTATTGTTTATCATGTACCAGGCACTTCTTCCTTTAACAGAGGACAAATATGATTAAGACAGTGTCCTTCTCTTAGAAGCTTATTTTCTAATGATTAAGACGAGTCCAAAAAGGATGTCGACATATATGCTAAAGTGTTCTCTATTTTTCTGTTTCTCTTTAACTCAAGGGGAGTTTATATCACCCCAAATCCATTCCCAATATGAGGCTGTGAAGTGAATTTTAGTTAATAAATATAAACAATTTAATAGTGCTGAAGTTTTCATTTGAGCCAGGCATTTTGTAAAGTGACTTTTATCTTCCAAAATCTTATGTTTGATTTTTACATCAATGGCAATAAGCAAACGACAAGGAAAGGCAACTCCTCCCCCACTGTTTTCTAGCTTTATTAATGCAAAGAATTCATTTTGAGCCATGGAGTGGAATATACCTTGTTGGGAAAGGGTTTCAGAGTCCTGTTAAATGTTAAAGACAGTGCTGGCAGTTGGGAGTTTCCGTAATGTAATCTAAGCAATCATTTCCTGGGAAGGTTCCAAAGTTGCTGAGTAATTAATTTAGCATACCAGGTTAAAAAACAAATTTCAGTCTCTAGAGAGGCAGGGTATATTGTCTGTGTAATTAGGTGTTCAGTGCATATAGTTTTAACTTTGTAATTTCAAACGAATACTGTTAGCATAAGAATGCTACAGACACTTCACAACACTACAGACTTAAAAATTAATCTCTGTAATCTTTAATCTCTAATCCTGGCTTTAAAAATTCAGCTTTCATAATTATTCTGTTATATTCCCTTCTCTCCATGATGGGATACATCTTACACCGAGAACAGAGAAGAGATCTGTGTACTTTGCATCAGCTAAACTTTGCCAAATCAAATCATTTATACACATGCACCCCAATACCTTACTTCACAGTTAGGTCAGTTCTCACAAAAGTCACACACCTGTAACTTTATCTAAACTCCTCCACTCAGGAAAAGAACAATTCATAATACCGCTGGCCAATGTAGAAATGTGAATTTTTAGAAGTAAGTCCTCCTGCATGTGCTTACCATAATTATAGAGAAGGGAATTTGAGATCTGTTCTGTGAATTTTGAGCCAGTTTTTGCTCTGAACATAATAATGAGGCAGAATGAAACAAAATGTAGCTGTTCCCTCTCCAGAGCATTTCATACTTTCCTCCCTATTCCTATAAAAAACATTCTGCAGGTTGCTCAGGTTCACCAAATACATGGTGCCAAACTGGAACAGCAAGTAACAGTGGAAATTAATTTAAACACCATTTACTTAACCTCGTAGAACCTTCATTAGTGGTTGATGGGTAAAGAGGAATTTTCTCTTTATAAGAGTTAATTTTAAAGAAAGATCTTTAAAAAAAAAGATCTTATGGGGCAATGTGAGTGGCTCAGTCGATTAAGCATCTGACTCTTTTTGAAAAAAGGATTATTTATTTATTTATTTATTCATGAGAGACAGAGAGAGAGAGAGGCAGAGGGAGAAGCTGGCTCCATATAGGGAGCCTGACATGGGACTTGATCTCGGGTCTCCAGGATCACTCCCTGGGCTGAAGGCAGCGCTAAACTGCTGAGCCACTGGGGCTGCCCATTAAGCATCTGACTCTTAATCTCAGGGTCAAGAGTTCAAGCCCTATGTTGGGATCCATCTGGGCATGGAGCCTGCTTAAAGAAAGATCTTAAAGGACTGTACACATTATAATTATACAAATAAGTAAAAAATATGAAATTAAGGAAGAAATAAAACAGTACTATTTGTTTTATATGATAATGTGTCAACATGCACAAAAATTTGATTAAGTCAACATTACTCCTTTGACTCACCACGAAGTCTAAGTTCATGTTGAAGTTTTTTTTTTTTAAGATTTTATTTATTTATCCATGAGAGACAGGGGGAGAGAGAGAGAGAGAGAGAGAGAGAGAGAAAGAGAGAAAGAGATAAGCAGGCTCCATATAGGGAGCCTGATGTGGGACTTGATCCCTGGTCTCCAGGATCACTCCCTAGGCTGAAGGCAGTGCTAAACCGCTGAGCCACCCAGGCTGCCCAATGTTGAAGTTATTTTAAAGACCAAGCTAGTTGGATTTAGATCAGTGAAATTTTGTTAAGCATCTAGGTTTTTTTTTAACATCACCAATTTCTAAATTTTGCCTACTCTGTAACTTGATGCAACAAACAAAATACTATAATTATGGCTTTCTAGTATACATACCTTCAAATAAAACTTTACATAATTGAAATTAATTTTTTGGCTTAAAATGGTAGCTGCATATTAATTATTAATAAAAAATGTGTCACTGATTCTGAAAATCCTTAGGAATGTTTAGTTTGTTTTCACATCATTAGAAGTAGTTTTGAAGGGATGATTGGCAGGATTACAGAAATGTTGGTTATTTATAATTTACATAAACAATGATAAATGTGCATTACAAGGCAATGGTCTTATTTCATAGGCTTTTGTCTGTTTTACAATCTTATGTATCAGTGAAGGCCTTTTTTTTTTTTTTTTGCATTTTGATTGAAGAATGGATAAGTATCTCATAAGCACTTACAAAGTTATCAAATAGTGACCCAGTATTCCTTTTTTGTCTTAGTCCCTGAGATTTGCATGCTAGTAGGGAAGAGCACAAGCATGTGTGTGTGTACACTCCGGAAACATAGATGTAACTCTGCAATCAAAACTTTTAAAGCCTTTCTCATTCTTCCTTTCCCAAAGTGTTTGTTATCCAGTAAATTACACAACATAAGCTCCTTCTAGCAGTAAACCAGTTCCCACGTAAGTCACCATGCATACAACCCATCTCAAGATTTTAAAGCTTTATTTTTTTCATTTAGAAACATAGGCTACACTGAAAATACTAATGTATTTAGAACTATAAGAAAAGGTAACAATATGTATTTCTGGTCATGATGCTAGCTGATTTTAATTTTAAAATGTCATGAATGCCAAAAGGGCATTCTTTTTAATGCTACTAAAACCTTAAATTGCTGTTAAATCTTAAGTGCTATTAAAGTCTTAATTTCTGACACTATAAATTATAGAATTTGTGAGTTGTTATTCTGTGCCAAGCACACATGTGTCTATGTGAATCTCACCATTGCCTGAGTATGTGTATAATGCAGTCTCTGGGCCCCTGTGACAGCTAACTTCTCTTCTGTAAACTCACATAACATTTCAAAATTCCATATGTAATCCTGCCTTAAAGGTAATAAAGGAAATGACTTGTAGTTTAAGGCAGTGTTTATGTGAATGTTACCATGTTGGATAAGAAGAAAACATTCAATTTATCAGATTACCTCTTGCTCTTCTAAGTGACTTTGCTCCATGGTATAGTAAATAGTCCTTTGTGAAACTAGTTCTGTTAGCATAGTCTAGAGTTAGGTATCCTAAATTAAGGAAAATAGCTGAAGAGTGATTTGGTCAACTTTTCATAGGATTTTCCAAATCTGGGAACATTTTAAAGTGTGACATCAGGTCAGCTTTTATTCTGAGTATTGAAACTTTCCAACTATGGAAAAATACCAATTTTCATTTTTGTGCTTAAAACTAGCCCGTTAGCTACAGTTACTCAAGAAGGACACATAAAACTGAGACATAACCCTGTGGATTTAATTATTTTTCAATTCCATTGAAGATATTTATTCATTATAGTCATATTCATGATTCTGGTTTGGCAAACCTTTGGCCTATCTTTATAAGCTCCCTAGACTTCTCTGTAAGAATTGAACTTTTCCAGAGTAATTATCCTTTATAGTTTTCTTTTATAGGATTGCAATTATAAATTTAACTGTAGACATAATATCCCTATGTGAAACTTCATCTCAAATTTCTTTTTATTGCAGCTAGTAAGTCTGCAAATTAAAATTTCCCTGTTTGGTAACAAATGGTGCTACCTTTTGGTGCTGAGAGGCATTGAAATGGGTGGAAATTGTACATAAATATGACTTTTTTTCCCATCTTGTCAGTAGCCATTCCAAATCAGAAACTAACTAAGGTAATATAATAAAGGGTCTGGAGGCACACAAATCTAACATTTGACCCAAAAGAATATATTTAAATTGTATGGGCTTAGATACCTTGACCTTAGATAATAAGGCCTATCTTGTGAGGTGCCTTGCACAATGATTACCAAGGCTAGGAGTTTAATAAATGAGATATATAAGTATAAAAAGTGTTAAAAAGTAAGTCAGTGCCTCTTTTATTCTGATAATTACAAAATACACTTATTCTGATCATTACTAAGTACATTTCCATGATATCAACAGCTACATGAAATTGTCCAAAGACACAGAAACCAGTTAATTTTAATTCACTTAATTAAAAAAGAAATCTGAAAAAAATAAAAATAAATCTGTGTACTGAGCTGATTAAATAATTTTAAAATGAGAGACATGAGTACACAGAGATGGAATTATAACCAAACCCCCATATTTGTGTGTTTTGTACAATCCACTAGTTGCTTTGTTTTTTAATTATAAAAATGATAGTATAATTTTAACCCTTCACTTTTATATGGTTGGGGAATAATATCAAGCCGTATTTATTTTTTCTTTGAGGAACTTCAGAGGAACTGTAAGAACTTTTCAGGTGATGTACTATGCAGACCTGCTTGCCTTTTTCTCATCACATGCACGTAATACTTCAGAAAATGTCAATGAAATAACATGTGCAGTGGGATGAAGGACCATTTTGTGTTCGCTTTCAACTTTATACTTCTGTATTGCAACTAATACTGTTACTTTTAAAATCCAATATTTCAAAGTCCTAGAAATCAGGTTCAAATATTCTGATCTCTAATCCTCTTCTTTCCAGACTATAAAAATCAAGTAAGACAAATGAGAAGTAAAGATGATATAAATCACATCAAATAAGAGAAACATAGTTTTAGTTCATTTCCTTGTGGATCAAACCACTAAACAGTAAAACAAAACAATTAAGAAATGTATATATGTATATATAAATCAAGTCATCACTTACATCTTATTATCTTTATTGTACTTAAAACATATAGCAAAAGTCACCATCAGAGTCCTTTATTGGTCGAGAGAAGAGGTCAAATTCTCAGTCATACATTGGACGACCAATTCAGCTCGACAAGATTTTGATGTCTAAAGTGAAAGTGCCACACACGTTTGTCATCCACTCGTACACCAGGCCCACGGTATGCCAGTACTGCAAGAAGCTTCTCAAGGGGCTCTTCAGGCAGGGCCTGCAGTGCAAAGGTAAGGAGGGTCTTGCCACTGGACACTTGTCACCAACCAGACTTTGATCTGGAAAGTAATCCTCATCAATTTGAAATTACTGTTCTTTTTCTTAGTTCACAGCTTCTCTTTATGTTGAATTCTTGTTTTTTTTTTTTTTTTCCTTTTACAATCATTGTGATCAGACTGCAGATTCAACTGTCACAAACGTTGTGCATCAAAAGTACCAAACAACTGCCTTGGCGAAGTGACCATTAATGGAGGTAAGCTGAAGTTCAGTATTCACATCCATGCTTCTTCCCTGTTCAAGAGTGTGTCCATAATGACTTAGCAGAATTTTTTTTTTTTCCTGTTGAGATACTTATGACCAAGCCCAAAGTAAATGACGGGCTCGGTTTGTTCTGTTTTACTGTAGAAAAAGCACTCATCATTGAGTTTTGATAAAAACCAAAAAGCTTTGCTTGATTTTTATGTAGTGCACAGCTAGTACTGAAGACTTGAATGTCCAGAATTTCCTTCATAACTTTTCTTAATAACTCCTTCCCTAGTTTGTTCAGAAATTTACAAAATGTTGGACTGCCTGCAAGTTATAGCTGTCAGTCTCTTTTTCTCCATCCTTCTCATTCCAAACATTGAGACAAAGATTCGTTTTTCTTCCCTGTCAAGGGAGGGAAGAATCAGAGACTGACCCATCAGGAAATAATCACCCACTTCCTTCATCCATTATATGTGTGCTTCTTAACTTGAATCTTTAATAATAATAAAAAGAACTTTATTCAGCCAATTAAAAATATATATTGTTTTTTATATTTGGGAATATTCTTTTGGTAAAACTCTAGCTGTAAAAATTATAAAAATTAACTGTAAACATAAACTTTGAAAAATTAACTCCTAAGAAAAATACCATGTCCTTTCTTCCCAAGTAGTATTCTTAATGGAGTCTTAGCAAAATATTTGACTTAGTACCCCATGCTAACTTTTTCTCTAGACAGTGGACTGCTTTATACCTTCAGTCTAATGTCAGTTTTGTGATTCTTCTGGAGAAAAAAGTCATGGACAGAAAGAAGACCAGAGAAACAAATTGAGTAGTTTGTTGCTAAAACTCTGAAGAATAAACGCTTATCTTTGCTCTAGAACTTTCTTCTCTAGAAGAAATATATGCCTAGAAGAAAAAGGGAAATCTCTCCAGGAAAGCATTCCTAAGCTAGTTTCTGCCTTGAAGATTCATGAATTAGCTGCCAAAATGGAAAGCTTGGCAGTGTTCCCACCTTCTCTGGCATGTGGAATTGACTTTGTTCAGGCCCAGGAAACGTCAGTACGTTCTTGATAACTGGAATGAAGGGGAAACAGTGCAGTTTTTGATATTGTTGATTACTTTGAAATTGCATTTTCCCGTACAGTTAAAAAATCTGGTAAAATGTGAATTTCCCAAGGTTGGCAGGCGAGGTCCCTGATCTATTATCCGGTTTTAAAATAAGTACTCTGTATTAGGAAGTACAGTTGACGCTTGAACAACTCAGGGTTTGGGGACACCAACCCCCCCCCCATGCAGTTGAAAATCTGACTAGAGCTTTTGGCTTCCCCAAAACTTGACTAATAGCTGACTGTTGACCAGAATCCAATTAATAACATAGTTGATTAGCACATATTTTATATTTACACATATTATATATTCTTACAATCAAGTAAGCTAGAGAAAAGAAAATGTTATTAAAATCATAAGGAAGAATATATACATTTACAGTACTGTATTGATCAAAAAAATCTGTGTGTATGTAAGTGGACCTACACAGTTCAAATCCATGTTGTTCAAAGGTCAACTGTAATTATAATTTATTGCATTACCATCAAATGCATGATGACAGGATTCAGTATTACTTCAAATATCAAATATCTTAAGTATTTAAAAGCTGCTGCTTATGTGACCAATGTAATATATTGGAATCCATGATTTTTTTTAATTTTTATTTTTTGGAATCCATGATTTAAAAAGTTACTAGAATAGCAAGAATTAATGACCCTGAGTCTTCTTGCATGTGAAAATTTCCCTCATCCTCCTATGTATCCCTTTTTTCCCACCAGGGCTGTGCTTCTAAAATAGACCAGTTTCCTTCTCACTCATTCCTGGTATCACTTTGCTTCCTAGAACTTTGCCTCTATCCCACCCTTGGCTTCCTGCCATGGCTGTTATGTCTTTTTATGGTTTTAGGCTTAGGGGCATGAAAAAGAAACATCTGCTTGTAAAATATTTTCATCCTCTGATAATTTCAGATACTTGTGAATTAAAACTTAAGAAAGAGAAGATAAATTCTTGAAATAAATATTTTTTTAGAGCTTCCAATTGATATGTTGTAGGATTGCCTGACTCTCTTAAGCCCTGACTCTAGGATTCCAGGCTTATCTTCATGGATGCAAAACAATTTTTTAGATTTGCTTAGCCCTGGGGCAGAATCGGATGTGGTCATGGAAGAAGGGAGTGATGACAACGACAGTGAAAGGAACAGTGGGCTCATGGATGACATGGAAGAGGCAATGGTTCAAGATGCTGAGGTGGTGATGGCAGAGTGCCAGAATGACAGTGGGGAAATGCAGGACCCAGATCCCGACCCTGAGGACTCCAATAGAACCATCAGGTGAGGGCCTCACTCCCAGCCTCACTCCAGCAGGGGGATTTACTTTTTAAGATTCTTTGCTATTTTAATCTTTTGAAAAAGAAATTTAAAGTGTGTCCTTGATTTGATTATGAACTGTAGAGGAACCATAGAGGAGAGCCAGTGGAGTAAGGAGGTCTGGAGCACCTTGGAGAGGTGTAGTTTTGCATCCTTTCCTAGCATTGCCTCTTTCTGTGATCCTTTTTCTTTGGCATGTGAGAGATACTACTATCTGCAAACCACAGGTTTACTACTAAATTAGTTTCTATTCAGAGATCATTGTGTAGACTTGCAAAAATCAGGGGCCAACCACAGTGGACACCATCTATCTTACAGCTGGGCCTAATACAAATATTACGTATGTCTACATCTTACTGTTTTTTATTTTATTTCAGAAGTAATGTGAAATTTTGTATTTGGAGTTTAATTATCTATTTTTCTTGATTACTAGATGATCCCCATTGTTTATATCAGGGATTGGCACACTATGGCCAATGAAGCTGCTGCCTGCTTTGTAATAAAGTTTTATTTGAAATATAGGCATGCAAAAAAATAAAAAAGAAATAAAAAATAAAAGAAATATAGGCACGACCATTCATATTGTCTGTTGCTACTTTTGCACTACAATGGCAGAGTTAAGTATTCTGCAGAGCTTAAGAATGTTTATACCTGGTCCTTTGCAGAAAAAGTTTCCCATTCTCTGTGTTCAAACTTCTGTGTCCTTTTTACAAATGCCATATTTACTGGCAAACTGAAATTGTTCATGAGAGTAGAGTAATAAAATAATTGGATTTTTTTCCATTTAATGGCATAAGAAATATACTGGAAAATATTAGTCTTGTGATGGAACTATCTTTTGAAGGTATACATTTCTGTAGTATCAAGGTGGGGGGGCCTGTTGGGGGAGGTGCTTGCATATATACATAAAGGTTAGGGAAGAAGACAGGAACAGACAAAGACAGAAAGGAAAGGCAAAGAAAGATGAAGAATCAACATAATTCTATGAACAATAGTTATTTAAAAGAGAATTTAAATAACAGATTCTACTTTTTATGAAATTATTCAGACTTAGATTCATGTTGTATGATATTATGCACATGAATAATATTTTGCCTGTAGTATGTGATAAGTAAGCAAATAAGCTTTTATGTGTGATTCTGAATACTGTGGCCTCAGTACACTATGACAGTAATCTATCTGATGTTTACCTGAAAACTGAGCACCATGCAGTTCAACCTAAAAACTAAGGTGATTATTATCCTGCCTCAGGATTCTTAAAGTGTACATGTAAAGTGCCTATCACTCAGAGTAATCCAGATTGTGAACCATAGTATTCTGACAATACATTTCACCAAAAATGGGATGTGAATGTTTTTTGACTTTCACTCTGAAATAGCTGAAATAAGGTTTTGTGCAGGAAAAGATCTGTATCTAAAAACATTTCTCTCCCAAAATATTTTGACTTTTCAAGTCCATCAACAAGCAACAATATCCCGCTCATGAGAGTAGTGCAGTCTGTCAAACACACAAAGAGGAAAAGCAGCACAGTGTTGAAAGAAGGATGGATGGTCCACTACACCAGCAAGGACACACTGGTAAGACCCACAGTCAGCAACTTTCTCTCAGCTTGCTAGCTTTCATGAGAAGAATTGCTAATGCCTTGTC
Source organism: Vulpes lagopus (assembly GCF_018345385.1). Lineage (NCBI taxonomy): Eukaryota > Metazoa > Chordata > Mammalia > Carnivora > Canidae > Vulpes > Vulpes lagopus. Next base: position 64,763,543 of record NC_054829.1, read on the forward strand.
AAGATTGGGGGGACGTGTGAGTTACCAGGAGCAAACCTCTGCTCAGGCATGGCATAGGATTAGGTGGAACCGTGTTAACAGTCTGTGGGTGTCGGATGTAGTTGAGCAAGCAACTGAGTTAGAAAAAAGTGTAGACAGCAGTGTCAGGGAAACAAAGTCATTTAACTCTGTTACTTGAGATGATCTCCAAACAACTCTAATGTCTTCCTGTTATTTTGTAGCAGTCAGAAAAATGACAGTCTGTGCTCCTTTGTGATTCGGAATTTAAAAAAATAACAACACTGCATTTTAGGGAGAGAGGAAATAATGATAACTGTTATATACTTTTAAAATCCTTAATTAAGTCTTCACTTAAAAACTGACCTATTTGGGAAAGCAGTGATCCTGTATTTTATGAGATAAAGGACGACATGTTTTAATTTTTTAAATGTAGTCTGGGGTGTTCACTACTACAGATTTTTCTGATAGGTGATGAATGGGATTGTACATGTGTGTAAGAGAGAAAAAAGTGATCTTCATTTTTGTTGAACTAATTGACATTGGCAACAAGCATCTTTCTCAGTGCTTTCCTCACCACCTCCTATTTGTAGTATCCCCAACATTTCTTTAGATATATAGATACCCATAACCTAATTATTTTATCTATAATATCACTCTTCTCTACTAGAGAGAGATTTACATGACTTACTATAGGAAACACTTGAATATCATCTTCTAGTTATTCCTAGACATGGCATACATACAGCACTTAAAACATATTAAGTGGTTTAAGTATATTTCACTGGTGTAAGATTAGTTGTGAATGAATGAATGAATGAATGAATACATAAATAAATAAATAAATAAATAGATAGATAGATAGATAGATAGATAGATAGATAAATAAATAAATAAATAGTTGTGGATGAGACCAAGAATACTAGTAGGGCTTTTTGGTCTAAAAGATATTTATTTATTTATTTATTTATGTATTTATTTATTCATTCATTCATTCATTCACTCATTCATTTATTATGCAGGGAGCCCAATACGGTTCTCAATCCCAGGACCCTGGAATCAGGCCCTGAGTGGAAGGCAGACTCTTAACCCTGAGCCCACCCAGGCGTCCTGGGCTTTTTGGTCTAAAAAGATGAGTACACAGGCACACGCACACACACACACACACACACACACACACACACACCCTAAAATCGTGGAGCATATATGCAGGCTGAACAAGGATCTTATCACCAAATCATGGAAGTTTAGATCTGTAGTGAACTTAAGAGAAGGTAGAAATTCATGCATTCTCCTGACTTTGAGTTGGAGTCATGGAGTCAGACTTGACTCAAACCCAACAAAATATTCTCTAGTTCTTCTGTAATATTCAGAATTCTTCCATCTCTAATGGTTGCCAGAAGACTTAACTAGATAAGCATGGAATTCCTTATGTTCTGAAATAATGAGTATACATAAATTTTACATCTCTTAATATCTCATTATCTCTTATATCTAATCCTTTTTCTTTTATTACAACTACAAATCCACCTCTAGCTCTGCAAGCAGGCAAATACATTTTAAAATAGAAATAATTAGGTGTGCTTGACTGGTGCAGTAGGTTAAGTGTCCCACTCTGGGTTTTGGCTTAGGTGGTGATCTTATGATCATGAGATCAAGCTCCTTGGGCTCTGTGATCAGCAGGGAATCTGCTTCAGTTTCTCTCTGCCCCTCCCCACTGTGTGCTTGCACTCTCTCTCTAAAATAAAATAAAAAATCTAAAAATGGAAATAAAAAATAGAAATATTTACTATGCATGCACTGTCAGGCACTGCAATGGGTACAAACATATTATCTCCTTTATTACTCCTAACTCTCTGACATAGTTGTAGAAACTTATCACAAAATTGATAGTCATCTTCCAGAGTCTAAAATTAAGCGTGAGTCTTCCTGGTCCAGTGCCCATGAACTTCCCACCATCAGATCTTGTGTTTCCATTGAGAACATGTTTTGGTTTTATCATTCTTATCATTTTTTTCATCTTGATAGTTTTTAAATTTTTAAAAGGTCCTAAATCTAACCTCTATTTCAGCGGAAACGGCACTATTGGAGATTGGATAGCAAATGTATTACCCTCTTTCAAAATGACACAGGAAGCAGGTACTACAAGGTAAGGGTGGCTCTTGCCTTGATTGGAGTCTCCTGCCCCCTCTTGTCTTCTCAGGGGAATATAGGGTATCAGGAATGCCAACTATGTCTAACAGACATGACTGTGTTGGGCTTGCTTCAAAAGATATTTTTCTGTAGTTTACAAATTTGGGGGGAATCAGGTTGTGACCCCAAGTTAGTCATTTGTGGATTTCAAATCTCCCTGAGGAGTGCTTCTGGCCCCATGAAACGGCAATGAGGAAGAGGAAGTTTAATTGAGTATATTAGATATGTGTCAACTAGAAATTCAAGGTCCATCAGATGAGCTACAAGAAAATTCTTGAAATCCACTACATCCAGCTTTTTTTTATTCCATCTATATAGTCTTGCAGCACATTACCCAGTGGGTTAAGAAACATTGTATGATGCCTCCATGCATTGCCAATATTCATAAGGAACACTTTCCTCTAGAGAAAAATTCGGCAGCAGTTTCCATTTTGTCTCTCTACATGAAATAATACAGATGTCATGTAATGTATCACCTAGTAAAATATGGTTCCAAAAGAAGTTCATAGTGAAAACAGTATATACTTGCTCCTTCAAATTAATGCAGCCTCAGCCATAGTTGATGTGACTTATCATGTATACTTAACACAGCTTTAATAGAAAAAGGAAACCTCATTATATTTTAAATTGAAAATTTATTTTAAAAGTTATTATTTCTTAGTCACTCCGTACCTCTAGGTAGACAATATGGTGATTAATTTTTTCAACTATCAAAATTGTCTTAAAAGCAGTGCTTTTAAAACCAATCTCTGTGGTCTACCTCACTAAAACTGCTCATTTGGCTATATTATTATATTAACATCTATTGAATCAAATTATATGATTCATTTTCAGTGTCTAAAAGGATAGTTAAAACTTAGAAACAGCCATGCATATCCAAGTGCATTTCAAAAGCTTTGTGATTCTACTGGACAGTTATAAAAATTAATCATTTATATTCTTAGATCTTGATGCAGGTTCAAAATAATTACTCCTATTCATACTTTTTCTTGCCATATGAACATAGTAAAAAAGTCACTTGAATTTTTCTGGCAAGAGGAAATGATAAAGTTTCTCCTAATAAAGGTATTTTGCAATTTCATATGAATGATGGCTATTTGAGGTGTCATTTGTCACATGTACCTAGCATGAATTTTATTTAAAAGTTTACATACTTTTGATAAACTGCAGTTATTACATTCTTTCTTTCACAGGAAATTCCTTTATCAGAAATTTTATCTCTGGAACCAGCAAAACCTTCAGCTTTAATTCCTAATGGGGCCAATCCTCATTGTTTTGAGATCACTACAGCCAATGTAGTGTATTACGTGGGAGAAAACGTGGTCAATCCTTCCAGCCCACCACCAAATAGCAGTGTCCTCACCAGTGGCGTTGGTGCAGATGTGGCCAGGATGTGGGAGATGGCAATCCAGCATGCTCTCATGCCAGTCATTCCCAAGGGCTCGACTGTAGGTTCAGGAACCAACTCACACAGTGAGTCTGCTCCAGTTTTGTGTCTGTAGAACAATTGAAGAGAGCCTCTTTGGGGATGACTTATTTTTTGAGTAAAAATAAGTAAAATAAAATAAGTAAAAATAATTCTTAAATAGAAGCTGCTACACCAGCTAAGATATCTCATTAAATTACCCTATTTTATTGTTTTCTTTATGTGGAAATTTGAAGAAATTCATGGAAACCATATCTATTAGGCAATAGAAACCTAGAGCTGTTGGTCATAAAAGAAGGAATAATCTAGTTAGCTTGAGTTTGATCTGGAATGCCAGTGTTGTTATTTGCATGTTCCTTCCAAACCACCTAACATGGTACACTGTGCAGGATATTTGGTGTGCAGAATACTTGGAAATTCTTGATAATTGTCTCCTGAGAAGAAATGTGTGTTCATTAGTAGAATGAGACAGATTTTACCAAAATGCAACCATGATCAAGTGTTGAGGATGAATTTTAAAAAGATATTTTAGAGGAATATCTATGTAAAAATGTGTGATTTTTAAATTTCATAATGGCTATTAATAACAAAGCCTATGGGGGAAAAGCCTATTTTTTATATATCAGTATGTTGTCTGGTGATCGATCACAACTTTTCAGTTGATGTGTAAACCAGTGTTTACATTGGTATAATTGTATACAATGTATAATCGTATACATTGGTATAATAAATAGATTATATATCTTTATTTGGTGCTAAGCATTTTACATGAGGTCTCTATTTTAATACCTAAAACAACCCTTACAGGTGGATGCTAATGATTTACCTGTGTTACAGGGGAGGAAATCAGGCCATAGAGAGATTAGGTTGTCGTAGCCTTACCAGAGCTATGAAACGGCAGCCAGCATTTCACCCAAGGCTTCATGACTTCAGACTCTAAACTGACAAAATACTGTTTTTCAAAGCCAAGTACAGAGTAAATCTGTAATTGTGAAAGAAAGAAATATTCTAATGAACATTTTCCTGGAAACATTTAATTGCTATAATGTAAAAACAGCCCTGCAGCTTGATTAGTAAGCATGTATCTATTTTGCTGTTACTTTTCTTACTTCTTTTGTGTATTTTTTAACATGTATTTCAGGGGATATTTCTGTGAGTATTTCGGTATCAAATTGCCAGGTTCAAGAAAATGTGGTAAGTATGCACCTACTAATATAAAACTTGGTAATGTGATGTTTTTTTTTTACTGGAAAATAAGAATATCCTAAAATACCTGTTTATTTACCTAATATTTTAATTTTTCAGTATTTTCTAGAAAATAAAGTAGGTCTGTTTGGATATTTTTCTTCCATAAGATTTTGGAAACACTACATTATGTGTTTTTTAAAGTTATTTTCTATATTCTGTAGTGTGGAGGGCTAAATACCTATTATTCATCTCAGGTGAACAATTATAATGTAGTGACTGATTTTTCCCATATTTGCACACCTTGGTATTGGAATTTTAATGGTCTATTATAACACAACACCAAACAAAGTAAAGTCTTTTAGTTGCACAAGTAGCTTAAATATGCCTTTACTCTCATTCCTTGATTGCTACCTAGGAGTGTTGTCTTGTGACTAAGAGTTGTAAATGTTTTTAGAGTCACTTGTCCATATCAAGAAGACCTCAGAAAACTGCATAAATCATAATGTTTTATGAGTCCATATTCTAATGCCCTAGTCAGCTGTGCCACATAACTCCATCTTTTTGACTCAGTTTTTGAAAATTATAGATATTTTATGAAATAATTTATTGTACTTTGTCGCGATATATAGCCAAAATGTAGTAAAGCTTTTCCTACTCCATCCTGTGACTCAGACCTTTTGCTCTCTTTTGTCTACTCTAACTATGACCAAAAGCAAAATGTTTACTTACACTAATGTGAGTTTGATTTTTAAGGAATAAAATCCATGAAACTGTTCATCAGTAGTTATAGCTTTGCAGCCTTTGCTAAATTAGCATAAAGTAAACTGAAAACCAAAACTGCTTTGAAGAAAATTAGGAAAACTTCATAGTAAAGGTTAGTTGTATTCTTATGCTGTCAATCTTGAAATACATTTCTAAACACTTGCACATTCCAGTTGCTCATGCTCAGCCAGAGAAGACTTTGGGAAATAAAAGTTAATCTATATACCTCTTGGAAAATTCTAGATACCTGTCAGGTTGTTCTACCCTGTTCAGCCATTACTGTCCACTGAAAATTTGGGGTGCACCTTTGAGCCATATGAAAAAGATGGAGCAGCTGGGACTCAAAATACTGGAACAGTATTAATTTGTTTTATTGTCTCCAGACAACCTTGAACTCACCCCCATGAATACTCTGAAGGGTTAACAGAATGGAGACAACTGGTAGTTGTTTTATAGGGAGGGACACAAAGGAAATAATAAGAGTGAATAGGATATGATGTAAGATGTAAGAGGGTAGGATTTGATGTAAAAGGGCTCCTTTTCTTTTTTTCTTTTTTAAGATTTTATTTATCCATTCATGAGAGACACAGAGAAAGAGAGAGAGGCAGAGACACAGGCAGAGGGAGAAACAGGCTCCATGCAGGGAGCCCGATGTGGGACTCGATCCCCGGACTCCAGGATCACGCCCTGGGCCAAAGGAGGCGCCAACCGCTGAGCCATCCGGGCTGCCCAGGGCTCTTTTTCTGAAAGGACAAAGAGTATAAGAGTAGAGGATAGGCAGAAAGTTCACTATGATATAATAAGAACACATGAAAAGAAAAGTATTGCTTGTGTTTTCATGAGTGTAATCATCAAATCAGAGACTGTAAGACAGATTAAAACATAATGCTTTATTTAGCAATTTTTATCTCAAAGAGAAAAGACTAGACATCTGGATCCTGTGACCTCCAGAAGTAATAAAAATGGAAGAGTTTAGCTGCCTCGTAGATGAGAACTTCACAATAGATTGTCATCCTTTTATGATATCTCCAGCTCACTCACAGTGATTTAGCCCATTGAGGTTAGATTTACCTGGGTATGGATGGTTGATAAAGAAGCATCCTCACCATCCTAGCCATAGTGAAGTGATTAGAATCATGACTTACACAGACATGTGATTGGGACTGATGATTATTTAACCTGAAATTTCTAAATAACCATCCCAACAAGCAAATCTCTTTTTGAATATTTATAGTAAGTAGCATAGTATAGTTTTAAGTCTTACTTCTCTCTGTTAAAGCATATTTGACTGAACATCACTAAACCTCTGATGCTTAAGAGCCAAATAGTTTGTAAAAAACATTACACTATTAAATTAATCAGAGTGTGCTTTGAATTCTATAATGATACTGCACATTTCATCTAGCATTTACAATCTCACTGTTTACGTTAAAATATCTAATAATATTTGTGATATATATAACATAATTATATAAAACTTGCCAGGATTAATGTTTTGTCCCACTTCATGTTTGTTTTTCATTGGACTTGCACCTGCAGGACATCAGCACAGTATATCAGATTTTTCCTGATGAAGTACTGGGTTCTGGGCAATTTGGAATTGTTTATGGAGGTAGGTTAGTTCACTAGTATTTTCATTGACATAGAATTTTAACTGCTTGTATTTAGAACAGTAAGATCTCCAAGGACAATATAAAAGACAAGGCCTATGTACATATATCTCTCTGTGTTTTACCTTTTCAGAAATTTCTCTTGAGATAGTCACTATCAGGAAAACTGGGTCTTTCCATCTTGTAAAAGAAGTTTTTCTAGTCCTAAAAAACTTCTTTTCTTAATTATTAACAAAGTCTATACATGATACTGGTTAAATATTGGTTTATTTAGACAAACTGTTGAGAAGCAAGGGAGTTATAATTTTTAAAATAATTAGTTCCATTTCCTTTTAGCACATTTTACCAGAACTTTACCAAAATCCATTCACATAACTAGACAAATCTTTTAATTCTAATATTCATGACAGCGTATTTCATTAAGGTTGTCATTTTTTACGTTTTTGAAATGAAGTACTAAATTCTTATCTTTTTTCTTATTGTCAAGCTATTTGGTAGATTTATGATTTCTAACCTCTGCTGTTTTTGATTCTGGCCAATTCAATTATATTGTTCAAGTCTTTAAGAAACATTTAATATTTATGTTTTACCTGTCCTATAAACTGACATCACAGCTTGTAGTTCCTGGATATAATCAGTTAAAAAATTATCTTTTTTTTTTGTGAGGCAGGAGGGCTCTGAAATTATCACAATGCCTCAGTCAGTATTATTTATGATAGTATAATATGTGCTTTATTAGTGAAAAACTGATTAAGTTATGTTCTGTCCTAAAAAATGATTTTGGCAGCACCTGGCTGGCCCAGTCAGTAGAGCATGCTACTCTTGACCTTGGGGTTGTGAGTCCGAGACCCACATTGGGCGTGGAGTTTACTTAGAAAAAATTAAAAAATAAGAAGTAAGTTTGATTCTTATAAAATGCTCAAATGATAATTTTTGATGGAAAAACCCACCAATGAATCAGCAGACACTGTGTTTTTTGTTAATGCGTTAACAGTTAACAGTGCTACACAGAGTATTGCTCTACAGTATAATAGTTGCTTGCAAAACAAAAAGCCATGTGATATAGAACATAGTAAATATACATAACTGCACAGAGTATGGGGTGAAAAATGAGGTTGGAGAGAACAGAAGGTGCCAGATAATTTGTACTACCCAGCACTGACAGACCAGGCCCAGGTGGAGGCCTCCATAAGGAAACTGAAAAGTTAAGACTGGACACATTGGGGATGAAATAGATGAGAACAGCTATCCGAAGAGAGGTCAAGTACTGTAAACAGTAACAAATGATTGGAGACGAAAGAAGAGAGTAAAATCAGTTTGAACAGAGATTGCAGTGGGTCAAAGAGTAAGTGATGTCAAGGAAGTAGGGAATGAAAACAGGACGATCTGGTAGTGAAGGAAGGAGGAGTCAGAAGGAAGTCAGAGGAGTCAGAGGAAGAATGAGAGTGGAGTGTAGGGGGAAAGAACACCAGATTTACAACAAATGTCGATACAGAATTTCAGGTGAGTTTGTATGTGGAAAAAAACTTGAGGAATTAGGTCAATTTTTATGTTTTAATTTTCATATTTATTTAACACTTCTGTATTCTGTACCTACTATAGTATAGTAGTGTAGTAGTTAAGAGCTCAGGGGTACCCTAGAGACTCACTAAAAAGTTTGTTGTGAGGCTTAAATGAGATGTAATGTATGTAAAAGACCTATCGTGTGATGACAGTGGTGACAATGAAGTGATGATAATGAAGGTTTCCAGAGTGTGTATAATTATCTGGACACTGTGTGCACCTTACACGTCTTATTTCGCCTAATGCTCACAACAACCTTACCTTTGAACATGAGAAACCTAAAACTCAGCAGCCTTAATGATTTGTGCAGGGTCACAGAGCTAGTAAGCGAGAGACAAGACTTTTTATTCTTTCCATTATAACCTGCATGGGTTTATCAGGACTCTATGCTTTCTTAAGGAGAGCATTTTGCTGGTGGTATAAGATTGTCTATATTAAGTAGCTCAATATCCTGTTTCTAAAATGTTTATTTTTATGAGAAAATATCAGGTTGTTGATATATATATATATAGCTTTTAATTCCCACTTTCGTGTTCTAATTTGTGGTTAATTTTATAGTACATAATTGATTTAGAATAGTGGAGCTAAGAAATGAAACCTTTATGGATAGAAGTCAGTGCTCATTAGAAATGTTAATTTATTCAGTGAAATATTTTTATAATTCCCAAAATCGTCTTTGTAAATTCTGGTGTTCTTTAATATTGATGGTATTTAATAACACCATACTAATATTCTCCCCTTTTTTATTTTAAAGGAAAACATCGTAAAACAGGAAGAGATGTAGCTATTAAGATCATTGACAAACTCAGATTTCCAACTAAACAAGAAAGCCAGCTTCGTAACGAGGTTGCAATTCTACAGGTACTTCTTTGTTTTTCATTTGGGGTCTCTAAAATACTCCCTCAACTTCTGCAAAACAGAGAAAAAAGTTATTCCGGTATCTGCAGCATAGATTTTTGGGACCACTTTAAAATAACTGGAAAGGCAACTCGAGCATCAGACTACTGCCTGGGTAGTATCTCTCCTGAGTCTGGGCAGCAGTTGTTCTTTTTTCATGTACTTAATTCTGGGTTTTAATATATTATTAATGCTCACTAAATGGGTAATGTTTCAGCTTTTGCTCAGAGTGGACATGCTGAGACCATTTTGTTTTACATTATAAATGACCTTATCTTCATAAGCATTCCTCCTTTATGCTGTGATAATTATATGAATTGAGTACGGAACTGTCATCATATCAAGTACATGAGTAGTATATGCCTGAGAATCAGATCATCTTGGTATTGTTAATGTCCTTTTTGTCCTTTAGTACTGAGCATGTTACTTAACTCCTTTCATTAACAGTAATCCCTTTTTCAAGCCAGATATGTTAGTCAAAGGTATTATGTGGTACATATAATTTTTGTAACCATTAAAACTTTTTCCATAGACTAAAAGGAAATTGAGCAACTGTTTTCTAAATGTGGTCAGCCTAGCTATTCAGTCTAGTAGCTATTCAGTCTAGACAATTAGGCCATTGATAAATTTCCATTTTTTATATATCCACTATAATTCTCTACTTGTACAAGCTGGTCATAATTTCTAATTCCTAGCTTCATTGAATAATTTTCATTTGAACATTGCTAACAAAACAAAACAGATTGCATTTCTTCATTTATTGTTTCATTTAACTGCCATTTATTGAGTTTCATAAAATAAAAAGTTGAAAAAGTTGCAGTTTTCTGCCCTAAAGGAGCTCATGTGCACAGACAACCAAAAATAATGCCTGCTATACATAGAAAAATAACATAGACTTTTCTGGGACTCAGAATTTCTGAAGATGGTGTTTTTGTGCTTTTGGACAACTATGTAACACAGAGAACTACCACAGTATTCTCTGTTTTCCTGGGGAAGATGATAACCACGCCTCTGATGATGCCAATTTCATAGATTCATAGCTTAGTGCTTGCTAATCAGTTACCAAAAAAGATTTTTTTTTTTAGAAAATTCTTAACTTGGCAGCATTGAGCCGTAAATGACGTCTGAAATCTTTATAAATGACATCATGCCAAACCTGGCCCCTGCTCTCCCAGTCTCCACTCCCAAGAGGTGTCCTGAAGGCAGATCGTTTGCAACATGCCAACCTCCAGACTGGCATATGTACAGAGACATTTATCCTTCCTTACCAGACATGAGAGAAGCTTCCTGGCTAACGTGGCTCTGTCACTCTACATTTTATTGTGGTGGCAGAGAATGATTGGATAGAGGTTGTAGGTCTAATATTCCGTGTCTAGGCCCTGTAATTGCTTTCCTGAGCCTGTTTGTAGGTATCAGCTGCTAACTCCATAGTGAGGTAGAAAAATAAAATACCCTTGAGCATAAACTGCCTCCCACCTCCTCTTCTAAAAGAATAGATGCAATCAACAACTCAAATGCAATAAACAGACATTTGGCAAAATTTTCATTATGGTTTTCCAAAAAAATGTTTGTTTAGATTGAAAGTCAAGTTCTGCCTCTTGGGCATGTGGAGAGCTTGAACAGTTCTCATATTATGGCCTGGAATCTCAAAAATTCTCTTCACCTATCACTCATCCCCACTGTCCCTATCCATTCTTCACTTTATTCATGAAACTCCTATTAATTGAGTACATATCATGAGCTAAGCACTATCCTAGGTCCAGTGAATACAGTTGGGACAAGATACACAGACCCTTTTTGTTGTGGATCTTTTTTTTTTTTTTTTTTATTCCAGGTGGTTTTATTAAAGCACAGGGACAAAACTCATGGACGGAGAGAGCTGCCGGTTGTCATGGGTCTTAATTTGAATGACTCAGCTATACCTTCAGTCAGATGTTTGCAACTTATTTATGTGTTGAATTTTCATCAAATAACATGTACCATGAGTCTTACTAAGTCTTGGCTTAATTGTGTGCATGTACGGAATTCAGGAGTTCATAAGTTATTATAAAGTTGCCAATTGTTTCAACTTTGTTCATCAAAAATAAGGGTCTCATCCTTTCTCCCAGCTGAAGCAGATGAAAAAAAAAACAAACTTTTAAACCTTTTCACCATTGTCTGATTCATCAGGCTCTTCGGAAAGATTATAATTCAATATGCAGAGGCAGTGAAGTTCAAGCTCACCTCCTTTGAGTCTTTGCTCAGATGTCATCCAGTGTCTAAGTATCATTCTTACCTCATTTAAAACTACATTCACTCAAACCCCCTCCCATCCCTGCCTCTGTACCTCTCTTACTCTAATCTGTGTTGTTTTTTTCTTCCATAGGACTTACCACCTTCTACTCTGTTATAGAATTTCATTTATTGTATTTGTTGTATGTTTCTCTCCCTATCCCCAACCCCAACCCCTTCACTAGAATATACACAGGTGGGTAGATATTCTTTTGCTTATTGATATATCCCAAACACCAGAAACTGTTCCTGGCACACATTACGTATTTAACAGATATTTGTTGAATGAATATTTATTGAATTAAAATTGTGCATAAACACCATCCTGTCACATAAAATGGCCTACATAGTATGCAACCAGGTAGGGGAAGTCTAAGCTGCATTTGTTATTAATGGTTAATTGGTTGGTTAGTTAAGGATTAACTCTGGTTAATGGGTGGGGTTTGTTCTTTGAAAACCCTCATAGCCTCATTTTATATTTCTTATCAAAAGTAAGAATTCTTAAAAAAAAAAAAAAAAGTAAAAATTCTTTTTGGACCTGAAAAGACAAAGTAAAGTGGTAATGGGGATAGAGAATGGGGGTTAGAATTCTCACTAACTGTTATGTTCAGAAAAAGTAACATCATTGAAATTAACTGGACAGTGAGGAAAGTTTTATTTTACTAATTTTGAGGAACAGAATTCTGTTGCTCTGGATATAAATGTGATTCCTAGAAGCATTTGGTATCCTCTTCCTTGTGGTCCCCTATTTACGAAATCTGGAGTTCTAGTTAATGGTTGTACTTGGTGTCTCATGAGTCCTTCCCAGTCCCCTTCCTCCTGATTCTATAGAAGTGGCAGTGTGGGCTGAGGCAGAAATCCCTGCTCCTGCAGCTCTCCTAGTCCTCTGGTCACATTCTGATTTGTTTCTGTTGTTTGTAAAAAAGCACCTTTGCTCATAGCAGACTTCAAAGTCATGTAAATATGGAATATGTGAAACAGTAGAATTCTTTCTTTGTTCATTCTCTCCTTTCTGTATAACCTACATCAAGGCTTTCCAAAATCTGATTCAGTTACTAGAAAACTAAGCTCTTCACATATTTTTGAATAGTTGAAAAATTAAAGCAAATGTGAATCTTACAGCCTAGATATCTCTTACATAGATCATTTCAAATAGCCCTGTTTTCATTAGGTGTAAATAGTTCATCATTATTATTATGTTTCAAAAGAATGTTAATTAATGTAGATGGCAAATGTTTCATAAAATCCCCAAGGGATCCTACTTATATTATTATTTTTAAAGTTGGATCTTGATTTTTTTTAAGAAAAGTAAATTTGAAATTATTTTCTTTTCTATTCATGAAAACAAAATAAGATTGTTGTTTGATGATTAGGGATATCACAGAAAACTGACCTTTTGCAAGGAGATACAACTATATCTTATAAAACTTAGAAACTTAAAATCTAGAGCAAATAATAGTGGTATGATATATTTAATACACTTCATCAACACAGACTTGTTCAGTCAGAATTATAACACTAGCACTTCTGTTTATGATACAATGTGTGAAAGCATTTTGGAATTTAAAAAGGACTGAATATAGAATACATAATATAGAAAAAATACCTAAAAATTTTATAAGCCATAAATTAAATGTATCCCCTTGCACTTACCTCTAAAATGACCTCTATTATTCTGGTTTCTCTGCGATGAGGCACTCCTCTTCCCATTTAAGTGTTTCTTAACTTAAAACAAAAGCAACAACCAAATGTGGTCTTTATTTGTCTAGGCTGCCTTGCACAGGTGCATCCGGTCCTCCCTTTTGTATAGTAGCACTTTAGATTTGTGCTCTACTCTTCTTTCCATTCCTGTTCATAAATTCCTTTGTCTTTAGTTTCTACACCTTTCTTAAAGAAAGTGAGAGGTCCTTTTGCCACCCTCTTGTTTTCTACTTCTGCCCACCTATCACCTTTTGGCTATTTTTCAATCTTTACCCAGCTTCACTAATCTCAGTCCTTACATAGCATGGATCATTTGCTCCCTGACTCCCATACTTAGAAGATCCAAGATCCTGTTTCAAATTCCCTGCTAGTTCCTCCCACCTTCTTCTTGAACTTCTTTTTTTCATCTAAATGGATTATGCTAATGTGAGACTCATTCCCAGAGTGAGGTCATCCACTTTAAGAGTGTCCTTTGTCATCCCTTCCCAGGTCATTCCTTGATTTATCTTTTGAGTTCTCATCTTCCACAGGCACTTGAGTCTCATATTTTTTACCTTAGGACATCTCCACTTTGCTGTGACAATCTCACCCCAAACCAACCGGCCTGAAACCAGACACAATCCTAATGTCTTTCCCTGCAAGATACTCTCTCCCTAACTTTGTGTTTTCATTCTTCCAGTTTCTAAGGCAAGAAACTTTTCCTCAATTTATAAAAATAGTAAGTCAATCATCAGTACCTGTGAAGTACTTCCCTTCTTTTATACAAAGGAATGTACTGAGTCTCTGGGCCATATAAAAATGAATGAAACCATTTAAGATGTATATCATCTATCTAGGCTGTCAGGTATAAGTAACTACAAGTCAGGATAGCTGTGAAAGCATAGTGAAAGAAATCATGGGCTATGACTGAGGCCAGGTTATTGGAATCAAGGAGAGCTTACAAGAGAAATATGACATTGTTGAAGTTTTGAAAGATTCATAGGTTTTGATAACCAAAGACATGTTGGAAAGGGTTATTAGGCTGAGGGGCCACCTTAGTAAAATAAATATTCTATGAAAAAATGAGTAGAAAAATTTAGCTCGTTTTAGAAGAGTTGCTTTCAAACATTTCATGTATCCTCAGAAAGAATTCTAAAAAACATACCTGATTGTATATTTTTAGGATGACAGCTAGAACTATTTTATCAGACACTTAAAGAGTTTTAATTTTGTACTATATTAAAAATATTGATATTTAAAAATAAGACTATTATATAACTCCTTTAAATGTATGCATTAGAATCTAAATGTTGTAGACATTGAGATTCTTTACCAATTATTTAAAAAAATATATGAATGGGCTCCTCTTTGACAATATAATTCACAACATACCTTGTTTTCTTTGAATATATTTTACTTTTCCTACAAAATTTTATTGCAATGTAATGCATTTTTTTATACCTGAAAGTCTTTTATCAGTGTCCCCTTTCATAATTATTTACAATAAAAATAAGGGCATATTTTAAATTTCTTGATTACAACACTTCAGTAAGTGTTTAAGGCATTCCTTCGGGTTCAGTTCTCATTACAGTTAATAGTAAAAGCTTTATTCTGTAAAATTTTATCTATACTTGTTAAGCATAAAAAAAATGTTACTGAAAATACACTATTTATTGAGATTGATTTTTTTTAAGATTTTATTTATTTATTCATGAGAGACACGGAGAGAGAGAGGAAGAGACATAGGCAGAGAGAGAAGCAGGCACCATGCAGGGAGCCGAATGTGGGACTCTATCCCAGGCCTCCAGGATCACGCCCTGGGCCAAAGGCAGATGCTCAACCACTGAGCCACCCAGGCATCCTGAGATTGATTTTTTAATTTAGTTCATAAGTTGATGAGTGAATATTACTTACTGTTTGAATTAGACAGAATTCAGCAACCATCTTATTTCTTATTTTTAAACTATAGGAGCTAAATTGTAAGCCAAAATAAACAAAAACAGTGATTTATTTTCAGAAATTCATTTCAGTCCTCTCTCCATTGAAACCCATTAAATCTGTAATTGAAGCATTAATTAGAAACTAAGTTACAGATGAATGGATTTCCAAGCTAGAGTCATTCACTTCATACTGGGACAGTATTTTCATACTTTCTCTCTACCTTTCTCTCAGAGGATTTTTCTCCCCATGTCAAGGCCCTCTAGTAATATTTGGAGTAAGAAGCATCCATAGGAAGGGAGAAAGATTATTATGAAAGGAAATGTGGGGATGGAGAATTTGAGAATTACACAGATATTTTCAGATCTGTATTAGAAGTTACTTGTGGATCAAGTTACTGCTATGATTCATTCATTCATTCCTTGTATGTCATTGCGTGCCCACCGTGTTCCAGGAAGTAAGGATATAGATATAAACAAAACAGATTTTCTTAAAACTCTATAAACAAAACAGATTTCCTAAAACTATGCTCTGCTCACATACTCTTAAAAATCCTTTTGTTCCCCAAGAATATGCTTACTTAGTTAGGAGACTGCTGTGGGACTTAGTATGCAAAAAGACCAGGAAGTGGCTTTCATGTGAGTTCATCGAGAACCTTAGATATTGTGCCAAGTTGATTGGACTTTATTATGCCTGGGTGATTATAAATTATTGAAATGTTTTGAAAAAATGTTATGATCAAATTAGCATTTGGAAATGGCATATTATAGAGAAAAAATGTCTAAAGGCAAGAAAGGCTTATTGGAGGCTATTTGCTATTTTCAGCTAGTAGTGAGTGACAAAATGCTCCTGTTCCTCTTCTTCCTTGCTACAAGATTGTCTTGGCTTCATCCTTAACATTACCATTGGCACTAATCTAGACTGAACTTTTAAATTTGTGCGTTGATTACTGCAACAGGTGATACTCTGATAGTTTGGTTCCCCACTCACCCAGCCACCCCTCTGTCATCATCTTACTGACCCTGCCTTTTCCCCTGGTCCATCCTGAAGACCACAACCAGATGAGTCTGTAGTGGGTTTCTATCCTATCCCTCCCTAGCCTAGTAGTTTTCTTATTTCATCAAATCTGTGTTTAGCATTGTAGGTTATCATGCTGGACTTTATCACTCCTATTCAACTGAGTCCTTCATTTCCCCTAAAGTTACTGTTTTCATCATACTCTTAACCTCTGGCCATTGCTCAGCTTTTAATTCCAAGCCTGGATGCCCATCTTGGTTTCCTTGGTTTCCTTGTGATTGATCTTTAAGATCTATCAATCCTCCCTGTCTTATGCTGTTTTCCATAGCTCCTGTTTATTTATAGTTTCTTGTCTTCATATAAAGCAGTAATATTTAGCAAATACTTCTTGTGTAGTAATTAGATTATAAACAAATTTGAAAGTCTCAGCAATGCATTGTTTTCAGCTTCCACAATGCCTAGCACAGTAGTAAAGATATTATAAGTAACAAGTTAACATTTGACAAAATTGTCTTAAATCACATACTGTATTAAATCCTTTCTCAGGGCCTTTGCTATGAAACCTTTTGTATGAATCATTAAATTTTAGGCTCTAATTAGAAAATTATGGTATTTGGTGATGAGGGAGTTTATAGAATAGCTACTAATTGTTCCAGATGTTACAGGCTGTCTCAAAGCTGAATCCTGGGAGGGAAATTGGGCTTTGGGTGCAAAAGAAGTCAGAGAACACATCGGAACAATACCTTTAAAGACAGTGGAACCTCAAGATCAAGAGGGGATTCGGTAACATAGAGCTACACTGTGGTAGTGTATGGGTTTAGAAGTAGAATGAGCTGTCAGAGAAGTCCTGCCAGTAGGGAAAATAAGGAATTGTCAAGGCAACTTGTCAAGGTGGATGTCATAACAGGTAGAGGGAACAGGAGGAAGAGATGACTGACCACAGGCAGCATTCAGAAATTTAGGCAGTATCCTGAGATGGATTGTGAGATCGTAGTGAGGAGACTTCTTTGGCATTACCCTAGTCCTAAATGGATTTGAGTCCACAGAAATAATTAAAGCAATGTATAATATCGTGTTTAAAGAGCTTGAATTCTAGAATCAGATGTCTGGGTTCAAAGCTCAGACTTGTTATTTAAGAATTCTTAGGAGCTTGAATAAGTTACTTAAGCTGTCTGAGCCTCACTTTCCTTATCTGGAAAACCTCATAGAGATGTTGTGAGACTCAGATGTGATAATTTTGTGAAGCTCTTAGCAGTGCCTGGCAGATAGTAAAGATTCCATACTTGTAAGGTGTTACTAGCATTGCCACCATTAGGTTGTAAAGTCTAGTTCCTAGAAACTGATTCTAATAACTTGATGTTGAATTCCCTGAAGCCAGAACCTAGAAACACATTGTTTCATCATAACAAATAATATGATTGATTCAAAGCCTAGACTCAGGCTAAATATATCTTAACATATGCCTGACCACTGATAAGGCGCTCAGTAAATATTTAATGAAGAAATTTTGTCATCACATTGACTAAATCAAGGGAACACAAGATTGCAGAGCATGCCAATAAGACAATAAAGCATTCCTTATCATTGTCTAAAAATATAGCAATCTGTCTTCATTGAGCAAGATGAGATATATATCTTGTAAGTAAATGGCTTTGTTCTCTTAATCTAGAAGGATGATCAAGAGGTGAAGAAGAGATGATAATGTTAGAAAACCAGAGAATAATACTACTAAGTGTGGGTGGGAAAATGAAAACTTTTGCAAACTGGTGATTTTTTAAAAAATCATGCAGGAATCAATTTTTCTTTCTCTAGAGAAAAATATGTAAAATTTGGCTTTTTCTTTTAATATGTAGGGAGAGGTTAGTTTATACTTTTGTTGCTTCATCTAATATATTCATTATATTTCTTCAAATATTTCTTTTTATTTTATTGCATGAAGAATTTTCATGAAATTGTTTCTTTAGATAAGACGTGTTTTGCAGCTCTGAGATAATATTGTTTTTTTCTTCGTATTCCAAAAAAATGAAGCCCATTGATTAGGTACGTACATATCTATAATAGAGGAAAAAAGGAAATAAAGGTCTCTTACAAGAAAAAGAAAAGGAACTTAGAAATTTTTCCAAATAGATATTCTGTTTAGTAAGAAGCTGATCATAGTGAAAACTTAGTGTCAAAAAGCCAGGTTCCAAGGCAAAACTGTTACTTTTTTTTTTTTTTTTTTTTTTGTAAATCTTTTTAAACTTTGATTTCCTTAAGTATGAGTTGGAATTCATCTGACTTGCTGTACTTGGTTTACAGGAATATTTTGGAGAACTAAATTAAATAATATATAAAGTATTTTTTAAATCAGTGTTTCCCAGCATATTTTTGGAAGAACACTAGTCTTTTGAGTTTCTTCATGGAAGGCGATGGGGGTCAAGATTCCCTCATTAAGACAGTTTAGAAAATACTGTGTATGATTTCCAGGTCATCCATGTCTAGGAAGTGAATACAGTCTTTTCACTTATTAAAGCCCCATAATTAGGAACTTGTTCAATTTTGAGAATGTGCCAATTAAACACGTTTTGCCACAGAAAGCTTACACAAATGTGAAATATCACCATTTGACCTTTTAGCACATAACATTCTGTCTTCTATTCCTGTCCAGGAGACCCTATATACTCACTCTTCTTCCCATTATCTGATATAAAAGACATCAGAAGGATTATGTGTCTGCACAGATCATTTAATGCTATAATAGAATGTTATGCTTTCTGGGTACTGGCATCTAAATATAGAAGCTGGGCTACAGTGATATGATTTGTTAAAAATTACACTTTAAATCTAACACCAAGACTAGATTGGATTTATGCATTCATGTTTCTAGCCAGATAGATTAACAGGAAATTAAAAAAAAAAAAAAAAGAAGTGTTCCAGATGTGTCTCCATTGCTATGCATTTGATAGCAAATTGAAAAAAAAATCCAGATATTTGGAGTTTTTTCAGTTTTTATAAACAATAAACACATCTTAACTTCCAAATTCCAATTTTTCTATTTTGACAACCATACTTGTCTTTCTCCTAAAGACAAACTGAGTGATAATAGCATGCAAAAAAGGGAGGATGGGGTCATATTTTATGGGTGAAATGTTACTAACACTGATTTTGTTTAAGATATTGATCAATTGTTAATTTTCTGTCTCTGAAGTCTTTGTTGTTGGCTCTCAAATATCAATACCTTTTTACCTAGTCAACTTGAAATTCTGGCGTTAGTTAAGGGTTAAGGGGTAGGTACTGGAGTATGTACAAGATCCTTTCTGTTGAGGGTCTGTCCCAAGTTCTCCTAATAGAAATCACTCCCCCTTCCCCCAAAAACTACAGTATCAAATTCAGCCATATAAATAATTATATGAATTAATATAGAGAATTAATAAATATTAATTCTAATGAAATCTTAGTGTATCAGTCCAAGTGACAGACTTAGGACATCTGGATTTGGTGTTTTAAATTTTCCATGTACCTCTAATTTGAAGGATTCCTGGTGGTAGATGGAAAAATATCACATATCTTTCTACTATTTCTACCTGGTAAAAGTGAAGAAAAGCTGGAAACAGCACGAGAGATGATGAGCGGGTTTTTTAAAGTATTGTTTTATATATACTCCTCCTCCTCCTCTGCATTTAGCTTCTTCTGTCATAGGGGAAGAAGAGGACTCACTATATTTATCATGTGTTTGCAGCGACCCTGGAATCAAAAGATAGATGGAAGCGTTTCCAGAATTGATGAAGAGAAAAATGACTCAGAGATGTGTAGATAGGTATATGGATATACATGAATACAAAATTATGCATCAGGCAGGCCTCAGTTGATTTTCTTGCTGTGCAAATATTAAATTGGTCCTTTTTCTTTTTCTTTTCGTTTTATTTCTTGGGCCAGTGTTACTTAATTCAATACATAAGACTTAAAGCTAATTTAAGATGTTGTGGTAGGGTAGGCATTACAGGCTGGCCACCTGCAAGCTGACTGCCTTGAGAGCCAGGCATGATCCAGGTATATCTGTTGTTTTTAGCAGTTACTGAAGATGCTCCAACTTACTGTTTCTCTCACAAAATTTTGGGCTCTATTAAACTGGCATCAGTCTTTGCTAACTACTGCTACAACAAAAGTAAATTACATCACAGTTCCTATGGGTGGTATGAGCAAACAATTCCTACCAAAAATTATATGAACATTTCTGAGTTCCAAAAGTCCAGTGGGTTATGTTGATTGTGGCCCCACTGATCAAAATGTCAGCCAGTGATACCTATTTACAAGAGGATGGATTGCTACATCTCGTCTTGTTGTTGAAGCAATATTGTATGCATTTATCCCTCTGACAGTGCATTTTAGCTTAATTTTGTTTTAGGTTATTATCAACGTCCCTTCCTCAAAATTTGCTGATGAAATTTGCCAAAAAATGCTAAGAGATTACTACTAAGTATGAGCCCATTTAAACCATAGATCCTTTGCTAGCTGAGCAGGAAATGGGCACGTGTTTGCACACAGCAACCAGTAATCCCCATTCTCAATTTAGGCCAGGAGGGCTCTCACCTAGTGCAGCACAGCCCTCACTTGGCTGACCTCAGAGTAGACATACCTCTGCCATCACTGAAATCTAAAAGCACAGCACTGGGTATGATGAGGGAGGGCAGACCAGAAGGTGCAAGGTTGTAGCAATACACACTTAACCTGTAGCCTCTGTTAGATGAAAGGCAGAAGAAAATTTTCTGGGCTAAAGCAGAAATGGAGAAAGAGAAAGGACTTCTCTACACAAGAAGGTAGAAGTACAGTGATCCTTATTATCCGAATAGCCCATTTCCATTGCTTTATTTCTCATCCTCAGGACAGTAATGAAATCCTGGGAAATTTGGGTTTTACAGCTCATGTACAGACATGGAGGAAAAGACTAATTTAGAAGGGATATCCTGATGGTGCCCTTCAGCTGCTGCTTTGCTTATCTCTTGCTGATGGCTCCTGCCTAGTGGCCTTTGAGAATGAGCTAAAACTATGAATATCTCCTTACTGAGAACTAGATATAAAATAAATACAAATCACCTAAATCGGAAAAGTGTGTTTATTCCTGTTAAAGAAGAAAGTATTTACCAGAGCAGTGGCCAAAATGTGTATATTTTGAAGGAATGGTACCTGGAAACCACCAGGATGTCTTTGTCATTCCCTTGAGACTTTAGAAAATCATCTTTCTACTCATACCAGTGGTAACATCTTTGATATTAGTCATCACCAGAATCCCGAGATTGCTTACTAGTGGATTCAAATGAACTTATGATGAAAAATTCATGTACTGTATTCTTACAAGAAGAGAAAATATCAGCATAATGTGCTGACTAAATATGGCAGACATGTATTATCATCTCTTCAGTAAAATCATTTCAATCATAAAGAACATTATCTATATACTGAAAAGTAAGGAGATACAGGAACTCATTTTTAAATCAAATTTACAGATTTGCATTGGATATTTAATATGTACCAGACACTAGGCTTATACTGACTAGGAATATAACTGATAAAATATAAGCCTTATGGAGCTTGTAGTCTTCTAGGTAAGACACACAGGTTCACCAGTAACTAAGTATCTGTACATTAACCATCCTGAAAGATAATTGATCAAGGATTGAGGAAAGAGAATTGGAGAGACATCCAAGTCTGAGTATGGGAGTCAATGAAATCTGCCTGACAGCTGAATGTTCCTACCAGGCAAAATGGTCTGATTCAGGCTAAAATAAAGTATGTATAAAAGTATAGAAAGGAGAGAGAGAGAAAATAACACTTGTTCTGAAAATAGTTTACTATGGTTAGAGAGAAGGGTAGATATGTAGAAGAAAAGAAGCTGAGGAACTGTTTAGGTGGGGGGAATATAAGTAGTTGATGGTGAAGGGCCCTATTGCCACTCTAAAGGGGTACATATCCTAAAGCTGGTGGTGATTCCTTTATGAACTGGAAGCAAGACGGAATGACCAGAATCACAGTGGCAGCCCTTTGAGGAGTGGGCTGGAGGAGAGCAAGCCCTAAGAGGAGATCAATTGGGAAGTTGTAGCCCATCCCAAGGAAAGAGATAAGGCTCAAACCAAGGCATTAATGGTAAGGATGAAAGTTAGGCATCACTGTGGGAGAAATTAAGGGGATGAGCTCTAAAACTTTTAGAGATCAACTGGTTGTTAGAATTGAGAGGAAAGAGAATATTTAGGATGACTCTCAGGTTTCTGACCTAGATGGCAGGCCATTTACCAAGAGAGGATACACTACCAGAAGAATACATTTGGATGGAAAGACACTGATCCCATTGTTGTCATCTTTCATTTGAATAAATTAATTATAACTGAAAGACACTTGGATAAAAGATTCTGGAATTTAGGAGAGACAGCTGAGCCTTTCTTATCAACTTCAGTATTGTCTTTACTGAGTCTTAAAATCATCTGCCTTCTACAGTGTCTCTCCAAGACTTATTTATCCTTTATAAGGCATCAGATTATTGTGATTTTGAGGGGCTTTAAATAAAGTATAAATGGTAGGAGAATGTGACTAGAAGGTGGATAAGAAAGTGTGCCCTTCTCCTAACTTTGGCAAACGTGCAGTAATGAGGATCAACAAAGCCATTGTCATAGTGCTTTACCTCTGAGAAGGATTCCTCATGTCCCCACCAATACCACTGTGTAATAAAATATTCTTCCTTATGTTCTGCATGCCACTTAAAATTTAGACCTTGGACTCATCACTGTTAAGTTCATTTTTTTCTGTCTCATGAACTAGATCATTCAAGTGTTTGATAGAAAAGTAGTCAGAAGTCCCCATATTAAGTCTGTATTGCTCCCAAATAGCCTGTTAAAAAGATATGTTGATTCTAATTCTCCTTTCCTACCTCTCATATGTTTGAGTATAATAATCCTGAAAGTAGAATAGAGAAGGGGAAAATGTGACACCTTTAACTTATCACAGCTAAATATATGGAATTAATACTCAACTTCAAAATTGAGTACTAAAACAAAACACTATTAGAATTAAAAAATGTAAAAAAAAAGAAAGAATGTAAGTACTAATGAAATATTGTTTAACATGAGCCCAAAATATAAAATAGAATGTATAATACACTAAAATGTTAATTAAAATCCTTAATTCTTTTTTATATAAAATATTATAACTTTTATAAAATCTTTTGCTTTTAGTGACTAATTTCCATTGATTCCATAAGAATTTTCTAGGGAACTTGAATCAGAAGAATTTTTGTCTTGATGTCCAAATGGTATTTCCTTCAGACTCCAAAATAATTTATATTCACCCCATGGATATGTCATCAATCTGTTAAGTGTGAATGGACACTATTCTTTCCTGTACTTGACCAAATGTTTCATTTCCTGAAAATTAAGTTACTTAAATGCAACAAACAGATGGCCAGAGAGTCCAGTAGTAGCTTACTCTGCCATGAAATTTGTTATCTGAATTCCTGAGGTAACTCTGAATAGATAGCACAGTTCTTTCTGAACACTAGTATGCCATAGTATTGTGGTTATCAAGCCACTTTTAAGTTAATTTAGTTACTTTGGACATTAGTAGGAAAAGCTATTTCATATTTTATACAGAAGAGTAAAATTGTGAATAAGTCACATGGACCACTTGGGTCAAAGGTTATCTTAGAGTTACTCTTAAGGGATTAAAAAGGTAATATGAATTATACATGATAATAGAAAATAATGCCTTGGGTTTAAAAAAAAATAAAAAAATATTTCCAGTCTCCAAATATCTTTTCTAGGCTAAAGAAATATTCATCAGTATTGTATGGTAAATTTGGATAAATAACACATGATTCTTTCTATTCTCTTTTCTTTTGTTCCTGTCAAATATTAAAACAAGTTTTGTCATTTGGTTCAGTGCAAAAAAATACACCTCATGACTAACATCTGTGATGGCCTTGTCTCAATTATACATGATAAACTTTAGAAATATCAACTTGTTACATATTGGCTCTACAGGGAGAAAAAAAGTCATTTTGCTTTTGGAGAGAGTTCTCAACTACCACTCAATGTATTGTTTAGCAAACCTATAAAGCATAAAGGTTTTTATAAAAAAACAAGGGTCAAATGCAACAAACATATTAGTCTAAACTTTTCTAAAAGTATTTTTACCAGTTGTATATAAGTGACTTTTAGTTCAATGCTTTTATTGAATTTTTTATAAATCTGTACACTTGACTATATTCAAAATCCTTTGTTAAAAATAGCAAAACTTCCCCTTATCCTTTTCATAGAGATGTTAGTAGAGGACATTTTAGAGTCCTTCAGAGCTAATGTGAACATGGCACAAGGTAGTTGACAATGAACAATCTCATTAATCCATTCCATACTTTTGGCCTAGAACATTCTGGGAATACACCAAAGAGGTAAACACATTTAAGTCCTCACCTCCATATGGGCTCCTCAGGTTATGTTGTGGAATAGGGAAAAGGAAAAAAGAATTACTGACAGAAGGACTTAAGTCACTTAATTAGAGGAATATGAGCAGAAGCACATGAGAGGATCAACATTGCATATATATTTGGATAATTTAGGTAAGAGAACTTCCTAGCCATTTTCTGACTCCTTCACCTCCCCCACCCTTCACAGCCCAAGACAGGGTAAGCAGGGTAAGTAGAAGCAGTACCACTTCTGTTCCCCCTTGCCCTTCCTTGGGTATCATCTTCACATTCTAGTTTTTCCTGTGTCTACATGGGAGACCCTTTGCCTTGGTACTTTCTTCTATTGGTATCCTGCCTTCCTTTTCATTGTTCCTGCTCCCTACCCAGTCAATTAGGTCTTGGTCATTTGAGAAAGCCAAACTCTCCAGAACATGGTTTAATGCTTAAAGTTAGAAGAAATAGAAAAAAGAATCAGTGCAGAAGATACTCAAAGGGGAAGGTATACTTAGCACATTTCATAGTGGACTTGTCTCAAGAGAGTCATAACTCAGGCAGGACCCTCAGGTCATTCCTAAACCCTTTACTGTCATCATTGGTTTAAAAGAGGACAGCTGAAATATCTGGATCCTCCAGGGGCTGGTGGTCTTTCCCCTTGGAGTGGCTCCTGGATCCAGGAAAGGGATTTACGACAATATGACAGCCTGACCACAGGTTCATGTATGAGCAGTGCTATCACTGCTATTCCATATTGCATATCAAACACATTCATGTAGTCATTAATTAGAGTCTCCCACCTAACAATCTGGCATCCCCATAATGGCCAAGCCCAGCAGCTGTCTGGTCTTATTTGTAGCCAGTCAAGACAAATAAAGTAGTAGTAGTGATAGTGTGAGCCTTGTTACTCTCACCTCTCCATGTGCTTCAGCTCTCACTCTGAAGGCCTAGTCTATTCTGGAGTAGCCAGTTTTGACCAGGTAACAGTGTGACAGTTTCATGAACAGTGACTCCTACCTTCTGGAGGTGAAAGGCTTGGGGTAAGACATCTGCTCAGACCACATTCAGAAACTTGTTATTCCATGACCACATTAATGGTACATGACTGGGCACCAAAGCACCAGAATCAAAAAGACCTATTTGATGTCGGAGGCAGAGATCAGCATGGCCAAAGTAGGGGCAGGGCATCCTGGGAGACAGGTTATCACAAGGGAGCTTTTGCCACTCTCCGTATCCAGTTAACACCAGACTTTCTCTGCCCGTGGCCAGAAGGAGGATGAGTACAGTGCACACTCACCTGCAGTCCCTTCTGCTGCTCACCGGCCAGTGTCCATCTGTGAGGTCTGAAGATCAGTAAGCTATCTCAGGTTTCAAGAAGTTTGTGAAAATTTCATTCTACATGCTGAATGAAGATTTTTTTTTTATCACTGATAGAGAATTTTTTTCTAAAATCTTTTTTTTTTTTTTTTTTTTTCTGTTCAGCCGTTAGCACGTTTCAGTTAAGTCCTTGATTTTTCTTTAGGTAATTTGTGTTCATGATGATTTTTTTTTCTATTTCTCATTGAAATATGAGTGGGATGTATAATAGTTCTTCTAATGTTAGGATTTTTTTGTTGTTGTGCCCAGAAGAAAATAAAGACCAGATGAGCGAAGGCTTTGTTGATGACCCCACGGCAACATTCAGACTTTGAGCATCACCACAAGGGACCGTCTAATGTTATGAGAAATTTTACTTGACATATGTGACAATTAACATGTCAAGCCAAATGTAGCCTCTCATTAGCCATTACTTTATTGGGACAATATTTTATTGAATGCTGGAAAACCATGCAGGACTACCACATAGCATGGGGTACCGGACAAGACATGGATTCAATAATTTTTTTTTCTTTTTTTGCTGTATTCCTGGCAGTCTTCACTATGTAAGAGCTTTGGTAGCAGACTACCATAGCTTCTAGTAGCAGAGCAATTCCGAAAGGTTTTGACTAATGTGCTTCCTCAGTGCCATCAAATACACTGCAAGTACAGATTTCATACCATTAATTTTCTATCAAGTATGTATAGATGGCCTAGTGTGCTTATTTGGGATGATATGCTTAATATTGGAGATGATCCTAAGAAATTACAGATTTCTCAATATGGCGTTCTAATTAAAACCTAATTAGCAATTCACTGTGCTGGAACTTAGGTTTTTCAGCATAGAAAAAATAATTTCACTCTGCATAGAAAGTAAAGATACATATTTTGGAGACATTAGAATTTCAAAAATATAAGGCAGCACATGTGGAATTTAGAAATGTTAAAAACCCGAAGTGTGGGTTTCTCCATAGCTTTAAGCTTGAACAGTTTTATATAATCAGTGAGCTTGCCAAACAGTATCAAAAAACTCATTTTCTTCAAGTGCTTTATTTATCTTTAATAGAACCTTCATCACCCTGGTGTTGTAAATTTGGAGTGTATGTTTGAGACGCCGGAAAGAGTGTTTGTTGTTATGGAAAAACTCCATGGAGACATGCTGGAGATGATCTTGTCAAGTGAAAAGGGCAGGTTGCCAGAGCACATAACGAAGTTTTTAATTACTCAGGTAAGGAATCAATTAGAGGCAGAAGAAAAAAAAGGGTAATATTCAATATCAAATGTTACCACTATTTCCCTGCAGCTTCCCAGCCTTGTTGAGGCCCCACGTCCAACGTCTGACTTATATTTGCAAAGGTGGCAGGGGCGTATTGTATCCTTTCCTTCCTATCTGTGCTTTCCAGAGTCCAGCATACACTTGAGCTCTGTGTATGCAGGCCCAGATATTAAAACTCCTCGTGAAACTTTCAGTTGCACAGTGGCTGAGTCCTGGTTCTTTGAAAATATTCAAGGATCGGTATCCCTGGAAGGAAGATATTATTGACGTCTGTGATCTACACCTGTCTGGTTGCTGTATCAATACCAGAGTATGCTACTCTTCCCACTGACACTTCCTTAGACACCTGCTCTGTGGATTTAGCTCATTTCAGTGTCTTGTGAATAAAGAGGCTTAGCTGTTCATTGGGAATTTTCTCTTGGCCCTTCCCATCTACGCCATAGTAGAAAACGTCTGGAAACACACTCATAGGCTAAAGTAAGATGATTTTGACGATTTTCTTCTCTCTAGATACTTGTGGCTTTGCGGCATCTTCACTTTAAAAATATCGTTCACTGTGACCTCAAACCAGAAAACGTGTTGCTGGCATCTGCAGATCCTTTCCCCCAGGCGAGTACAGAAGCCCCCCCCAGCAAAGCCGGCTGATGGCAACGCAGGCCAACCTGTTTATTCTGTCTCCTTTTCTCCTCAAAACCTTTATTTGTTTCAAGTTTTACCTGTTTGTTTTCATCCATTTGTTTCCTTCTTATACCCTGGGGACTGCAACTCTGTTACTCTGGCTTCTCAGCTCAGCCTGCCTTGGAGAAACACAGGCAGAGCCTCTTCTTGCTCAGCGGCTGCCTTAGGCAGATCCAAAGCTGAAAGCTTATGGATCTGGCAGCCCAAGGCTGATGTTGAAAGCGCTGGGCCAGAGGGGGAGCAGAACCCTGAAGGGTCCCACGGGCATTTAGGTTTGGTGTTCTTCTGAAGGCCAAGGGCAAAAGCTTTTGTTTTTCCTCAGCTCCAAGGAGAGAAAACAGCTGTGTGGGAATCTTCTATCTGAAGTGACCCAAGGCCACTGTCTGCCTTGCTTCCCTGACAGCTTCCGATCCCATCTAGGTTCCCATGCAGAGCTAAATTTGAGGATTAGTGTAGGGAACATGACAGGTCTCTATGCTGATCCCTCAACAATTTTTTATAATAAGCCCTTGAGTTCAGTCTGTCACTTCCAGATTTGCATGATGCTTTTTCTGCCTTGTGAAGCAGTATTGCCCACCTCTGAGCATACATATTTTCACATTTATCTCTTGGTTTGGGAGGCAAAGAGAGGTGAACATTTAGATGATTTTTTTATGAATGAAAATATACGTGTGTACCAGTACTTCAACCACTGTCTTCAAATATATAAAATGGAAAATAGCTACTGCTTCTAGCAGGCATGAGAAGTCCATACAATATATGGAAAGTATTATCATTGTCTTCAGCAGAACTAGGCTAAGACACATACAGACACACAATCTCTGACCTAACCATTTCTACAAACCATTATTATCAACAGGTGAAACTTTGTGACTTTGGTTTTGCCCGGATCATTGGAGAAAAGTCTTTCCGGAGGTCAGTGGTGGGTACCCCAGCTTACCTGGCTCCTGAGGTTCTAAGGAACAAGGGCTATAACCGCTCTCTAGACATGTGGTCTGTTGGAGTCATCATCTATGTAAGCCTAAGTGGCACATTCCCATTTAACGAAGACGAAGACATACATGACCAAATCCAGAATGCAGCTTTCATGTATCCACCAAATCCCTGGAAGGAAATATCTCATGAAGGTAATATCTTCCATTTGAAAATGATAATAGTTTAACCCTTCAGTGTTATAGTATTAATTCAGTTATGAATTATTAAATTGACAAATGTGCATTGTAAATTGTACACTGGAGTAGGGGCACAAATTGATTCAGGTGGGTTGGGAAAGAGTAACGGAGACGGAGATCATACACATCTTTGGATGAAATGTACATCTTTGATAGAGAAATTGAGTAATACATATTAAGAGGCAAATGAAACAAAGAAATTGTTAAAATTTTGACATATTGCCTTAGAACTTATAAATACTTACACATTGGTGTAATGGAAATGGCTAATCTCCATTAAGAGTAATCTTTACTAACCATATACCTGTCTCTGTATTAAGCACTTTTAATCTATTATGAACACAAGAACTTTATGATAGTGATATTTTAAATTATCCTATTATATGTTAGTATGCCAGTTCTTTATGTACTGACTTCCTTCGTGTGACATTAGAATATATACGGTATTTTCTCTAGCCATTTCCCTGGTACTGTATTTTTCAGTTGTTCCTGTTTGATCCTTATATATAATTTCTATGTGTATCTCTGATCACTTTCTTTAGGATAGATTGTCTTGGCAGTGTTGAATTATTTAAAGTTAAATTCTTTTTTTTAAAAAAAGATTTTATTTATTAATTCATGAGAGACACAGAGAGAGAGTCAGAGACATAGGTAGAGGGAGAAGCAGGCTCCCTGCAGGGATCCTGATGTGGGACTCAATCCCAGGACCCCGGGATCAAGATCTGAGCCGAAGGCAGGCGCTCAGCCACTAAACCACCCAGATGTCCTTTAAAGCTAAATTCTTAATAAATCCTTCCTTCTTCTTAGAGAGAGTGAGTTTTAAAAGAAGTGGCAAGGGCAGTCAGGGCAGAGAAGCATGCTCAATGCTTTGGAATAGAATTCCCCAGTGAATGTACTTTGGAGCTTATTTAATCCTCACAACAACCTCATAAGATAAGTTTTACTGTCAGGCCTAGATTCAGGTAAGAGAACTGAGGCAAAAGATGGGACACCACAGGCCAAAATCACAAAACTAGTTAAGGGGCAGATCCAGAATTTATACCCAATCTGCACATACATTCTTTGACTACCAGTTTGATGACCGATCCTTCTTTAGTTTTCAGGCCATATCTAGCTCTAAATCTGTTCAGATTTTTCACCACTTAAAAAGGCAAATACTAGTCATAGATAAACATCTGTTTGATACCTGTCACTGCATGCAGTGATGTAGAAATTGGAAAAGAGTGTATGGAAACTGCCCAAGGTAATTAAGTTCTTAGACAACTCTTGGTATTAAATGGCAAGAGCTATCCATTATCAGGGCTTTGAGTTACTATTAGCAACAACCTTTAACATCCTCTAATTAGTTGTAAATCATAGCTGGATGGATATATCTTAAAGGAATCTGTGACCTACAAAAGAACTGTCATGTAGCCAAAGCACTAATGAAATATTTAGGATAATTTAACAGAGGCAAAAGGCAAGTATCATCATGTTTCTTTTCCAGAAGGCAGAAAGGTGGAGTTATCAAATAACCTTGTGACCAGTATCTTTGTTAGGAAACACTACCTTTAAATATGGTTAACCATTATGCTTGATTCCTGCAATCAAGAAATCCAGTAAAATGACTTGATATTGTTACCACTGTGCAAGTCTAGAATACCTCTGAAGCCAGTCACATTTTCCTGTTACACAAGAATAGGCCATTGGGAAAATAGCCTCTGTATTTAAATTTTTTTTTTCTTGGAGTAGTGGGGTACTTTTTCTTGAAGTAGTAGAATAAATGATGCTCCCTCTCTGGTACCATGGAAACGTGCTGACCTAGCTGTTGTAGATATAACCTATTTAGGCCAGAAACGAACAGCTATGAATTGTGAATGTTTAAATATCATTAATAGTAGAGAACAGAGACCTAAATTAATGGCTCCAGGAACTGTTGTTGGGAAAACACCGCGTGCGCATGCATGTGCGTGTGTGTGTGTACACACATACACATCCTAGGTAACATGAAAGTAGAGAACAAAACAAAATATTCTTCAAAGAACTTGAAGATAAATGGAAAGATGTCAAATCAAAGGAGTAAGAATCATGGTGGACTTGACTAGTTAGAATTGCTTTTTCAGAGGAGATGATATTTAGGCCAGTCACTAAAATTTGGAAAGAAAGAGATAAAGCGTTTCAGAAAGAGAACATTATTATTTGACCAGGAAGTACATACTTTACTTGCTGTACATATTTCTAAGTGCTAAGAATTTCCCACCACTGACAAAGTCATGTAGAAACCAGCTCAGATACAACCTCACTCTTTTAAATGATTCAAGTATCACTTTGGGAATTAACTGGCCTCTCTCCTCAGTATCTTCTTCTGACTCATCCTTGCCTTTGAGGCACAAGAGTTTACTCCTTGCTAATTGAGGCTCTTGATGGCAAATTAGTTACCTAGCTGCTGATGTAGGAACAGAATAGTTGAATATAAAAAAAGTTAGTTGAAGATGTCATTATATTAGCTGAGGTGTTACAAAAGTAATTACTGGTCCAGAATCTATCCTACTATCTTGTTGAGAACAAATAATTCCCTCACGAAAAGTAATAACAGACAGGTACCACATAATTTTAAGCACACAGGATCTAATAAATACACAAGCAAACTAGTATTGGCAAAGGATAGTCACAACTGATATTAGTAAATTTTTAGTCTCAGCATACTTTAAATCATACCAGAACCACAAAGGATCCAGGTACAAGGAAATAAAAATCTAAGCACCTCAGTGATTGTAAATTCAAAGGTAAGGAACAACAGTTAAGCAGTTTGAGTTATCGTCCTATCTGCCATCATAATTAGCCATCACTTAACCCTCTTTGAGCTTCGGTTCCTCATCTGTACAACAGGATAATGATTCCTGTCTCTATAATGAGGTTGTAACAGAGACTGAATGAGATAAAGGATGTGAAAAGCATCTTTAAAGGCAGGTGTGGGGTGAACCAAGGACTTGGATTTAGGAGGAGGATAGCAGAACACTAAGCTAAGCAATTGCTCTGGCGGGTAACCAAGAATTGATTATATAATTTTAGAAATTATATGCAAACTGATGGGCATGTTTCCCAAGTATTCTTCAGACATATTGGTAGTTGTATTTTTTTTTCTTGGCATGAAAATGTAAAAGAAAAAAGAAAGTTGTAAGGTCTTTGTAGCAAACATAAATGTGTCAGAATGGAAAATTTCCTGTATCATGCATTTTTTTGTGTGTGAGTGTAGAAAGGTACCCCATATAATGTAATACTATCTACCGGAGTGCTGGAGTTACCATTTTACCATTTGAACCTCACGACAATCCTCCAATATGTAGCTTGTTTTAGTCTCTGTAATAGACAGAAACCAGGAAGGTTAAGTGACTCAGCTAAATTTAGTCACACAGTGGCAGTGAACTTATTTGCCTCTATTCTTTATATCATACATTGTTGTACGTGAAAGGATGCTTATTTCTTAAGGTTTGATGTTTAGGACCTTATAGAGAATACTTTAAAGTCATTCATTATTTTTGCTGTGATATATAGTAAGCCAAGTACTAGCATTCTGGAGATGGGCTTACTAATAATTTAGCAGTGAATTAATTAATCAGAACTCTTGTGTACAAATAATAGAAACCTGTAACTAACTTAAGCAGAAAATTTATTAACTCATACAACTGGGAAGTCCAAAAAGTGAACCTTGTCTATTTGGATCTGGCAGTTCACATGTCATATTTCTCTATCTCTCTTCATCTCTGCTTTACTTTATGATGGCTTCCTTCTCAGGTGGACTCTCCATGTGGTGCAAAGTGATCCCCGGCAGCCCCAGGCTTCTATGCTGTTCCTTATACATGATCTCAGAATGGAGGAGCAATTAACTGTCAGTAGCCATAGAGTCTCTGAAAGGGGCACTGATTGGCTCTGCTTAAATCCTTGTAATACCCTGGTGACAATCACATTGTCACCGCAGGAGCCTGGCTTTGATTGGCTATATGAATGATGGAGAACCTCTCCAGTTTGGAGAGAGTAAGTTCCTGCAGGGAAAGGATACTAGGCTAAAAACAAACATAAAAGCATTAACAAATGTCCATTATAAAAATAGATTTTTGTGTGTGAATCAAGGTATGATTTGAAAAAGGAGAAAAAAAAATTGAGCAAAACTTAACTCACCAAATGTTACAGGTAAAAGGGAGATCATAAAATTAAACTTCCAAAGAAAAAAAGTAATAGTTACTGATGCTTCTATACTATCATTTGCATTTTAGTCAAGCACTATTCAAATGCTTTACATATATGAACTCATTTAATCATCCCCAACCTTTGAGTTAATATTATAATTGTTTCCCTTTGAAAGATGAAGCGGTGTGGATGCAGAGGGTAAGTGGCTTGCCTGAGTGGGGCCAGGGTGCAAATCCTGTCAGCTGTTTCCAAGGTAGATGCTCTTATCTACTACGTTTACAGCCTCTTGATTATCCTTCTAATGGATTTTGCTGTGCTTTCACATTAAATTTTTAATATGCTTTTACTAGCTTAGAGCTACAGTAGCAACACAATTTTCAACAATGTCTAAAAATACAGGGAAACAAGATCATGTTGTGATAATGATCTGGGTTGAGATCTCTTCAAGTTAGTATAATGGTGACCCCATCCAAGTTACTTATCCTCTTAGGTCTCAGTTTTCTTGCCTGAAATATGGTGACAATAATTCCTAACTCACTGGGTTATTTTAAGTATTAAATGAAATTATACTGGAAAGTGCTTAGCACAGTAATTGACATAGCTGGAGTACCTTTAAATACAATGAACACTGTCTATTTTCCAGTCACTTTACATGATCTATCTATGAATCTGTCTGTATATATGTTTTTTGAGGGGCTTTTTTGTATATGTGTATTCAGGTATATATGCACACATATAATTATATAAATTTATATATATAACTAGACATATATTTTAATTACAGTTATATATAGTTATTTATATATGTATAACCAAATATACACATTGTAAATAGTTATACAAATGTAACTAATTAAGAATGCATGTATACAATAAAACACTCCAGAATGAATCATATGATTATAAATAATTGCACAAGGGAAGACTTTAGGTAATCATGAAATAAGAGTTTGAGAACATTACAGTTCATTCTAAGCCTGTGTTGGTGTGTTCCATCTTGTTTCATTTCATCATTGTGACTACTAAATGGGTGTTTGACATCATCCAGTTTATCCATTATTACCCGTCAGTGATTATATGTGGCTTCACTCCCACCTCTAGCTTTATCACTTTTACTAAGTTCAGTTTGGCCCTCAACACATCCATCCTATGACCTTTCTCAGTTCCTTGAAAGTACTTGTGTACCTATTTTAAAATATTACTTGATTCGGCATATTTACTGTATCTTATGGAAAGAGCAGCCCATTTTCACTTAAATATTTTTTAGATAATCAGATGAAACCAAGGAAAATTATACCTTATTTGATCATGTGTCACTATGCCCTTCCTTTCATTGCATTTTTAGCAATTCCAAAATAACAAGAGATAGATCAGGCTATTCTCCATATTTGTCACATCTGTTAAAATAATAAGGGTAAATCTTGGATGGACATAGCCAAAACATCAGAAAATTGCAAACAAAATTCTGTCTGTGGCTTAAGAAATATATGCCAGGGGTGTAGGGTTTAGAAATGGGAAGTAGAAAAACTAGCTAATAGAACACAGGAATATTTGCAAGGCAAGGGATTTCTAATAATTTTTCTGAAGAACTTTCTTGATTAGGGCTCTTTTAAACAACCTGTCATAGTCTAGCTCTAGGTCTATTGCAGGCATTTTAAATTTTTTAACATTTCATCAGAGGAGCTAGTTAAAAATGGAGATTCCCAGGTTCCACCCCCATAAACTGCAGTCCTGCCCTGAGAATGTAAAAAGTCCATGGATCACAGTTTCAAAAATGCTGCTCCAGAGCCTAATCCTGAAAGACCTGACAGCTGAACAGGGCTTTAAAAAAAATCTTTTTTCTAAAAAAACTTTTAAAATAAATTTGCAGAATTTAATTTAAACTATAAAGATCCTCTCTAATTCCTAACCTGTTTTTGCATTCACATTTTCTTTATAATATATTTGATATCAGGACATGCAATTTGTTTCAAATGCTAAATGTATTTTAGTGTATGTTGCCATAAAGTATTAAGAATAGGAAACCCTACCAGACCCGTTTCTTTTGTGAAGAATAAAGAAGACGACATATAAACTCCAGGAAATACAGAAAGTTGTATAATAAAGGTATATAACATACAGAAGAAACTAACATATGTGCCATGATTTTGAGCAAAGGGATGTAGGAAAAAAAATCATTTTAACACACTAAAATTCTCTTTGGATTGGAAATTTGATATAGATTATAGGGTATGGGGAGCAGGGGTTATAATCTTATAATTCATAATATTTACATATAAATTATTTCACATATTACTTATTAATTCAAAATTTTAGATAACCTTTGGACCAAATTTTTGACTTTATTAATCTTATGCAAAAGAATGTAAATATTGATACATTTACAATGCTGAAAAGGAGGAAAACAGAAAAGGTGAAGAGAGCTCTAAGAGCCGTAGCTTTCACAGAGTTCATATAAGATTCTGCCTAGGTGAATGGAGTGAGTTTTACGCATTTACCTATATATGATTTAATATATAAATTAATCTTAAGAATTAATACTTTTAAATAAATATTACATATATGTATTGTATACATATCCTATATTGTGTGCCCGGCACTGTTCTAAGTTACAAAGGTGGTCAATACATTAATTTAGGGTAATCTCATTACTTGAGGAAAGGAGGACAATAAGGTAGAGAAAACTGAAATTATATGATCCATTGTCCTTAATGGAAAGGAATCTGTTTCATTTGTTTTGTTTCTCAGGTGTGGTTCTTCTCAAACTCTGTGGTAAAGGACCAGTGTCATTTTATCTTAATTTCCAAACATATCGGCCAGTACCTTGTAAAATAAAATAAATGTGACAGCAATGACAAATTGGTATAAAAGTCTCCAAATACTTTAGTCTTACCTTCTATGCTTATCTCATCATAGACCAATAAACAGTTCACAGATTGGCACTAATCCATGGGCCTCCTCTGAGTAGCACTGGTTTAAATCAGAAGAAATTTTTTAAATGGTCAAAAGAGGTAATCTCTGGAGAGCAGGTCTCATAATGAGATCTGAGGTTTTTATTTTTAATTTTGAACTCTTTTTACTGATTGATTTATATCTTCTACCAAGCGCATACAATACCTTGATTAAAAAATAATAAAACTGGGCTTCTCGGTGGCTCAGTTGGTTGAGCATCGGCTCAGGTCTTGATCTTAGGTCCTAGGTTCAAGTACTATGTTGAGTTCCATGCTGGGCATGGAGCCAACTTAAAAAAATATATAAAAAAAATAATAAAAATGAGCAAAAGTGCATGGAGGGAAAGAAGGCTCCAGAAATAAATGGAGTACAACCTTTTATATAACTATAATTCTTCTGTGCCTGGTCTGAAAATGTCTAAAATTTTAAAAACACAAACAATATATATAATATTTTATATGTAAATATTATTCACTGAAGAGTGAGGTATATGTTTCCTTCTCTGTAACAGTAGCCCTTGCATTGTGACTAGGCAGATAAAGAAGACATAGCCTTCACTCTCTAAATCTATGCCCACACAAAGGAGAATTTTTTTTTAAATTTTTACTTATTTACGATAGTCACACACAGAAAGAGAGAGAGAGGCAGAGACATAGGCAGAGGGAGAAGCAGGCTCCATGCACCGGGAGCCCGACGTGGGATTCGATCCCGGGTCTCCAGGATCGCGCCCCGGGCCAAAGGCAGGCGCTAACCGCTGCGCCACCCAGGGATCCCCAAAGGAGAATTTTCAAGTGTGAAAGTCAAATTCTCTTTTCCCACATTCTTGTAAACTATTCTTTTTTATGTATGACTTTAGTAGGCAGCTTTTTATTTTCCCAAGAGTTTAGTCTTAGAGGAAGAAGGAAGGTGACATAGATAACTGAGTGATGTGGATTGTATAGCTGGTAAAGTGAGTTGTAATTTGTTCTAGTGCAAGTATCGAACCAGTATGGTGACAAGCCTACAGCAATGCAGAAGCATTTACTAAACTAAATAGTGCATTCCCATCATCTAACTGAATCCATCTGTTCAATTAGAGACATGCAGTAAATCTGAGGAAGGTCAGTAATAGATTGTGAAGATCGCCAGAAAAATGACTTTTTTTTCTTCTGAGTTTTGATATTCTTCTGTGTGCCATTAGGGAGGCAAGCAGGCTGTAATCAACACGGAAGCAACCTTGGAGATTGTGTCACAATGAGTCCCCAACCCCCGCAGACAGAGATCATATTCTGTATTCACAGGCGAAGTCTGAAGAAGCACCTATTCTCAAAGCACCTGCTGTGTTGTTACTGCTCAGCTTCAGAGTCACATGGTTCATTGGTATTATCAAGAAGTAAGAGCTGACACGAGGCTTTAACATTGCGCATATAAAAAGGTGGGGGGAGGAAAACCCCTTGAATTAATCCTATAGCTTGTCTTCAGTTCAAAATGATCAAATCATGATCATGCACCAGTGACATAGGTTTTTCCACTTGCGTACTGGAACAGCCTCAGGGTTAATATTTCTCTTGCCTCCTTTCCCTGATAAGCATAGCTATAATTTATTCTTCGAGTTGGTCTCAGTCCTGTGGTGACATTCATGCAGTGTAGAATAGATGGCATCTCAAGTCATAGAATGGCTATCATAGTATACTGCTAAATTCATCAAAGCATCTCAATTTTACTTTAAAAGCAATTTTTACCATTCAGTGTGCTTAATTCAAATAAAATTGGTCACAAGTGTTTTTCCCCCAGAAATTGAAGATGAAAAATTCAGCCAGTACAAACACAAAGCAAAGCTAAATAAAAGCCTAGCACCAAGAATACCACATGGTATGTTTTCAAAATCCAACAGTGTTCCAGAACGCAAAACACTTAAGTTGGAAGTAGCACTTTGCCATGAAAAGGAACCAGCTGTAGGTCCCTCTTGCACTACATATTGTTCAAAACAAAAAATAACCCCATTGAAAATAAGCCTCGGGTAGATGAGACCTAGAAATCCAATGGTATAAGAAAGAAAAGAAAGACAATTGTCATTTTAATAATTAAACTCTGTTTGTAACAGTTTATGAGGCTTGCAGATCCAGCAAGCCTGCTGAATATTAATGAATGGATTGATTTGTCAACATATTAGCACCGCTGTCAGACATAACAGCACGGAGGAGATGTGAGGGGACTAGCCAGTGAACTGCTTCAAAATGCTTGACTGGGTGCCAGGAAATTCTATCACAATTGGTAAACTAAAGTGAATTATGTGGGTTCGAGCTTCCACTGGGGTTTAATAATCCCTTCTTGAAACTCTGGAGTTACTTATGTTTACTTTCTTTAAGCCATGCACTTCATTCAATAATAAGGAAATTTAAAATTGGGAACCAAAGGCATACAGTGATTTTTAAAAATCTAATAGAGCAAATTCTTTATTATATATGTATGTGTATGTATATATGTATTTCAAAATCCAAAGGAGATAGTATTTGAAAAGATGTACCACTAGGACAGGAATCATGTATTTTGATAGCAAGTAAAATAAAACTAATAGAATTTTTTCCAAAAAAATAGTAATTTGTAGAGAGAAACCACTGAGAAGTTTTAGCAAGGACTTTGGCATTTAAAAAAGAAGAATATTGACATTAGTAAGTGCTCGAAAATTGGCTGTTTATTAGCCCTCCCAAGTTAAAATGTTTCTGTGTATCTCAATAGCAAAAGTAAAATTTCACTAATGAATGTATATCATAGTTGAGTTGAAATATAAAATCTGAGATGTCAAAGTAGAGGAACAGCAAGCCTTAAGTATTCTGTGAGTTTGCTTTCTTCTATAATGACAACACAGAATACCTCAAAATATAGCATGCTAAAAATCTTACTTAACTCCTATACTGCTCTATAGTGCCAAGATATTGAGTAATTATCCAGAACATTCTTAAATTGCTTCAGTGATAGAAAATAGAGTTTCATGAGGAGCCCTATTTCTTCTGAATTTTTTAAAGATTTTATTTATTTATTCATGAAAGGCGGAGGGGGGGGGGGCGGGGCAAAGACACAGGCAGAGGGAGAAGCAAGCTCCAAGCAAGGAGCCTGGTGTGGGACTTGATCCTGGGACTACGGGATCACGACCCCCGGCCAAAGGCGGCGCTAAACTGCTGAGCCACCCTGGGGGCTTCTTCTGAATTTGACCCCAGAACAATGAGCAAAAATATCTTGGTGTTTATATCCACTGTTAGAACAAGCCTGCTCCTTTTTCCAAATAGAGGCTTGTCTCAGAGATTTGAAAGCATCTTTTCCCTTCCTTTCCCTTCCCTTCCCTCCCCTCCCCTCCCCTCCCCTCCCTTCCCCTCCCCTCTCCTCTTCACTTCTCTTCTATCAGCTTTTTCTTCAGTCTCTTATTCACTCTGTTCCAAGCACCCTCATCTTTGTTTATGTTCTTTTGAAATTAAACCCCAGAGCTGTTCTCACTCAAGGTTCCATGAGTCAAATTAAGTGTAGAGTGAAGCCACCGCTTCCTCATGATAAAGAACACAATTCTTTTTGCATGGCATAAAATCCCAGCTGAGTTGGGAACAATAAGTAAATAAATGTTGAGTTTACTATGGATTTAGAACCCTGAATTCTTTCTTGTGAATGTTGTGGATAAGCCAGGTCTTCCAATTCTGTACTTAGATCTTTTGTTAGGGGATGGGAAAGGACTTTAAACGAGGACTTCATTTTATTTGTACTTGGTAAATCTTATCTTACTGGTTTGGCCTGTAGCTCCAGATACAGTTATTTTGGAACTTATTTGTGTAATCCAATTTGTTTACTCTTCCTGTTGGCATCCTCTGAATGAAAGCTGTCCTAAAACCCATCTATGTCTTCATTGCAGAATACTGAACCAGATGGGGCTGAGGACAGATACCTTTCTCTATCTACGGTTAGGTTAGATACCTTTCTCTTTGTTTACATGTATCCATTCAGGGGCCCTCTGGGAGATGTTCAGCCAATTAGTAACTACTGTCCATGTTCTCATACCTACCTCTTAGTTCCTTGCTACTCAAAATGTGGTCTAAGGCTCCTTCTGGGAGCCACTAAAAGATAGACTCTCATGTCTTACCCCAGATCTAAATCAGAATCTTCCTTGTAAGATCCCTGGATTATTAAAAGTCTAAGAAGCACTGCTTGGCAGAATTTTCTCAACACCAGCAGCACATGGTAGCAAACACTTGAGGTGCTTCTAAAAATATCGATACCTGGAAGCCCTTCCGTAAAGATTTTCCCTTGAACCTGTGGCCTGAGTATTAGCATTTTTAAAAAACCAGAAACACAGAAGTGTCTCTCAAAGATGTTAATGTGCAATTGAAAAAGGAAAAAAAAATCTACCTGAACATCGTTAGGATCATATAAATATATTTCAATTTCTAACCTTAAATTTTGAATCAGTTTGGCATCAGTTTGGAGGCTGCTGTAGGCTGTATTTTAGCAATTCATGATTTCCAAGATTCTGTTTCTAGTCTTTTTTAAAATAAATTTATTTTTATTGGTGTTCAATTTGCCAACATATAGAATAACACCCAGTGCTCATCACATCAAGTGCCCCCCTCAGTACTCATCACCCAGTCACCTCCAACCCCCCACCTCCCTTTCTGCAACCCCTAGTTCGTTTCCCAGAGTTAGGAGTCTCTCATGTACTGTCTCCCTTTCTGATATTTCCCACTCATTTTTTTCTCCTTTCCCCTTATTCCCTTTCACTATTTTTTTATTTTTTTATTTTTTTTAAATTTTTTAAATTTATTTATGATAGGCACACAGTGAGAGAGAGAGAGGCAGAGACACAGGCGGAGGGAGAAGCAGGCTCCATGCAATGGGAGCCCGATGTGGGATTCGATCCCGGGTCTCCAGGATCGCGCCCTGGGCCAAAGGCAGGCACCAAACCGCTGCGCCACCCAGGGATCCCTCACTATTTTTTTAAATCTTTTATTTTATTTAAATTCAACTTGCCAACATATAACACCCAGTGCTCATCTCATCATATGCCCTTCTCAATTACATCTTGTTTTACTATTTTTTAATTTTTTTATTTTTTAAAATATTTTTTAATAATAAATTTATTTTTTATTGGTGTTCAATTTGCCAACATACAGAATAACACCCAGTGCTCATCCCGTCAAGTGCTCCCCTCAGTGCCCGTCACCCATTCACCCCCACCCCCCGCCCTCCTCCCCTTCCACCACCCCTAGTTCGTTTCCCAGAGTTAGGAGTCTTTAGGTTCTGTCTCCCTTTCTGATATTTCCTACCCATTTCTTCTCCCTTCCCTTCTATT
Source organism: Vulpes lagopus (assembly GCF_018345385.1). NCBI lineage: Eukaryota > Metazoa > Chordata > Mammalia > Carnivora > Canidae > Vulpes > Vulpes lagopus. The sequence continues at coordinate 64,805,419 of NC_054829.1, forward strand.
CCCTTTCACTATTTTTTATATTCCCCAAATGAATGAGACCATATAATATTTCTAGTCTTCAAGAGGAAATGTGATTGAGTGTAAAGCAAAGGTGTAACCATTGATAGGGTAACTTTCTGCAGAGGAAAGAACTAGAAAAGGAAAGATACTGACTTGAGTCTCGAAAGGTCCTACACTTCATTGCATTGCGGTAATTGCCTCAGAACAAGTAAGAGGATGATTTCCCGAGGCCTTGTTTGCTGCCTCAGCCTCTGCTTTCAGCCCAGGAGGAGTGGCCCAGTTAGTGTTGCCGGGCAACAGCTTGCTTGGTTGAGAGCTGGAATGTGAAGGGTTGCAAAACGATTTTTAAAATAAACACACAACTTACCATCAGCATGAAGTGAACCAAGAGAAGTACTGAGCTACCCTGCGACAGGAGGTTAGGCAGAGAATAGAAAGGGAAAAAAGAAAACACTTCCCTGAAGGCAAGGAGCTCAGTGGTTGACAGATGATGGCTTTATCACTAGAATAATAGCTCTGATCTGGTTTCCTATTTGAAAATTTGTACCTAATTTGTGGGTGGACAGAAGACAGTATGGAAAAAAAAAATTTAAGGTACTGTTACTGGAAAAAAGAGCTCAGCCTGTGGGATTCACAGGTCATTCCTCTTCTGTAGAATCAACATTGCAAAATAACGTAATCTATACTGAGATATTCTCAGCATTAATATGATTTTCTGATAGAAGTCAACAATCCTATGATCTTTTACATGCCTTACAGTGTCTTTCCATCCAGGAATACATTTAGCCAAAATAATACAAACCATATGCAGATAATGTGGCTATTAAAACTCAGAGCTGAGAAAATGGCCGTTTAAATTCCTAATGAATGTATTCAATCTACCAAATGCTGTTTAGCAAGCATTTTTCTAATGCACTGAACGATGCATTTTATCTTAAATTTTGATGAAACTTATGTGCAAAAAATTAGTGCATAATCTGTGTGACCTTAAAGGAGTTAAAATCTACTGGGAAGAATGGGGGGATGACAGACATAGTTTGAGATAATACGAGATGTGTAATGGGGTAATGGGGTGGGGCACCTGGGTGGCTCAGTCGGTTAAATGTCTGCCTTTGGCTTAGGTCATGATCTCCAGGTCCTGGGATTGAGCCCCACATTGGGCTCCCTGCTCTGCAGGGAGTCTGCTTCTCCCACTGCCACTCCTCCTGCTTGTGCTTGCTCACTCTCTCTTGCTCACTCTCTCCCACTCACTCTCTTTCTCAAATAAATAAAATCTTTAAAAAAGATGAGAAATGATTAAGAGTAATGACCCAAGGGACCCATTATATATTCAGATATGTCCGGTTCTATTCATTTGGTAGGCTTTTCTCCAGTTTCGGATGTCCTTCAGTTTAGCCATAGTAATGGCATATGCAAATATACCTTCTGCATACAGAGAACCTATTCTTTTTTTTTTTTTTCTTTAAGATATTGGGAGAGACGTTGATGGGGAGGGACAGTGGCAGAGGGAGAAGGAGGGAGAGAATCTTTAGCAGGCTCCACACACACCCAGCACAGAACCCGACTTGGGGCTCATCTCACAACGCTGAGATCCCAACCTAAGCCAAAATCCAGAGTCCGATGCTCAAATGAATGACCCGCCCAGACGCCCCACAGAAAACCTGTTCTGCCCATATACATGGTATTTGCTTTGAAGTACAGAATGACAGCAATATAGTCTCTACAATTTCAAAGATAATTCTGAATTTTGATGCCAGAAGAAAATGGAATCCATACAATTAGCACTCTGATGAAACATTTCTTTTCATATTAAAACATAAAGCTCTTCAGCACCTGCGTAGACAATTAGGTTTGGGTTTGTTCCGATATACTTGTACACCTGGCAAACAGGCTACCCAGAACTTGAGCTATCCTAACATCTGCTGAAAGTTCCATTCCAGTTAAAGAGAACATTTGATTAAATTTTCTTTTTGCTTTCCCGACATTTTAGTCTCTCAGCTGATGGGGCAGTGAGAGCAACTGCTGTACAGGAAGTCAGGGGGAAAGTAACCATGTTATCCAAGAATTTATCGTAGCAAAAAGAAACATCAAGCTTCAAAAAACAGATTTTATTTCGTCTTATTTTGTAATTTATAGGAAACAGTCTGTATTCCTGCCTAGAGATATTTTAGAAAGCACAAAGCTCTTTTGCTCATGAAGGATAAGGGGTTCTTTAAAAATGAAAAATTTGAACCTTACAATTATTTAAAATTTTCTAATAACAAAGAGAAAAGAAAGATTTCCCGCATTGCCTCTGTTGCAGGATTGGCGTGAAGGTCAAGAAAGAATTCTTTTTTTTTTTTCCAAGAAAGAATTCTTAAAACATTTTGTGATGCTTTGTAAGTTTATTTAAGTAGCACAGAGACACAACCTATGGGCAGAAAGAGCTGCACTTTTGCTGAGTGAAGCTGGTGGTTATATGCTTAATGCTCAAGGGGGAGGGTGCAAGGAGTATTAGATCATAAATGTCTTCTTTGAATTTGTACTCCTAAAACTACGGTTGCAAGATTTCTCCGATGCTTATCATTCAGTTCGATATTACCAATGGGTAAGATAAGGGCACCCGGGTGGCTCAGTGGTTGAGCATTTGCCTTTGGCTCAGGTTGTGATCCCGGGGTCCTGGGATCAAGTCCTGCATCAGGCTCCCTGGAGGGAGCCTGCTTCTCCCTCTGCCTATGTCTCTGCCTCTCTCTGTATGTCTCTCGTGAATAAATAAATACAATCTTTAAAAAACCCAAAACAATGGGTAAAATAGACAGGTAGTCAGAAGACCCTTTAAGAATGTAGCAACTAGCATGTATTTGATCTTATTGAAACTGTGCAGACTAGCCTTCTGGGCTAAAGGTGAACATTTTTCTGCTTCTATCCCTCATCACCTCAATGTGGCTATTCAAGGTATTTAGAGAGCTTGGATTTAAGACATTTTATTAATAATAGGAAAGGAAGAGATTGAGTTTAAGTAAGAGAACAAAACCCTTAGAATATCAGAAAGGCTAACTAACTCCCAGAATAAATGGGCCCGTAAGAATCAGAAAATAATCCTATCAGTTTCTGAAGAAGTTATATTTACTGCAGAGAGGAGGAGAAATCAGCACCTGCCTATTTTCCTCCTGTTTTCTTCAAGGAGGGTTGGGGAAGTCTTCATACAGAGAGAATAAAGGGAGGAGAGTGTGAAACAAAAATATATAACCCAAGGGATAGAGGATTTCCTGCAGAGCATTAGCCCTGGCCGGTGTCAGCTATTTAAAATGGTAAGATGGGGATCCCTGGGTGGCGCAGTGGTTTAGCGCCTGCCTTTGGCCCAGGGCGCGATCCTGGAGACCCGGGATCGAATCCCATGTTGGGCTCCTGGTGCATGGAGCCTGCTTCTCCCTCTGCCTATGTCTCTGCCTCTATCTCTCTCTCTCTCTGTGTGACTATCATAAATAAATAAAAAATTTAAAAAAAAATAAAATGGTAAGATGGCAACTGCTGATTGCCCAAAACTATGGAAACCAGCACTGTGTTGTGTTGTTCAACTCTTGAAAGGCAGGTATTTAAGGACGCCTGGGTGGCTCAACTGGTTGAGTGTCTGCCTTTGGCTCAAGTCATGATCCTGGAATCCTGGGATTGAGCCCCACATTGGGTTCCCTATAGGGAGCCTGCTTCTCCCTATGCTGGCCTCCACCCCCTACGCCCCACCTCCCACTTGCATGCTCCTGCACCCTCTCTTTTTCTCTCAAATAAATAAATAAATCTTTAAAAAAATAAAGGCAGGTATTTGATTATATACTTTTTGCTGTATATAGAGAAAGAAGTACAAGATACCAAATTTTCTGAGACATTATCTCCTTCTCCAGTATCCCTTTCTCTTGGGTCTCAGAGACCTTTTAGGCTGCAGATGCTCCTGGAGCTCTGGGGAATGTGGAGTTTCTGCCTTTTTCTGTCTTCCCCCTTGAGCAATGGCATCCTGCTCTGCTGCTGTGCCAGCATGCCACCTTTTCTTCTGACATTTCCTTCTACTGCAGTCCTTTTCTTTCCTCCTGTTTCCTATAGCCAGAACATACTCCCTGTCTCCTTTGCTTAGTTTTGAGAGATATTCACAGACTGGCCCAGCTTTGTATCTGTCTCTCCCATTTTCTCTCCCTCTTCCTCATCCCCTGCATTCCTTCTAGATCAGATCATTTAGTCTTGATTTACGTTTGGGAGCTGGAGTTGAGTCTCCCATCTGGACTTTTCTTCTGATTGCCTGCTCTCTTTTGGAGGCTGGGGCTACTCTAGTTTTACTAGTCTTTTTTGCTCATTTGTTACTGGCTTCCCCTTCCCTTAGCTTGGATCTTCTATACTCTTACACCTAGCAGTATCTGCTGGAAGTTAATACCTGGGGTATCACAAGAGGGAGGATGCTCAATGGCCGCTATAAATATGATGAACGTTCAGGACTGTATGTTAAAGAAGCTTGCAGTGATGCTGTTAGAGCCATTGTGAGTAAATTTTCATAAATCATGGATAAAATGAGATGCTAAGATACTTAGGCCAGAGTTTCCTGAATTTCTGAAAAGAGGAAAGAATGAATTCTGAAGTCTTTAAACAGGAAGCTTAACATTTATCCTTGACAAAATCCTAGACTGAACAATTGAGTAAATAGTGTGCAAACATGTAGAAACCAAATTCTGGCCTTTAGAAGGAAATGACTAAAAGTCAGTATTAGTCAGTATTAGTTTACTTAAATTTTTTCTAGGATACTTGAATTTTCTTTTTAAATAAGTAGAATGGTAGAATGAATACTGCTGAAGACTGATGTGCCTTGACTAAAATAAAACATTTGGGGAAATCTCCCCCAGGAATCTTTGGGAAAGATGATAAAATATGAACTGGATGACAGTTCTCCTGGGAGGCAACCTCGCCTTTTTTTGTCAGCCTTGGTCAAAGAATAATCAGTAGGCATGGCAGTTGGGAGTGCGATCTAGGATAGAGTCATCCAACCTGATACTAAAGCATTTCCTGACCAAACAATGTTCCTGATAATCTAATTAATACATAGCTGATACACTCATTCAGTTTGGACGTGGTAGAAAGTTAGGAGATTTAGCCCTTGTGATAGAAGGGGCTCCTACCACATGCAGAATGGTCTTTGAATGCCAAAATGTTCAGCTAAATTCATTAAATTCACAAAGGTGTCTATATACTCCTGCACAAAAGAACATATAAGTGTAGTGGAAACATAATTAAGAAGAATTTAACTTCATAATTAGGAAAAAATAAATTTAATTTTTAATATTAATATCAATTAATAATGAGTTAATACTTTGATCTGGTTGCTATATGGCATAGTCTTTAAGAGCAGAGGCTTTGGAGCCAGACCACTGGATTTAAGGCTCAGTTCAGGAGCTATCTGACTTTGGCCAAGTTACATGACATTTTCCTTTTATATAAAGTGGCAATGAAGATAACTACTTTCATAGGGTTGTTATCAGGACTATTCATTAATATGAATGTGAAATCTAAAACACCATCAATTCCAGGCTACCTGAATAATATCTGTGTCTACAAAATAAGTCAGTTAATTATGAGAAAATTTTGTCAACAATGAATAGGAACATTGAAGAAAAGCTAGTGAATGTCAAAATAAGGGTGCCCAGGAAGACTGAGAAACTGAGAAGGTGAAGCAAAGGTGAATTACTATCACTAAGACTTGAAAAACTATCATATAGAACAGTCCAAGTTAACATGGGTTAGTTATAAAAAGACAGTTTGGGGCACAATAGAGGAGAAACGAATTCTTGTCACTAGTATCATGTAACTCATTGACCTATGAAATAGGACTGTTGGAGACTATCTCTAGTGTGTGAATGTGTGTGTGTATGTGTGTGTGTCTGCGCATATGCATATGCACACATGCATGCAAACTCATATTTTGCCTTTGCAACTAGATTGGGAGCTTTTTAGAGTTAGAGCTTTATCATTAACTCTTTTGTTCCCTAAATAATTCCCAACAGTAATTCCTTAGGGAAGATTTGGTGAATGAACAGATAAGTGAATGGTTGACACATGTGAGGAACATAGCCAATAAAAAGAACATTGTTCAGGACAGCCCCGGTGGCGAAGCAGTTTGGCGCCGCCTGCAGCCTGGCGTGTGATCCTGGAGACCTGGGATCGAGTCCCACGTCAGGCTCCCTGCATGGAGCCTGCTTCTCCCTCTCCCTCTGCCTGTGTCTCTGCCTCTCTCTGTGTGTCTATGAATAAATAAATAAAATCTTAAAAAAAGAGAGAACATTGTTCACACAAAACTTCAGAATTTCTTTTAAAAATGGGTTTAGTGAAAGGCATTTTGGATAGTACAGTCAATGCTGGATTGTATGACTTGATTAATAAAAAAGATGTTTTAAGAGTTCCAGAAACAGTGACAAGTAGAATGGAGATCTCAAGCACTAATGATGGACCTATTTTCTGAGTAACACTGGGTGCCCAAAGTTGGTTATTCCTGTTTTTTTTTCTACCAAGAGCCACAAAATATATTTATAAACACACAAATGGGGCACCTGGTGGCTCAGTCAGTTAAGCGTCTGCCTTCGACTCAGGTGATCCTGTAGTCCCGGAATCAAGCCCTGTGTTGGGCTCCCTGCTCTAAGGAGAGTCTGCTTCTCCCTCTGCCCCTTCCTTCCCCCAGCTCATGCTCTTTCTCTATCTCTTTCACTCTCTTTCTCAAAAAGTAAATAAAAATTTTAAAAAATTAACATACAAATACACATACATATTTATACACACATATATATTCCTTCTCATTCTCTCCTTATATCCTAAACTATTTTCTCTTGAGTGTACTTGCCATTATTTTGCTGTGTTTATTCACATCGCCTGGGTACTGAGGCTGTAGTCAGACTTGGGATTGTGTGCTTCATTCAGCAGAAAAAAATTTTCATCTCCACATATTCCATTCCCTTCAGACACTTAGTTTCTCCTCTGGCAGTACTTCCCTCCCCATTAGGCAGTGTGGTTCACTGCTGGGGTGCATTTGGGCACAAACCAGCCCTTTTGTTGAGTTACTGTACTCCTACCTTCCTAATTATAGAATTCAAAGCAGAATGAGTGAATTAGTAATATGTGTTTATTGCCTGCAGGGTCTGGGGAAGCGTAATGCTGTGGTGCACTTACAGTAACACATAAGCTCTCCTGTCTGCCCTCATCCTCCATTTTTGCTCTGTGACTTCACAGCAGCAAGAATGGAAGGTGCACTTTACTCACCAGTGAGTAAATCATGTGAATGGATGTTTTAAAGCACATGCCCAATGCACAGTTCACTGAGAGAACTATACTTTCAAAAGCTCTCTGGGAACACATGTGTGGAATTTGAAATGGTACTAAGTACTGTGTTTCCCAGGGTATCCTAGCTCAGGCAAGGGGGTAGTATCCTAGAGAGCATTTAAATGTGTTATTCTATTTACTTTCTCCTATCAAAGAATTCTTAGGTGTTTGATTCTCCAGCCATTCAAGCATACAGACAAATACTTGGAAGACTGGTATCAAAGAGATAGAAATTCTGAATTACCAAGAGACTATAGAAATAATTTCTCTTTGCCTGGTAATGAGGAAGATTCCGATTCATTCTATTTGAAGCAGTCTTTGTCCCAGTTGCCTCTGGACTCCTGTGACCACCTGAATTTTCAGAGCCCTACAGGTTGATGTAGACCATACAGTACAGTCAGAGCCACCTGATTCGGGACTTGGTGGTTATAGTAGTTGGGGAATTAATTTGCTTTTTTTTTATATCAGCTATCTATTTGATTAAGATTTGGAGGGGAAAGATCGATCCCTCAGGAAATCTGATGGCCAGGATATGGTTAAGGGTAGAAATTAACTGGTGAAATGTGAGTGCTTCTGTTGGTTTGGCAGATTTCACCAAGATCTTTTTTGGAAAGAAAATGCTAAGGTGAAAGAAAGATGGGAAGTTATTACAAGAATGAGTAGAAAGTATAGTAGTGAGTTTATTAAATAATATTAAATAATAACCTCGGCTGAAAATATAATTTTTACAAAGGTGAGGAAAAGGTCTATCACATAGTACTGTAAGTTACTCAGATGCTTTGTAGACTAGATAACTGAAAGAATTACTTCCCCACCCCAAGTTACACTCTGCAGGAGTCCCAATCGGAATCAGAGTGCTTAGCTGGACAGACTGGTTCTAACCTCATAGAATAATTCTTGTTAGACAAATTTCTTTCCTGTCTTCCCCTAGGAAACAGTGAAGGCTGATATAATATCCAATTCATTGGATATTTTAATAAGCAAAGTGAAAGAGACATGAGTGTTTTCCTATTGGGCCATGGGTATTCAGGCTGTGAGTTTATCCTGAGTCTTGGCCCATGTTATATTTTATTTTATTCCTTCAAATTTGGTGTCCAGAGGTCTGTCGTTTGATTCAAGACTATAAAGCCCATTATGTGTATTTAAGCTTTAAATACATTTTATAACAAAATTGACAAATGCTCTCTCTTAGAGATTAGTTGTATCCTGCAGTTAGTATAAGAAATAGTTAAGTGATGTACATTTAAACAAAACTCCTAGAAAGATGCATTAAAGACCAGACCAAGAGAAATTCACATCATAATCACAAAAGACTCAGACTTCCTCTTCCATAATTGTTTTCAATTTCACTTTTTAATATCCAAAATAAAATGAAGGCCAAGGTTTTAGAATTCTCAAGAGTATTTTCTTCAGGTTCTAGTGCCTGATAGCACTTTACTGCCTCTAACTGTGAAATCGCTGATGTGAAATAAACTGTAAGTGAATTATGCATGTGTTCCATATTTGTCATCTATTTTTACCAATAATTGAATTTTTTTCAGCCATTGATCTTATCAATAACTTGCTGCAAGTAAAAATGAGAAAGCGCTATAGCGTGGATAAGACCTTGAGTCATCCTTGGCTACAGGTAAACATCAATCACTGGACATTTTCCGAATCAGATGGACTTGTAAATATTTACAAGATTTTGATATTATATGTAAAAATATTTTGTTATATTCTTAAAAGAGTTATTCTCATATCAATTTGTTTGCCAAAATGCATGCAACTTCTTAGGATTTAATAACAATTTGATGTTTCTAAATCTCTCTAACAAGAATATTTGACAAGGAAGAAATATACCAAACACACACAAGCACATGCACACACTTACACATGCACCAAAAATAAAAACAGAGAAACAAAAAATCTAAGGGTCATTATAAAACTCCAAGGACCAGATTTCAAGAGCATCTGTATGTATAATCCTGATAAATGTCCAAGCAGATGCCCATCTGGTCATGCACTGTACTCATTTGGAGTCTGCATTTTTAAATCCTGGGCTAAAATTTATGGAACAAATGCATGGCAAGTATAAAGTATATGCATGCATTTGTTTCCTCTTCTATATTTATTTTCACCTTAAACTTAAATTTTAGGAAATGATACTATGAAATACCAAATAGGCATTAAATTTCAAAGGACTACCAGTGTTCCTAATTGTTTGACTGCAAGCCCTCATTGCCCACTCTCTGATGCACAGTATCATACAAACAGTATACATCTGCAGAGTTTAGGTAAGCAGGAAGGCTTTGGTGCTGTTGTTGGCACTTCAGGGTGCCTGATGAGAGACACAGCACTGATGGAGTAGAAGGAAGGAGGATAACTCATCAGTTGTGGGAACAGAAACAAAACAGTATTTTAATGAGTTGTGATCATCTTTGTGGTAATATTTTGAAATTTATTCCTCAGGATTATCAGACCTGGTTAGATTTGCGAGAGCTAGAGTGCAAAATCGGGGAACGCTACATCACCCACGAGAGCGACGACTTGCGGTGGGAGCAGTATGCAGGGGAGCAGGGGCTGCGGTACCCGGCTCACCTGATCACTCCAAGTGCGAGCCACAGTGAGGGTCCTGAAACTGAAGAAACAGAGATGAAAGCCCTCAGTGAGCGTGTCAGCATCCTCTGAGTTCCATCCCCTATAATCTGTCAAAACACTGTGGAATTAATAAATACATACGGTCAGGTTTAACATTTGCCTTGCAGAACTGCCATTATTTTCTGTCAGATGAGAACAAAGCTGTTAAACTGTTAGCACTGTTGATGTATCTGAGTTGCCAAGACAAATCAACAGAAGCATTTGTATTTTGTGTGACCAACTGTGTTGTATTAACAAAAGTTCCCTGAAACACTAAACTTGTTATTGTGAATGATTCATGTTGTATTTAATGCATTAAACCTGTCTCCACTGTGCCTTTGCAAATTGGTGTTTTTCTTACTGGAGCCTCAATTTGGTAAGAGTCTACAAACCTGTCTGTGAAGTAATTCTGTTCTGTGTGTCCCGTTGGCATTGTCGTTACAAGCAAACTCTTGAAGAGTAGATTATTATCAGTTCTATGAACAACTCCAAAACTCATGTGGAAAAAAAAAAACACAATGATGGGGGATGGGAAGTGGCTATACAATCCTAGACACAGGTGCATGGAAGAGTTTACTGTATAGTTTCAAATCCTTTGCCTGCCTGGTGTGCCTCAGTATGTTTAAACTCAAATAAGCGGACGTAGGTGCACCTACTACTCATAAGCCTAAATGCCTTAGAAATGTAAACTGCCATATATGACAGATATTTCCTCCTTTCTTACAATACCCTCTGTACTATGGAAAATCAGCAGCTAAGCAACCTTTTGCCTTTGTGTATTTTTCAATAATAACAAATAAATATTCTTGTCAAAGAATGTGTTCACTTGGCTGAATCATTTTCATTTACTTTCAGGCCACATAGGAACAGAGGTATCTGCTCAAAAACAGAAAAAGTCTCATGGTTTAGAATTTAACTTGAACTACTGTGAGGCCTAAAAGTATGTTTCAAAGCATAATGGAGTGTTTGTCTTTCATATCATCTGCTCTCCAGTAGAGAAAAGAGCTCTCAAAGAGAAAAATAACCAAAGCCAAACAGGAAAGTTGGAGGCCTAAGTAAGAATATTACAAACGGCAATCTCAATGTAGCTTCCTGATTTAGTCAGTATAAAACCAGAACGAATTATGATAATGGCTCTAATTTCTTTCAATATTATCGAAACAAGAAGATTCTAATGTGAACTACAAAAACACATAAAGACTGGAAAATAATTCCTAAGGAGAAAGCCAACTGAGGTCAACTTTTACAACCTGGGAATGAGAAAAGTAATACTGGAGTTAACAGACATTGGAGTGTGGAGTGGGTAATGTGGGATGTTTTTCTTTGTAGCAAAATGACAAAATATTGTGTATTACTATTACTACGTAACAGAAATGTTATAAATAGATGGAAGAATTTTATGTGTTGTGAGACACTTGTTTCAGGTAAGTATGTTAAGACTACACAGTATTTACGGATGGGGGTAGCAGCTGGATCTTTCCAGTGATTAGTCACTATTTTGTATTAATACCTATTCCTTATTCTGTTCTAGTATTATTTATCCTCTATCTAAAGGGTTTGAAATTTATGTCTCAGAACACCAATTGAAACTTTAAAGCAGAAGAGTAAGCAACATCATAGAATTCACTCTACCAGCAGGACAGAGTCTGGATAGAAGCCAGAACAAGGAGTGAGCCAAAAGATCAGCTAAACTATTAGCTGACACAAAACAGTTGTAAATAGAATTTAAATGTGGAATTTAAAGAAAGCCGGAATGAATCCTAGGTTTGGGCTTGGATGATTGATAGAACTATTAATCAAAAGGAGTTAGAGCCTTAGAAAGAGTGAGTTCATGTTCGAACATGTTGAATATAAAGTTCTATAGGACACAAAGTTTGGGATATCCTGAAGGCATTTAGATATGTGCCTGGAGCTTAGGAAAGAATTCTGGAGTTGAAGGTACAGACTTATAAGTCAAAAACCCACCATATGTTGATTAGAATGACTTGGATCCTTGGGGATAGAAGGAGATGGAAGTAATCTTGGGACACAAACTTAAAAAATACCAATATGGAAAGTTCAGTCTGAATGAAAGGAAAATTGGAAAGGAATGATTTAAAATGGAATCAAATGAAGCAATATTACAGAAACCAAAGGAAGAAGTTCAAAAATGAAGTAGACAACAGTAGAAAATACTATGAAGAGAGAATGATTTCAGCCTCTTAGGCATCAGCCTTACCAACCATTCCAGCATTTTGTAATGGATATGACTACAGCTACACAGAATAGCTGTGTCAAAAGGACATCTGTGCTGCAATGCTATTGACTCAACCTACCATGCAGTGTCATCAAGCACAGTGTCATCAAGCACATTGAAAAAACGTCCAATGTTCAGAGAAAAGGGGGACCGCTGAAAGTCATGCCACTTTTCTTCCACTCAAAATATCAGTGATGCTGCAAAGAATCCAATTTCATTGAATAAGCACCCATGTTCTATGCTAAATATCATCCATAAAGTTGTCTAGTCTTCACGTCAGTGGGATCTCATAGCATGAAATTGATACGGGCAGGTCCGAAGTCTGTTTAATTCAAAAGGCAGCCCGACATTTTTTTAAAAAAATTTTTATCTATTTATGATAGTCACAGAGAGAGAGAGAGAGGCAGAGACACAGGCAGAGGGAGAAGCAGGCTCCATGCACTGGAAGCCCAACGTGGGATTCGATCCCAGATCTCCAGGATCGCGCCCTGGGCCAAAGGCAGGCGCTAAACCGTTACGCCACCCAGGGATCCCCTCCGACATTTTTGATACAAAAGTACCTTCTGATTCTAACAAAAATAAGGGAAATGACAAAAGCATGTCTTCGGGAGGTTGTGTCCTTTGCCATTGTCACAAGGCAATATTCCTTAAGCAATGACATCATCAGCCCACCTATGATGCCATAAAAATTGCTGGTCTTTAGGTGTCCTGAACCATCAGCACAAACTGCCACTGTTCTTGCATTTAGCCTGAGCAAGAGGGCTAAGAAAAATATTTTGATCACTGATGTTTTTGATATGTCCATTTGTCCCCAAGGAAGATATCATCTTTGTGTTTAGTGAATACTCACGCTGATGGAGACTATTTTGAGATATATATATATAGTGAACCATTGTATTAAATGTGTAAAATAAGTGCAACAGTGAAATTAAGATAGCCATCTGTCTTCTCTTCAACCATTATCCAACCAATGCTAAGTTTGACTACCCCTGTAATGTGATTATGTTTGTATTCCATTTGTTTGGACTTGTTTTAAGAAACCAAGTACTGGTTCATTTGAAGATACACCCAGGCCCGTGGAGAAGGGCCCATTGCTTTCATTGCCAAAAGGGAACAGATTCCTTCATCCCAGCCTTTACACATTACCCAAAAGAATGTTGTCTCCCCCCCACTCCCTTGCCTTTACTCCTATTCATCCTTTAACAATGCATTTGACCTACGTCTCACATCTTTTTTGCTCTCCTGCATCTCTTTAAAGACCTCCTTTTTTGTTAGATATTTTTAGTATCTACCAACAAATTACCCTTTGACTTAAAACAGGCTCGGCTTCCCACTTTGAACAAAACAGTATAAACAAATCAACTTGAACTTTGCCTCTCCCTTTAGCAAATATCTAATTTCTGTCTATTCTTTCTCTGGCAATATTCTCACTTTTTTCCCCTTTGGCTTCTGTGTTTATGTCCCATGGGATAAAATTTTCATTTTTATCATTAACGAATCTCTTTTCACAAAAGTCATCAGTGGCCTCTAACTCAAAAGTGATGGATTTTCTCAATATAGCTTAGAGATTAGAAACCCAAATGTAGGGACAGACTAACTGTGGCCTTAGTTCTGGGTGACCATGAAAACTCTGCAATCACTCATATCTTCAGGAGTGTTATGAGAAACTAAATAAAATAACACCAACATACAATTCAGTGCATACCGGGCTCGAGACAACAACATAGCCATCAATAGTGGTTTGGTATTCTTTAGTTACTCAGCAACTACTCTTGACCACTTTCTATGTGCTGGGAGTATAGCAGATGAAAGATAGATGTGGTTGCTGTCCATTTTTCCTATGACCTGTTTTCTCTGCGGTCCTGCCTGCATTTGTTTTGATAGGCTACTGAACGGGGTGTGAACTTTGAAGTTAACAGGCATAGATCCAAATCCCAACCCCAAGCCTTTTTTAGGTGAATTTAGACCAACTACTTGAAAGTCTCGGAGTCTCCTTATGAGCATTTAAGGTGCAGTTGGGATAACTAAGTATGTAAATTTCTTAGCAAATTGCTGGCACCCATTGCAGGTCAAGAGGTGTTAATTTCCTCCTCTACCCTACTTCTGTTTGCATTTGCCAGAGTTTTTCTTATTTTCTTTTTTCAGTGTTTTATCCTCCTACGATTTATTTCCAAATCCATATTGGCTACCCTAAACTCTCAACAATCCAGTTTCCTCTCTCCGTGAATTTATAGACTCCATCTATCTAAAGATCCCACCATGACCTAAATTCAACATGTCTAAAATCAGCATTACCGTCTTCACCTTCAAATCTGCTGCACTGTAGACTTCTTCTGAGTGGAACCTTTTTCCTTCTGGCTCTCCTCCCTCCCATCTACTCTGTATACCTCTGCCAGATTTATCTTCACCAAAATTGCTTTCATCCGTTTACTCACAAGTTCTAAAATCTTCTCAAAGACTCTGCTCCCTGTTATCTATAAGATACATTCAAATTCCTTAATGTTACAAAAGCTGTGGGGTTCAAAAATTAATAAACGATTATCCAATAAGAATTCTATGTAATCCACAGATTTTGGATCACAGAATTTCAGGAATTAGTATCACCTCTTTGAAATTCATTTCTTGTTTCGATAACAAAACAGGAAGCTAGACAATGTGACTTCAAATTTATCTCCTAATTCATAGATTTTATGAAAGCATGGTTTAATTTGAATGTCAACAAGGTGCCAGTGATACACACTTTTTTCTCTTTATGTTTCTAATTCTCTGGGGCAAATGCTATTTTGAAAAAGGGAAAATCACATCCTTCCCTGACCTCCTTTGTGTCAAAGATTGTGTCCAGGAACGTTTGACAATAGATGGTTTCTTCAAGTGAATCTGGGCTACCAGCTAATCTGCTGAAAACTGTGAATATTTGCTGCAGAACTTTCTGTAATTTAAGTGAAATGGTGAAACTTTGAATTAAGATTTAGTTTTTTTTCTGGGAAATGGAAGAATCTTCAGCTATCCTGCTGCTGCTGCTGCTGCTGGTGGTAGTGTTTTTAATAAGCCCCCAAACCATCAGATCTCTCCTTTTGAAATATTTTAGTGTAGCTTAGTCTGAGAACAGTGGTTGGGCTTTACTTGAGCTCTGGGCACTTAACTGATCTCAATTGTCAAGGAGATTTTATTTTCTTCTCATAATTTTGCCTCCACTCTCGAAGGCAGATAACTGTCAGGAATTGGTTGGCTGTGGGATTCCACTAGCTTCCACAGAGGCAAGGATAGTTAGAGGCAAATGCGTGAGTGTGACGCATATTAGGTCTCAAGTATAATATCCAACTGGATTGTGTGCCAGAGCTTTCACCCCTTTAGATTGAGGTGAGGGGCAGGAGGAATCAATCACTTGAGTAAAGATGCAGAAGTCAGAAGAACCTGATGTGAATAGAGGAAATGCTCCTGATGAAGTAAAGGGTTAATATGAAGGTAGACCTGGGCAGTAAGACTGTCCAGGCTAAATAGAGCTAAATTATCAAAAAACCTCAAAAATCAGGAAGAAGAATTCACACTTTGTCCCAAAATAAGTAGGAAGCTATTGGCAATTTCTGTATGGGGAATTAGGGGATTCTTTATTTTGCACTTAAGAAAGAAAGAAAACTCGGGGTGGGGGGAGGAGTTTCTAAGAATTTAAATATTAGCTTTAAGTCACGCTTTTGTTCCTAGAGAGTAAAAGGCTTTTTAAAAATAATATAAGCAGAGTCCAGATTAAAATAGCTATACCCTCATTACTTCCTTTTGAAGACAGAGTACTCTTTTATTTTCAAGATGTGAATTTCTTCCTCACACTTGATTCTCTTTCTTCAGACACCCAGATAAGCTAAGAAAATCTCAAAGGAGATAGTGGCTTGAAGAATAAGCCACATTGGGACTTCATAAAAGTGTAGCTTGTGTACAAAGTGAAATAATCATTAGAGCCAATTATTGTTAGACAGACTGATGGTTTAAATTCTAATTACAAAGTTTTAGCCTGTTAACGCATGGGCTTCATTTTATATCTTGGCTACCACATCTTATTGTTACAATTCATTAAAAATAATGTGAAAATGAAGATGATCATAAGCTTCATGTTAAAAGCAAAAGAAAAACTAGGGCCTGGGTAATGATAAAAACATTTTATATTTGCATAGCAACTTCCCTTTAAGGCGCTCAAAACATTTCACAAACATTCTCTCATTAATCCTATGAGTAAAGCAATAAAAAAGTAGATCTCTGAGCTAAGGAAATTGATGCAGGAAAGGGCTACAGTTTGTTTCCAGTGTTCCACATTGAATTATGAGCAGATGAAGAACAAGTAATCAGATTCCTTTTTTATAATAAAATTGAATTTTTTGGTTTACCTTTTTAAATAAGTTTTAACACATAAGATTAATGTAACTTTCATCACATTCGGAATACAGAATCGTCCTGTCACTCCAAAAAACCCCACTTTTTAATGACACTCCTTTGCAGTCAAGCTCACTCCAACGTCCAACCCCGGCCAACACTAATCTACTTTCCTTCCCTACGGAGTAGCTTCTCTCAGAATTTCATGTAAACAGAATCACAGAGTGTATAAACTTCTGTGGTTGGTTCCTTTCCCTCCGCATAATGCCTATGAGATTCATCTGTGTTGTTGGGTGAATCAGTATTGCCGAGTAGAATTCAGTTGTCTGGATGTATCAAGTTTGTCTATCCTTCCACCTATTACAGGGCATCAAGCTTGTTTCCAGTTTGAGTTAGAGCTGCTGTATGCATTCATGCACAGATTGTGAAAATTAGTTTCATTTCTCTAGATTAGATACCCATGAGCAGCATTGATGCGTCATAGGGTGTCTGTTAACCTTGTCAGAAACTGACAAATGTTTTTCAGAGCGTCTATACCATTTTTAATTTCCACTGGCAGTGTATGGAAGTTCCAATTGCTCTACAGTCTCATGAGCACTTAGTACTGTCACTCTTAAAAATTTTATTTTAACCGGGGATCCTTGGGTGGCTCAGCAGTTTAGCGTCTGCCTTCTGCCCAGGGCGTGATCCTGGAGTCCCGGGATCCAGTTCCACATCGGGCTCCCTGCACGGAGCCTGCTTCTCCCTCTGCCTCCCTCTGTCTCTCATGAATAAATAAATAAACTTTTTTTAAAAAAAATTATTTTGACCATTGTAATCAGTGTGGTGTGGTATGTCATTGTGGTTTTCACTTACATTTCATAATGGATAACCACACTGAGTATCTTTCCTGTGCTTATTTTTCATTGGTTTATCTTTTTTGGTAAGGTGTCTGCTCAACTGTTTTGCTCGTAGTAGTTCTAGGAATTTTGTAGATTCCTGGGGACTTTCTGCACAATCAATCATCTGCATAGACAAATGTTATTTATGTATTTCCAGTCTTAGGTATTTATTTCTTGATCCTTTGTATTTAAGCTGTTAAATTTAGGTCCACGAATTTACTTGTGTTATTTCCGTGTTATCCTTTTAATATGTGGAGCCTCTAGTGGTATTCTGTTTTCCATTTCTGATTTTGGCAGTTTGTATTACTCTCTTTTTTCTTTTGTTAGTGTATCAATTTCATTGATCTTTGTTAAAAAAAATCAGGTTTAATGATTTTTTTCTGCTTTTTTTTGTTTTAAATTTAATTGATCATATCTATATTATTTTCTTTATGTTTCCTTTGGAATTCTTTCTAATTTCTTAATGTATGCCTTCAGTTATTGATTTGGTATTTTTATTTTTAATACAGCATTTTACCGCTAAATGTTCCCCTCAAGCATTACCTTAGCTGCATCCCTCAAATATTGATATGTTGTATTTTAATTTTTCTTAAGTTTAAAATATTTTCTTTTATTTATTTTTAAAGATTTTACTTATTTATTCATGAGAGACACAGAGAGAGAGATGCAGAGACAAAGGCAGAGGGAGAAGCAGGCTCCATGCAGGGAGCCTGATGCGGCACTCGATCCCGGGTCTCCAGGATCATGCCCTGGGCTGAAGGCAGGCGCTAAACCCCTGGGCCACCCAGGGATCCCAAGTTTAAAATATTTTCTAATTTCCCTTCAGTCTTCCTCTTTAATCCTCTTTCCCTTCCTCTTCCTCTGTGGTTCCAAAGTCAGGATTATTTAGAATTTCTTTAATTCCTAATTACTGAGAGATTTTGCAGTTATCTTACTGTTATTGATTTCTAGTTTAATTCCTTTATGATCAGGCAATACATCTTGTATGATTCCGTTCCTCTTGAATTTGTTATGATGAAGAGATGGCCAATCTTGGGAATGTGTTATGTGTACTTGAAAAGAATATATATTCTGCTACAAAGGTCAACTGTTCTACAAAGGTCAACTAAATCCTTTTGATTGATGTGTTGTTGAATTCTTCTGTATCCTTCTGGTTAATTTTACATGGTGTATGCTCTTCCATCCTTTTACTTTAAAGCTACATCCACATATTAAAAAGGGAGTTTCTTGTAGATAAAATGTGATTGGATCTTGAATTTTTAAAAATCATTATGAAATCTTTTTTTTTAATTGGTGTGCTGAGACAATTTAAATTGAACATAATTATTGATTTTTTTGGATTTAAGTTGACCATGATATCTTTTGTTTTCATTTCCTTCCTATCTTTATTCCCTTCTTTTCATTTCCTGCCTTCTATTGAATTATTAGAATATTTTATAGTATTCCATTTTTATTTATTTGTTGAGGTTTACTATATCTCTTTGTAATGTTTTGTTAGTGGCTGATCTTTTTTTATTTTTTAATTGTTTTTTTTTTGTTAGTGGCTGATCTAAGGATTATAATAGACATATTAACATTTCACAGTGCATGTAAAAGTAGTATTTTACCACTTCAAGTGCAATATAGAAAGTTTACAGCCTTGTAGATCCGTATCCTCTCCTCTTTATGTTGTAATTGTAATAGGTATTACATCTACATATATTAAAAACCCCATCAGACTATTACAATTTTTGCTTTCCACAAACATTTTTAAGAGTTTAAGGGGAGATTCATCTGTTTACCCTGATATTTACTATTTCTGTCCCTCTTCCTTCATTGCTGACATTCCAAATTGTCCTCCAATGCCATTTTGACTCAATAAAAGAGCTCCCTTATACATTTCTTTAAGAGCATTTCTGCTGGCAACAGATTCTCTAGTTTTCCTTCATCTGAGATCTTTATTTTGCCTCCATTCATAAAGGATAATTTCACTAAATGTAGAACTCTGGGTTGACATTTCTTTTCTTTCAGTACTTTAAAAATATCCCACTGCCTTCAGACCACTACTTTCTGGATTCTGATAAGAAATTTTCCATACATGCAATGTTTCATTTTCCTCTGGCAGCTTTCAAGATTTTTTGCTTGTCATTTATGTTCAAGAGTTAGACTCTGGTGCTTCTGGGCATGGGTTTCTTTGCACTCATCCTGTTTAGGTTTCACTGAGCTTCATGAATCTTTAAGTTATATCTTTGGCCAAGTTTGTAAAGTATTTCCTCATTCTTTCTTATAACAGTTTTTCTTGACCACATTCTTTCTGTTATTTTTCTGGGACTCCAATGACATGAATGTTTAACCTTTTGGTATTGTCCCACAGATCCCCAAGACTGTTTAATTTTTTTAATCTCTTTTTTCAAATGAGATACTTTCTGTTGATCTAAGTTCAAGTTTACTAATTCATTCATCTGTCAATTCCATTTTGTTATTTAATCCATCCAGTGAGTTTCTGTTTTTTGTTATTGTATTTTTCAGTTCTAAAGTTTGCCTTTGGTTGTTTTTATGTCTTCTATGACTTGTCTGAGACTTTTTATCTTTCCATTCATTTCAACAGTATTTGGCATTACTTCTTGGAATACAGTTAAAATCACTACTTTACAATTCTTTCTGGGATGCCTGGATGGCTCACTTGGTTGGGCTACCTTTGGCTCAGGTCATGATCCCAGGGTCCTCAGCAAGGAACATGGTTCTGCCTCTCTCTCTCTCTGCCATTCCCCCCTACTTGTATCCTCTCTATATCTGTCAAATAAGTAAATAAAATCTTTTTAAAAAATTTCCTGATAATTTCCATATCTATGCCATTTGCTGAGAGTTTCTTCCTTCGCTATATATTGAATTTGGGAATTTTACGATGGATATTTTGAATATTATGTGGGATTTTGGGTCTTGTTTAAATTTTGTAGAGAATATTGATTGCATTATTTGTTTCTTGATTTTAATAATAATTATTCCTGTTAGAGTCAAGCTACAAATTCCTACTTGCCTTCTGGAGGCTGTGGTTCCAAAGTCAGTTAACTTTTTAACACTCGTGCTTTGCTGTTTGGACCTTTTATGTGTACCACCCAGTGGCAGTCTAGGGTCTGAGAAGTGGTCTACCTCACAGTTTTGTTCTCAAAGCCTTTGATAAGCTGACTAGAGAGAGATTTAAGAATGCCCAACTTCTGACTGAGCCCAAGAATTTATATACAACCTTTTGGAATTATTTTCCTGAGCTCCCTCCTCCCTGAGATCTCCCTGACACCTTCTATCTCACAGAAGCCCCTATTTAATGGTCCTCTGGCTAGTAAGTCAGGGCGTTGGCTTCCTCACTCTGTAACATAATTACCATGGCTGTGGTCATGTTTGTCACCAAGGCCAAGCAGCAAGAGGACATACAGAGAAAAAGACACAGTGGGGGACTTCCCTACACTCCTTTGACCAGAGTTCCTCTGGTCAAGGAGAAGCTCTTCTTCATCGGAGTGTTGTTTTGTTTTGTTTTGTATATATATTTTTTTATTGGAGTTCGATTTGCCAACATATAGTATATTACCCAGTGTTCATCCCGTCAAGTCCCCCCTCAGTGCTCATCACTCAATCACCCCAACCCCCCACCCACCTCCCCATCCACTACCCTTTGTTTGTTTCCCAGAGTTGGGAGTCTCTCATGTTCTGTCGCCCTCAGTGATATTTCCCACTCATTTTCTCTCCTTTCCCCTTTAACTCCTTTTGCTATTTTTAATATTCTCCATCTTCTGAGTGTTAAGTGCCTGCCAAGCAGTCTTTACCATTGCTATCACTGCTGTTTAAGGGTAACCTGGAGAGAAAGATCATAGAAAAAAAGCACAGAGTATTTTCCCTCAGTTTCTCTGACACTGGTGGGGGGAAGGGGTTCAGGCTCATTAGCTAAATAGCTTCTCTCTCAGAGGCCTTTCTATTCACATTCAATGCACAGTCTCAACTTCCAGGCTGCTTTTGAGTTCATTGCCAAGAGATACCAAAGAAGAAAAGAATGGGAAACTCATTACTGATTTGGTGCTACTACAACTTCTGGTTCCCTTCCCCAGTTTGCCTGCTACCATTTTACTTTTTAAAGTCCTCAGATAGCTGCTGTGGGCAGTATGTCCAGGGGTTTGAGTTTCTTTCAAGGGAAGAAAGAGGGTGGAGTGTGTTTACTCCATTTTGATTGAAACCAGAAACCAGATTTAGATTTCTTGAATTCTAGTCATCAAACCAATCTTGAAAGTGTGCTTTAGTCTAAAGCTTAAAACAAGTGTCCAAACGATAATAATCTATAAGATTTAAGTAGCAAAGTTGCCAAAAACTCAAGCATTTTGTTTAACTCTGCCATAACTCTATGAAGGTTTGTATAATAGGTGTTATATATTTTTAATTTTACAGATAGGGGGCTGAGGTACAAAGAAATTAAGCAGTTTACCCAAGGCCCACAGCTAATAAATAACTGATGGGTTAGGATTTGAATCTATATAGTCTGGCTCCAGAGATCAAGCCCTTAATCATACACCGGTATTTACTTCTCTATTTCTATTTTCTGTTGTTATTTTATTTTATTGTATATGGTATTGTGTATCTATGGGAGAACACAGTATAGCTGCTGTAGCTGCAAGCATAGTTTGTTTTACCCCAAGGTTAAATTAGGAAAAGATAAGTTGGCAAAGAGGTGATTTGGCCACTTCTCAGAAAAACTGAGAAAATGTTGTGGGAATCAAAACAATTTTAAAGTCCATTGATCTTTTAAATATGTATGTGTATCAGCTGGATTTATTCACACATTTCTCCTTTCCTTTCATATTTTTAAACTCTAATGTTAAGTAGAAGGGCATATGGAGGATAAGAGGTTTCTTTCTTTTTTTTTTTTTAATAGAGGTTTCTGTTAGAATCAGTCCCTGTTGTCAAAAAAAATTTTAATTAGAAAAAATGCATAGCTTTCACTTATCTGTAATATTAAAACCCCAATCAAGACACTACTGCAATCCTATAAGATTGATTGATTGATTGATTGATTGATTTGAGAGAGATCAGGAGCAGAAAGGAGTGGTGGGGGAAGAAGCAGATTCCCTGCTGAGCAGGGAGCCCAAGGCAGGACTCATATGAGGACCCTGAAGTCATGACCTGAGCCAAAGGCAGACTGACGTTTAACCAACTGAGCTACTCAGGGGCCCTAACGTAGTCCTCTAAAAAATGACATCCCTGGAGTTGGGATGGTCTTGGGGCACCACAAGATGAGTACAGAAACTATAAGTGTTTAGACATTTTTATGGCAATTTGATAGTCTTTCTGTTGTTGAATATAATAACTAAAAAGTGGATATGTGTTCTTTTCCTTGTTTTTATTTTACTCTTATAGTAATTCATTTCTACTATATTTCCAAAAGCATACCTATTGCTCTGGATTGGAAATTAAAATAAAAACCCTGATTGTTTACCCCACCAGTTTGAGAATTTAATTAAAAAAAAAAGGTGAAATTAATTAGAACACAGGATCCCTGATGTGATTGTCTTCCTTCAGAGATTCTTAGAATTTCTAAAATGTTTGCCTGGCATTTTAAGTAAGGTTGTGTTTGTAAGAGACAAAGTCCTAGAGAAAGTTCCCCAGAACTAATGTCACATCTGCCTGAAAGCTGGTATTTATATTTATTTCTTTCCTCTCGAATTTTAGGCTTGGAGAGTAAGCTCCCCCCAGTTCCATGATGAAGAGCTCAAAACCTGCTGCAGCAGAGGAACATTACAGGCCAGGTAAGGTTCTGGCCTGAGTGGGGCTTCCCAGGGGACTGGAGGTCCTTGAGGAACAGTGTAGCAGTCTCAGTCCTTGGCAGATAAAAGACAGTGAAGACAAAAGAGAGAGGGAGTGGAAGTAAGTGTAACCCAGCACAAGATTGGCTACTTACCTTATTACTCAACTCAGGGACAAACAGCTTACTTTTAATCAGCTCAATCAACACCCTACTAATTAATATTTTTTTCACTCACATGCTGCATAAACATCGATGTCTGGTTAAACATAACAATCAGCCAACTTCTCTGGAGGTTTCCTTAAGTATCTAGAATTGGATCTTAATATAAAAATGTATTGCAGCAAAAAAAAAGAATGTATTGCAGCAAGCACTAACTGTGTTCTTAGAGAAATGAACTGTCTACAGTGTGGAGATAGTGTTCCTTATGATAAAATTCTACAACATTTAATCAGAAAAACCTATCCAAATTTGTTCAAGACTTTTTCTTTTCTATTTTGCCCTTTTTTCCTAATAGATCCGAATCTCAATATTGTAAAAACAAAAGTATTTACAGAATTAGAAAACTGAGACATATAATTGAGTTTGTTCTAACAAAAACACTAATAAGATTACTCAAAAAATACTGGGGGATCCCTGGGTGGCTCAATGGTTTGGCTCCTGCCTTTCACCCGGGGTGCCATCCTGGAATCCCGCGATCGAGTCCCGCATCAGGCTCCTGGCCTGGAGCCTGCTTCTCCCTCTGCCTGTGTCTCTGCCCCTCTCTCTATATATATCTATCGCGAATAAATAAATAAAATCTTTAAAAAAAAAGATTACTCAAAAAATACAGAAAAGAAAATTAAGTAATTAGATATATGTATCATGTTCTCTGAACTGGTCCATCAATGTTGGCTTATAGCCTTCTGTTATCAGTTGCCTAAATATATTTAAGTTTTTCCAACTGGTTGAGCCACTCTATCCAGTAAAAATTAATAAATGTTCTTCGTGAGGTAGGAAACCCTGTGTTTGGTCCAGGATTTCCTGGAAATTCTTGGGGTAGTCTGATATTTCTCCCAGTATGATATCTCTTCCTACTTATGAAAAAATATTTTTGATCTCCTTGTGTTTTTTTTCTAGTCTGTATCTACCCAGATGTGACACATAGTCTTTAATTTCCCTAAATTATCACTTTACGAGGCATCTGTGCTTTGTAAACCTTTCCTGAAGATTGGGTTCATAATAGTTCCTACTTCACTGAACTGTTAAGAGCATAAAGTGAACATATGAAAGTAAACTCCCTGGTATAGAGCAAACATCTAATAAACGTTGGCTGTTTTGTTTATGGATAATAAAATGGAGTTGCATCATAGCAGACAGAATAAAATGAAATGTTAGACACCCTTCACCTCTTTGAAATTCTTTAGCCTTTCTCACGGGGTCAAACTCATGTCCATGTCCTGCTTATTACTCTTTCAACCTAACTGTACATATCTCAGTTCCTGCTACTTTTCTTAGACAGAAGAACTCAGCTCACTTGCTCAGTCTCTTGCTCTCTCTCTCTCTCTCTTCTTCCCTTCCTCCCCGTCCTTCTCTCCCTATTTCTCATGGCATCCCTGTCCGATGGTATGATGGAGAGGAGAAAGGTTTGAGATCAGATATGGGACCAGAAATCTTTTGATGGACCTTTTCATTTCCTAAGCTCAAGTGACCAATCAAAGAGGAATTGTTTCACTACCCTACCAGCTAGAGTCAAGCCAGTTGATTGTAGGACTAAAAATTAAAGTGACCCCAAATTATAATTTGATTTTACCCAAAATATCTCCAGAAATGAAACCATCATTGTAGCAAGAAGAGTTAGATTGGGTGGGAAATGCTCTTAGAAAACTCATATCAAATATTGTTCAGGGAAAAAAAAAAAGGTTCAGGGGGCGCCTGGATGGCTCAGTTAGTAGAGCATGCCACCTTTGATCTTAGGGTCTTGAGTTCAACCTCCAGGTTGGGTATAAGCCTACTTAAAAAGTATATTGTTCCACATTCAATCTTCTAATAAGCTATAAGCAGCAAATATAAATAAGAAAGACTTAAATTTACTTGTTTAATCAATTCAGGTAAAATTATATTGAAAATATTCTTTCCAAAGAAATAAAATCAAACCATACTAATAGACCTTTAATGAAAAAAATCAACTAATACTAATAGACCTTTAATGAAAAAAATCAATAAATTTTCAAATATTTAGCCAACTAATTCTTCTATTTAATGAATTTTTAGAGACTGTTCATATATTACAAACATATATTGTTTTCTCTGCATCTTTCCCCATGGAACAGGAGTGAAGTGTTTCATTGCCTTGGGGCTGGGAAAGCATTTCTCCAGCCTTCTTCTCCCCTCCCCAGCCCCCTTAGGAACAGGATTGGCCTCAGCTTCTGGGCCTATCTGCTGCCTTCCTTCGATTTCCTACCAGCTCTTTTGCTTTCCTTTGAGCTCTCCCGGGCTTGGGGATCTTAGTTTTTATTTCCCAGCTCTTCTTCTTCTTTTTTTTTTTTTTTCTTATCAGTTTTTTTTAGGGGGGGTGTCCTTTTTTTTCTTCTAAGAAAGCATTTGCCTTTTTCCCCTTTTCTTCCTCTCCCAACGTAACAATCGTGGTAACCGAATGCGACTGCTGATTTACCGATGTATTTAATGTAAGTAAAAAAGGAAAAAAAAAAAAAAAAGAAAAGTGAAAAAAAAAATTAACAACATTAACAAAACAAAAATTTGGTGGCTTAAAACAACAGAAATGTATTCTCTCATAGTGTTGTAGTCCAGAAGTCCAAAATCAAGATGTAGAAAGAGCTGTGCTCCCCCTGAAGGCTCTAGTAGAGAATATTTCCTTTCTTCTTCTAGCTTCTGGTGGCTCTAGGCATTCCTTGGTTTGTGGCTGCATAATTCTAATCTCTACCTCATTTTCCACATGACCTTCTACTTTGTGTGGCTCCTCTGTGTGTTTCTTTTTTTCTTTTCTTTTCTTTAAGATTTTATTTATTTATTCCACATGACCTTCTACTTTGTGTGGCTCCTCTGTGTTTCTTTTTTTCTTTTCTTTTCTTTAAGATTTTATTTATTTATTTATGAGAAAGAGAGAGACAGAGACAGAGACAGAGACAGAGACATAGGCGGAGGGAGAAGCAGGCTCCATGCAGGAAGCCTGATGTGGGACTCAATCCTGGGACTCTGGGTCACACCTTGAGCCAAAAGCAGATGCTCAGCCACTAAGCCACCCAGACATCCCATTCTCTGTGTGTTTCTATAAGGATATGGTATCATTGAATTCAACGCCTACCCTAATCCAGGATGGTCTCACTTTAAGAGATGGTCTCACTTTACATCTTCAAAGACCATTTTTCCAGATAAGGTCACATTCACTGATTTGAGAAGTTAGGATATAGACATATCTTTTTTTTTTTTTTGGACAATATTTAAAATTGAAGCATAATTAACTTATAATGTCTTATATAAGTTTCAGGTATAGAACATACTGATTCAGTAATTCTATATAGTACTCAGTGCTCATCACAGTAAGTGTACTCTTAATCACCTTTATATATTTCACCCTTCCTCCCACCTACCTCCCCTCTGGCAACCACCAATTTGTTCTCTATATTTAAGAGTCTGGTTTTTGATTGTCTCTTTTTTTTTTTCTTTGTTTGTTCATTTGCTTTGTTTCTTAAATTCCACACAAGTAAAATCACATGGTACTTGTTTTTCTCTGACTGACTTATTTCACTTAGCATTATGCCCTCTAGGTCCATCCATGTTTCTTTGCAAATGGCAAGAACTCATTCTTTTTTATGGCTGGGTAATATTTCATTGTAGATATATACCACATCTTCCTTATCCATTCGTCTATGGATGGACACTTGGGTTACTTTGATATCTTCGCTATTGTAAATGATGGGTGGGAATGCAAATTGGTACAGCTGTGGAATACAGTATGGAGGTTCCTCAGAAAATTAAAAATAGAATTACCATATGATCCAGTAATTGGAAGTTAGCCAAACAAAATGAAAGCACTGATTCAAAAAGATATATGAATCCCTATGTTTATTACAGCCTTATTTACAAATAGACATATCTTTTTAAGACCACAAGTCAACCCACCACAGCTCAGAAAATGGATAATGAACTGAGTTGGAAAAAAAGCCACAAAAACTTTTCTAGAAAAATTTCACTGAATTAGGGTAAGCATGATATGGCAAAAAATATGTGAAAATCTAGCTACATTTTAGTATATATTATAATTTTAGCAAAGCTAGCAACCTATCAATGAGAATGAGAATGGTGCTCTGAAAATTTGAAAGCAACTTCTTTTTAACCCTTGAGACTATTCTTTATATTACTATGTATGATTGCTGTTATGGTTAGCAGATACTTTCATCACAGGTAAAATCAATTTTAGCTGAGCTCTTTTGGATGTTCAAAAATCAGTTAAATTTTAATTTATAAAATATAACACTCACAATTTTTTTTCAATTGAATGAGTAACTCCACAGCTGGAGAATTAAAACTTACCTAAATTCACCTGGATGCTTACGTATTTCAACACATATTTTTGTAGATTAATATTCTATATTCCGGAAGAAGTCCCAGTTTGTTGATTTTAATAAGGGATAAGAAGATATTAAAGTCTTAAGTCTTGACCTACAATATCCCAGGTATCAGTAATTTCTAACCAATTGGCTAAGCAAACTAAAATTATCTATTTTTTATATCAGAAGATAATTAACACAGGAAAGATGAGGCCCTTCATACCTACTTCTAAGTTAGGTTGTGATCTAAGGAATTTTCAGCCACTCTCAGAGTAAATCAGTAGACTATTATAATGTGCTTTTAATTATATTCATTAATATTCATTTGGGAAAAGTGTATCATGGTTTCTATTTCAAGAACAAAAGCTGGAATATGAAACCTTGCTTTTGTCTAGAACATTCAGTTTGAGGCTAATGTCTTCAAAACCTTTCTCTAAGGAGATTATTGTGCTTTAACAGTTCAGTTACTGAGATGTAACAAATTTGCTCTATTGAATTATAAACAATTTCTCTATTGAATTATAAATAATTTCACCAAAGGTGAATGGTTTTAACTTGGTTTAATAATTCGCCTCATCATTTTCCTGATACCACATTAGCATCAAGAATTAATCAAGGGGTGTGGATCAAAACAATTGTCAACAGAAGATGTCTGGTTTCATAGCATCAGAACTCCAGTCCTGAACAATAGCATTAGCAGGCTTTTATTTAGCACTTACTATGTATCAGCCGCTGTCAGCCCTTCACATGCATTAATTCATATAATCCTCAAAACAGATCTATTACTATAATTCCCATTTTATAGATGAGAAAACTGAGGAGCAGAGAGAAAAAATAACTTGTAGTGAGAAAGTGACAAAGCTAAGATATGAACCAGGTAGTTTGGCTCTAGAGTCTTTGGTTTTTCTTCAATGTGATACAATGAACATTTTTTTCTAAATAATAGCATTATTTGAAAGTGCTGTTGACATAGCTAGCTATACAACATTCTTAGATTTTTTACTGTAATTCATTTTTACTATTTCTCTGGGTTTTCTGGGATTTTTTTGCTATTATCAATAATATTTACATAAATATCAGACCAACTTTTTGATGATTTCCTTTTTAAAAGTGGAATTGACAAATACAAGAATGTGAATTTTCTAAGGTACTTAATACATTATTGCAAAAACTTTCCAGAAGGCTTATGTCAGTTTCAACCCTAGGAGAACCAGCTAGATAACAAAAAAGAGCATAAGCAAAGGGTGAGAGAACATGGTGGATTTGGGGTGAGGCCATGGAAGAGGGACAGAAGCAGGAAGGCTCCAGACCATGAAGGGTACAGGGAAATTAAAAAAAAAAAAAAAAAGAGAGATATCTATTAAGCAGTCCTAGGTTTCTGACTTGGATGTCACAGTCCACTAGATCACCAAAATAGAAATCAGATGAAAAGAGTAGGCATTTTGGGAGGAAGATAATGAGATCAGATTTAAATATATTAAATATAGACTGTGTATGGCATATCCAGATGGCTCTTTTAGATTTTCTGGTTGAGGACTCAGGAAGCCAGGACTTCAGATGTAGATGTAAGAGTCATTATTTTATAGGTCATTGAAAACTGGTTGATCATTCAAAGTACATTACAGGGAAAAGAGAAACCAAAGCACAGAGTTTTGGGAACAACAATATTCAGAAATCTTATAATCTAGCTTCTCTAAACCAAATTTTTTTGAAATATAAATAACTGTAATTCTGTGATAACTAGCGCTAATCATACAATCACATCATGGTTCTGAATTTGTGTAGCAATAACGCCTACTTGCCGACTGACTCGTTTTATACACATCAAATGGATTTAAAATGTTGTAAGAGAGGACCCGATAATTTTGCCTTTAAAATATATGTTTAGGATTTAAGAAATTAAATTTTGCTCTAAAAGAAAAAAATTTATAACAAATTAGAATAGTATCATGATACACACATTCATCTCAAGAACCAGGAATTTGGAGTAATTACCAAATTTTGAGAAATTAGTATAATTTTGCTATTCTCTAGCCAGCAGACAGTCATGAGAAGCCTTACCCCTACCCCCTCCCCCATGCCGAAAGACATTTTTTTTCTTCTCGAAGAGCCCATCTTAACTATGTAGATTTGTATACTTTGCCACCTTGTGGTCATTGCGGTTCTTTGCATGACTCCATCTGCACTGTGGTTTGAAGACTTCCTGTTAAAATGGCTAGATATTCTTATATATTTAATTAATAGCAACACCAGCATGAAAATACATTAGAATAAACCTGAATGATCTTGACAATGATCTTGATAAAAAGATGATCATGCCCAAGATGAGTATCTATCTGATGAAATATTGCAGACTGATGTATTTGCTTAATAACTTTTTCTGGACCTTGTCTAAATGTGTTTCCCCCCCCCCCCCACAAGTTGCTACACTAATTATTTTGACATAAAATAAATGTTAATAAAAATAAGAAAAGGGTTCTTACTCTTGACAGTCTGAATATTAGCATAATCTTAGCATTTCACTAAGGTTTTAACAGAAAATAAAACTCATGGCATTGCATATTGAGTATATATATATATATGGATAAATAAGACAACATTCTGTAGAACTCAAACCCAAATATCCGTAAGTGCTTAGGCTCAGCCTTAGTTTCTATATTTTCTAATTCAATCCATCAGAAACAAATGTGCTGGAGAATTGAATTTTTAAAATGTCTCCAGAGGTTCAGTAGCCATTGCCAGATAACTAGTGTGGTACAGATTCAGTTTTGAGAAGTTTGGGTTACTTGCAAGAGAATAATTACTGTATATTTCATTATTCTTTTGTTTCATCTCCTGATTCCTTTTCATATGAAATTTGATTTTCCTATGTTCATAAATCTACAAAATATTCAAACATTTGTCTTGGAAGCTACTCAGGGAACATCATCTTTGTTTTAGGGCTCTTTCTTAGGCATAAACAGTGGGGGGTTTTTTTTGTTTGTTTTGTTTTGTTTTGTTTTTTGCCACTCCAAGTCACTAGTTCCCTAAGACAATAAGCTAGCTAGGTTTCATAGCAATTAACACTCTCAAGCTGTATTTTATTTCTCGAAATATAGGAGATGCTATTAAAAGTTAGCAAAGAATAGCTGGGCTAAATTTTCTTAATTTTTTAAAAGACTTTATTTATTTATTCATGAGAGAGAGAGAGAGAGAGAGAGAGAGAGAATGGCAGAGACACAGGCATAGGGGGAAGCAGGCTCCATGCAGGGAGCCTGACATGGGACTCGATCCCAGGTTTCCAGGATCACACCCTGGGCTGAAGGCAGTGCTAGACCACTGAACCAACCGGGCTGCCAATATTTTTTCCTTAAAAAAAGATACACTTTTGACTCAGTTGAAATACAGTGGTGATAAAGTTGATAGACTGCTTATATACTCATGTTATTCAATTGAAGGGACTTCCCCCTACCCCCCCAAAAAAGAAGGGACTTTCCCAAAGTTATACCAGTAGTAAAGGAGCCATGTGAAAACACACAGCCTTGGCTGTAAGAGAAAACACAGGGAGAAATTCTATAATTCTATCTCTATTATTGGAAAACCAACCCAAAGTACAGATTCTCTTGATGTTAAGTCCATAGTGCTTCTTTTACATGATGGGCTCTCAATAATTATTTTGCCTTATGTGTCCAAAAAAGGACCAAGTCCCTCCAGAACCACCAAGTAGCCAGGACACACAAGTTTCTGCCCCATATTTGTTCCCAACTACCCATCAGTTTTAACAGAAATGAGGAAGAGATTTTGTAGAGGATAGATTGTTTTCTGCTATACATTGGAAGCAAATTGTAGTATCTTGTTAAACTTTAACTCTGAAGTGGGGAGGTCGGATTTTTTTCCTCATGGGATAGGAAGCTTTATTTATGCAGTGAGGATGGTCATAGCAGGGATATGTTGAAAAACACAAGGATAAAAAAGGATAAAAGGAATCACTTTTGTTACATATCAGGGAGATTTGATGTAAAAATAGTAGCTCCATTCACATGCAAGTCACATTATATGTGATATAATAAAGGAATACTTTTAGGTTAAAAAAATTAGTTCAGATGATTGCTTGATTTCAATCCCAATTCAACCATTTTCTATTTTGGCAAGTTTAAATGTCTCTAGTTGTCAGCTTCCATATATTCCTCAAATAATTATACTTGCCTCAAGTGAACTCATGAACACGAAATAGGGAAATATTAAAAATACACAACGGTATTAGTCCGGGTAGCAAAGACTATGCTGTGATAACAAATAAACCCCCAAATCTCAGTGGCTTAACATTAAAAAGTCTTATTTCTTGCTCATATTACAGTCTGATGTAAAGCTGGCAAGGCTCTTTTCCAAGCAGAGACCTAGAGATCCTGGGTTTCTAGCAGCACAAATGGGAGATAGCACACAATAGAAAATACACTCAATTTTTATTTTCTAGGACATGAAGGACATGAAGTAACACATCACTTCCCCTAATATTTGATAGCTGAGACATAGTTACCTGATCTTATGGAGAGGCCTGGGGGCTTGGAAATGTAGATGGGCACATGGACATACTGTAAAAATCAACAAGCATTACTACAAGCAATTTATTTTTATTGTTGGAAAATGAGAAGTACTGATGCATATAAAGAAAAAAATCATATTAAGCACAATCCCATTATCTTTTCAAAATTTTGATATCCTTTCAAACTTCTCTAAATATGCATTTTCATGTAATTTTAAGTGAGTACACAGGTTTTCAGTAAATGCTGGTTCCCTTCTTTGGAGACTCCACCTATTTCTCTTCCTGTCAGGAAAAGCATGCAAATTGGGAGCAAGAGTGACGTTGTAGGGATGAACTTAAAACTACTCTAATTTCTTGGAAATGCACATCAATTTCTATAATTATTGGCAACAGATGAGTTGTGATACAGCTTTTCTCTTAAAGATTTTATTTATTTATTTGAGAGAGAGGGCATGAGCAGGGGTTAGGAGGTGGGAGGGGCAGAGGGAGAAGCAGACTCCCCACTGAGCAGGTAGCAGGGAGCAGGCTCCATCCCTGGACCCCAAGATCACCAGCTGAGCCAAAGGCAGTTGCTTAACTGACTGAGCCACCCAGATGCCCCTCTTGCGATACAACTTTTACCAGAGACCATAAAACACTGTGTCCTGATTCAGAGGGTAAAAACTTCTGCTTGTAAAACTTGCCAGAAGAGTTAGGTGGTGACAGAGGGAGCCATTAAACTCGGAACATATTTCCCTGGCTACTCATGTTGCTACTTCAATATTACTTGGCAAAGTAGTGCATTTGATTTTTTATTGTTCCCTAAGGATGTTTGTATATGCAGTAAGTCAAATTGCAGCAATCAATAAGTCCTATGTTCCTGTTCAAACAAATTACAGTGCACCCAAGTTTTTTTTTTTTTTTTTTCCTTTGGTCTCACTTGGAATCAGGTAGCTCTTATAAATAATACAAAACAAACACTTTATTTTAGAAAATTACAGAAAATAGCATCACCTTTTACAATGTTACAGAAATATGTGGCTATTTGGAAACCCTAAATCAAAACTCCTTTGAATTAATATCCAAACATACTTAGAGGAAGTAAGACTGATTTTGTTAAATAATCTTTTCTAATTTTCATTGCTAAGGTAGATGTTTTGTTGTAGATTAAGTATGACTATAGAAATGCTTAGACAAGACAAGACCAAGACAAGACCATGTACTACTGCCTCCAGGACAGTAAAGACCATTCTTAAGTGGTTATTGCAGTTTATTTTTTTATGAAAAGTAATTAAGCCCTGAGTGACTTTCATAGAGCTTATGAAATATGCTGCTGGTAGTCTTATGAATATCCTCATCAGAATTTACTTAAATATTCTTTACTGAATTTAATTTAGAATAGTAATGGCAGTATTAGTGCTACCTGTAGTAATCTGTCCACTACCTGCTGCATACTCTGCTGGTGCTGGTCTGTGCTCTCCCTCACATATTCACAAAGAAACTGATACACAGCTTTCTTTTCTTTTCTTTTTGTTTCTTTCTTTTTGTTTTTTTTTTCTTTTCTTTTCTTTTTTCTTTTTTTAAGCAAATGCTACCTTCAATATCTGGTCACCCAGAGCCCTGACCCATGGTCTGAGCACCCCCCCCAACCCCAACACCACCCACTCCCGCTGCAGGGCTGGCAGCTGGCCCTGTGGCCTTCCAGGGAGTTTTTGAAAAGCAAAGCCTGGTGCGGTGGTGGCAGTGGGACCCAGCTTGGGAAGGTCCCTGCCCACTAGGACAGTTTTTGGTGCCCCCTGCGGTGTGGGCCTCCTACAAGGTGGAATGCTTCTTGAAGGGCACAGTCAGGAGTTGGGCCATCCAGGAACCAGCAAAGTTTCTCGTGTGGGCCTGGGGGTTCTCCTTGTCCTCCAAAATGCTCTTCAGGACAGCGGCCTTGCCTTCTCCAGTTGCCACGAAGATGATGGTGCAGTCACATTCAGCAAGGGAAGTGCGAATCTCCCACTGTGGTGGTGGCTTTGGAGGTCACTAATGGGGGCTATGATCTTCTCCTGTTCCTGCAGAAGGAGGTGGTATGGAACCAGTGAGCAGGTGTGGCCATCAGGACCCACTCTGAGAATTAGCAGGTCAAAAACTGGAATGGAGTCCCCCTAGAAGGCTGAAGATCAAATAAATCATGTAGAGATAGAATACAGCATAACCAGGCTTGGAATTCAGGTCTTTTCCTTCCAAAATTCCTCTTTGCTGCAGTTTCTTTTTTCTTTCTTTCTTTCTTTCTTTCTTTCTTTCTTTCTTTCTTTCTTTCTTCTTTCTTTCTCTCTCTCTCTCTCTCTCTTTATCTCTATCTCTATCTATTCTATCTCTATCTCTATCTATCTCTATCTCTATCTCTATCTCTATCTCTATCTATCTCATAGTTATTCCAAACAATAGGAATCAAGCAACTCAAGACCAGGAAATTGGGAGCTAAAGTTCAGGACCAAGCCTTTTGTGGAATGGCCAAAGAAAGAGAGATGGGAGATGTAAAATTTTCAGAGAAAAGGAGAGAAACCAAGATAGATTGAGAATGAGGTAATGGGTACATTACAATCCCTTGGTTAATAGGTTAAGCTTATGAGAGCAGCTGGAAGAACAGTGCCTACTTGAGCTGGCATGGTTTTGATTATTTTGTTAATGAAAACATTTCAGCTTTTGGAGTCTATAAGAGCAGGATAAGATTGTGCACTTAAAGGTTAAGAATTTCCAGTTCCAGATACTAAGTTTTTGCCTTACTAGAATGTACCACTCACTTAGGAATGTAGAAGTTCTGCTTGTCTAGATAGATAATCCCGAAGTCTGAGCTGGAGGCCTGATCCTTCTCCACAAAGAGTTGATGTGAACTGGGGTCTGGAATTAGGCTCAAATATTTTTAGTTAAAGGTGAGGTTTTCTGGGACCTCACAGAAATTGTGTCCTGCTACAAAAGTATTATATTTGGGGATATGTTTTAGGAAGTTTGTAATAACCAATGATAAAACACTTCTAAATCCCAGGAAACAAAAAAACTCACAGGTTTCCTATGTACTGATAGGAAACCTACCATATAACTTAAGCAGTTAGGAAGAACATGGAAAGATGGGAGAGAAAGGGAGAAAGAAGACAGAAAGTGAGGAAAGAAGAGTTGGAGAGAGACAAATGGATAAGAAAAGCCAGAATAAATGGGCAGGTAGTGGCTCTGGTTTATGAAGGGGTTCCTGTCCCAATACTAGGTCATATATAATTTGGTTGTACTTGATATAATGTAGTTGTACTTCATTTTGAGAAGCTCGTTATATTATTAAAATAAGAATATTTGTGTTGAACTGGCTTAACTGGATTTCCCTGTCTCTTTCTCTCTCTCTCTCTCATTCACACACCTTGACATATGCATTCATTTTGTCAGTGTTTGAGGAAAACCTACTGTTTCTAACAAAGATAGTATATTCTTTGTAGAGAGTATGAAGATAAAACAGGAATTTAATTCTGCCTGCTTTGACTTGATTCAGCCAAGATAATACTAAAGAGTGTATACTTTTACATATATATATATATATTTTTTAAAAGGAGCATTCATAGAAAGCCCATTTTCTCTGAGGATTTATAGGAGAACAATAAGACATAATTCCCAGTCTAGAAAAGTTTGAGTTCAGCATCAAAGCTCACAGTCTGGCAAACTCTGAAGTGTTCTGCTTTGGGTTAGAAATATCTCTATGGAATATGTCTAGGTTGTGGATTGCTCAGAGTTGGTAATTTCTGCCATTGGTGTCAGGATTCTATGTGGTCCCTCCTTATTATTATATTGTTAGATCTCTTACTCCTTCAGTGTACTTGTAAAAGAATCCATTACCAACCTGAATTCTTAACCATGAGATTCTGTTTTGTTTGTGTACAAACCAGATATACCTGCTGCCTTTGTCAGTTTGGGCTGCTATAACAAAAACACCATAGACCAAGTGGCTTAAATAGAGGAATTTCATTTCTCATAGTCTTAGAGGCTGAGAAGTCCCAAGATCCAAATGCCAATAAGTTTGGTTTCTGGGGAGAGTCCCCTTCCTTGTTTGTAGACAGTCACCTTCTTGCTGTATTCTCACACTGTGGAGAGAGAGCTCTGGTCTCCCCATGCCCATATAAAGGCACCAATCCCATCATGGGAGCTCCAGTGCTGTGATCTAATCGAAACCTAATTACTTCCCAAAGGCCCCACCTCTAAGTACTCTCATTGGGCCTTAGGGCTTCAACATTGAATTTAGGGGGGGGGGGACAAGCTTTCAGTCCATTGCACTTGCACAGGGTCATCTTTAAAAAGGGTGTTAGTTAAAGATGAACCAAATGTCTGATTTCTCAGTAAAATTTTAGCTAAAGTATGAGATGCAAATATGTTCTTTTGTCCAATCGAGATAAATATACTTGAATCTTCTTTCTAGAAAGCTAATCAAATGGAGAGTTCTAACCCTGGCCAAGTTTTCTAAAACATTCAAACACTCCATTGACCTACATCTTTGTACATTGTTAGCAGCTGAAAACATAACATCGTAGAAGTTACAAAATGTTTTAAAATAGTTCTAGAGGCCTGATGATGCTTAAACAGTTCAGCAAAATGTTCAGTCTTGCACTTATTTATTGACTTCCTATATGCATTTTGCAAGCACTGTGCGGGATAGTGAGGACTCAACCCTCAAGTAGATTTTAATCTGGAAGATTAAAAAAACAAAGGGCCAATATGTCAAAACTCACAGAGATAATTCTGTAGAAGCTTGCCTCTGGAAGAACCAAAGCATCTGGCCCAGCCCTCCATTGTGCAGAAGATGAAGCTGAGGTTCAAGGAAAGTCACTCATTATGGACTCACCAGGAATAGAAGCCAAGGTTTCTGACAATCATAGGAGCACCAGTTATTTGTCAGAGAGAGGGAGCACCAAAGATCCTAAATTCGTATATTGATTTGTTTTAGAAACTCGCCTTCTTGGCTTTCTAATTTTTTATAGAGTCTTACTGTGAAGAGTATCATGAGCATCCAATTTCAAAAATGCACATGAAAATGCTGTGGTAATTTTTTTTTTTTTAAAGAAGATTTCTCTCTCTTTTTTTTTTTTTTAATTTTTATTTATTTATGACAGTCACAGAGAGAGAGAGAGAGAGAGAGGGGCAGAGACACAGGCAGAGGAAGAAGCAGGCTCCACGCACCGGGAGCCCGACATGGGATTCGATCCCGGGTCTCCAGGATCACGCCCTGGGCCAAAGGCAGGCGCCAAACCGCTGCGCCACCCAGGGATCCCATGCTGTGGTAATTTTACAGTACCAATTTGTAAGGCATAGCATTCCCAAGTACTATTGGATTTTTAACTTCTAGAAGATAGCCTTTACAGGCTGGTAACCTCACAACGTGGAAAACATGGTTGGTGTTATGTACCAAGCTGTTAGATTAAGTAATTGATATCTCCTGGGGGCAGGGAAGTGCAAAGGGTGTGGTTTGAGGAAGAAGTAATTGACTAAGTTGGTCTGAAAAAAAGCTGACCATATAACAAGGGTATCCTCCTGACTTATAAATGACTGATAAATAGCAGTTCCTATGAGAGGACACATCTTACGTATAGCACTAAGCAAAGTTCTAATAAGGCTTTGAAGAAAAATGATATAACAAATGACAGATAAATGAGTCGTGTGATGTAAAGGTTAATATAGTGTGCTTGCATTTTGTGTCTTTGGATTTTAGATATCTTCAGATTGAACTTTCACCATTAAAAGAAACCATCCTCTCTTCAAAGATGCCATGGGACCTCAGTAACTCTTTTTCTATCTGTGTGTAATTTTCCCTCGGCCTGCTTTTCAGGCCAGGAACTACAGCACAAAGCCACAGCTGCTTCTGCAGCAGCTCCAAGAGAAACTCAGAAAAGTTGCATGGAATTGGCATCATCATTGGTTCTTCCACAGTCACAGAATTTCAAACCCTGTTCGTGTACTTTCCTTTTAAATTCTGACGTGAGCCTCAGAGTCACAATCTAGAACATGTTGACTTGTTCACATTAAATCACTTAACTCTCTCCTTTTGATAGATAAAAGAAGAGCCTCCAAATATACAGAACATTAATATTTATTTAAATGGCATGGGTTTATTAAAAATAAGCCCCGGGCAGCCCCGGTGGCTCAGCGGTTTAGCGCCGCCTTCAGCCCAGGGCGTGATCCTGGAGACCTGGGATCGAGTCCCACATCGGGCTCCCTGCATGGAGCCTGTTCCTCCCTCTGCCTGTGTCCCTGCGTCTCTCTCTCTCTAATAAATAAATAAAAAGTCTTAAAAAAAAAAAAAAGCCCCAATGTCCAACAGGTGGCACCGACCATGCACACACAAAATCTGCCAATTATTTGAAAGAATGCTTTGCATTTAGAAAAGATTGAGAGACTAAAAAATAATAATTAACGAGTTCTTGATCAGGGTTAGCCCTGGATATGTTCCATTTGTCCTTCCAGGTTCACTCTGCTGTTCCTTGTTCTGTGCTCCAGGAGTCTGAGCTTCCTGTCCTCTGGCCTCACTTGGCTTCTTCAGCCAGTGCAAGGAAACAGCAAAAGGCAGGAGGACGACATGGGTCTTATTTTTGTTTTTAGAGACTTTATGTATTTATTCATAGACACACACACACACACACACACACACACACACTGAGGCAGAGGGAGAAGCATGCACCATGCAAAGAGCCTGACATGGGACTCGATCCAGGGTCTCCAGGATGACGCTCTGGGCTGCAGGCGGCGCTAAACCGCTACACCACGGGAGCTGCCCAAGAAGTGGGGTCTTAGAATTGACTTGCTGGGCCCTCTCTCCAAGGATACACTGTGTGCCATGCCGACTAAATCCCCTCCTGAAGGCTGATTCCGTCTGGCAGCCTTCCCACTGCAGTCACCAAACCAGAATTCAGGGAACTACTCACTCCTTCCCTTTCCCTTTAGAGGCAGGAAGAGTAACAGCTCCCCTTCTTGCAAGCCCCAGGGTGCTGGACTACCTTTTTGGTTTCCCTTCTCATGGCAGATACAGAAAAACTTAAGCAAAATCGTAGAGCTCAGTTATGAGGTTAAGAATTCCTGTCTGCTTTGCTTGGTGCCTGGATGAGTACCTGGCAAACAGTAGTACTCAATACATATTTGTGGAATATATTGTTAGACATATAATTTTTTAGTGAAAACTCTTATTGTTAAGTAGATAATTGTTATGATTTGCCAATGTAGAAATTAAAAATAGATTCCTACATGCATACAAAAAACCTCAGTCACGTTCATTTTTATTAATGTATACTTAATTGTACATATATACAAATATGTGAATAAAAGAGATATTAATGAATGAACGTAACACTGGTGGTGTCCTAATGGAACCGGAGAAAGATGTTCACTACTTAAGATAGAATTCAATCTTGTAAGCAGGAGATAAGATAAGCCTTCTCTTTCAATTGCCCCCAAATAAATGTGCTCACCTGTGGGGCCCTATGAAATAAATACTTATGTAGCCTTAGCTGAGCATCTGTACTTCTCTAAAAGCTGGGAGTATAGTGGTGAATATGCTAGATTCCACCTCTCCCCATCCTGTGGAAATGTGATGGCATCAGGGTGGGGTAGAAGAGTGCTGAGTGTTGGGAGCCCATGGAAGCATGATCCTCGACTTAAAACTTCTTAACTGTAGAGCTGAGAGATAAGAAGATGTTGGCCAGGTACTGGAAGCAGGTTGGGCGGAGAAGGGGGTTCCAGGCACAGGGGACAAGAGCTTGCACAAAGGTGTGGGAGTGAAAGCATGGCTCACTCAGGCAACTGAAAGAAGTTCTCTGTGGCTGGAATACCGAGTTTGAAAATGAGAATATTGAGAGATGAGGATGGAAAAAATAAACAGAAGTCAGACCATAAAAGGTTTTGTATAGGATTAAAGGGAGTTGAGATTTCAACCAGTTAAGTGCTCACAGAGTGAGAATAAAAGGTAAGAAAATAATTATTCTTTCCCTGTTCTCCAAAATATAAACACACATACCCACTTTATATCTCCCAGTGGGGAGGAAGTTAAGGATCCCAGAAGTTACTGTAAAGCAACACTTGTCTAATTGATATTAACCCACATTCTTTGACATGCTT
Source organism: Vulpes lagopus (assembly GCF_018345385.1). Lineage (NCBI taxonomy): Eukaryota > Metazoa > Chordata > Mammalia > Carnivora > Canidae > Vulpes > Vulpes lagopus. Next base: position 64,845,776 of record NC_054829.1, read on the forward strand.
AATCAACTGTGGTTAAGCAGCTAACAGTTATTGTGTGTTTACTATGTTACAGGCACTGTTGTAAGAACTTTATAGGTATGACTATTTTTTTTAAAGATTTATTTGTCTACTTGAGAGAGAGAGAGAGAGAGAGAGAGAAAGCCTGTGTGCACAGGATCATGGGAGGGGGGAGAGAGGGAGCCCGGGGAGACAGAAGAGAGTCCTAAGCAGACTCTGTGCCGGTGGAGTCTGGCAGGGTGCTCAATACCACAACCCCGAGATCAGGACCTAAGCTGAAACCATGAGTCAGGTGCCCAACAGGTTGTGCCTCCCAGGTGCCCCTAGGTATGACTTTAACATTCACAGTAACCTGATAGATAACCCTATCAGGTAATTACTATTATTATCTGAAATTTACAGTAAGGAAGAAGAAGCACAAGAAAGTAAAAGGACTTACTCAAGGTCACACAGATACTAAGTTGATAAAGACTTCAAAAAGAAGGTGGGCGGGGAGAGTAGTTGTTTTTCTTTACCTCCTATAGAAAGTACTTGGGAACTGCATTGATATTGAACATAAATAATCTGGACTATGATGATAAGCTTGCTTTACACAGAAATTACAATTTGTGCACACACCTTATATCGTAGCATAGAGAACAAATTTAGTGAATAGATATGTTAAGTGATTAAATCAATGTAATACGAACACAGCAACTAAATTGCTTTTTTTTTCTTTTTTTTTTTTAAATATGGAACGCTTCATGAATTTGCATGTCATCCTTGCGCAGGGGCCACGCTAATCTTCTCTGTATCGTTCCAATTTTAGTATATGTGCTGCCGAAGTGAGCACTTCAATTGCTTTTCTAAGGGGGAAAATTGAACAGAACTTTTTTAAAAGTCAGGGAGCCATGGAAACTAAAAAATGAAATTTGAATCCAAACAGGTCATGAACCAGTAAGTCAAGGCTGTGTCTGGTGCCTTCATTTTCCTAACTTTAAAATAAAGTGACATTTTATATTACTGTATTGGAGTGTTAAAGAATTATGCATCAGACAGCTGTTTGAAAATAGTCTATGCTGTAATTATAAATGAGAAAAGACAAAAAGTTATTTGAATCAAATAACTTCAAAGTCTTTAGTGTTATTAGAAGCTTACCATTAATCTTTAAGAAAAATAAGTCTTTGGTAGTTTGACACCAGCAGATGGCACCCTAACAAAATAATTTGTGTGCCATAGGTGAACTTTCACAGCCCTCTGTACATTCAAATGCAAGGCAACCTCACTGTATTTGGATATGCAGGATAGAAAAGAGAAAAACCAAAAAGATGAGACTTGCTCTTTTTGAGTCAGACCATTTTTATTTGGGGAGGAAAAAGCAGAAAGAACATTTTCCTCATTACTGTTTATTTTGTGACTACCTAGCTAGCTCGAAGCATTATTATAAGAAAATCCTCCATAAGTCTGCAGAAAACTCCAACTCAACTAGAAAAAGGTAACATGATTCCACTGAAAGGGATAAAATGGACTGATCCACATGCTTGCCAGCCAGTAGTGGCAACAGTAGCAGCAGCAGCAGCAGCAACAGCAGAAGAAGAAGAAGGGAATTTGATGAAACAAGTATTCTTTTTGATTACTTCAACTGTTGGAGATGACACTAGAGTTTTGTTTTGTCTTTTACAGTTTAATTGAGAAGAACTTAAACATGAAGATGCTTCAATGCTTCATGTTTCACCCAAGATGCTTATTCGGCTTGAGTTATTCCAATTAGGTAATCGGTGTTTGAATGCCTGCGCCACACCCCTCCTCCTACCGCCCCTCTATTTATATGTTAACTGTTATTTTTAAAGAAAATACAGGATATTTTGTCAAGATCATGATAAATGCATCTGTAAAGGGTGAGAATATTCCCTGTGTTGGAAGATGTCAGGGATACTAGTTTTTCTTTCTTCATCGTTTTGCTTAATTCTAGGTATTTGACTTAAGGAATCAACAGCTGGCCTATTATATTCTGGCCCCTGAAAAAGGGTAACCAAGTTATTGGCCTTTTCCCTAAACTCTCTCACCTAGCTTGATCACCTAACAATTCTTCTACAAATATATCAGTTTATAATTAACTCTGCAAGGAACTGTATACAGTCAAACAGTCAAACTTGGGTATAAGTACTCCCCAGAATCCAAGACCAGCTCTCTGCCTAAGAGGGAAACTTTAGGTAGCAGTAGCAGGAGGGAGCGGTGACTACATTCAGCCCTGATCTACTTTTTTTTTTTTTTTTTTTTTTAGGATTTTATTTATTTATTTGAGACAGAAAGACTGAGAGAGTGAGAGTCAGAGGGAGAAGCAGGTTCCCCACTGAGCACGGAGCCCAATGTGGGTCTCCATCCCTGGACTCCAGGATCATGACCTGAGCCCAAGGCAGACGCTTCACCAACTGAGCCACCCAGGCCTCCCCCCCCACTCACCCCGATATAGTTTCTTCGTATGATTACTCCTAGGTCTTGCTCCAGAAAAGGACTGAAATTAAGTGTATAATTCCATTCTCTTTAAGACCTTAAGTGAAAAGAAGGAAAAGCTAAACAACCTGACTAATTATTTTAGGGATAGGATGTTGGGGAAGAAATCAGGGTGATTTGCTTGCTGCAAAACAGACTGGTCTGGGTGGCAAAGCCCTTTTTAAATCAAAAAAGCAGCGGACATCTGCCAAAGCCTTGGCACCAAGTGAGGTCAGTGCTTGGAAGATGAACCACACGGTGAAGGAGATGGAGCTCAGTGAATTCACAACCTGCCTTGAGAAGATCATCATTACTGCCTTGCAAGTAATAGTGGTTTACATTTACTGAGCACAAACGATCACTTAGATTCTTCTAAGCATTTATATCAATTAATTAAATACTTATACCAATCATATGATCCTTTTGCTATTGTACAGTATACGCCTTTTATTTTTTTTTAAATCGTATTTATTTTGAGAGAGAGTACCAACAGGGGGAAGGGCAGAGGCAGAGGGAGAGAATCCTGAACACACTCCTGGCTGAGCAGGGAGGAGCCAGATGCAGGGCTGGATCTCTCAACCCTGAGATTATGACCTGAGCCAAAACCAAAAGTCGGATGGTCAACTGACTGAGCCACCAGGTCCCCCTGCAGTATATACATTTTAAAGCTGAGAAATCTGAAGCATTAACAGCTATACCCTAATTTAGCTTGGGTAGTCTGGGTCCACTTTTAACCACCAATCCATATCACTTGTTTAATAATTTTCTATGAACCTTTTGTAAGTACTTCACCACTGTCTAAATAAAGATGGAGAAAAGCAGGTTTTATACAGCAAAAATAGAAAGTTTTTTTGTTTTTTACCTAATTTTGGAACAGTGGGACTTTCTGGGTTGATAACAAAGCTCAACCTTACCACATTTTTTCCTCCTGTCTGGAAATGTGGCTCGACGTGTCCTTACCCCAGCTTGCCTGGTCAGCACAGGGGATCTATCAGTGTCTGCAGAAGGGGAAAGTTCTCACTCCTCAAGAGTATGTCAAGAAAAGCATGATTCAGGAGACAGTGAGATACACAGAGAAATGCAGGAGCAGGTAGAACTGAGTCTAGGAAACTAGTGCTTTAAATAAATGCCTAAAGGGATCTTGGGATCCATCTTGGAATCACAGTGAAGGAGTGGTCAGCAAAGGAGCACAGTGGGATTAATTATTTCAAGTCAGGGAAGAGGGCCTCCAAACTTGTCTCTCCACCCAGAGAGACCTTTGTCTGGGTATCAGAGTGCTATCAGCTCAAAGTCTCCTACCTTCTTGTCCACCATCCTAGCATTCTAATGTTGAGAATCAGTCTAGAGACTCTTCAGCCAAATGTCAAATTAATGATGTCTCCTGTGAGCCTGTTTCTTCTACCAGATAACACGCTAAGGTCAAATCTGCCAGCTAACTCCTTCTTCAGGAAAGGGCAATCCAGGCCTTACTTCATCACCTTCATTTTCCTCTTGGATTTCTAAAACGAGATGGTTCCTGGGTCTTCTCCTTAGTGACTCTCTTTTCACAACTCACTTCCCATCAGGCCAATTTGTTTTCCCACTTTATCCTAAAGAACTCCAAGAAGGGAAGCTAATAAAACTCATTTAAGGCAGAAGTTGGGTAACTGCAGTCATTAGCGACTCTGAAGTTTTTCCCCCTTCTGTGTATTATCACCATCAAGGCTAGGCTGATGTTTAGCAAAGAGCACCTGTCAAAACAAAAGAAGAGTTTCACACCTCACAATTTTAAGCCCCAGGTAAGAAACTCAGCCTAGTGGATCGGCAAAGAGGAAGACCAGAAACCTGAAACTCTAAGACTTGGAGAAGGAGTTAAATGAGTTTCCTCTGGGTACCAACAGGCTTTTGTTTAACACGATTAAATCCTCTTTGTTTCATTACAGACATCAATTCGAAAACAAACAGTGTGATCAAGATAAAGGCCCGGAGCAGCATTCTGTTTCTCTTTCTCTCCTTTTTCTCTGAGACCTATCACCACCTCTCAGAGGACAGGCTTAAAGGAACTTAACTGGCTCACAGAAAATTGATGAGCTGAGCTGAGCAGGTGTACAGGAAAGCTTGGCGCTGCAGGGTGAGGGAGTGGAAAAAGTGTGAAGCACTTATGTCCGTGACCAGATCGAGTGATAAGAGGACTGGCTTCCTTTGCTATCTAATTAATCGTCTTTCTTTTCAAAACATGGTCTTTGATTTCAAGAAGCACCTGAAGAAGGTAAGACCTAGTCATAGTACGACAACCACCAAAAACTCAAATGGGGGTGTGTGTGTGTGGGGGGTGAGAGTGTAACTTGCAGACAGGAAGGATGGAGAGGGGGAGTAGGGAGGTGTTTCGGAGGCAGGAACCAGAATGACAAAATATCCAGGCAAGAGAGAGCGGTCAACTGAGTTCTATCAGGGATGCAACAGAATTGAAATTGGTGTGCATTTCCAAGCAATCCTTTCTATATGATTAAATCGCTTATTTTATTGTTGTTAGACAACACTAACTCTTTTTTCCCCCTAAACAAAACATGGACATTGTCAGTGTAACAGCTACAGTGAGCTAGCAGAAGCTGGGGTCATCCATATACACATTTTAATTACCTCTTTTCAGTCAGGAACATCATTAGAAGTTTATTATTACCAGCCACTATCTTGTGATCTTAATTGGCTTCCTTCACAGACGATACCATGAAGCCAATGTAGAAGCTCTGGCAGCCTCCCAGAGATAGTGACCAGATCGGTGACACTTTACACTGATACTGTCCTCAGCTGAATAACAACCATCAGTTTAAGTTTTAATGCCAGACATGAGGTGGAAGCTTCTTTTAACACCTGTATGCGGAGATGTTCCTGATTCAATGGTGTTGAAAAACACGCGGAGAAGTAGTGACTTTTCACACACCTTTGTTAGGGTTATAGAGAAATTATCTATACGTAGGAAAGGGCTATGCCAAGCAGCCAGTTATTCCCTGTGGCCCTCTTGGATTCTGGTAAAGCGGAAAATGAGAAGTTTGCTTACCAAATGGAAAAATCTGGGTCTGATTGACACGAAGATTAAATCTGCAGCATGGGCCGTTATCTGGCTGCAGTTATCTGGCTACTCACTCCTCAGAAAGTATGGAAACACCCTTAAATTAATAGTTTGCATTAATAACATTGGGCCTGAATCAACAATAGTTATTAACTTAGTTTCCAAAGCATTTGCAATCATGTTGGGGGTAACAGCAAATTTTGAGGCTGGGGGAGAAAGAGAATTATTGTGAAATAAACTTATTGTCATGTCCTGTGGTGGATGAGAAAAAGAAAAGTCTTTCTGTGAATAAAATTGTATCTTTCTCTTTGCAAAAGGAAAATAAATGAGTTCGGAAACGTTAAACATTGGGATTCACTCTGTAAGACCAGGCTGATTATGTCTGGAAACAATGTTACTTGGATACCTTCTTATTATGGAAATTATACTATGGATTCCCGGCCCATAGGCCATTCTTCAGGCATTTGTAGAAACTGAGCTAAGTCACAAATATTCTAACTTTGGATAATTATCAAATTTCAGTAAAATTTTGAATTTTACCAAAGAGAAAAAAGTAATTTCAAAAAGCTACATATGTCAATGGATTACTTATTCAGAATAATAAGGGTTAGAAAGGCTGTTTGTATCTTTATGGTTAAGAGTCAAAAAATATTGGTATTATCTATATATTCCTGACTTACTATTTTAAAAGATATTCTTGTCATTCATCATGATCTGGAGATTTAAGGAATACATCTACTACAATATTGCAGGAAAAGGCTAGAGTCTTAGGATAAAATTTTCCATTCAGTGAATTGACCTAGTATAGACATTAAAAGTCTTTGGAAAGAGTCATCAATCCACTTTGCTATCTCCCCAGAGGTTTGGTTATCAGAGGATTAATACATCCGCTTTCTTCCTGACAATTACTCTACAGTGACCCAGAATATTCAGGCTATTTTTCCAAGACTTTATATTTCACTTTTTAATAGCACTCAACCATCTAATCATAGGTAAATATTATGAAATTAAAAAAAATATAAATGACAAAACCAACTTCATTTTATGAAATTCCTGGCATATGAGGTCGTGTCATGATTATCCATATGTAAGTATAATTTCTGTGCCCTATGTATAGGTTTAAATTTTAAAATGTGTCTCAAGACTTGACATTGATATATTCCATCTACAAATACAGCTGAATTCTCAGTGAGAAGGATCTTGAAATAAAGAAAAAAAAAGTGGATGAAAAATTTAAATCACCATAATTAGTATGAGACAGCTAAACGTGGTTTAAATAACACAGCAAAATGGGAACTAAAAATTAATTCTCTTCTTTCACTACCTAGCATAACCTCTTGGCGGCTCCACTTCTGTGACTGGAATGGTCGTCTTTCGCCTCCAGAAAACGTTTCCTTCTCATTCTAGGGTATTTTATTTTATTTTATTTATTTTATTTTATTTTATTTATTTATTTTATTTTATTTTATTTATTTAATTTACCTGATGGATTTCCTCTTTTAGGAAGACATGACAATTAGCTTTACATTTCAGCTGCTTTACTGCATTGAAACAGGATGGTGAAAATACAGCTGTTTAAAACATACTGTGAGCAAAAAGGCAACGAAATCTTTTTAAGAGTTATCAAAATCAGGGTGCCAATCACTTTTAGAAGCAGGGTAAAAATTACTTGCGCTTCAATATTTATATTTATATTTATTATAAGAAAAAAGTTTTTTTTTTTGTGGAAAGAAGGTGCAGAAAAGGGCACAGTATTAGCTAAATATTGTACCTTAGAACATCAGTCATTTCCTTCTCAATAGTACTGAAAGGGTCTAATTTATAAGTTTTTCCATCTCCCTGTTATGCTGGTTTGTAAGTTCTGACACTGCTACTGGTATGTTAATGAGAAGCTAGCGTTCCATTAAGAGAAAACCATATGCTCTGCTGCCTACTGTGAAAGAGAAAGCATGTAATGTGGCTGTTGCCTTAGTAACACATTAATTCATTTTGTCAGTGTTGGCACAGATCATTTCATTTATAAGAAAACAAGTATAATAGTTTACCACATCTATAATATTTACAGTGTTTCTGTTACAAAACAGTGACAAAATGAGTTTAAAAAATAGAGTTGGTATAATATCATTAAAATATGGAATTTGTGGTAAAATTTTCCCTGTAAAAATGAAAAAAAATAAAGATTGGTGTAAAATTCCTCTTCACAATCCTACTTAAAACATTTTAACACCAAACTGTTTGCTTTTTAGCATATTTGTATTATACTAATAACGTGCGTCTGCTGCAAAAAATTTAGTCCATGGAAGACACAAGTGCATTAACAGTTTTTAATGAATGCTAAACAAAATATTTCATACAACAGTTTTGTTAAATTACAACCATTATAAACCTAATCGTATGCTAGTGTGTTACTCATAACAAGACTAAACATTTATCTAGTTTTATCTGTTCTTCCAGATGTTTATTAGTATTCTAGCACTCCTAAAATATTTAAATTAAACCACTCCATTTTCTCATGTGAATGCATTTGGGGTTTTATTCACAGAAAGTCTAGTCACATGTATATCTAAATAAATATAGAACACTGTATATGCTTTATGCACAAGTGATACTTAATGTGAATTGAAATAATCCAAAAGCATGATAAAGGAGAGGAGTGATTAGGGGAAAGACAAGTTCCTGTCTATTAAAGTCTGCACCTGCAGCAGGCTATCAGTTCTACCCTTCCTTAGGGTATTCCACACCTGTAAACACACATTCTTAACAACAAACATTTTGCATCTGTGATGTTCACCTACCTTCTTTAACCAATAAAAAGGGACCTGTGTACAAGATAGCGAGCAACTATCATTTACCAGTTTATGTAGTGATTCAAGGTTTATGTCATTTCAAAGGAAGCATTTATACATTGACATAAGTTATACAAATGAGTGCGAAGCACTGCAGAGCTGGCCATCTAAGTAATGAATTGCCAATTATACTTTCAACATTAAGAAATATCTTCCTAAAGTGCCGGTGTTCAATGGGTTCATCCGGAGCTTCATGAATCAAATGTGGGTGTTTTTGTTTTTGCTCTCCTGACTATATTCACTGCAGTGCTCCCAAGTTTGATGAGATTCCTTCTAATTAGAACCCAAGACCCAAGAGTACTTTTGAGAGCCTTCTTTATAGAACTGCAATACGATTACCTTGGGAAACACTTAAGAAAATAAAATTTATGATTAGCTTTGATGAAAATGACTTTAGTTTTAACTTCATAATATCTCTGCTTTGATATGGGTAAAATACTTTGAATGGCTACATCACCAGAAGAGAAAATATAACCAAACATCAATGTGATTTTATATGATAGGAAATTAACTGTCTCTGAAATGTAATCATATCACATTGACTCACCCAATAAAAGTAAGTTAATGAAGTATTTTATCTAATTCATATGTTTTTACTTATTAGTTTGTGGTGCTTGAAAAAATAAGCTGTAAACTTTTCAAGATCCTTCTTTCAACTGGAGCTATTTCTATCAATAAAACTGGTTTGTCAGCAGTTAAATGGCATCATATTTATGCTTTAAGTACACTAAATTATGGGTAGCTTTATAATAAATTTCACTGATTAGACTTACTATAATAATATCATACATATTACTATGACTTTGGTTAAATAAAAAATTATCTCATAGTATATAACACCTCAAATTTTCAATCTTTTTGGTTTTAACAGTTTATTGTTATTCATCCTTCCCATTAATTAATGCATTAATCAATGTGAGGATAGAAAATAGGATTGTAAACTGGAAAACATACATATATAAATTTATATGGGAATATATATTCACACATTTACTTTTATGCTATTTAATATATTTTCACATTTTTTTCTTGATAAATAAAACCACATATTTTATATCTAATATTACCCTAGTGAAACTTCTTACCATTTTCTCATGATGATTTCCAAAATCTGCATTTAACATCAAGAGCAAAGAAAACAATTGTTGTACCTACACAACAATGAAAAAAGGATGAAATAAAAATTCCCAGAGAAAAATGATTTCTAATGTCCTGTAATCAGGTTAATTATCCTTTCCTCACTGATATCATCAATTGTTTGTTTCATTTCCATTCAGGAATATGAATGGAATCAAGAATGACAGTCATGAAGGCCAACTTACGTTCGAGGTCAGCTTTATGTATGCATTTGTTAACATATTTGAACCTAAGGAGTTCAAGTCTGATAATATTAAATTATTATGTTGCTTCACAACTGTTTATTGACAATGTTATAAAATATCCTTTATAAATAATATTATAATCACTGTTTAAGAATGTACATGAAATATAATCAATATATATCAAGTAGAGGTAGATATGTTTGAGCTTTATTTAAAAACTATAAAGGGATATAGAGTAAATATATTAAAAAAACAACATTAAAATATTTTTAAATGGCACACATCAATTAACAAATAGTTCATAAATACTTGTTAAGTAACTGAATTAACATAAAATTTATAGGTATACTTGCATTCATACCAACTTTTTAGTCTCATACTCACTGAGTTTATGATATTCGCAATCCTAATGGTGGAACATTTTGATTATAAGAGTGCTAAAGGTAAGGATTTAAAATTTAGCAGTAGTTAATCAGGTTTAGCATTTGGAGTTCCTCTTTTACGAAGTAATGTTTCAGTCCAGTTGAATTCAATGTAAATTTGCTGACTGGTGGAAAAGGAGGGACAGAATTAAATAAGCTCTCAAATCCTTTACCATAAAATTATGCTAAAATAGTTGTACAATAAGAATGCAGATTTTAGTAATTATCAAAAGATATTTTAAATTGAGATGTAATTTGTTATTGTCATAATTCATTTAACACAAAATATGTAATGTGACCCAAATAATAAACCTTAAATAGTTGAATACAGAAAAAAATTGGTCTAATGCATTAGGGGGATAGAGAGAAATGTGTCAGTGTAAGGATAATGACGTGATTTGGGCTGTGTTCTTTTCTGGAAAAATGCGGATCACTTTTTTAAGTTTTTCTTATTTATTATCTACTATATATATAATACTTCCTAAGTAAGTGAGGAAGATATAAAATACATGCTATACTATTTTAAAAGATTATGCAATATTAGTTTTTATTTCTCCATTAAGAAATTCACAAACAATTGTTGGCCGTTAACTTATTTCCAACTATTCCAATGATTAGGATACACTAAAATATCTAGTTCTGGGACATTATTTTCTAGGCTTAACTTATATGGTATAGGAGAACATATTACAGCACATTTGACTCATACTTTTATGACATAATTAGTATATAAAAAAGCTTTATTTAGAAATATTGGAGCACTGGGTAGTAGTTTCTCATATATCTCAAGTTGACTTAAAGAGAACACGTTGGAGATAGAAATTCTCCTAAGTTTATGCTAAGATTATTCAAACATACACCATGCATTTTCTTCACTTTTGTCTCCTTTTTAACTTTTGGTCAAGTTCGTACGCAGCTCAGCTTCCTAGCAGTATAATATGAAGCCGTTAATGACATGAAGCCGTTAATGATATCTGAAGACTGGACTTTTTATTTGTAGGAATTTATGTGCTAGCCAGTACAACAGAGTTTTCCTTTTGTTTGTTTTACTTTTTCCTCTTAAATACAGAGAAAGAAACTTATCCCTTAAAAAGACTCTTGTGGGGAAAAGAAGTGTACTAAAGAAAAGTACACATCAAATTTGAATTTTTCTATGGAAAATAAAATTTGGGCGTGTATAAAAACACCTTTTTAAAAAATATTTTATTTATTTACTTGAGAGAGAGAGAGACAGAGATAGAGACAGAGATGAGTGGGGAGAAGAGGGAGAATGCTTCTCCCTGCAGAGCAGGGAGCCTGACGTGGAACTTGATCTCAGGACCCTGGGACCATGATCTAAGCCAAAGGCAGACTCCCAAGCAACTGAGCCACCCAGGTGTCCCTAAAAAACCCTTTCCTAAAAATCCATATCCCTATAAACTACACTCTATTTTGATAAAATTGGATATTTCATAAACCAAAAGTATATACTAAGATACATCATAATCGGACCTTTCCATCTTTAATATGGAAATGCTACTTGCAAAACTTTTACCATGATAATAATTTCTCATTTGTTTGACAATAAAGGGTAGTGTAACTTTAAAAAAAAAATAAAATCCACTTCAGCATTTATGCTAAAAAAAACTTTAAAAAGAATATAATGGTACCACTCAAAGCAATAAAGAATTATTTCAGATGTGGCATACAAGGAATGCTCAGCCCGTGGCCTCATAAAGAGTTCAAAATAAGCTTTTGTAATGTGGGCTCTCTGATTTGTGAAAAATTAATATGTATAAAATCACCAACTTTTTTTTCTCATTTTCTGCTTGTTTGAAAATAGATCTCCAGTTTCTCTGTTCAGTTTACTCATACTGAGTAGGAATTTGTCTTCTTCACTTGTGTATTTTTTATAGTAGTAACTCATTGTTCACTAAATGTTTGATGACTTGAATTGAAACCCTATGATAGGTGAGTTTGTCCTTATTTATAAAGATGATATTGTAGATTGTGTTAAAATATTTATTAAATTTATAGAAATAACTAACTTTATAAGGTAAGCTTGGAAAAAATGTTATTTCCTTTCTTGGTTTTCACACACTAAACGTATAAGCAATTTTAGCTATAACTGCTTTTAGTGAATTGTCAGTCTATGCAATTGTTTTTTTAAGTAGACTCCACGCTCAGCATGGGGCATGAACTCCCCTGAGATCAAGAGTCACATGCCCCGCCAACTGGGCCAGCCAGGTACCCCCAGCCTATGTAAAATTTTAAATAATATCAAATTGACTGTGTATTTGAGATTTGAAGAAATACAAAATGCCGTGACTCATTCTAGAATAGGCAAGTAGTCAATACTCATACAAAATAATTTTCAAAAGTTTACTTTGACACATAAGAAATCTTTTGTATATATTTTTATTCTCAGTGTCCCTCAATGTACTTATAAAATACCTAACTACATAGGGAAGTTTCTATTCAATTGAGCATCAAGCTTATTGAATTTTATATGTAATCCCATAAAGATTAAATTATTTAGTCAAGATTATAATTTAAATTCTACTCAGAATTCAAAGTTTTCTGCCTGTTTAGATTATTTCTAGATATAGCTAATTTTTAAAAAGTGTAATCAGAAACTTGCAATATTAAGTACAATATGGTTGGAGTGAGGAAGTAAATAATAACAAATAAATCTATATGAAAATTGTAAACATTTCTTCTCACCTTTTAAATGTTTATTTTCTGGTTATTAAGCCCACAATAAATTATTTTACTGAATTAATACCGTATTTGAAGTTGATTATTACTTAATAACAGAGTAATTCATTGAGATTATTCTAAGTTTATCCCTAAAGCAGATGCAGAAAACAATATTACCATAAAGATCCTAGAATTTGGGGCTTTGTCAAGGTGCTAGTGGGACAAATATTTACCATCTTGCTATTGAAAGTCACAGGTATTTGGAAAGTTCCAGTTCACAAATAATTACAAGCTAAAATTTGGAAAGTAGATTTCTGAAACTTTGAAATCTACTCTACTTTTCTGCATATATAATATTGTAACAAAGAAGAAAGAAGAGGAGGAAGCTGAGAGAGGATGAGAAGCATCCTGACCCAGACCTAGAACCAGGAGAAGCCAGCTAAAGACCTGCGGGCTGTACCTGCTCCCTCCCCTCCCCACCCCCCAGGACACCATCCCCTTGGGCTGTGGTGGGAAAATGGGGCTGCCACCAAAATCAAATAGGTTGGGAGACTGGACATTAAAGGGGTTGAAGGCCTGATGGCTGGTGTTAGTGACCCTGTTTTAGGGCAGAAGCCCCTGGGGAGTGGGGATCCTGAGGGGAGGGGCAGGGATTTCTCGTCTTTCTTGGCCCTGGCTCCCAGAGGCCTTTGCCTTCATCTCTGCATGAACTCTCCCTCCCCAGAGACCAACTGTTTTTTTATTTTATTTTATTTTTTAATTTATGTCTGGAAGCCTGGCTACCCTGCATTTGGGATTGGGGATGTTGGGTGGGGCGCAGTCCGTGTTCAGCATTCTAACAACATGTGTGTGTATGTGTAAAGGCTGCAGCCAAAATACCATCTGGCCAGATGGGCCCACCCACAAAAAAAAAAAAAAAAAAAAAAAAAAAAGAGGAGGAAGAGGAGAGAATGGGAGAAAAGAAGAGAGAAAGGAGGAAGGATGGAGGAAAAGAAGAGGGAGTGGGGAAGGACAACTGAAATTTTCTTGAATGAATGAACAAAGGTTGAAGAGAAAAAGACTGGAAATTTAGAAGACGTGTGTATTTGTGAGAAAGAGATTGACTAAAGTTGGACTAAGTTTGGTTATGTGTTTAAAATTTGAGAGAAGGATGAGGGGGGGGGGGCAAGGAGAATGCATCAGGGCTGAGTTCCCTCAGGAGATAGAGAGAAAGAGGGCGTGAGGCACAGAAGAGCCAACAGGTGGCACCAATGGTTTGACACAGTTTAGTTGTTTGGCAAGTATACCTGGTCAGTTTGGAGTTAGGAAGAAAAGACTGGAAATATTGCATGAGACACCTATCTGTCTTGAAGAAAGTTTAAACACAGAATGATTTCTCTAGCAGAGAGTAAAATAAGCAATTAAATTTACTCAACAGATAATTGAGCACCAACTAAGTGCCATGTGCCATTTATAGGCCCTAGAACTATCATAGTGAGCTAATAGACATAGCCTTTTGGAGTTTATAGTCTAATGAGGCTGATAGTACTTACGAATACACCATTAAATAAACATTGAAGTATAAACTGTCATAAGTTGTTTGGAGGAAATAAATCAGGACAGAAGTGTATTAGTTTATTTATTATTATTATTTTTGTGTGTGTTGGTTAATTTTTTTTTCAAAGATTTTATTTATTTATTCATGAGAGACCCAGAGAGAGAGAGAGAGAAGCAGAGACATAGGCAGAGGGAGAAGCAAACTCCCTGCAGGGAGCCCGATGTGGGACTGATCCTGGGACGCCCTGAGCCAAAGGCAGGTGCTAAACCGCTGAGCCACGCAGGCATCCCACGTGTGTTGGTTAATTTTTATTTATTTACTTTTTAAGGAGACTCTGCGCCCAACATGGAGCTGAAACTCACAACCCTGAGATTAAGAGTTGCTTGCTCCACTCACTGAGCCAGCCAGGTGCCCTAAGAGTGTGCTGTTTTATAACACATGTGCTGTATTTGTCCTATGGGTAGCAAATCTTCTCTGTGGAAGTGATGTTTGAGCTGAGGTGTTTGAGCTCTGATGTTTGTCCTGAGTGGAAAGGAATTAGGCAGAGTGATAGAAAAAAAAATGTTGCAGAAGAACCCTAAAATAGGAAGCCATTTCATGTGTTTGTGGGAATAGACAAAGGCCAGTATATTCAAGTATTTGCTGCGAAGAGTAGTTAGACACAAGATTGGTGGAGTAGATAAGGAAGGTCAGGCAGAGGCTTTAAGTAACATTAGGATTGGGCACTTTTTCTGTAATTCACAGAAAGTGGTTGAAAGTTCTAAACTAATGTGTTATTTCATCATATTTGTGCTTTCAAAAGATCACCTTGATTGTGTGATTTGTAAACAGAATTTAGAGTGTATGTTTAAGGTGAGGGAGGCAGAGTGGTAATATGGAAATAGAATGGATTCAGAAATCATTATTTGAAGGCTATTATAGTAACAGATGAAAGATGATGATACCTTCAACTAAAGAGGTATGGGAAAGGTGGAGAGGAGTGGGAAGATTCAAGATATATTCAGGAAGTAGAATCTACAAGAATGCCAATACACTGAGAATGAGAATCAAAGAAAATGAGGATGTCAGAGCTGCTCTTGGGATGGGACACCTTTTCAAGTACTGTAACTGTATTTTCTCACATCATCCTACATTTTGGTTTGAAATTCATACATGATCATTTAATTAAAGGACATGATTATTTGCAAGGGATTCCCAAACAGAAAATTGTATTGTATTGGTAGCTCTGCAAATATGTTGTCTATTTCCAAAATAGTGCAAAATTCAGCGTTCTATGCTCCAAAGGTTTCCCTCCTGGAGGTAAGAAAGACAAACATTCTTGTTCTCTCCTTTCTCCTCTGCTATTCCTTTGTCCACAATGTCTCTGAATCCCATCATAGATCACTGACCTATATTCTGTACTTGCCTCTCACCCCCAGTTGGTGATGGTAAGACTTTGTAAGTTCAAGATCATATTGACTTTAGGAAGAAACTGTCGTTCCTGCTACTTATCAGGTTTTATCATCAAGAGAATTTAATTTAAAAAAATTATCTAAGTTAACAATGAAAACATAAATAGGACTCATATTATTGAATTATTTTAATCATTCTCATCTGCTATGCACATTAAGTGTGCCATATACAGTTTACCCTTAAACAACATGGGGGTTGGAGAGGCCAGTCCCCCGAGCAGGAGGAAATCTATGTGTAACTTTTGATTATTAATGGTCTACTGTTAACCAGAAGACTTAGTAATAAAATGAACAGTTGATTAACACATATTTTGTATGTTATTTGTATTATAGACTATATTCTTACAATAAAGTAAGCAAGAGAAAAGAAAATTTTATTAACAAAATCATAAGGAAAACAAAATACATTTATAGTACTCTATTTGTCAAAAATTTGCGTGTAAGTGGATCCTCACAGTTCAAACTGTGTTGTTCGAGAGTCAACTGTGTAATTACACTATTTTTAAGTGTGAAGGATAAGAAATTAGCAGTTATTAATATGTGGCCAACTTAGTGACAAAATAAAGTTTTTAAATTCACAACACAAATTTAAGCCTTTTGTCTGATAATAATGGCTATAATTTTTAAGCCTTTATTAAAGGCAAGGAAATATATGGATACATGATCTCATGTAAATCTCACTAAAATCCTATGAGATACGTTATTAGTATTTCCATTTTTTCAAAGGGAGAAACTAATATATTTTTTAAAAATCAAGTAATTTTTTCAAACAGTCTGGCTCATTTTAAAATTCAGTGTATATCATCTTCTTAAGAAATTTCATAATTTGTATCTTTATTGAAAGTTCTACGTTAAATCTTGGAAAGGAAATACTTCAATATTCTTTTTGTGCTTTGAACTAAAGTTAGGTATTTTTAGCCTAAAACAAAGTTTTAGAAATTTTTTTTTTTAGAAATAAATTTTAAGAAATACATGTGACTTGCTTTTTGAAAAGCTTTTGTCAACATCTGACTTTTGAATACAGGTATGTATAAAGCCAAAGGCTTTATAGGGAATATGTCAAAGCCACATGTTGGCCCACAGGTCATTTAGTCCTACACTTACTTTTATCCTGGGCATGTCATTTAACTGCTTTAGTAATGAATAGTTTCGTTTTAAAATGTGAATAGTAACATTCACTTCTAGCAATTCCAACAAGACCAATGAATATAAATGAGATATTGGTTAAAGTAACCAATAATTTATTTATTTAAGATGTACTTATTTTATTTTATTTTTAAAAAAGATTTTATATATTTATTTATTCACAAGAGACACAGAGAAAGGGAGGCAGGGACACAGGCAGAGGGAGAAGCAGGCTCTGTGTAGGGAGCCTGACGAGGGACTCAATCCCGGGACTCCAGGATTACGCGCTGAGCCAAAGGCAGACACGTAACCACTGAGTCACCCAGGCGTCCCTATTTTATTTTATTTTAAAGAGAGAAAAAGAAAGAGAGAGTGCAGGGGAAGGAGCAGAAGAAGAGGGAGAGAATCCTCAATCAGACTCCCCACTGAGTGCAAAGCCTGATGCAGGGCTCTGATCCCTGGTCCCTGAGAGCATGACCTGAGCTGAAACTGAGAGTTGGATACTTAACTGACTGAGCTACCCAGGTGCCCCAATTACCAATAATTTGTGAAAGAATGGTTCAAACTATGTCAATGTATTTATTATCTTTTAGCTATCACATTGAGAAATGTGTGCGAACCTAGAAGTTCTTGAAAAAGGATCTCTTCACAGCATCTAGAATTCCCTTGCCACACACGTCAAAGTGGAATAAGGTAAAGATAGAACTAGAATCTTTCCTAGGTTTTTCGATAATTACCCTACACAGGGAAATAGTATTGTCACAAGGTTTTCTGCCTAAATTTCAAAACACCACATGGCTTATTAAAAACGAGATGTTAATTTTATTAGATAAAATATAAAACTGATTTTTTATTTTTAATGGAATCTGTTACAGTTTGGACATTTTAGGAGAAACAAAGCAAAACAAGTAGGGGAAAAGGCAGTTGCATTTTTGGAGACTGTCACAAGAGGGCATTTATGGATTAACTCAGTACATTTTTCTATATTGGAAAACACTGAAAGCATTTCCAACTCCCAAAAGCAAACTAAGAATCATTAATTAGTAAAAATTTAAAGGGAGAAAAAGAAAGTCTCTAAAGTTTTTATTTTATATTAATTCTGCTCTAGGAAGTTTGTTCTTTTTCAGGTGTTTCTGTCAGATGAACAGTAGTATATACTTTCAAGTGTTTGATGTGAGTGACTCATTTCTCCAAAATACTGAGATCTGAAAAACATTTTATTAGCTTAAAAAAATCACACATATTTTGTTTCTAGCATTTGTTTGTATACTATTATGAGACAAATATGTAAAATAAATGTTATTACTACAACTGATAAAAGGTAATTACATTTTTAAAACATGATTTTATCTTTTGTGCTGAAAAACAAGCTAATTAATATTCCTAAGTATTTTGAAAACAGGTGCCATTTAGACAATACAAGCGTAAATGCCTTAATAAAATAATGAAAAGCTTAGTTTCATTAGGAAATAGGTAGAGTAAATTGCTAGAAAGAGAGTGTGCTAGAGCCCACTTAAGGGAAAAAATAAACTGAATCAAATGTTAAGATATTTTTACTCATAATACCTTGAGTTCTTTAAGAGCAAGGCCTTTGTCATGTTCATCTTTATAATCCCAGCCCAGCACGGTGCTGAGAATACAGTAGGTACTCAATGAATATAACTAAATGAATACATGAAAGCATCCCTGTAATTGAGGATAAATTTAGAAGTGGCAGAGCAAGGGAGAATTTTCAGTGATTATTAATTAAATTAATGACTTTCTTGTTGTATTAATTGATGTCAAACCTTCAAATACAAAGGGAAAACTTCATTCAATCACCTGGGGTTTCCAAATAACTGCAGAGTTGGTGCCATATAAACAAAACATCAGGAGAGCTAATGCGATGATATGTATATACTCAATTGGCAAGAACAAAGGAGTTGCAGATATTGGAGCAACGATGTATGTAATATGATCTGGGAATGCTAGAGCTATAAATCTCTTCATGATCATCTAGTCTAACCCACTAACATCCAATCTATATCATGGAGGATTCAACCTTTGTCCAATTGATCCAATATTTTGTGGTATTTGCTTTTTATTTGTCAAAGATCTGTAATGAGCTCTAAGAGTATTTAATAAGAATTATATAATCCTTGCTATGGTATGATTTTATATAATTTCAAGAAAAACTAAAGAAATGTGCCATTTTAGGGGCACCTGGGTGGTGCAGGAGGTTGTACCATCAACTCTTGGTTTCGGCTCAGGTCCCAATCTCAGTGTCTTGAGATTAAGTCCCCTGCTGGGCTCCATTCTCAGTGGGGAGTCTGCTAGAGATTCTCTCCCCTTCTCCTTCTGATCCTCCTGCTCTCATGTGCTCTCTTTCTCAAATAAATACATACATCTTAAAAAACAGAAAGAAATGTGGCATTTTAGATAACCCGTAGTCTTATTACAAATAAACATACAATTTCCTTTAGGCATTGTATCATAATTAGAACAAATTTCAGATTTGTTTTCTTATTTCTGCCAGAGCACAAGATTTCAGAAGCCATTTTCATTACTCCATACTCAGGGAGGATAGTGAGACATGGGGGAAACAGTCTGTTTATTTGAATTAAATAGTTCTGAATTTAGAACTCAACTTTAATACTGAGTAGGAATTGTTTTTTTCTTTTTTTAAAAATTTTTTAAAATTTATTTATGATAGTCACAGAGAGAGAGAGAGAGACAGAGTCACAAACAGAGGGAGAAGCAGGCTCCATGCACCGGGATCCCCATGTGGGATTCGATCCCGGGTCTCCAGAATAGCGCCCTGGGCCAAAGGCAGGCGCCAAACTGCTGCGCCACCCAGGGGTCCCGAATTGTTTTTTTCTATATCTGTTTTTCATCTCTAATATTGGGATAATATTGCCTACCTTAGTGGATTATAGGTTTTTACTGTTGTAGGTATTATATTTTCATATTGTAGGTAGTATATTTTAATATATGTAAATTGCCTGATACGTAGAAGATAGTCCATATAATATCAGACTTTATAATTAGAGAACCATAGATTTTAGGGCTTTTATTGAGGAATTTGAGATATTGGCGGAAATGATCACAAAATTTTCATGTACTTCTTCGTATTTCTCAGACACGTTGGTGCTTAGTTTGGACCATGAGAGTAGTTCTGATCAACTGGCTTTCGTGGGAATAATGTATGTCACTTTTTGGCTGAGATCGGTAAATGCTATACATCCCCTTCATCAAAATCTTCCCCTACCAGAGTACCCCATGAAACCTGGTCCTGAGATGGTGATGTCTCAATATCCCAAGGTCTCCATCATTTGAATTATTGAGTAATTAAATGGAGCAGATTCCTTGCAGGCCAGTGTGGACATGTGTAGGATGTAACATTTGTTATGTTAGGCCACCATTTAGGAACTACATTATCACTGCAGCATAATTAATAATCTGATCTAACCCAAACACTTCATTTTATTAACAAGGAAACTAAAATCCAAAGAGTCAGTTTGTGTAACAGCCAAAACTAGAATGCAAATATTAAATGAATATAGAGGTATTGGATCATTTTCAAGTGTTTTATGAGTCACAGAATACTTCTTCAGTTCCTCAATATAAATATACCTAATATATGTTCCTAAATTCCTACAGTGAAACTGACATCTCAAGTTACTTTTTTTTTAATTTTTTCTTTATTTATTTATGATAGTCACAGAGAGAGAGAGAGAGAGAGAGAGAGAGAGAGGCAGAGACACAGGCAGAGGGAGAAGCAGGCTCCATGCACCGGGAGCCCGACGTGGGATTCGATCCCGGGTCTCCAGGATCGCGCCCCGGGCCAAAGGCAGGCGCCAAACCGCTAAGCCACCCAGGGATCCCTCAAGTTACTTTTTTAAATCATTTTTCCCCCTTCCTTCCATCTATGTTCAATATAAAGTTCCCCAATCAGGCTGGGTAGTCTTCTGGAAAAGACCTTCTTGTTTATCTATTCTTGCCTTCATTTAAATTCAAATAACATTATGTTTGTGTTTTAAACTATGGGCCACATATCAAATCCTATTCATTAAGAACATATTTGAAACCAGAAGTCCTTTTCTTGAGACTTTTCTGACTAGCAGTTGGTTAACCTTAAAAAAAAAAAAGGAATTTAAAGTACTTTAAGTTCTAAATTGAGTTAATCAGGTACTGTATTCTGTAAAGGACATTTTTTTATGCCACTTGCTCACCCTTAATAAAACTTTATATTGTGCTGAAATTTCTGGTTATAATTTGAATTTGTTTTTCCAATGTTCGGCTACTTCTTGAAAGTATTGATTTATTTTTGTAATTGATGATAAATGAGATTAATTTAAATCTATATTTGACACATTCATTTACTTAATCCTCAAAACTTTTTATTCTTATGCCTAATAATATGAAGATTAAAAGCAGTCTTCTGAGTATTTTATGGAAGTGGGAATGATTGCTAAGAATGAAAGTATAGACAGAGAAAATGACTTTTCAGGATACATATATTGAAGAACAAAAAAGAGGGGTGCCCGGTGGCTCAGTCTGTTAAGTGGCCAATTCTTGATTTTAGCTCAGGTTATGATCTCAGGGTCCTAGGATCGACCCCCACACTGGGCTCTGTTCTCAGTAGGGAGTTAGCTTGAAGATTCTCTCTCTCCCTTTTTCTCTCCCTCTCTAAAATAAACAAATAAATCTTTAAAAAAAAAAGAACAAAGAAGAGGGAAGAGGAATCCATGAAAAAGATTAGGCACAGTCATGTAAATAGACGTATAGGCAATAAAATAAATGTTTAAGAATCATACGATAGAGTTAAAGAAAGAGATAGTAGGCATCACCTGGCTCTGAGATATAAGGATTATAACTGAGGAAAGTCATCTGGCTTTGATATTAAAATATATCTTTGTTGGTTTTTGCACATATTGATTCTTAAACTTCCCTTTCTCTTTGTAACATAAAATATATACCCACTCCCATCAGCAGCAATGCATTGTCAGGGCTGAAAAATATCAAAAGCAGTATCTTGAATCAGAATATCGTAGTAGGACATGGGTACCTTTAGATATTTCAAGTTATGCAGATCCAGTGCCTGAAGAAGTCAAGTAACTCCTCCACCAAAGTGAGAACCACTATTCCAAAGTAGTTTTTTCAAACTCTTTGAGTTTTTTCAAACTCTTTTTTTTCTGGGCAGTCCTGGAATTCATAGATATAGCCTTGAGGTCTCTGAGTTGACTATGAAAGAAATTTAAATTCTGTGATTTCATTTTAGTTGAAAATCTAAATAATATTATAAATGTAAATCTCATTATTGAATATGCACTTGCTACATGGCCAGTGCTTGTATTTGTCTCTAAATGTAGATGTTTTTAGGAAATGAAGGACAAATGCCTCTCCATTAGTATATGCTGTACTGATGATGGTTTCACAGTCCTAACGGAGAAGTGTCGGGGAGAGTTATGGTATGACATGAACTTTAAACTTACTATATAGGGACCTGAGCTCAAAGGAAGCAGGGCTGTAATAGGACATCTCATATTCCCTTTATGAGCTGTATTGTGTGGATTCCATCTGTGTCCACATCAATCATTAACAGTAATACTAAATCTATATACCTTAATGAAGAAAATTTCTGTTTCTTCTTGTGGCACTAATTGAATTACATAGGCATTTAACATAGATTACAACAATATAGTGGAACTAAATTTATCTTTAAACAAAGAAGATAAATTTAGAGAGTTCTTGGGACATCTAATTAAAATTGACATTTTTTTCCCAACAAGAAGCCATAACTTTATTATTGATAGAAACAGTACAAATTTCAAACCAAGCTGCAGTTATTCTTTTGAAACACCAAAAAAAAAAAAAAAAAAAAAAGAAGAAAAAAGAAAAAAGAAAAAGTCCTCGTTTTCACATGGTTACATTGTTAATTCCATAATAGCACTTAGAATATCATTACTTTTGTTCTTTAGGGCTCAGACTGCCTTTGCTCTTGACACATTTGCTTGTGACATGACCAAGTCTATGTCCGTAACCTCTACACCCATTTCATCAACCCCTTCCTTTTCACTCTCCTCTTGTGCAGTTGGAGTCTGTGTGTTTTCTTGAATGTTTGAGACAGCTTCACCTTGAACTTTGAATTTCTCAGTAGCTGCTAGTTGTGCTTGCTGAGATAAGTCCTCAATCTTGGCTTCCCCAAAAACTGTAGGTATCTGAAGCTGGGCTCTTGTAGATATCTGGTTTTGTGATGACAAACAGGATATTCTTAGATTTCTGGATAGTGACTCTTGTAACCCCTGTAACCTGTCAAAGACCCAGTTTGGACATAGCCTTCTATGCCTTCTTTTCACTCTGGCTCTTCTTTGCTTTACTGACTGGTTCTTCATCGATTTCAGCTGCTGCTGCCAGCTGGGCTTGTGTGGTTGCTTGTGTGGAATCCTGTTCCTCAAGCCCTGGTACTGATTCATCACTGTCAGATTCTGTTCCAGACCCTGTTTCAGCCTGGGGCTGTGGCAACTCCTGCTCTGTAGCAGGGACAGTTTCTGTGGCTTCACCAGGCATTTTGTGCAGGGAACGTGGAACCAAAATGGTGGCAGAAAGAGAGCTAAAATTGACATTTTAAGATTGCTCCTCAAAGAGTTTAGGTTTAAATATAAGGTCTGATTATCATGAACCAGAATTTATTATTATTCACATATTTTATAAAACTGGGTTATTTAACTAGGCCTAAATGTTATTGATACAAAAATAGAGAAGCAGATTACATATAGAAGTATATATTATGCTACATTATATTGATCAGTAAATGCAACTAAGTTTTTTCTGAAATATATTATTTAACCTGTTATATATATATTTTTAAAGATTTTATTTATTTATTCATGAGAAACACAGAGAGAATGAGAGGCAGAGACACAGGCAGAGGGAGAAGCAGGCTCCATACAAGGAGCCTGATGTGGGACTCGATCCTGGGACTCCGGATCATGCCCTGAGCTAAAGGCAGACACTCAATTGCTGAGCCACCCGGGGATCCCTAATCTATTATATTTGTACTATTAATTTATAATTTATTGGTTTTCCAGTTTACATTAACTTATACTTTCATGGTTACATCATTATAATTGATAACATTTATACAGAGTTTAAGTTAAATTTACATTTATGCATATTTAAGTAACAAATAACACTGTCAATAGGTTAAAAAAAGAATTCTGTTTCAAAAAGTAAATATCTCAAATATAAGAAAAGCTGTTCTAAAGTTCATTTCATAAAATAGTGTCAGTGAAAGCTAGATTCCTTTCATCTCAGGAAAGTCTAGGGTGAGAAACTAGTGGTTGTAGTGATATAAAACATCTATTAGAGAAATGTGGTGGAAGAAAAAAAGAAAAATAGGGCAGGTGCTAGAGAAATCAGCTGAGTTCGGCAGGCTGGGTCAAGATAAGAAGACCTAGGCATGATGCGAAGCCAGTGTGGTTAGAAAGCCATGGAAGGAGAGGCCAGAGAAAGCAGATTATGGTAGAACAAGATCTGTTCTGACACTTGCCCTATGGAAACACACTGATAACACATGGCAACTTGCCACATGGCGTCAATCCATGAAGCAGCACTATATAAAAACCTGAGACACTGTCCCCACTGCCCGTCTCCATTTTCTGCCAGAGGTCTCTTATTGGTAGGGATCACCAACCTAGACTGGTGAGAAGAGTCACTGAGGGCAACTGTTAAAATTCCCTGATTCCATATCAACATTTTGATCAAAATCTTCATGAAGATGATAGAGTAGGCAGTTAGTTAGACACCAGCTGGAGGCAGGGTGGTGATAAATAAGTGATGCATCAGAAGCTGGAGGACACAACATCCTGATTTTGTGGCTTTTAACATTTGGCCATATGGCTTTCAAGACCAGGGGCTGACAGACCAAGCACTACAGGTGCAGAACATGTGCTCTCCTCTTCAACCTCTGCCCCCTAGAGTAACCTGTAGCCTCATTATAATAAATTTACATTATGATTTTGACATGCCCCCCCTCCCCCACCACGATGGCCGTGACAGTTTCAGCAAGTACTTTGTAGAGCCAAAAACTCTCCCTCCCAGCTGGTAGAAGGAGTCCTTCAGATGATTGGAAACATCCTCAGTCAGAGGCTTCCCTAGCTATAACCCATAACCTATACAAATATAGAAAATCCTGGTGCAGTTGCCACCTCTGGGCCTATATACTCTTCCTTCTTGAGAGTGTATTGTCCTTAATCAACTGCTTTGTGTTTGTTACCCTCCCTCTGGTTTTCTTTACTTGTGGGGAATCCAAGAACTGAAACCTCCATTCACACAAGGCAGACTCTCCTACAGGTAACAAGACTAGTCTGGGAAGCTGTGTCTTTTAATAGATTTCCAAAGTGTTATGATCCTCTGCTACTTTTTGTGGCATGATTGGATATAATGTTTCTTAAAATG
Source organism: Vulpes lagopus (assembly GCF_018345385.1). NCBI lineage: Eukaryota > Metazoa > Chordata > Mammalia > Carnivora > Canidae > Vulpes > Vulpes lagopus. The sequence goes on from NC_054829.1 coordinate 64,871,115, forward strand.
TGGTTCATGGACCAGCAATACTTATTAATTCTTAAGCTTCAAGTCAGACCACTGAAAATCCCCAGAGGTGGACCCTATAAATTCCTGTTTTCACAAGCTAGCCAGATGATTTTGAAGCACACTGACCTTTGAGAACCACTCAATTAATGGGAAGTCAGTTGAAACTGGATATCTTAAAATGGAGGCCCAGGCATGGATGTCTTTTAAAAGGTTTTCCTAGGTATTAATATGCACTTCTTTCTTATCGCCACCTCCCCACCTAGATCATCCTCTCCTATTTACCATATACATGTTCTCATTATCAATGATTATTTGTTGACTGAATCAATTATTTAATACATTAGTCCTAAATAGTATATTTCCTATAACAGATGTAAGGAATAATGTCTACATGCAGAACCCATGATTATTTTTCTACATGTTCCTGCTCAAATTTCATCTTTGTTATTCCAGGAAAGACTGGACTACAAGTTGGTGAGAATGATATTGTAGACAGGAGTAACTTTGAGTCTGCTGTAATTTATGTAAAAAGTCAAAATTTGGTTGTTTATTATTACCAACAAATTACTTGAGGCACACCTCACAATTAATCAAGGCATACCACAATCTTGAGCTATTTGAAGATTGAGAAAAACAAGTTAATATATATGGGAACTGGTCAAGTTTTTGACTCCAGCTTAGAGTCCTTTAATCTGAGAGACAGAGAAGAGAGTGGATTTTGGCCTGCCTTAGGTCTGCTTTCTTTGTCTAATCACAGTAGGCCCCAGAGAGGCTGAGGGTTTTCTTCATTACCCTAATTCCCGTAGTCAGTTTCATTTAAAATTAGCCACTCCCCTCACTTCTTGAGATGTAGTAGGAGGGTTTGGAAAAAAGTCATGCAAAGGCAAGAACTCTCAGTGTTTTATGTATATAAACTAGTTTAGCATAGAACTAGAATTAGTTGGTACAAAATATTTGTCTACTGGGTCTTACATTAGCTATTGTCAGGATTATCAGATCTGAGATACTCATTTTACACGAAAAGAAACTGAGGTCAAGAAAGTTTGTCCCCGCCCTTCCTCTCTACTGTGCCACTCTCTTCTAGACTTGAGTTAGCTCAGAGAAAGTGTGGGTGAAGTTGTGTGGGCTGATCTCATTTCTCTTTGTGAGTCATCTCCTGGAACTATAACTCATTCTCCAGAGCCTTGGAACACTGAACTCTTGACTTTTTATTAGAAGACAAGAGGAACACTTACCACTGAGAAAAAGAAAAATCCTGAATTGAGTGAAACAAAACAAGACCAAAAAAAAAAAAAAAAAGGAAAGTATTGGGATCATTGGATAAATAGGAAGAGAATAAAAGCAGAGAGAGAAATGAACATAATTCCGGGTCACTTGATAAAAGGATGTTATTTTTAGGTAATACATCAAGCGTTACTTCCAATTTATATAGAACTGTTTATAAGAGAAGCTATTATATCATAAACTGTCATAAGCTTCTCAGAGAGGCCTTGAGAAATGAGTGTAGGCATTGGACAGGTTGATGGGAATAGAAGTCCAAAAAAAAAGGGAAGATAATTTATTCATCCATTTACCAATTCCCTTATTCCTTGTTCATTTATTTACTCACACATTAATTCACTGAACAAATATTTAAAGAGAGCCTACGCAGACACAATCTTTGCTTTCTTGGAGCTTTTACAGAGTAATAATACTGAGAGACATGCTATAGTACAGGTTATGTTGAAAACTTTAAGAACTGTAGTTTACTGTAGCTACAGGAAAAGATTCACAAGACAACATTGGGCAATGAAGCTGGAGACAGGGAGAAACACAGTCAGAGACATGGAGACAAAGAGAGCATTTCAGAAAGATTATTTTCAAGCTATGATGTAGAGGAACTGGAGGTAGCAAATTTGCAGGCATGGCATCCACTTAAACAGCTCTTTTATAGTCAAAATCAGAATGGAGAAGGACTACCGTAATAAAATCAGACTAAATGGCGTGGTTGATGCAAATGTAAAGGTTGATAAGTAATGTAACTTGGAATCTTTTTTGCCATTTTGTTCTAGATGTGACTCTTACATTCAGAAAAATCTCTCTTTTTTAAAAAAAAAAGTAGGCTCCACACTCAGTGTGGAGCCCAATGAGGGACTTAAACTCATGACCCTGGGATCAAGACCTGAGTTGAAATCAAGAATCGGATGCTAGGGATGCCTGGATGGCTCAGTGGTTGAGCATCTGCCTTTGTCTCAGGGCATGATCCCGGAGTTCTGAGATCGAGTCCCACATCAGGCTCCCTGCATGGAGCCTGCTTCTCCCTCTGCCTGTGTCTCTGCCTCTCTCTCTCTCTCTCTGTGTCTCTTATGAATAAATAAATAAAATCTTAAAATAAAAAAAAAGAGTTGGATGCTTAACCCCTGAGCCAACCAGGCCCACTCCATTTTTTTTAAAGATTTTATTTATTTATTTATTAGAGAGAGAGAGAGAGAGAGAGGCAGAGACACAGGCAGAGGGAGAAGCAGGCTCCATGCAGGGAGCCCGACGCAGGACTCGATCCTCGGTCTCCAGGATCACACCCTGGGCTGAAGGTGGCGCTAAACCGCGGAGCCACCCGGGATGCCCTCCATTTTGTTTCTTAAATTAATTCATCAACATTTGTTTTCATATATGAGAATTTAATCAATTAATATTATTCTGGATAATTGAAATTTTCGTTCCTTTCATCTTACGTTCTCGTGATCTGTTTTGTTACAACTGTATGATGATTCTTTGCTACCCTTTCAGTGTCACTTTCTACTTTCCTCTTGTCCCATTCTGCTTTTGCCCAATTGATAGCAATGGCTTCTGAATTCTTCGTTGTACTGTGCAATCTATTTTTCTAGTAGTTACCTTTATTTTTTTTTTTAAAGATTTTATTTATTTATTTGAGAGAGAGAGTAGGAGCACAGAAGGAAAAGCAGAAGCAGACTCTCTGCTGAGCAGAGAACCTAACATGGGGCTCGATCCCAGGATGCTGAGATCATGACCTGAGCCAAAGATGCTTAACCGACTGAGCCACTCAAGTGCCCCCTCCTATTTTTTTTTTTAAGATTTGCCTTCATTATTTTTAACAAATACATTTTAGCCCTTGTTATCTATCTATGTATCTATCTATCTAATTTATCTGTGTGTGGATAGAATTAAACTAAATGAAGGATATAATAACATTAATGTTCATTTTACAAATAATCCAGCAGTAGAATATTCATAATTCCTTAGAAATAGAGAGTTGATAAATACCCATAATCATAGTGGAAATTTTTAGTATATTATCTTAGTATTTAACAGGTGAACTAGATGAAATATGATAAATATTATAAAAATGATAAAAATATTTGATTAACACAAATTTAAAAAATCTCAATTATACCCCCCAATACACACACACCCAGAGAAAAAGACAGAAAGAGAGAGAGAGCAAGGGGAGGAGGGCAGGATATGTATTCTCTGTAGGATACAGATGTTTTATTTTCACAAAACATTTGTGAGAAGAAGAGAAACTTTCACTCAAAAGGTTACAAATGAAGTTAAATTATATACTTCATAACGTACCTTTTACAGAATATTTGCTATACATAACTAAAACAAGAAACTAAGGATAAAAAGATACAAAATAATTAGGTATTTGAGAAAAAAGCTACCCAAATAGCACAGGTACTAAACGGCCCATCATAATTAAAATAAATGGTTTGCAATTGAATAAAATAGACATGAATATATTGAAACTCATGACCATGATGCAGGCTGTGTTTAAGATCTGGGCCTTGTGTGGTTTATTATTAAATAAGCATTGAAAAAAATAGAAACAGATGAAAAGAACAAAATAAAAGGTGCATCAGTGTAGATAAAGACACATCAATTCTAGAGACCCGCTCTTCATCATTGTACCCAAGGTTAGCAATAGTGTGTGGTTCACTTATAAATTTACCAGAAGGGTTGTTAAGTGTTTTTACCACAATAAAGAAAAATGACTGAACAGTAAAATAGGAAAAAAAAAAAAAAAAGTAGAAATGATGAGTAAAACCAAAAGTTTTCACCTGAATCTCTTTTTTTTTTTTCACCTGAATCTCTTGACTAAAATGCATAAATCCCTGACATGAATGAGAGAGAACAAGAAAATTTACAATATTTTATATTTAAAACTTATATTATTATTATTATAAATATATTACCAGTATTATACAAAAATATTTATAAATACATGGCAATAAATTAGAGCAGAAGACTAACTGGAGGGCAGCCTGGGTGGCTCAGCGGTTTAGCGCCGCCTTCAGCCCAGGGCCGGATCCTGGAGTCTCGGGATTGAGTCCCGCATCGGGCTCCCTGCATGGAGCCTGATTCTCCCTCTGCCTGTGTCTCTGCCTCTCTCCCTCTCTGTCTCTCTCATGAATAAATAAATAAAATCTTAAAAAAGAAGACTAACTGGAAGAAATTTAAAATGTGGTCAATGTTCAGCCAGTAGATAAAGCTGTGGGCCAACATAATTTTATATGTACATTATATTTAACTGCCAAGGAACCGGTACATCTCTGTTGTTTAAACTATCTCTGAGAATAGAAAAAGATAAAGATCTTCCCAATTCATTTTTGAAAAAGTAAGATAACACTAATAGTAAAATGTCATACATTTACTTTCATACGAAACTCTATAGACTAATCCCATTTGTTCGTGTAGAATTAATAATGTAAGCTATACAATTGTACTCTGTACTATATTACAAATTATTTATTTTATTAGTAATACATAATGACAAAATAAGGTTGATTCCAGGGATACCTAGGTGGCTCAGTCAGTTAGTTGTCTGCCTTTGGCTCAGGTCATGGTCCTGGGTTCCTGGGATGTTTTCCCACATTGGGCTTCTTGCTCAGTGGGGAGTCTGCTTCTCCCTCTCCGTCTCTTTCCCCACTCATACTCTCTCTCTGGCTGTCTCTAGCTGTCTCTAAGATAAATAAATAAAACCTTAAAAACATAAGGTTGATGCCAGGACTCCAAGGATTGCTAAATTCTAGGAAATAAATCAACATAGGAGAGGAATAATTTATAGTGGTTATGAGTGTGGGCTCTGCATCTAAACTGCTAGGTGTAAATCCTGCTTATTTCACTCCAATCTGTTTGATATCTTTATGTATCAGCTTCCTGATTTTGAAGTTGGGGATAATGATATGACTTACCTCAGTGGATTCATCAATATAAAATGTTTGATTATGCCTGGCACATAGTGAGAACTTCATAACCATTAGCTGGTAGTAGTAGTAGTAGTAGTAGTAGTAGTAGTAGTAGTAGTAGTAGTAGTAAAATGATGGCAAAAAAAAAAAACCTTCATAGAATTATATAAAATGATCACTGAAAGTATGTGACAAAATTCAGTCATTTCTGATATATTCCTTATAGGCAAAATGGGAATCATAGGTATACCCCAAATGTTATAAAATATTTATCAGAAACACCAAACTTCCGAAATAAGATTAAATGGTAAAATATGGAATACTTTTATTTTTAAGTCTTTATCAAGATATTCACTATTATTTACCATTCCTGAGGTTTCAGCTAATGGAATAACATTAGCTGCCCTCAAAAAGTGAAATAATTTATCAAGAGAAAATGAAGCATACTAATTTTTTTAGTTGATATAAAAGATGGAATATAGTTATAATGTGTGATAGACTCTACAAAAGACAGTTTTTAAAGTTGAAGGTTATAAAATACAGAAAATACAATAGCTTTCTTATTCATAGCAATGAAAACCAGTTAGAAAATAAAATGCAAGCAAAGATTCTAATCATCTTTGCATCAAAAACTATAAAATGTATAGGAATAAATTTTGTAGGAATGATATATATTTCAATGTATACATCTACATAATATGTATGTGTGTAACTTGAAAACTTTACTGAAAGACATATAGTTTGGTCTAAATAAATGTACAGTATGTAGGATTTCAAATTGATAGGGAAAGTAAGGCTTTTTCAATAAATATCTGGGGAAGAATTAGCAACCATTTGGAAGAAAATGAATGTAGAATCCCTGCCTCACTGCATATTTAAATAAAAATTCATGATGGATTAAATGTGTACATATACTTGTGTGTAGTAATTGGAAAATATAACATTTTTCAGAGGATTGAAGGGACATTTAAATGTTTTTCAAGATGGAGTTTTGCGGGATCCCTGGGTGGCGCAGCGGCTTAGCGCCTGCCTTTGGCCCAGAGCGCGATCCTGGAGCCTCGGGATCGAATCCCACGTTGGGCTCCCAGTGCATGGAGCCTGCTTCTCCCTCTGCCTGTGTCTCTGCCTCTCTCTCTCTCTGTGTGTGACTATCATAAATAAATAACAATTAAAAAAAAGATGGAGTTTTGCAAATTTATAGGAAGGAAGACAAAATAAAGAAACTTTGGAAAATAGGCATGTGAGAGAGTAGGGAAAGCCGGGAAGTCCCTGAGGAGATAAAAGGGAAAGTGACACAATGCTCTAGTGGAGATGGTCACACCAAAGAAACCAGAGCTCCTCATCTGCAGATGGAGTGCTGAGCTACTGCATCTGTACTTATGTTTCAGGTTGTCAAGAAGACAAAAAAAGAGCTGAGTACGTAGTTTTCTTTATGGGAACTAGAGATTGTGGATGAAAAATTAGTGGGGAGAATTTTTCCTAAAGCCACTTGAGAAATGCCCTTTATCTGCAGGAGAAGTGAGAGAAATCTGAAAATTTGGACCGTCAACACAGGGACACCTGGCTTTCAATGGCCTAAGGCTAACAACACGTGCTTCTGAAGATGCATGTGTTTCCAGAAAGTGGCTAACTCAATGTAATTATAATGTCTCTGCTCCTCTCCTGATGAACTTTTCTTGGGATTTTTCTGGTCATTTCTGAACCATATTCTTTAAAAAAAAAAAAAAGATTTTATTTATTTAATCATGAGAGACACAGAGTGAGGCAGACATAGGCTGAGGGAGAATCAGACTCCCTGTGTGGAGCCCCCGGGGGGACTGGATCCCAGGATCCCAGGATCACGACCTGAGCCAAAGGCAGATGCTCAATCACTGAGCCACCCAGGTGGCCCAAAACATATTCTTATTTCTCTGCTGTAGTCCCAGTATTTATGGACTGAGGAAAACTTGCCAGGCCAGAAGTTACTTTGGAAGAGAATGATTCTTGTTCCCCAAATATTTTAGGAGCCTCCTGTGGAGATGGGAACATAGGGGCAAAACTACCTTAGCACTAATGAGGTTAGATATAACTTGTGACAAACTGACTATTAATTTGAAATTTGCTTTCTATAATTTATAGCACAAATTCTTCTTTTTCTTCATTTCTTCACAAAAAGATGGCCAGCTGACTTCTTTGGGGACAAAATAGCTGGAAGAAAAATAGGAGCTGTTAAGCTAAAACCTGCTATGCTAAGTTGTAAACTACAGCAAATTTTCATGGTTGAGTGGAAAAAAGTCCTGAAAGACCAGGCTTATAATGGAAGTGCTGACAAAACCAGCTCTAGCAGCACAAACGCAGGACTATTACCAAGCCCTTAGGGTGGACTAGTTGATATCATTTGCACTTTAAGCAGTTTAGGTGTTAAATTGCATGCAATTGCACAGTGTGATAAAACACCCTTCAAAGATATGAAATAATCCCTCTTTTTTCCTGCACTATTTTCTTACAGGAAGTCTTAACTCATAAATGGTAGTATTGGGTAATTTGTTTCTAGTAAAATGCAGTGTAATCCATTTAGTTACAATGCTTATCCAGTTCCAGTGGCAAAATGTAACAGGTGTAGGGTATTTTCAATAGAGAGTGAGCCTAATTTCACAGATATGAGTTTAGATTGAGATTTTCCTTCTTATTATTCTTTTACTGATTTTTAATGACAGTTTAAAACCGTTTGACGAAGAGAAAACAAGAGAGTGGCCAGAAGTGCATTTTTTTTTTTACTGTGAAAATTTTAATGTAACTGCTCCTCTATCATCTCTTCTAAGACTGAGAACACAATGAAAATAATTTGTTCCATTCTAGGATTTATCTGGTTTGCTTGCTCAATTTTGTTCACTAATGTCATTTTGTTTTAATTCAGTGAGCAATAGCTGCCATAGGATGATTAACCTGCAGCTGGGCTGGTGATACAGAGATAAAGTAAAAATCATTTTAAGTTTTTGGTAAAGGCTTCTTAAGAGTGATAGGCTTTGGAGGAGGATTTTCTCCATCACTTTGTGGAGACTGTCAATCTTGAATTGGTCAAATAAACACACATTATGCCAGGCATTAACACTTAATAGAAATGCTGGTTAGAGGAGTTTAAAATGTATCTTGGAGCACATTTTGAAATAAAATCTTAGTATTATTTGATTATCCTTTTTAGAAAAGATTGAGAAATAATCTTTTGGAGAACTAAGAAAAGAGGAATTGTAAGAACCAATGAAAATGGTTGACCAGAAAAAATGGAAATACACTGTATTTTTCATAAGTGAGGTTACTTGTTAATCAATTGGATTAACTTTTTGGGGGGTTATAAGTGGGGAGATTTAAAAACTGATTATTATAACGTATCAACACAGTGAAGTCCAGATAATGCCTAATGGCTAACAAAGGCTATATACCTCTCTAGAAATCCTATATACAAAGTTCTTCTGATGAAATAAAGCTGAGAGTTGTACCTGAATATAGCCATCCATCCATTCATCCATCCATCCATCCATCCATCCATCCATCCATCCATCCTTCTATGTATCCATAAAATATTTATTCTATTATTCTATTGTTATTCTATATTATTCTATTTTTCTAGCCATAGGTAGGAAGATCTGCTGTACTAAGGATGGAGCAATGAATAAAATTTGATCTTTATCCTCAAGGAATTTATGGAACAACGAGTAAGACATTCAATAATAGCAAATGCATTGATAGCACAACTAAAACACAAACTTGTAAAAATAGGCTATATAACAGGCAGATGCTGTTTTTATGAATGGGTTCAAAGTGAATAAGATGTGATTGTTTACATGTATCACTTTCCAGATAGCAGTGTGAACTGCAGGAACTCAGAAATAACAACTCTCTCAACTCAGTGGGCTATCTTAAGGAACCACAGGGAATCAGAACAATTGCTACTGCTGATTGAACCACAAATGTATGGACATGGCAAAAGTGTTGCAACAAAACTTTTGAAATTTTAAAGAGATATTTATGTATTGCTGAAGCTATTATAGTGAACTTAAGCCAAGAAACATGTCTGAAGGGGCAAGGTGGCTTTTTGGTTAAGTGTCTGACTCTTGATTTCGGCCCATGTGGTGATCTCAGGGTTGTGCGATTGAGTCCCACCTGGGGCTCTACGTGCAGTTTGGAGTCTGCTTATCCCTCTCCCCCTGCTCCTCTGCTTGCTTCCCCACTCTCCCAAATACATAAAAATAAAATAAATATGTCTGGTGAATGTGGTAGTCTTTTAAATGATATTTTCTAGTTAATTCATGCAGCGAAATGGCCTCAGATGAAGTTACCCTGGCAGTTGCTTGTACATTTGGATTTTTTTCACTTATGCATAATTATGTTGGTTGACTGCTGAACATGGGATCTGTGCCTGTTTTCCTTGATGAGGCTGGGAATATTCTTCAGCTCAATAGTTGGACCCTCATGAAGTTTGGAATATCCTTCTGGTAACCACTCTTAAATGTATGCTTGTGTCCCTCCAGTTTCATTCTATTTATTTACACACACACACACACACACACACACACACACACACACACAGGCATAGGTTTTTTTCTTTCAATGCAAACTGGATCATTGTCCTATAATTTATTTCTAAACATAAAATTTCAGAAGGATCTAGGCCATCAATTGCTATATCAATGTATTTTGAAAGATACCTAATTGACCTCAAGTGATTTTGAGAGATATTATAATTGGCTTCAAGTGATTTTGTTTATAGCCCTTGACATTGATGCTTGAAAGCAACTGACAGGGAATCTCAAGAAAGCCATGATTTTAGTGTATGGGTGGGTTTGTCCAGAAGAGAAAGTACTCAGCAGATGGGTAGAAGGTAGCATTTTAAGTATTTTTTCCAGTTGAGATCTTTCCTACCTCTTTAAATATTAGCTATATTTATGATTATTACTAGGTTTTTATAGCTTCAGACTTGTGGTAAAGAAAGTTAACAACTTTTGAAATAGAAAATTTTTACAAGATATGTTTAGTCATGTTTCTCCTTTCATTTTGCCTGGTACTCTTTCAATCTGAATAATTGAGTCTTTAGAGAAATTCCTTTTTTTATTTGATTTTTCCTTCAGTTTCATTTTTCTCTCTCTATATATGTATAAACACACACATATATATAAAATCTCCACACATATGCATATATATATATATATACACATACATATATACATATATAATCTGTAGCTATAATATATATTATGCATCCTATCTTCTGGTGCTATCCTTCTTCCCCCTCATTATCTTTATCACTTCATTCTGTTGTAAGAATATATATAGCTGATATTTGGTTTTATTTACTACCTCTGCAGCAGTTTAAAATCAGTATATTTTTCCTTGAGTTTTAGAATTTCATCATTTCTGAAGCGAAGGGAATAATAACATATTCCTTATAGTCATATGTGAATTATATTAGAATACAAAATTAGTGCTTAGTAAATTCTGGTTATTGAATTGTGGTCAGAGAATGTATTCTATAAATGTTCTCTTTTGGAAATGACTGAGACTTATTTTGTTTCTTAGCGGATGACTAATTTTTCTGAGTCTTTAGAAAAAATATGTTTCTCAGTTAAGTGCAAATCTCTCTGTATATGTTTACCAAGAATATTGTCAATCATTCCGTCAGTTCTGGTTATGTCACATTTTAAGCTATGTCATCCCACAGCCAGGGTTTGATCAAATTATTCTTATATTGTTGATTTTTTTTTTACTTTATATGTCATAATGATACATTTATTGGTACCTGAAAACTCCTTCCTATGTATCTTTGAATTTTTAACCTTACAAAACATCCACCCCCACTTTTCTTCATTTAATCATTTTAAGTTGAATTCTATTTATCTTTTATGACTATTCATGCTGGAAATCTTATGCTTTCCTCCCAGATCCATCCTCTACTCCTTAGTGTTCTGTGCCTCTAGATGCTGATTTTTATGGACCACACGCATCAAGAGATGCCCTTTCCCCTTCGCTTCTAGTTGGGTTAGGCTGGCAGTATCACTGGCCGGACAACCAGGAAAGGAGCAGAATGAATTTGGGATACCTATTCCATGCTTTCTTCGTGTGAGTTGCCATATAACTATAGGTTTTTTTTTAAATTTTTATTTATTTATGATAGTCACACAGAGAGAGAGAGAGAGAGAGAGGCAGAGACATAGGCAGAGGGAGAAGTAGGCTCCATGCAGGAAGCCGATGTGGGACTCGATCTCGGGGCTCCAGGATTATGCCCTAAGCCAAAGGCAGAAGCCAAACCTCTGAGCCACCCGGGGATTCCCCAGCCTCTGGCTTCTGGTAAAAAGCTTTCTCCCTTTACTCACTGAGACCTAAGGGTGGTAATAATTTCCTGCTATAACTGGTGGTGGTTTTCATAAAACCTACCCGTCCTGGTAGATGGTTTATTTTATTAAACTCTCTTCAAGTTATCCAAATTGAACGCGCTAAAAACTTTCTGCCAGGACACTTACTCATGTATTATTTCAAGTTTGCTTTATTTTTATTTCTGAAATATTTTTACATTTCTGTTTATTTGCAATTCTTCTGTATCATTTTATTTTTAACTATGTCTCTAAAAATCAGCATTTATAGATTTTCCTTTTTGTTTATTCAAACTGAATGTGTGGCCTTTTAAAGATGATTTTTAGTCCATCCATTTAATTATGAATTCTGATATATGTTATTTTAAACATCTTATTTCTCACTTTCTTTTCTTCCTGTTATTTGCATTTATTTAATTTTGACATCTGTGTAATGATCATGTTGACTTTCCTCATTTAAAAAAATCTCTTAGTGGTTTGGCAGTTTTACATCCTATTTCTTTTGACCCTTATTTATAGAAAATATTTGACTTTATGTTTCATTATTTTCAGAAAGGATATTTATATCATAATCTTCAACCAAAATTTGATTTTGGCAAATTTTTATTCTTCATCACCTTAAGAGTCCAATTTTTTTAAATTTGAAACTTCACTTCTAAATTTTAAAGTTTAATCTACAATGAATAGCAAAGGTGAGAAAAATGTGTAGTATATATGTAGCTTTGTATGTGCTACAAAAGATAACCATTCTCCTTGATAAAAAGTTAAATGTAATTAATGCTGAACTTCATTGGTGATATTTATTATTTGATATTTTTCTGGGAAAAAATGATGTGTTGTTGCAATTTTGGAATTATGTAGTCTTAGGTCCATTTTTTCTTAATGAATACTAGTACTTTAGAATGATTTTTCTAAAGTTTTTATTTAAATTCCATTTAGTTAACATACAGTGTAATATTAGTTTCAGGTGTGCAATATAGTGATTCAACACTTCCATACGATACCAAGTGCCCTCCTTCATCCCCATCACCTATTTAACCCGTCTTCCCACCTATCTCCCCTCTGGTTACCATCAATGTGTTCTCTATAGTTAAGAGGCTGTTTCTTGGTTGCCTCCCCCTCTGTTTTCTCCTACTCCTTCACTCATTTGTTTTGTTCCTTAAATTCTACAATGAATGACATCATAAAGGTATTTGCCTTTCTCTGACTGACTTATTTAGCATAATACTGTCTAGCTCTATCCATGTCATTCATTGCAAATGGCAAGATTTCATTCTTTTTGATGGCTGAGTAATATTCCATTAAAAAAAGAAAAATGAGCACCTACTATGTGCCAAGTATTGTTCTGAGTATTTGAAGTATAGAAGTAAGCAAACAAAGGAAAGACATCATGCTTAATATTGGTTTGTTCTTTATCTTTTAAAAATTAATGCCATTTGTGAAAGTCATAGAGATTTATTTTTGTAAGTCTAAATCAGAGATTGTCATATAGGTTTCAGCAGGAACAGGTGTAAAGTATTCTATGACCTAATAAAGCAAATTAAAAAAATAACAACAGGTGCTGAATTACCTTAGTTATGGTATTTTCTGGCTAATTAAAGATTTAGCAGAAGAAATTCTGTTTAAAAAAGAAAAGAATAATTTTTGACAACAGCCACTTTTTTGTAGTCCATCATTTGCATTACAACATAGGCTGTTTTTATAATAATTTACAATAATTATTTTACTTCTTAATTCACCATATATATATTTAAAGATGTATCTATTTATTTGAGAGAAAGAGGGAGAGTACTGGAGCCCACATGAGTGGATGGAGAGACAGAAGGAGAGAATCTTCCAACAGACTTCCCTTTGAGCATAGAGCCCAACATGAAGCTTAGTCTACAACCCTGAGATCATGACCTGAGCCGATACCAAGAGTGGGATGCTTAACTGAGTGAGCCACCCAGGCATCCAATTCACCAATATTTTTGAATGCTTACCATGTACCAGGCAGTAGCACATATCAATGAACAAATTGGATAAAAATCCTTGCCCTAGAACATCTTACATTTATGGAATAGAAGATAGTCAAAAATAATATGCATGGTGAATAAAACCATTCTTCTTTGGGTTCTCCCTCTATCACAGTGTTTTGAACTATTTGTTTCAGGTCATGAGTGAACCTTTCTTAGCTGATAATTTTCTCCTCTAAAATCACTGTTTTTCTCTGTTCCTCCACCTCATTTTGTCAATATTATTCTTATTCTTTCCTTCAGTGAACCTCAATGTAATACAATGATAATAAAAACGATGATAATAAGTTATATTTATTGAATTCTTTCTATATGTCAAGCACTTTTCTAAGCACTTTACATTTTACAACTCACAAACTCCTCACAAAACCCTACAAGGTAGGTGAACTTAGTTGTAACATTGTATGGATATAAAAAACAATGTGCAGAAAGATGAAGTTTTCTAAGTGGTCTCCCAGAATCTATAGCCTCTACTGTCTTTATCCAAACCAGCTACCAAACAGTCACTATCTAAGTCAATATTTCTAAAACTTTATTTTTATCATGTAGAAGTTTTACTTAAATTCTTAAATTTTGTACACTGTGCATTTACTCATAATAATAGTGTTTATCATGTATTCAGCATTTATTGTATGCACTAAGAATTGATCTAAGCTCATAGGCCAGTTATAATATTTGCATATATTAGCAAGTGCTTTTTAGTTTTTTTTTTAGTTTAAGCAAACATTTTATTTTATTTTTTATTTTTTGAGAGTTTATTTATTTATTCATGAGAGACACAGAAAGAGAGAGGCAGAGACACAGAGAGAGGGAGAAGCAGGCTCCTCACAAGGAACCCAATGTGGGACTCGATCCCAAGACTGGGATCACGCCCTGAGCCAAAGGCAGACACTTAACCACTTGAGCCACCCAGGTGTTCTGCAAACATTCTATTTTAGAATAGTTTTAGATTTACAGAATAGTTGCAAAAATAGTATAGCAAATTCCCAAATACCCCACACCTGTTTTCCTCTATTGTTAACATCTTACTTATATGTTTACTACAACTAATGAACTAACTTTGGTATATCACTATTAACCAAACTCCACAATTTATTATTAGTATTGTTATCAGTAACTAAACTCCATCAGATTTCTTTAGTTTTTCTCTAAAGCCCTTTTTTGATCTAAATGTTCTACATGGAATAGATAAGTATGGACAATATGCTTTGCTGCAATGCCCAACAATCCATGCATATTCACTGGTAGGAGATCCAGTTTTTTAAAAAAATCAGATTTCCACCCCCCCAAATATTTCTTTAATCTTAAGGGCAGTTTAAATTCTGAATATTTATCTAATTGAGCCACCTCATTATGACTTCTCTGACTGCTCCCTTGTTACCTAAAACATGAGCCAAGATTTCCACAATATTTTCTTAGATTCTGGTTTACTTCCCATTGTAGAAACCAAGTCATCTGCCCCTACTTTGAAGGAAAAGCATTACATAAACTGTTCCTTGTGAATGTCTTGTTCCTGCTGGTGTCTATGAAGAGTAAAACAGCTGTTATATTAATGGAATAAATAAAGAATAATGGAATTATGATATATTATATATAATATAGAAAAATAATAAATTACTGGAATAAATAAATGGCTTAAATATTGAGTAATGAATGATTTTCAGAGCTTCAATATACCTCTGAGATCTTCTTCTTTCTACTTACCCATTTTCCAGATCACAAATCTTTATTCATTGTGACATCTTTGGATTTATTCATCCTTCTCTTTTCATTTGGTTGTGATCTTAGGCTAAAATTCTTCCTTTTTAAACTTAGTATGGTTCTGCGATGTGAACAACCCACTGTAAGTTTGTGTATATCTGAGTATTGTTTTGTATTCTAAATAGATACAGTCTTTACATTTAAAGGTATCCAGGGCAGCCCCGGTGGCACAGCAGTTTAGCACCTTCAGTGCAGCCCGGGGTGTGATCCTGGATTCCTGGGATCAAGTCCCGCGTTGGGCTCCCTGCATGGAACCTGCTTCTCCCTCTGCCTGTGTCTCTGCCTCTCTCTCTCTCTCTGTGTCTCTCGTGAATAAATAAGTTAAAAAATTAAAGGTATCCATACTCATTATTAAACAGTGTGGTAATTAGTCATAAATTGGAAGTAGTAGACATAAGTGTAGACAATTGGTAGAGTTGGTGTTAACTTAGTTTTTCTTTTAACAGCTTTCAAGAAATAGCCCATTGGTTTAATAAGGGTATCTCTCACATTTGCATAATTTAACATTTTTTTCACTTATAGTATAATTTTCACATATTTACCATCTTTTTTATCATTGGGTAAACTGGATTCCAGTGAAATAGCAAAACTTCAACTATGAGCACCATGGCCATTTGTTACACTTGTGGCTTTCTTAGAAGGAATTGGATGTAAAAGGCTAGAATAAGGTAAAGATCACAGTTTTGGAGTAACAGCCACTAGGAAAATGGTATGACATAAGGAAATGTAAATGATCTTTCTATTTGGGTATTACATTTCAGTATTCTTTCAGTGTATATGAAGTGAGTCTAGACAAAAAATTCTTTGAACATAACAGTGCCCTTTGTTTTTTTCTCTGCCACAATATGGCTTCTGTGTAATCCTGCGGAGATCCATGTTGATCTAGATGGAAAAGAATTCCTTTAAAATATACATTTATTGTGAGTCGACGTGCTAGATAAGTAAAGATGTGAAATCTTTAAAACAAGTTTATTTCCAGTTTAACCATGACTCCATGACTCCTAATGACAGGAGTCAATTTTATGTGTTTGTGTGGTTTCAGTGGTCAAGATCTACCCTACAGCATATGTGAGTGCAATGTTCTAGCCCGCAAACATCTATTGCAGTTGTAGTATTTTCCAGAGAGGATGACCTGAGGTCTGGTTAGATTTCTCTGGTTATTTTAAAACACAATGATTTGGTGGGGAGGAGAGGAAAATCATATCTTCTTTGGCCAACTCAGTGTCCATTTCTTTCCTCACTTCCCCTTTCAGAGGGGAAAGCATTGCTATGGTTTCTGCCAGATTGTAGGATTTTGATTGACACATATTTGCTAGCAAGTAGTGTCACAAGGATTAAGACACAACCACTCTTTCCTTCCCTTTCTTTCTTTTTTCCTTTCTCTTCTTTCTGTTCTACTCCCTACTCACCCCAACTATGTGCATTTGCTGTACTGGTTTAAGGCTTTCCTTAGGGCCAGATTATACCTCTTTCTTTTCACTTTAGTTTATGAATCTCTGTTTTGTGCTCATATCACATTGGGCTGAATGATCCTTCCAGGATTTAGATGGAGAATGGGTGGAACTGGTTGGAGGTAGAAGGCTTTTCTTACATGTATCCCAACCCAGATTTTCCAGAGTTCTGTACATTTGAGAACTGGGTGTTGATCCTACCACTATTATAAAAGTTGATTCTTATTTTGAAATTGTTTCTTGCTTGTATTCTACCTGTGGCACACTGTGAGGGCAAGTAATGGATAGTGCTAGGTTCTAACATTCCTGAACATAATCTTATCAAATTTCTACAGTTTCAACTCAGTTTAGTGGGATGATTCAACTTGTTTCCAAGGCTCCCAGTGGGAGAATGGGAGTATTGAGAGAATCACTTCACTGTGTTCTGATTCCATGTTATCTTTCTAACTTATGCTTAGTATCTCTGCCTTGTGGGGAAAGCCCAGGTGGAGACTCTGAGAACAGACTTGTCATGGCACCTCCCTCTCTTATTTTGTTACCCCGAGAATGCCATTCCTCCCACCAAAGAAAAGTGCGATTGCTTGCATATGCCATCTGCTTACAAACCCCTGTGAGCTGAAATTCTTCCCCAAAAGGTTTACGTAAGCCCCCTGTGAACTCAAACCACTATGTTTTGCTCAGCTCAAATAAACATCGAGAAAGTATCTAAGCATTTGAACTTATAATAACATATTTATCCCAACACATGAGGCTACTCATCATTGGTGTATGTGTAATATATAATTGCAGCATGCAGAAAACAAACAGCTCTCGATCAGAGAAGTCTCTGGATCCCATGGGGCACTAATCATCTACCAAAAATAGAGATGGTTGGAGAAAATACTTATAATTGCATTGGCAATCCACTATTAAAGTATAATTTCATGTTGTTTTCATTTCTAGCAAATAAATAATAAAAAAACTGATTTGAAAAAATTACTCATTGCACTTAGTAGCAGACTCATTCATGAAATCTAGAAATTGAGTATATATACATATTTTATTAAGTGTTCATTGGAAAAAATCTAGAAAAAATATACATACACAATATACATGAACTTTTACTCTTAATTTATAAATTAAATTTTATTTACACTTATAAAACTTAAATTATACTCTTTAAAATAGAAATTTATACTCCTGTTATAATTAAAAATTATAAACATATGTGTATATTTCTCTTTAATGGTTTAAAATATGTATATTTATAAAGACCTAGCTCTGCTATATGTTCTCAAGATGGATGAATTGCATTTTAAGTATATTTGCATATTTGAAACATGGAGTTGCAGGTCAACCAGAAAGCTGAGCCTAAATTAGATGGCAGTAATTGTACTTGGAATTTTTTGAACCAAATAATTTATGTTAACAAAAATCATATAGGCTCAATCAAGGAAGAATAAAAATGATATTATAAAGCAGAGAAAATAAAAGAAGCTAAAGATAATGAGTGACCAATGTCCATAAGCAAATGTTTTGTTCACGATTTCCCTTGTTGCTATTTCACTGAGATATGTTCATAAAATGGGTCAGGGCTGTATAGCATGGTAGTGGATTATCTCTCATCTCTAAAATATTATCCATGTAATCCTGAATAGCCAAAAGAGCCTTGAAAAAAAAAAGCTGGAGGCATCACAATTCTGGACATCAAGTTATATTACAAGGCTGTAGTGATCAAGACAGTATGGCACTGGCACAAAAATAGACAAGTAGATCAATCGAACAGAGTTGAAAACCCAGAAATGGCCAATTAATCTTTGACAAAGCAGATAAAAATATCCAATGGAAAAAAGTCTCTTCAACAAATGGTATTGAGAAAACTGGACAGCAAGATGCAGAAGAATGAAACTGGGCCAGTTTCTTATAGCACAAACAAAACTAAATTCAAAATGGATGAAAGGCTGAAGTGTGAGACCTGAAACCATAAAAATCCTGGAGAAGAACACAGGCAATAACTTCTTTGACATCCACTGTAGCAACTTCTCTCTAGATATGTCTCCTGAGGCAAGGGAAACAAAAGCAAAAATAAACTATTGGGATTCCATCAAAATAAAAAGCTTCCACACAGTGAAGGAAACGATCACCAAACCTAAAAGATGATATATGGAACGGAATGGGAAAAGATATTTTCAAATAGTATCTAATAAAGGTTTAATATCCCTACATATATAAAGAATTTATAAAGCTCAACACCCAAAAAAACAAATAATCTAGTTAAAAAAATGGGCAGAAGACATGAATAGACAAAGAAGAATACAGATGGCCAAGGAATACGTGAAAAGATGCTCAACATCACTCATCATCAGGGAAATACAAATCAAAATTACAATAAGATATCACCTCACACCTGTCACAATGGCAAACATTAACAACACAAGAAACAACAGGTGTTGGTGAGGATGTAGAGAAAGGGGAACCCTCTTGCACTATTGATGGGAAAGCAAAGTAGTATAGCCACTCTGGAAAAGTGTGAAGTTTCCTCAAAAAGTTAAAAATAGAAATACCCTAGGACCCAGCAATTGCACTACCAGGTATTTACCTAAAGGATACAAAATATAATTTTGAAGGGACATATGCACCTGGATGTTTATAGCAGCATTGTCAATAGCCCGATTATGAAAAGAGCCCAAATCTCCACTGACTGATGAATGGATAAAGAAGATGTGGCATATATATTTGTGTATGGTGTAAGGAAATGGTCTAGTTTCATTCTTGTGCATATGACTAATTTTCCCAACACCATTTGTTGAAGAGACTTTTATCTTCTGGATACTCTTTCCTGCTTTGTCGAAGATCAGTTGACCATAGAGTTGAGGTTCTATTTCTGGGTTCTCCATTCTGTTCCATTGATCTATGTGTCTGTTTCTGTGCCAATACCATACTGTCTTGATGATTATTACAGCTTTGTAATATAGCTTTAAGTACGGAATTGTAATGCCACCAGATTTAGTTTTCTTTTTCAACTTTTCCTTTGGCTATTCAGGGTCTTTTCTGGTGCCATACAAATTTTGGGATTATTTGTTCCAGCTCTGTGAAAAATGGTGGTGGTATTTTGATAGGGATTACATCAAATGTATAGGTAGTTCTGGGAAGCATAGATAGATATTTTAACAATATTTATTCTTCCAATCCATGAGCAATGGAACATTTTTCCATTTCTTTGTGTCTTCCTCACTTTCTTTCATGTGTTCTATAGTTTTCCAAGTACAGATCCTTTGCCTCTTTGGTTAGGTTTATTCCTAGATATCTTATGGTTTTTGGTGTAATTAATAATACGATATATGTTAATTAATTGAATGTAACTAAAATAAAGTTAAATTTTTAAAAATGTATATATATATATATATATATATATATATATACACACACATACATACATACATACATAAAATTGGATGTTACTCAGCCAGCCATGAAAAAGAATGAACTCTTGCCATTTGTAATGATTGGATGGAGCTAGAGAGTATTATGCTAAGCAAAATAAGTCAGAGGAAGCGAAATACCATATGATTTCATTCATAGGTGGATTTTAAGAAACAAAACAAATGATCATGGGGTGGGGGAAAGGAAGAGGAAAACCAAGAACAAACAAATTGTATAGAGAACAAACTGATGGTAACCAGAGGGGAGGTAGGTGGGGGGATGGGTAAAATAGGTGAGGGAGATTAAGGAATATGCTTGTAATGAGCACCAGGTGTTGTGTGTTAAGTGTTGAATCACTAAATTATACACCTGAAGGTAATATTGCACTATATGTTAACTAGTATTTGAATAAAAACTTAAAAAAATTATCCATGTAAATCTCATTTAAAACTATGCACCTAATTGGCTAGTGGTAAATATGAACAAAAGATATAAAATAAGCGATTTGTTACCACGACAGAATGAAAGGCATCATGCAAAATTAAAATAGTAGATATAGTAACAGATAATTGAGAATAAACCCTTATTCTCCAGTGTGTAGAGAGGAGGCAAGAGTACCTTTCAGGGGTTTTGCATGGGGATAGGACATTTGGTCTAGACAAGGCCAGCACTCTACTCCAGTGTCACCAGAGAAGTTTATTGTATCTTTTGTTTCTACACCACACTGAATAGAATCTTTACCTTTGAAATGTATTAGGTAGACTTTCCAGCTGCTGGTATGAACTTCTAGGAAAACACATTCTACTGAAGCATCCACCTGTAGCAGGAGGTTAAGTACAGTTAACCCATAGGTCAAGGAAAAGATTTTAAAAATGACCCCAAGAATTTCCTATTAGAAAAAAGTAACATTTTGGGCATAAGCTGCATAGTATATTGGATTGATTTACTAGTCAATAAAAAAATTGCCAGGAGTGTAGCCTTTTGAATTTAATTTGCTTCTCAACTGACAGGAGTAGTGACTCCTAAGCAGGAAGGATTTACTGATTAACAGAGCAGAACATCTGATGGCCGGTACCTTGGGAAGGTGGCTTACTAAAATGAGCATTGCTTTATGGGTGACAATAAATCAGTTAGTCTATAGTTAGAGATGGAAAATATGGAGGAAACCCCACAGAAGTCCAAGTAGGGGAAGAGAAAAATCTAAGACAGCTAGTTGTGTGGGTTTTACATAACATATAACCTTTTTAAATAAAGTGATCTGCATTGGCTCGTGTAGACTGTGGGAAGGCTTGGCGAGAAATGCTTTTGGGTATATTCAAGTCTGTATAAATGACTCCCAATGTGTCATCTGAAAGCTGTTAGGATTGAAAAAGGCACTGGAACCAATTCTTTCTTTTGTCTCCAGGAGGATTTGAACAGCCCACTCTCCTGGACTCAGAGAGAAGTTTTTTCACACCTCTTCCAAAGACACTGGTGCCGGAAGCATGCTCTGGGCCATATGTAAGAAGCAGCTAGTGCAAAGATAGCCTTGTCGGTGTATTCCCTACGGCCTTTAAAGGGCAGAGGTAAATTGATGCAACACCCTTGTACCCGCTCACACTCTGTAGCCTCTCTGCCATGTATTATGCCTCATTTTAGGATTAGGCTCAGAGAGGTTAAGGGAATCTTGTGAAGCAAAGTCTCATTACATAGGGGACAGTGCCCTGAATTTGAGTGTCTCAATATATTAAAAGGGGAGATTACTCTAAATCTCAGATGAAATAATAAAACACTTCAAATCTTGTAAAGTGCTAAATATAAAAGATATTATAGCACTGCTTTGTGAAACGAGTCCTGTCTTCAGCCAGTAAAAGTCTGCACATTCCAGTTTTTATGGAATCAGCAGCAATATCCTTCATGTCAGAGCATCCTATTCAAAGACACTGAACTGGTTTTGTGGTTGTTCAAGGACTTCTTCCTTTCATTTAATATGCCAGCTTGGGGGCTATATCCTTGGGTCACCAAATTTAAATAAATCAAAATGATTTGGTGTGGTGGCATGGTTCTTTGAACTCCACATAAGCAGACCAGATTCAAACCAGAATGCTCTGAAACAAAGAAGCTAAAAGGGAGCAAGGAGCTGTTGGGGGAAATAAGTTCTTAACCATTAAATACTTAGAGGAATATGGCCAGCCTAGCAGTTTCAGGAAATAGGGAAAAGAACCAAAATCAATCCAGAGGCTTGCACTTTAGTGTTTGTGCTCCTAGAAGCTCATCCCACTAAGAAGGTGAATGGCTGCATTTCCATCTGCAGAAAACTCTGGATGGTCTTGAAGGTTAGCATTAACTATACAGCTTTACAATAGTTAGTCCGGGGGTAACAGAAGTCTGAATGGATGGGTATGTCACCAATTTTATATGAACAGTTCCACATCAGGTGCTTCTTACAGAATGTATATATTTCTAGTTTCTTTTTTAAAATGTCAGAGGTTTGTGTTTTTCTAACTTTAGAATTTCTCTTCCATTAAATATACTATAGTGATATTCACAGAAAAAAATTAACAAACAAAACTAAAAGTAAGCACACTTTTAAGGCTTTTAATACATATGAATTTACTTTTCAGAAAGGTTATATTCCTACAAACTCAGCTGAAGATTTATTTCCTTGCACTGTCACCAATATTGAGTATTTTACCTTTAAAAATAAGTGGGAAATATCAGAAAGGGAGACAGAACACGAAAGACTCCTAACTCTGGGAAACGAACTAGGGGTAGTGGAAGGGGAGGTGGGCAGGGGGTGGGGGTGACTGGGTGATGGGCACTGAGGGGGGCACTTGACGGGATGAGCACTGGGTGTTATTCTGTATGTTGGCAAATTTAACACCAATAAAAAATAAATTTATTATTAAAAAAATAAAAATTGCCAGTTCAGATGGAAAAGCCACACACGTATCTTTATTGTTAACTTGTATTTATTCATTTGTGAATTCAATATTTATATAATCTAATGAACTAAATTTAAGATTTCCAGTAGAAAAAATCATAACTCTCAGGCTCAGTGACAACCTATTGTCAGTACGTTATTTTTTCAATCCAAATCATTACATTTAAAAGTCACTTATCGGGGGATCCCTGGGTGGCGCAGCGGTTTGGCACCTGCCTTTGGCCCAGGTCGCGATCCTGGAGACCCGGAATCGAATCCCACGTCGGGCTCCCGGTGCATGGAGCCTGCTTCTCCCTCTGCCTGTGTCTCTGCCTCTCTCTCTCTCTCTCTCTGTGACTATCATTAATAAAAAAGAAATTTTAAGAAAAAAAAAGTCACTTATCATCAATGATAATGTGTAATATTTATTGAATGTTGAGTTTGTACCACATGCTCTGGTAAGGGCCTTCAGATGTCGGACATAAATCTACCCATCTGTTTTCCAGCCACTTGTCTACTTCTCAGCTTCCCTTGACACTAACGCTTACCAAGAGTCCATTCTATGGTCTCCATTTTATTACCCTTTCCCAACTTTTGGCTCAAACCATTCGAATACAGATTCTGTCTCCATTTCACTGAGTTTGAAGGACACTATCTTCTTATCACCTAATTAAAATATCAT
This sequence comes from Vulpes lagopus, assembly GCF_018345385.1. Classification (NCBI taxonomy): domain Eukaryota; kingdom Metazoa; phylum Chordata; class Mammalia; order Carnivora; family Canidae; genus Vulpes; species Vulpes lagopus. The sequence continues at coordinate 64,894,858 of NC_054829.1, forward strand.
TTAATATTTCCAATCTTTCTACATACCTCAGCAGCTATTTGCACAGTTGAACAGTTGTTGAAAAAAGATTTGAAGGGGTGTATCCCTTCTACTCTTGGCTTCTGTGACACTGTAATTTTCTGGTCTGTGTCTTAACTCCTTGGCAGCTTTTTTACTCTTTGTGGATTCTTTGTCCTGTCATTCAATCAGGGTGGGAATGTCCTGGAGATTCATCCTGGGTTCTCTTCTTGCCATCTAGATTTTCTTTCTAGGTTATCTCTTCACACAGTGTGAGCCCTATAACAGCAAGGAATTCCATCTGAATTTTTTTCAATGTTGTATTCCTAACACTTAGAACAGTACCTGGTTCATATTAGGTTCTTAATATTTGTTTCATAAATGAATGAATGACTCTAGGCTAAAAGTGTGAGTATCATCTACATGTTGATAACTTTCAAAGGAAAACCTCCTGCTGGATTTTTCCAGCTTGCAAACTCCAGATAACGTGATTCTGATCACCTCTCATGTATCCACAGGCAGGGTTAAAGGGATCTCCAATTTATTATGTCTGAAGCACAGTTCTTGATGATTCCAACCTCTTTGTCCTTCCACCTTCCTCATCTCATGGCATGGTTACTAAAGTGAAAAACTTAGTATTTGTCCTTGATTCCCTAGCCCAGTTTTTAATCCATCAGAAAGTCCGTTTGGCACTATTTCCAACATATCCTGAATCTGTTAATTTTGCTCCATTTTTGCTGCTACCCACTTGGTGAAGCCACTCTCATCTCTCATCTGAACTACTACAAAGGATTCCTCACTGACCACTCTCACCCTTATCCCTCTGCAGTAATCCACATAGAAATCTGACAGAGGGTTTTAAAAATGCCATCTCATTCTCCTGCTTAATGCTTTCTTTCTTTTTATTTTTATTTTTTTGCTTAATGCTTTCTAATGACTTCTCATTGCCCTGACTTTACAATCTAACTCCTTTCCAAGACCTATGAGATTTGAATTGTCCTTAGTATCAACTCAGGATGTAAACTGAGCCACAGAGTATGCCAGTGTTTGCAAGGTTTTTAGGTGGAAGGTAGCAACCCCTCTTCACCATAGCCAAGGACTAGTTAATCAAATCTTATAGTTTTCCAGACTTTATTTCCTGAAAGCCGGAAGAAGGAGAGAGAACATTTCACACCTGTTAGGATGAGTACTAAAGGAACACTTTCTGTAAAGGAATACTGTAATACTGTTAGTAATACTTAAAGAAATTGCTTAAAGTAAATATTGTGTTTATACTTAAAGTAACTGAATAGTTATGAAAACTGCAACATCAGAAATGACCACAGGCTGTTGCTATTTACCCACAGTTTGGGGAAATAGGTAGCATTTCTTATTGTACAGGAATTATTTTTTTATAGACTGTTACCACATTTGTATATTGACTAATTTATTATACATATTATATACTATATATAGAATATTGAGTGACTGTATATATAAGCACACATATCTCAACACATTCTGTTTCATGATTTTTAAATTTACCTGTGGAAATGAAAGCTCTATTTTAATGTGCAAGTGTGCTAGAAAAAGTAGAATATATGATCTTACTTTTTTCATTATTGATGAAATATTTAAAAATGTTTAATATTTTCTTTTAAACTTTCACAATTTGACATGTAGGTATTTTATATACCCTAAAAATGTTTCGAACAAAAACATGTATGAAACATATTTTCACAAGTGTCTATGTTCATAAACAAACATATCTTTATGGTATATTTTTAAGATATTATCTCAAATCATGGCATTTTTGGTTGTATTTGTTACTGTCATTTGCCTTGTTATTAAATGATAGGGCCCTATTCACATTTAAATTGTCAATCTCTTCAAATATGTCTAGCTTATTGTCTCCAGCCTTCTTCTAGATTTTACTATATTTGTGAGAAAGAACTAAAGATTTAAAGAAATTAACTAATCAATTCGCTAATCAAGCCTGTCCACTTCACATTTTATAGAGATAAATTAGCATGCTATTTTAGAACTCTATATCATGTTTTTCAATCTCGAAATTTATTAATATGAAAAATAAACTTCCTTTTGTATTTGATATTTTTCATCCAGCAGCACTCAGCTATTAAAAAAATTTTAAAAGAAAACTTTGTTTGTTGTTAATTTAAATGACTTTAAAAATAAGTCCCTTAATTTCCCTTGATATCTGACAATCATTTAGTCCTTTGCAATCTTTTTATAAAAAATGCACATTAAGATATCATTATGACATTAATGTCATTAATTTCATACCAACTCACAAGTTTGTTCCTCAGTCACTAAAAGAAAATAAATTACAATATTATTATTCTTTTAAAATATGGGAACATCTACTGCCGATGTGTAATGTACAGCCTAAATTTCAGATGCAAATTTGGCTCTTGGGACAATGACTCAAAATCCTATATTAAATATTATAAAATCAAACTGAAGATTCCTCTGTCAAAGGCACATAAGGTAGAACATTGTGAATGCCAAGGCTTAAATTCCTTGGCATGAAGTAAAACATTAAAAAAAAAATCTCTCATGGATATGAGTTTTAAATTGTTATCAAGTTATTTCCTTTTCCGATCATTTTCATGTTCAGTTAACAAACATAAACTAAAGCAAATGATAATGATATAGGCTAAAGAAAAAAATCATAATCTTTGTGTCGGAATTAATGTATACAATAGGCTTACTACTGCTTAAAAAATTTCTTATAGTACCAAATTCTCTTCCCCTCAAAAGTTAAAAAAACTTTTAAATTATGAATGTTTTTAAGAAACACAAAAGTATAAATAATTATAAAGAAATAACTTGTGTTTCCCCTACCAAGATCTATATTGACATATTTAATTCTCAGAATGTGTAGGAATGGCAAAAAGTAAATTTAATAATTCTTTTGGAATGTTAATGGACAATTATTTTTACTTTACAAAGGCTATATTAAAAACATCTAAAACACAAACATGACTAATATTTAGGTAACTGGAAAAGTTTGAGTGCAGAGTTCCTGGATGCCTCAATTGGTTGAGTGTCCTACTCAGTTTTGACTCAGGTCATGATCTCTGATTATAGGATCAAGTTCTGCATCAGGCTCCATGCTCAATTAGGAGTCTGCTTGTCCCCCTCTCTTCCCCTATGCTCTCCTCCCCTCTCTCGATCTCTCTCTCTCTGTCTCTCTCTCAAATAAATAAATAAAATCTTTTTAAAAATTAAAAAAAAAAGAAAATCTTGGGTTATTTTGATAAAGTACAGAGTTTATAAAAAAGAATCAAAGGGATATTTAGAAGGAATTTTGGAAATAAATGCTTATTCATTATACATTTTTAAAACACTGATTTAGATTTATTTTTAAAAAATTTTCTTAGATTTCCTTGGGCAATTCCTATGAGAATATCTTTAACAGAAACTAGAGTTACTTTAAGTTTGAAAAAACAGGGATCCAAATACAGACATGAAGATAAAGAGTTAACTGCTTGAATTTATAAGTTATAACTGACTGATCTTGAGGTAGAGTAAAACTATTGATTACAGTTTCTAACATATGTTGCTTTTCCTTTTGGGGCATTATTGGAACATGTAGTAGATATGTAAATGGATGATTGTTGTGCGTGCAAAGATTTATTATTAGGATCATTTTGTAAATGCATATTTCACTTGATTTACAAAAGAGAGATTAATCTGTTATTTAACCCAGGGTGCCTGGGTGGCTCAGTGGTTGAGCATCTGCCTTCAGCTCAGGTCATGATCCTGGGGTCCTGGGATCAAGTCCCACCTCATGCTCCTCGTTCGGAGCCTACTTCTCCTTCTGCCTGTGTCTCTGTGTGTCTCTCATGGATAAATAAATGAAATCTTTTTTTTTCTTTAAATATTTTCTTTATTTATTCATGAGAGACACACAGGGAGAGGCAGAGACATAGGCAGAGGGAGAAGCAGGCTCCATGCAGGGAGCCTGATGTGGGACTCGATCCAAGGATCCAGGATCACGCCCTGGGCCAAAGGCAGGCACCAAGCTGCTGAGCCACGCAGGCGTCCCTAAATAAACGAAATCTTTTTAAAAAAAATCTGTTATCCAGTCCTAGACTCTAGAGGCTAAGTGATCTGTTAAGATAGTTGATTACCCCAGAATCCAAGTTGCTGCCCAGATTATGAGAATGAAGTTTTCCTCAAAGTTAGTGTTCTAGGGTAAATCTCACTAAAGAGACAAAACTCATGCAAAGTTATTTTTTTTCTAAATTAGTTATAATACAATGCTTTCCAAAAATGTGTAATTAGTAAAATAAGATTTTCTTATGGTGAAACTATTAGGCAAGATTTTTTTTTCAATATTTGTAATGTCTGTATAATGTATAATAAAATTGTTCTGAAAAGTCATATCCATGTTGATGTATCCCAATGCCTATAGATTTATAGCTACAGATCTATAAATTATTAATGGGATTCTACCTCTACAAGTTACTTTTTAAATCATGACTTTTTGGATTCCCTAGTCAGAATTTCTGTCTCCTATCTATTCTCATTGCTAAAATTTAATTTGTGCAAGCACTAAGTACTCTGTAATGTATTAACTGATAGTCTTGACACCCTATGAGGTATGTCCAATTATTATTCCTTTTTACAGATTAAGATATTGAGAAGAGGGAAATAATTTACCAGGATTATAGACCCAGAGAGTCTAGCTCTAGAGTTGACGTTGTTAACTGCTATAGCACACTACTGCAAGTACTTTATTTCCTAATTTAAAAATGAGGCCAGCCTCATCATTTATATCAAGTAGGGAAAATTATATTGAACAATGCACTCAACAAAATCCTTCTGTAGCAGTCCTAACACAGTGAAATATATCTGTATTTTCTGAAGAACTGCTGTGTATAAGGATTAAAACCATATTCTAGAAGCATACAAAAATACAAATCTTTGTCTTCAAATCTAGAAACCTACATGAGAAGGTGGATGTGTTCCCAAATAGAGACACAAGTAAAATATCATGATAGAATAGAGATAATTATGAAAATTCTAATATAAAGTGGGTAAAGGAGTGAGGAGAGAAATAAAGAAATAAATATTAAGAGGGTCTGGTGTAGAAATTGAGGTAACATGCCTATTTGACACAGCTATTTTCTTAAAACAAGAAGTATGACACAAAGTACAAGAAAATAAGTTAATTCTCATTTATTTTCCAAAAGACAAGAGACAAGCTGGTTTATCTACATGTTGATCCCTGTCCTTTTTAATACACCCACATAAATACACAAAGGGAAATATAAATCACCATTTTTTGAGATAAGCCATGGCTTAAAACTTTTTTAACTTAATTTACAGGATAGGAACAATCTCTATACCAGGAAGTAGAATGGTGAGGCATTTCTAGTACAGTTCTGTCATCAGGTCTCTCCAGCCTGTGGACCACACAACTCTCAAACTGTGTGGTAGACTATTACTGGAGGTCCAGTGGAAGATATTAATATGAAGAGTAGATCATACTACTTCTTCTATTGTGTGGTTGAAGGAGGTGGTTTGTGGAGGGAGAGTTCATTAGTCCCTTTTTCTCTGTTTAGTTAATGTGATGAGAGTACATGAGATGTAAAAATTATCACTAAAGATCTTCTTTGGATTAGTGTTTGTGGTTTTTACAGAGCTTCAGTATTAGGTCACAGGGAAACGACTACAACAGGTTTTTTTTTTTAACTTTAATTTTGAGAAAGAAAATGTAAAAAATCACCTGCTTGCTTCTAGAATGGTTTTAGAGTAGCTTATTAAAATATGTGTATACAAAAATGCTATTAGAATAAAGACACGTTTTTGGGATCCTTGGGTGGCTCAGCGGTTTGGCGCCTGCCTTTGGCCTGGGGCGCGATCCTGGAAACCCACGTCCGGCTCCCTGCACGGAGCCTGCTTCTCCCTCTGCCTGTGTCTCTGCCTCTCTGTCTCTCTCTGTGTGACTATCATGAATAAATAAATAAAATCTTAAAAAAAAAAAAGAATAAAGACACGTTTTTAAAAATAGGTAGAAAATACTCTCACAGGAGCAAATACTTTTTTTTTTTTTTTTTACAGGAGCAAATACATTAACTGTGACCAAATCCTATACTTCTTAGAGATTCCTGGCAGCTGATAACAAGGATGGATGTCATATCTCTTATTATCCTGGAAAACATTTAGCTTCCTTCTTCAAAGGAAACCTTTTTTGTTACCATTTATTTTCAAAATATATAAGAGACATTGAACAAAATATATAGAGGGTATTTACAAATATAGTTTTATATGATTTTTTCCCATATAGATTCTTGATAAAAATCTAGGGCATCACATCAAAATTTTAACAATTTGCAAATTACTTATAATCATTTTTTGGTAAATAATTTATAAATGATTTAGCAAATTTATAACTGTGGTGAGGAAACTTAGATAATATGGTCCAAGTTTACTGCTTTCTGATTTACCTTGCTATGAGGAATTTTCAATCTACTAGACAAATGATCCGTACATGCTCCTCTAAATATTCTCTTTGGATATGTAGTACTTTGAGTTTTTGACTGGAAACTAGATTGGGAAAATTATAAAAATTACTGAGAATATATCACTAATAAAATACATTTCGAATACAGGTTCTATATCAGGAATACGTATGTTTAGCTCTCAGGGGTTTAGAGTAGTAATATAAAGTCCAATTGTAGAAACAAAATGCTAAGGTTTAAATGCAAAATTTACTCTCTCTTAGTGACAGGACCTCAGGGCTTTAGTATCTTCTATAAAATGGGAGTAATAATAGAGAGGGATTAGGCAAGGATTAAATACATATGTGACATCTAATTGAACACTCTTATTGTCTCAGACAAGTGACTGTTTCACATGTTATTATGACCCTCAGGAAGTCAGATTGGATTCTGTTTACAGAGAAGAGTGCCCTCCTGCACAGAGGTGAGTTGAAAGATGCTGACCTTCAGGGCTAATCTTTTCCTCTAAAGAGCAGCTTTAGAGCTACTGAAATTCCTGAAGATGTATTTTTTAAAAATATTTTTTATTGGAGTTCAATATGCCAACATTTACCATAACACCCAGTGCTCATCCCGCTAAGTGCCCCCCTCAGTGCCCATCATCCAGTCACCCCACCCCCCCACCCACCTCCCCTATCGCTACCCCTTATTCATTTCCCAGAGTTAGGTGTCTCTCATGTTTTGTCACCCTCACTGATATTTTCACTCATTTTCTCTCCTTTCCTTTTATTCCCTTTCACTAATTATTATATTCCCCCAAATGAATGAGACCATTTAATGTTTGTCCTTTTCCAATTGACTTATTTGACTCAGCATAATACCCTCCAGTTCCATCCATGTCGAAGCAAATGGTGGGTATTTGTCATTTCTAATGGCTGAGTAATATTCCATTGTATACATATACCACATTTGAAGATGTATTTGAGAAGTACATGGCAAAAATAATCTTGCCCTGAAACTTTAAAAATAGGCCATTCACCTCAGATATGGTTTTATACCTTTGAAATGTTTGACTTTGAGTCTACCAAAATCACCAGCTAAACTAGCAAAAGTTAGTGGTTAAGTCCATTTGTATAAAATTAAATAATTGTTGTACCAGACTGGATTGTTGAATATTGCCAACATCAATTTTGGTTCACTAGAATTGATATCAGAAATAATACAAGTTAATAATAACAGGGCAAAAACCTGTAAAGTGTAAAGATTTGAAAAGACAGGCAAAGGGTAATTTAGCCTATACTATGACATCTCAGTAGGGCTATTTAAAACATTTCATAATATAAGAATGAGTCTTATTGTAGACATGGCTTAGGAGAGAATATATGAAATACTGTTGAAAATAGCATATTCTGCAAATTTTCTGGCATGTGCCCTGGGGGAACTCCAGTGACTCAACAAGTCTTTCTCATCCTTATTGGACTGCATTGGACTGAATTGACTGGACTGAATTGACCCCCAAACTCTGGGGCACGTTAATTAAGAAGAGCTGTCTCTGTTATATTTTTAATTTACTGATGTAATCTTTCTACAGTCATCAGCTGTGACACCTATGGTGACCTATGCTGAGTTATTAATAAGAAAAAAAAAACATTACTTCTCTGGATCAAGGATGCCTCTTTATTAAGCCTGAGCTATTAGTAATTGCAGTGTTTTATGTATCTTTAATCTGAGTCCGTGCACTAGACCTGGAGCATATTGGAAAGTTATTTCCAGGTGCTAGGATCCAAAGGGCTTTCAATAACTATTAGTTGAATTGGATTGAGAGGAATCAAAGAAGTAAACATTCCAAATCATCTATTTAAATCTTCTTTAAAAGTGATAAATAGCTTGGTGTTTAAATATCAAGGGCTTTGGCTGGATGTCAACAGGAATGGCAAAGTAAGGAACTTCAAAAATCCACTCCTACATAAAGGAATGAGAATATTTGCAAAATGGTCAAAATAGCTTTTTCAGAACTCAAGAAATTACTCAAAGGCCTGCAGCAATTCAAGGAACATTTATTTAAGAAAAAAATCATTGAATCTTGGTAGGAACAACAAGGTTTATGGCTTTTTAAATTTGTTCTAATTCTACCCCCTACTCCCTAACTCTGCAGTAGTCTTGCAAACCAATGGCCCCACAACCACAATCAAAATAATCAACTTAGCAGCCACTGGAAAGATCATGATGAGTTGAAGCTTTTTAAAGCTCTATTCTCAGAAAATTGTCATCAGTTGACCTGCCTGGTAATTCTTAGGGTTTGGATTTACTTGACTCAACTCAGATCTCTCAGTGGAAAAAACAACTTTTTTTCCTGGGAGAAAACTATCAGTTGAAATTGTTTAACATCACTTCTAAGGCAGCATTGACAGTTGGAGCAAACAAGAAGCTGAACTAAGACATACTAGGGAATGAGATGTCCACAGGGGACTTTGAAAAGCTCCTACATATTTTAGGGAAGGTAGAAGGCCATGCATGAACAAAGCTGTGCACATGCCCAGTACTGTGTGAATGCCTAGGAAAGGTCTGAGAAGGTGTGAGTTCTCACTTCTGGTTGACCGTGAGTATCTGTGAGGGGAGGCAGTAAATGCTAATGCAGAGATTTAGCATTGAAAGGGTGCCCCAAATGTACACATAGAACCTCAGCAAAGGCTGAAAAACTTATTGCTTTCAAGAGATTTAAGGAAATAACTGCCCAATCATAAGCTAACTATTGAGCTGAGTAGTGACTTCAGTAACCACACATAATAAGAATGCAGCCTTCTCAGAATACAGCTGTCTCAGAATAACAATTAGTTCAGCAAGTGAACAAATGGTAGCAGCAGCAGCAGCAACAGCAGCAACAATGAACCCTGGAGTCGACAATCTGATTTCCAGAGTTGTCACGTTCTGTTAATTTAAAATGTCTAGTTTTTAACAAAAATTTTGAGACACATGAAGAAACAAGAAAATATGACCCATACACAGGAATAAAAGCAACCAATAGGAACTGCCTTTAAGGAAGTCCAGATGTTGCACTTACTATACAGGGACTTTAGATCAGCAATTTCAAATATGTTCAAAGAACAAAGGAAATTATAACTAAAGAACTTAAAAATGTATTGGAATGGGGTAAATGGAACTGTATAGAAGCAGAGTTTTTGTATACTATTGAAGTTAATTTGTTATTAATCTGAACTAGAATATTATAAATTAAAATATTAATTGAAAAGACCAGAACAGCCACTAAGGAAAATAACTCAAAAATATATACTTAAAGAAGTGATATTGAATTAAAAAACTAGAAAATATTTGTTTAACATACAAGAAGCTTACTAGGGATGAATAAAAGAATGAAAAGAGGCATAAGACGTATAGAAAACAATAGTAAATTGGCAAATGTAATCGTGTCTTATCAATAATTACATTAAATATAGATGGATTAAATACTCTAATCCAAAGACAGAGATTGGCAGAATGAATTAAAAAAACACAGTCCAGCTATATGTTGTCTATAGGAGACATATTTCAGAACCAAAGATGCAATAGATTAAAAGTTTAGAATATACTATGAAACATTAACTGAATTAGAGCAGGAGTGACTATACTAATATCAGACAAAATAGACGTTTAGAAAATATTTTGTTGCCAGAGACATTGAAGGACATTTTTATATAATGAAAGGATCCATGCATCAAGAAAACATAAGAATTATAAACATATATTCACCCGATGACAGAAGCCCAAAATACCTAAAGCAAAAACTGACAGAATTGAAGGGATAAATAGGCAATTCATCAATAATAGTTGGAGACTTCAATACCCCAATATCAATAATGCATAAAATATCTAGACAGAAAATCAACAAAGGATTAGAAGACTTTTAAAATACTATAAAACAAATAGACTTGGGACACCTGGGTGGCTTAGCAGTTGAGTGTCTGCCTTTAACTCAGGACGTGATCCCAGGGTCTGTGGAATCAAGTTCCGCATCGGGGGACTGATCCCTGTGAGAAGCCTGCTTCTCCCTCTGCCTGTGTCTCTGCCTCTTTCTCTGTCACTCATGAATAAATGAATGAAATCTTAAAAAAAAAAAGACAAATAGACTTAACATTTATATAACACTTCACCCAGTAATGGCAGAGCACACATTAATTCTAGTGTACATGAAATCTTCTCCAGGATTGACTAAATTTTCAATAAATCCTGGATCGAGTTCTGCATCGGGTTCCCTGCATGGAGCCTGCTTCTTCCTCTGCCTGTCTCTGCCTCACTCTGTGTCTCTCATGAATAAATAAATAAATCTTTAAGAAAAAGAGAGAAGGTTCAAATTACTAAAATAAAGAATAAGAGAGAGGATATTACTCTAAGTAAGAGAGAAAGAAAATTTGAATAGGTCTATAATAAGAATATTGAATTACCACCACTACTACTACTACAACTACTATTGCTACTACTACTACTTAACTTCCTGCAAAGGAAAGTCCAGGCCCAAATGGCTTACCATGAATTCAGTCAAATATTTAAAGATGAATTAATGCCAATTCTTTACAAAGCCTTTCAAAAAATAGAAGAGGAAAGAAGTTTCTACTTCATTCTGAGTCCAGGATTAACATGATACCAAAAGCAATCACAGGAAAGAACTACAGACCAATATTCTTTATGAACATAGATACAAAAATTCTTAACAAAACACTAGCAAACCTAACTTGGCAACATATAAAAAGGATTTTACATCATGACCAAGTGGGATTTATGTCAGGGATGCAAAGTTGGTTCAACATTCAATAATCAATTAATGTAATATTCCATATTAATAGAATAAAAGACAAAAACCACGTGACCACTTTAATAGATGTAGAAAAAGCATTTGGCAAAAAACAAGCATCCTTTCATGATAAAAACATTTAATAAACTAGGAGCAGAAAGAAAATTTCTCAACTACAAAAAAAAAGCACTTATAGAAAGGATGTTTGTCAAAATCTACAGCTAACATAATACTTAATGTTCAAAAACTGAATCTTTTGTCCCTAGGATCAGGAACAAGATTAAAATCCACTCATTACATGCAGATTGAAAATCATAAAATCTCTATTTGCAGATGACACGATCTGGTATACAGAAAATCCTAAGGAGGGATGCCTTGGTGGCTCAGTGGTGGGGCATCTGTCTTTGGCTCAGAGTGTGATTCCAGGGTCCTGGGATCAAGTCCCACATCAGGCTCCCTGTGGGGAGCCTGCTCCTCCCTCTGCCTGTGTCTCTGCCTCTCTCTGTGTCTCTCACAAATAAAGAAATAAAATCTAAAAAAAAAATCCTAAGGAAGTCACACACAAAATTATTAAAGTTCAGCAAGGTTACCAGATGCAAAGACAATATATAAAAAATAATTGTATTTTTATACACTTACAATAAATATTCCAAAATGAAATTAAGAAAACAATTTCAATTACATAGTATCAAAAGAAAAAAAGGCTTAGGAATAATTTAAAAAGAGAAGTGCACTGAAAAATGAAAACCACTGTTGAAAGAAATAAAGACTTTAATAAGTGGGAAGACATCCTGTGTTCATGGATTTAAAGTCAACATTATTTTGATGGCAATTCTTCCTTAATTGTTCTACAGATTAATTTCAATCCCTGTCAAAATCACAGCTGCCCTTTTGCAGGAATTGAAAGCTGATCCTAAAATTCATTCAATGTGACATTATTCAATCAAAAAAAAGAATAAAATTAGAATACATGGTATAGCATGGATGAACCTTGAAGATATTATGCTAGTGAAAGAAGGCTGACATAAAGGCCACACATATTATATGATTTCCTTTACTAAAATTGTTGAAAATTGGCAAATCCTATTGCAAGAGGGAGATTGGAGAGTGGGAAGTGACTACTAATGGGTAAATAATTTCTTTTTTAAAAAAAGTTTTTTTAAAAAATATTTTCTTTATTCATGAGAGACACAGAGAGAGGCAAAGACAGGCAGAGGGAGAAGCAGGCTCCCCACAGGGAGCCTGATGTGGGACTCGATCCCAGGATCCCGGTATCATGCCCTGAGCAGATGATCACTGAGCCACTCAGATGTCCCAAAGAAATCTTTTTAAATGACAAAAAAATGTTTTGAAAATAGATAATGATGATTGCTGTACAACTTTATAGATATACTGATAACTATTGAATTATACAGTTTTAAAAAGTGAATTTTATGATATGTGAATTATATGTTAATTTAATGAGTGAATGAGTGAATTAATGAATTGAATCAACCGAAAGTCTTCCACTAGCCTTTGACTGGATCTTCCCTTCCACATTAAATCTGTTTTCTGACAGCTAGACATCAATGATATACACCATTCCTTGAATCATAGTTACTTACACATGCCATTGTATACTACCTCTGGCAATTATGTGCTGGACTAAATATATTACTGTACCTAGTTTCATTAGAAATTGATATGATAAAATTTTGAGAAAACTGTATTGACCTTAATATTTTGTTGGTTTTTGAACAAGCTTTAAAGCTTGTATTTTTATCTTTAAATTTGGGGAGAATGATTTCTTTTTTGAACTACCATTTTTACTAGCCAAATTATTCCCAGATTGAATGACCAAAAAAAAAAAAAAAAAGAATATCTTCATATAAAACAATATTCATCTTATTAATAAACTCTCAGTTAAATTCAGATGTAGTCATTATGATGGGTTAAGTTCATATTTTGATTAATAGTGATATGCTGTCCTTTTGTAGCAATGGGTGGGTAGCTGTGAATATGTTATATCAAGAGGGAACCGAATAATTTAGTTATTGTAAATTTTTGTGATAAGTCACTTAATGGCTGTGGCCATTTATTTACTCAATGTCAGTGGCTTTCCTGGTTGTATACATGACAATGTATCATGATGTCTTTGGAGTTGCAATATCCTTTTCTAAGTCAGATATTAGTGTATTGGCATAGGCATTTATACACTGTAGTTGTAGATTTATGTGTAGTACAGCCATATAAAACATCTATACAATACCACATTTCTGGATGAAATAAGCACTTAGTTGATTTGTGTCAGTTGTAAGTTGTCTTAGAGATGATGAGTCAAATGAAATGTTCTCTCAATCTGAATGATTTCTAGTAAAGCTAACCCAAACTGATTGAAATCATTTTCTCATCTATGCTTCCATGGAGTCAAAGCTTTTGATTGACAAATCTGGAGATTTTTCAATGTGGATGTCTTTTATGTTTATCTTTGTTTACCTATACAGTGATGCATTAGAGGAAATAATAGATTTTCATGACCATAGTGAGTATTAATGTTGACTAATCAGAAAATATACATTTAGTCTTTCAGTTGAAATATATATTTAAATACAATTTGAATTAAAATAATCATAAAAATAATGAACAATAGTTGAAGTCCTACCCAAAATACTTCACATGTATTGACATCTTAAAGGTGAAGTGACTAAAGTCACAGAAAGGATAAATAAGTAGCCTGAGGTCACCCAGACCACCCAACTAGCAAGTAGTTGAGCTGAAATTAAGTGATGTGATTTCAGAGGCCATTCTTTTAACTACTTTTCAATGCTGCTTCTTCATAAAAATAAGGAAACTAGGACACATTAACAGTAATTAGTTACTTTTATGAAAAAATAGGGGAGGGATTAGGTTGGAAAAATTTGTCAAAGTGTAGTTCTAAGATTATTTGTGGACCTTTATGGTTATTAGCAATTAGTATGACAGCCATTTCTTATCTCCAATAAAAAAAAGTCAAATATTTAAAAGTTGCATCAGGTATCTCAGATATTTGGTCAACCATAGACTCAAATATTGGTTAATATTAACTAGTATGAGTATTAGTCAAAACAGATTTTCTACAGCCTCACAAACTCTTCCACCCAAATACCTCAAACAAGAGAGGAGTGAATTGGCATCTCATGGATACATAGGGAAGGACCATGCTTGGACTGAAGTATCTTGCTGAAACTTTTATCTTACAAATATATATGAGAAATTCTTATGCAAAATATATTCAATTTCACAAAAAATCTGTTTTAGCACAAAAATAGGCTTTACCCAACACTTGGCAATAACTTGACATTCTAGGAAGATGTACCATGTTGAATCTGGATATGCTAATTGAGTTTAAGAAACACAGGATTTTACCTCACATCCATTAGGATGGCTACAAAAAAATACCAAAAACAAACAAAATAACAAGTATTGGCAATGGTGTGAAGAACTTGGAACTCTTGTGCGCTGTTGGTGGGAATGTAAAATGGTACAAACTGTGTGGAAAATAGTATGGTCGTTCCTCGAAATATTAAAAATAGAATTACCATATGATCCAGCAATTCCACTTCTGAGTACATAATCAAAGGAATTTTATTTATTTATTTTTAAACATTTAATTAATTAATTAATTAATTAATTTTTGAGAGAGAAAGCAGAGTGAGAGAGAGGACGAGCAGGGAGGGGAGGGCCAGAGGGAGAGGGAAATACAGGCTCTCCTACTGAGCAGGGAGCCCGATATGGGGCTCAATCCCACGACCTTGGGATCATGACCTGAGCTGAAGGCAGGTGCTTAACTGCCTGAGCCACCCAGGCGCCCCTACCCAAAAAAATTTAAAGTAAAGTCTTGAAGAGATGTTCATGCACCAGTGTTCATGGCAGTGCTATTTACAACAGCTAAAGAAAGGTCAAAAAACCCAAGTGTTTGTCAGTCAGTGGATGACTAGATAAACAAAATGTGATATATGCATACAATGGAATATTATTCAACCTTAAAAAGGAAGAAAATTCTGACACATTCTACAACATGGATAAACCTTGAGGACAGTATCTAAGTGAAATAAGCTAGTCACAATAAGATAATTACCAAAGGATTCTATTTATATGAGGCAACTAGAGTCGTCAAATTAATAGAGACAGGAAGTAGAATGGTGGGTGCCAAGGCCTGGGGTGAGCAAAAGGGGGAGCTATTATTTAACGGGTACATCGTTTCAGTTTTATGAAATGAAAAAAGACCAGGAGATGACTGGTAATGATGGTTATACAACACTGTGAATGTACTTAATGCCACTAAAACTGCACAACCTAAAAATGGTCCAAATGGCAAATTTTGTTATGTACATCTTGCCCTGATTAAAAATAAAAAGAAGGAATAGAAAGAAACACAGGATTATGTAATAAATCAATTTCCTATGCATAATCTGCATTATTTCACTGCTATCATCTTTACCAAAACTACCTGGATCAATGTCCTACTGGGTTACCTCCATAGCCTCATTCTATAGGATGACCTAATTGTTAACCAAACAATGATCTTTGAGAATGAGAGAGGGCATTATTAATAACATCATAACACAATTGGCATAAACCAAGATTGTTTTGTTCTCATCAAAAAAGCTACAGTGGTCTTTGAAAATTGTCAGATCGTGTTCACTGAGAACCTGCAATAGGCTCGTATTTCCACATGTAGCTAATTGTTACCACCCTGGACCATGCTGATTATATATATCTCTGAACTATCTATTTTTCTTTAAAAATTGGGCTTTTCTTTACTTAAAGAGGCTTAATAATTTCCATAATTTATAGCTAGCATGTAAGTTCCCTTAGAGCAGGGACTGTATTTTTACTTACTTCTATATCCCCAGCATTCAGTCCAGTGGCTGGCATGAGGAAAGGACCTCAGATTTGCTGAAATAAAGAATGACTATATTAGCAGTTTTCAAACAAAATATGAATTTGTTTTAACACCAGAAAATGTTTAGAAGTACAGCACAGCATTTCAGGAATTGTGTTCTGGAACTATATATTTTTTCTATTTCCTATTTCTCTGGTGAATATTATAATAGATAATATAGAAATATTTGGACCAAAAGAGAAATAAGTTGACATCAAAGTGTCAAGATTATGCCAATGTAACTGGTATACCATGTCGGAAAAGTAAACAAATGTATTTGATTTTTTTTTCTTAGCCACTACTGAGTTTTTCATTTTCCTTAATATTACTTTGATGCAATAGAAATATCCAATATGTTGGTTTCTAGTTGAAATATATCCATCAATTGGGACATATTTTACTAATCACTACCCTTTGTAGGTTTCACTTTTGGGATATGAATGAGGAAGGAATAGGAAATATTGGTGGCATGCAGGACTCACAAACAAATACAAAAACCGTGTGAAGTCCTGCTTCTTTTCCTCTTTTTTATTTAACTTGACTCAGGTGAGAAGTACGTAAAGCTCTGTAAGTATGTACATGAGAGGGAAAGAAAGAGAGAAGGTGGAGAGAGAGTAGGGGAGGAAGGGTGAAAGAGAGGGAGGGAAAGGGACGAGGGGAGAAAGAGTGAAAGACAAAGTGCTTACTCACAAAAGTTAGAGCATGAGAATATGGTACAGGGACTGGTATCATTATGGCAATGTGTTCTGGGCATCGTTCTTAGACTGGGCCTGTTATAAGTCGATGAATTTTTCAATTTTATTACATTAAAAGCAAATTATGAATAGTATCTGTATTTTATTTATTTCGGTATTCTTCATAGCACCAAGCTCCCAGTAAATGACATTTAAAAATGATAGATTCCCAATTAGCATTTGTTACCAAACAGTGGCTACCAAAATTACATTTCGGTAACAATATATGGATATTGCCCAAATTTGCAAAGATTTGTTACTATTCATAGTGATTTAAAAGCCCAACATTTCACATATGCAATGCAAGTATCTTCTTAATGTACTGAATTATTGTGATAAGAAGTTTTATCACCTCGGAACAGATGACTAACAATGCAAAGGTGAATACTGAAGATATTCTTGTTAAATGGATGGGCAAAGTGCCCAAAGGCGTTTGAGGAAAGAATTTACTAAATGTTTACCTACGTACAGCTCAAGAAATTTAAGAGGAAACTAATGTGTACGTGTGTGTGCGCACATGTGTAGGAAGTCAAGGCCAATGGCAAAGATTTTTGTTATTTTTAAATTTATGGCATAAAATTCAGTTAGCTCATAGGCACACAGAACTTAATCTCTTTCTTCTCTGTCATTCTCTTCTTTTGTAATTTGTATACCATGAAGAGGTTGGAGAAGCCTGTTAAAGTACAATGGCAGGAGTACAGAAGATCAGGGAAGAAATCCAGTAATTAAACCACTCTGCCTGGCAAGGGACCCATTGGAAAGTAGTGGCTCTGGACAATGAGTTGGTAGGGGCACTTGGTTGTTGCAGCCTTTCATTTGATGTGAGCTGCCTGAACGCCAGGAGTTTGATCAGTATGTGTTAATCTAGTTAAAATAGGCACTTTTTTTCTCAAAATAAACCGGATGCATAATGTATGCATCTCAAATCCTGATTTATAGCAAACTTCAGAGATAAGAATTTAGGTAGGGTTGTATTTAAAACAAACACTTTGCCATTATCTGTAAAAACGTGGTTATTCTAACTTCAGGATCTAGTCTTTCCAAAGTCTTTCCCCTTTATATACACATGTACTCACACATATATGTAATGAATGATGATGGCATAGAATAAAATAATATGGTGTTCTCAAAGCCACTTACTTTTTAATCTACGCGAAACAATAGCCATTTACCCTGGTTACGTGGCGGTTGGGCCAGCTGCCTTATGACTTCTTTTCTATTGAAGTTGCATTCTATAAGTGACAGAAGCTTTAACCTTTATTTAGTGGGAGAAGCCATTAATCTGTCTTCAGACTTTCCCCTACCTCCCACAGAAAAAACAATTTGCTCTTCAAAAGTTTGTTTGGAAATGAAACTGAATTCTGTGTTTCCTCTACAGATGGTTGACCTCTTTCAGTTGGTGGCTGCATTACTCATTTAAACAATTATACAGGTCAATATAGTGTAATCTAAATTATTTAGTCTCTTAGTGTTTTTCAGACACGACTGACAGTTGGAGAGGCTCCAGCTGCCGGCTGTACCTGGATTTGAACTCCACCCAATGATAACAGTTTCACTCTGAATTCCAGAGCCCATCCATTGACAGTACCTACCAGCCCACTCGCTAGCCTTGCACATTGATCCTGAGGGGGTTATAACTTCATCATCAATACGCTGACACATGGTGATTAATTGTTTTTGGATGAAAAGTTTAAAATGTGTGTGATTGCCAAGGACTCGTTACTACCTGGAAGGCTTTTCCTTCTGGAGCCTAACTTTAAAACACCTTTCTTTTTTGTTTGTCCCCGACTGGGAGCAATTCAAATCTACCAAATAGACTAGCAAAATATTATGATAACCTTTTCCATCCTAATTTGTACTGGAGGCTGAGTGTGTACTAGGATCAACATTAATTACTGTATAACATTTCAGCAGTGTGGTTCATGGAAATGTCAGGGAGTTAGCTAGAGGGGACTTGGGGTCTTGGAAACATCAGGGGGCAATAGCTAAAGAACACGTGCTCCCCAGGACAATGGGGATTTACAAACATGAAACTGAGGACTAAGGTGGAATTAAAACCCAGGACGAGGGTGTTAATACTCAGCAGATCCAGTAAAAGTTAGGTTTACCAAGGGAGAACAAACTCACAATGCAATACGATCTGGTGGTGGTCTTTCCACAATCTTTAAATAATTTTAAAATTAGCAAAATTTGGGTTCCAGCAGTGAACTCAACAGCTTGTGAAAATGATTCTTTAAATAAGGGATCTAGTTTGTTAAAGTTAATATAGCAGTTCGAATTAATGAATTTTAAATTCAGATTCCTTTTGCAGCTTGAATTCAGACTAATTATAGGTTTTAAATTGTCACTAGTCGGAGCTCAGCCAAGGCATATTTCCTCTCTTCTTTACTTATACCCTGAGAATTCATGAATCAATTTTTTTCTGGGTCATGACTTTGCCCCACCAGGAGTAGAGAAAACCCTTCAGTGAGAAGAAAATCCAATGGCAGGGATCCCAGTCAGTCAGAATTTATACGCAAAATGCAAGGAAGTAAACGACAGAGGAAATTTCCCAGCTCTCAAGGAAAAAGGCTTGAAAATCACATATATAATCGAAACAGTAATGAATTTAGTAAATACTTTGAGGCACAGCAGTATATACTTCTATCCTTGTAATTTAGGATTACTGAGTATTTTAGGAAAGGAACTGGTTTTTGCAAGCCTTTTTTTTAAACAGCAGAGGTCACCTTAGTACAAACCTCTTTAGGGGGGAAATGCTTTCTGTTCAGTGGTGATAAATTAAGTACTTTTAAACCATCAGCAAGTCTTCTCTTATTTCATTGAAGCTTAAAAATCAAACACACATGCTTACTTGGATTTTTTAAAAGTTAGACAAAATGGAATTATTGTAAAATTAAATTGCTTTCAAACCTAGATCCTTTTTTAAAAAAAGATTATTTTCTAAAATGAATGAGGATATGAAATAATTTAAATAATCATAGCATCAATTATAGTTGCAACATGCTTAACAGAATTCCATGTTGTATTTACTATTAGAAAAATATCCAGTAAATTGTTCTGGCTCAGCCACTGAGCCTTATTTTAAAACTAATTGTATTTATAAAGTATATTCACTAACAAAGAAGAGCTAATAAATAACTGACTAAATGTAAAAACTTCCAAAGAGGGGGAAAAAGTTATTCAATAAGGCTCCAATTTAATGAAACATGCATTAGTTTAGATAAATGAACAATAATTTTAATTTTTGTTTTGTAACTATTCTAACTTCTTATAGCTTATCTAATGTTGCAGTATAAGCTACCGTGGGCGTTTATTTTTCAGATATTTTAAGACCAGAAGGTGTAAAATGGAATGTTTGTCTTATAAGAATCCATGTAAAATATTCTTTTAGTTTCTAAAGTTTATTAGGGTATAGCTATGTCTAGCTATAATATAGAAACTTTAAATATTTAATCCATATTTTCTGATGGACTCCTTATCTATAAGATGTAACCAATTTTAAATAAGTATCCTTCCAATATCCTTTTATTATATGTGCCGAAATACCACTTTTATATTATGATGAATTACATCACTATTTTGATAATGAGAAGACGATTTATTAACACTCTCTTTCTCCTGCCCTGTCTTTCTCTCCCAACAGATGACAAAGTTGCTGTAAGTTTCAAAGTAAGACTGCTAAGACAATTGCCATCTCTCAGTGAATGGAGGGAATATTCAAAGAAATAAAAATGCCCAGGAAATTCTTAAAAGCTATTTTAGATTTTAATCACTTTATTAGATTTCTTGCTTGAGTGATTTGTGCAGAAAACATTTTATCTATTTTGTTTTCCTCTGATTACCAAACTGTGTTAGACACAAAAGTCTACTTGAAACTAGCTTACAGTTTAAAGACAGGTTTAATAACAGGTGAACACTGGAAAATATGCAAACAAAATGGCAGACATGAATGACTTCATTTAAGGCATAATTGCTTCTCATCAACCCAAGAAATCATGCAGAAACAGTCTCTGTTTTACCCAGCCAGGAAGAGACCAGAGAAATCACTCAGGCAGAGATACTAAAAGGAAGGTCCATTCTTGGGTCTCAGCCAGACAACCACTCCACACACAGATCCAAGCATAAAGACAATGGTCCTTAGAATCACAGTTCATCATAACAGATAATTATACAGCAAGTAAGACAATAAGGTTTTTTGGCCTCTGACTATATAGACTAATTGCTGGCTATGGAGCTCTGCCTGGAAGGCATACAGCACAGCCTCTGCAATGTCTTCTTATTATGTGAGGACTGGTGTAATTTGGGTGGACAAGAGATTTAGTGTCTAGTGAATTCCATATGGTGGCTTTTTTTTTTTTCCTTTTTGTGGATTTCTTTTTTTCTCTGACAGACATATAGTGGTTTTCCAATAGCAGTATTCCAAATAGTTGCTGACATTTACCTGGAAGGAGTTTTAAAAGAAAATAATCCTGCCCAGTATTCCAAAGAAGTTTTCAGTTGATTTAAAAAATTGATAGAAGAAAACAAAACAACAACAACAACACATAAGAAAATCTGACCACTTAAATATAGGGTTTGCCTTTATACATTACAAAGTATTAAAATTAGGATATGATGTTAGGTTTTACTTAAATGCATATGGGTGTCAGCAGATTTGCTGGATAATCCAGGCAAACCCCAGAGTTAGCAAACAAACATTGCTTTCAAATACGCATCTGGAAGGAATAAAGTCCCACCTTTATTTTGGTTTTGTCTTGTTTTGTTTTTTTGTTTCTTTCACTTTCTAACAGGAGATATCAGGATCGCTCTATTTATTTATTTATTATCAGTCAAGATGAAAGGTGCCTGCTTTTAAGATATTTTACTTCTGAGAGCGAGTTCTTGGCCAGATAGCCAAGAGGTACAGAGGCTCTGGAACAGTGACCTACTCATCTCCCATTAGAAACAAATATGTCTCTCTTCACTTTGTGCGGGCCCCCAATGCCAACCAATTAACTTGAAGTTGAGTTTTGACTCAAACTCGTGACCCTTCAAACCATAGCTCCCTATTCTACATCTGGTGTCATTGAACTAAGTTAGGGTAAGAATAATCTTCGCTATTGTTTTTGTATGTGTGTTGCTTCTTTTCCTTGCTTAAAAACAAAACAAAACAAAAATACAAACAAACAAAAAACACCCCACACACACACACAAAAAAAAAACAGTTGATGTTTTTGAGACCTGCTGAAGTCTTGAGGATTCCTAGAGCTTTCTACATGATATTTGTATGTTTTCTCCTCTTTAGGAGGAAAAAGGGCTGGAACACAATCATTTTTATTGAATAAAGTTTGCAGTTCATGAAAGGCTTTCTTGCTCCCATGTACAAGCGCTGACCATTACATCATGCGCCCTGAGGGTTGTGCTAGAAAAGAGAAAAGAAGGCGAAATCAGCAAAAATAAAAGAGTCTTCCTGACTTGAATTGAAAAATGTGCTTGTTTTTTGTTAAACACCACAAATTTGCGGGAAGGCTGGCAAGTGTAATAGCATTCTGAGCATATGCTCCCTCGGAGGCACAAAGCCCTTGCTTAAAGAAATACACACGAAATGTACACTTTGATCCCCAGGATTTGTTAAAAGAAAACTGTAGTTTTCAAGCTATTTTGAAGTTAGTTTAAAATTTTGATTAAACAGGATTGAATATGCAGTACCCAAACCAATTTCACTTCATTTACTTTTATTGTAAATCAGTCTGATTTTTTTTTTCCAGTGAAAAAAAGAAAGAAGGTGGATATCTTTTCAAACAAGGTGAGCTGAGGATCAGAGGAAGCCAGAAAGAAGTCCTGAGCATAGTGAGTCTGCTCCTTTTTTTTTTTTTTTTTAAATTTTACTTCTGTTTCCTACAAATGCCGTGACATTTGGCTATCGGAGATGTTTGGTACATAAGGCTATGTATAACATATATACTCAGACATTAGAAATAATATTATAATACTATTCCAGGAGTGTAATGATGTGCATATGTCCAAAAAGGACTTTGAGTAGTGTCTGTAATTTAATGGTTATTAAATACTCATCTCATTTTGACCCTGCATGTCTATTTTTAATTGGGAATACAGTGAATTCACTATTTATTTGTGGTTTGATTTGCAGAAGAAAATGAAAACAAAACCAAGCCCAACAAGGCCAATCACTCTGCTATTGTGGCGGTATTTTAATGTATTCTCTTATTCTGTGTGAATATTTTTTTTGAAAGTACACAGATCTTAAATATCGTAGCTAGAGAGTTGATATGGTTTGGATTTCAGATGATAAACACTACCAAACGGTGTCATATTAAAATGTAAAAACTATGCATGCGTGCCACAGCCTCTGCCTGCTATGAGTTTGGTTGTACGAATGTTTTTTTGACTTCTAAATCACACATTTGCTAAAATGAGCTCTGCTAGATATCAGTTTGCGCACAGGCACAATGTGTCTCAGTCAGATTCATAAAACAGATAGCTGAACTAGACTTTGACTTTTGACATCAACAATCTGACTTCAATATTTCTCCACAAAAAGAGACTCCTGACTCTGTGCTGTTTCCCTGTGATGGATAGCTTTTCAGCTGCTGACAGCATGGAACATAATAAATGTTTTCATTAGCATTGGGGGCTGCATATCCCCATGTCTTGAGTTTTCCAGCTAGTGGCTTTGAAATGCCACCCAGAAACACCTGCAGCAGTGCCTTGCCTCTGCAGAACTGCAAAGCCACTGTGAAAAAATATTATTATAAAGTTGTCTGTATATCAGCATTTCTGTGCTAAACAACCTTTTAATTGCCTACCCTCTAATTTTTCTTTGCCTGGAAACACTTGCAGCCACATATTTTAATTTAAGCTGCTCTGTTTGACTCCTCTGATCATCTGGGTTTTCATTGTCATTGCTTCACAATAATTTAATGTCATATATAATGGCATCAAATTGAGGAAAGCCCTAAAAGCTGCCAATCCAAAGTGATCTCAGAATGTTCCCGCGTACAAGCCTAGATAAGCTTGATTTGTTTGTGCCAACATTATTCATCACATTCTGTGTCTAACTGGGCCAGTGTTCTCTTGCTCTTGCATTTTCAAATCCTCTTTCAACATACACTGAAGCTTCTTAATCAGTGTGTTTTCTATACTTTAGTTAACAAAATGGTTGAAAGTATGCATTTGCAACAAAAAAGAAAGGGTATTATGATGATGCTTACTTACCACACTACTATCTAAACATTTTACCAGACTGTTTTTTCACTTGGTTCGTGTTTTAAAAATCTCATTTTGTTTGCCACTAGAAGAGGAGAGTTGGGCCACATACACAATTCAACATTTGTTTTAGATTTTCATTTAATAATATTATGGAGAGCTAACTACCATTAATGAAAACTTATTTGTGAATCTCCCTCAAAGCCGATCATATATGTCTTCTTGGGAGGAGAAGAGTTTTATTTTATGGCTAATTAAAAGTTTCTAAAGATGCCATGGATTTTTTTGTGCAAATTAAAATTAATTAGAGTTATTACGGAGCCATGAAAAGAAGGATTTGAGAAATAGTGAGAAATATTATTTAAACCCTAATGGAATTCAGTGAAACCCACAGGTCTATTACAGGCCCCTGATTTGCCAGGATCACTGCAGGGAATCTAACATTAATAAGCACACTGGTAATTAAATCATTTGTTACTTTGTCTGTAATGTTGTAATGTTTCACTGGTACTCTGTCAGAGCTCTTTGTGCAGATCAGAGCTAATCAAAGGTAATCAATTTTCAGCATTTGAGAAATCTGTAAATGATTATACATTCATCAGATCATTTAGTGGAGTGCAAGGAAAGTGCAATGCAATTAATCTTCCTGCATGAGGAGGAATTACCACCACAGAATTCAACAGTTATAATTAATTTCATTGTCTTGCTGTGAATTTTGATTGCTTTTCTTTGGACTGTATAGTACAAATGATGATTCATTGCAAAGTATTTGCAAAGCAAACACACCAGTGTGCTATGCAAATTAAAGTAGCTGTATAACAGATAGGTTTCAAACTTCCTATTTACTCGGGGTTGTTGAGTACTAATTTGCCAAATAATAATTGCTTGTTAACTTTATACACTCTTCCCTTGAATATCAAGATTGGTAACCAACATAAATAGAAAGCACGTGCTATTTTGTATCTTATGGTATGTATGCAAAATACTAGTTAGCGCTTAAACTTGTTCACTTTACCAAATAACTTAATTTAAGCATTGAAAATGGTTATTTACCTTTGAAATAATTTGCGACTTATTTTACTTACACAAAATAGGTAGTAGCAATAGATGATGCGTAGAAATTTTCTTGTGTGTTGCTTTTTCCATTATTGTGACTATAAACCTTTAAAAGACTTTCCCTTGAAATGTATGACGCATAGAATCTACTTATATCTAGAATGCTGCTTGTTTAAAAAATATGTAATTTTTGGTACCCAGCAGAGTGTTGCCAGAATACATTCTCCATAATTTACAGATTTCTTATATGATTTCTTTTCTGTTTCCCAGTGTTCTGCTCATTTAAAGATGAGCCTGTGGAAACAAAAATCAATTCAAAATGACAGCAAAGGTTCATCTTATGTTTTGTGCTAAAATGAAAAGAATTTAAAAATGAAATTTAGGTTAATAGCAAAAAATGAAAAAATGTGCATAACTTAAACGTTAACTGTTTGCCACATGACTCCAATTCCATGGTACTTAAAATATGGAGAATACTTTTCTTTAAATTACTTTATGAAATCCAAGTCTCCCATGTTTTCTCCCAAATTAAACTCTGTAAGCCTTAAAATCAGCTCACATTTCTAAAATTCACATAGATTCACAAACATGAAACCCTATTTTATAATCTCTTAACCAAGAAGTTGAGATAGGTGCATGATTCCCGATCAAAAACCAAAAGAAGACATCACTTTGCGCTCAAACACATTTTGTGTGCAATGTCACTGAGGTCTTTGTTCAATGCATATTGAGGAATAAAGTCACTTTTCCTGCATGTTAATTTTTTAACCAGTGAATTAGTTTAAATTAGTTCAAACCACTGCTTACTAAAACCACAAGGGTTAATACAAGTCTTTGTTATTCTGAAAAACAAAAATAAACCAAAAAAGCTCGAATGGGTTAACTGACTAAATTAACACATTCCAAATAATGTGCAATTAAAATGTCAAGGTATTGTCACTTAAAATTCATGGTAAGATAAATAATACTAGGAAAAAGACCAAAATAATGCAAACATAATAGTAAATTAACGCTATTTTTTTTCTGAGAGAATTAAATTATTAAATTGTCTGGAAATCAAAAGAGATAGTCAAAGGGCAAATGAGGCCCCAAACCACTATTTTGCTGTCAAAATCAATAAAACAACTGGGAAAATTCTTTGATAGCATCAAATCCTGCATATACTTTAAAAAACATTTGCCTAATGTAGAGATGCAATGAGTGCCTCATCTAAGATTCTGATAAAAGTCAAATGGTACATAGATCGAAAGTTCCTTGTGTTTTAAGTCTAAATGTACCTATATTATCTATTGTTTCACGAGAACTGTTTCTTTTCAATGTGTTCAAGTAGTCCCTTCTTGGTAGTCTCTTCTCTTTAATGATTTCTCATGTTGCTGGGATCATGGCATTCCTATTTGACAATTTTAGTAGTTTTCATGTTTGATGCACCATGCTGATCTCCGGTATTGTAGTTGGTTCAAGCAGTATTATGTGCTAAATATAGTTCAGCTAATTTAAAATGATTTGAACTGCCAACCTTAGAGAATTCACTTAAGAAAAATTAATCCTCTCAATTGATGCCTTCCATCATAATTTCTTAAGATTAAATCTGCAACTATTAATTCACTTGATCATTTTAACTAAATGCACTGATCAAATCATATGGAAAAAAACTGAGTTAATAGAGGAAACAGAGACATAAATACAGTATTGAAAGAAGATGGAATACAAGTTAACATATAATACAGCATGTTTGGTGTGAGGATCACAGGCTTTGGAGTGAAAAAGACTTAGTTCAAATCCTAGGTCAACTTCTTCAAAATGGTCTGAGCTCAGGAATTTTTCTCATGTAAACTTTGTAAGTCTCATTTATAAAATGGGAATAACTATTTTGCAGGAAGTTGTTTTCTTGTAAATATACAATAACATGATTGGCACATAGTAGGCACTCACAAAAATGAAAGCTGCTCTTCTGACTCATGCAATAAAGAAAAAAAATGTGTGAGGGGATGGTGGACATGATGGGAGAAAGAGCCCTAACTTCTGGGTTTTATCTGAGAAAGTAAATACCATGGTTTTCCCATAATATTGGCCTCTTAGTTATAAATATCAGGCAAACAAAAATGTAGAATGTTATTAATTAAGGAATTTAAAACACATGATTTGCAGTGGGGATAGAAATGTTAAATTTCTCTGTTCACTGTTTCCAAAAAGGTTTCATTTTCTTTTTTCCATTAATATCTTTGAACTACCACAAGTTTCTATATCTGGAGGCTTCATCAACTTAGGTCTCTTACATATCTACTTTTTTAAGTTTCTAAAGGTCTCCTGAATTATTACCATCTCCTTCATTTGCTTCCGATAGACACATTGGAAATGGTAGGATTATTTCAGTAGTTTCTGCCAGGTGTTTCAGCATTAATTTTTTTTATTAACAATTACTCAGAATATCATTTTTGAGATTCCATTAATTTAGTTAAACAATGATTTTCTAGATAGGATGGTAGAACCAAGACATTCGGAAAATTTGGGCTTATCAGAAGTCAATTTGAAAGATTCAGCCAAAGGTCAATACGAAGAAATGGAAGCCCAATATTTTCTAAAATAAAATTTTTTTTTCTGGAAAGGTAGATTTTTTTTGAAAGATAGATTTTTATGGTATAGTTTCTCCCATAATTCTTGGTTTGCTCTCTTCTAAGTCTCTTGCAAAATTTTCTTGTTTCAATGTAAATGCAAACCCTTTATAAGTAAAAAATAAAGTCAGGGTTAGTTTCATAAGATTGGAAAAGTCTAAGTTTTATTTTATTTTAAGAAATTACAAATCCCCCCCCAAAAATCCCTTACCTATCATTTAATTAAAAATTTGGTGAGACTTGATGTTTCCCCCAGTGCAAATTTCAGGGAAACTTTCTGTAACTCTGCAATCATCTTTATTAACAAAATATATTTGGTGAATATTTGTTTACACTGGTAATTTCCATCTGCCAAGTAACAATTGCTTTTCGATTTTCCTTCTTTTTTTAATTCAGAAAGTCTAATTTCATTTTTGTTGGATATCCAAGTGACTTTGAGGACTGTCCAACTATAATAGTTAATAAAATGCAATTGAGGAATGAGCCATACATGTTTTTGATAGATTTTGCAAGTGTTCTGTTCATTTAAAGCGCTAGTCTGAAATTTTTCTTTGATATAAGATAAAGAACAACATAAATACTCTATCTGACTTGAAAGCATATGAAAAAAAGAAAACAGAAAACTTGATAGGTTCTTACAATATCATAATTTATGTGAAACATGAAAAAAACATGCATACATAACACCTTTCCTGTCTGGCTTCATCTGTATTTCTTTGTTGTCAAAACAGGTTTCCATATTTAACTTTGTTTTTTGATTATGCCTTTTCCTTTATTTCGTGGAATGATATGTTATTATCTCTGAAGTGTAGATTTCTGCCAAGTTCTATGCACTTCAGTGTTAAGAGTATGGCCCACAACTCTGGGAATCTTTGTTGAAGCTGTAGAAATAAAATGAATAGTATAAAAGCTTGATGGCATCTGTGGATAGGAAACTCATTAAAGGCCCCAGCCCTCTGTTTTATTTCCAACCACATTTTCCCTGTGGGATTTCAATGTCTTGCAGGATGAAACCAGCAGGACTCATTACTTACAAAACAATGTTGAGAGTCCTTTCGTGGTGCTGGAATGCTTCTGCCAGTCAGGTAAAGACCTAGGCCTTTATCCCTTTGGGGACAATGCCGGCCAGCTCACAAACTGCTTGGAAAAGTCATGCCTTTGAATGTAACTGCAGGTGTTGCTCTCCAAAGGCTGTTGGTCGGTAGGCTCCTATGCAATGTACAATGGGATAATAGAAAATTCACTTTGGAATTCAAACAAAGTCTTAGAGAAATGGAAATAATAGGAACACAATTTTGAGACTTCCTTAGTTTTTCCCACGAACTACGGACCATGACTAATACTCTCGGGGCAAAAAACATCCCTTTGCCTTTAAGGGATGTATACAATTCAGTGTTTCAGATAAATAAGTTTCATGACCTCACCAACTCTGTGGCTTCCATTCACTTACTAGAAAATAAATTCAAGCAAGAGAATGAGGCCATGTTCTGGGTTGAACTTTAAGATGCTCCATCTAATAAAAGATCAACGCATATGGGTATAAAGTATAACAAATAGTTTTTGTTTTTTTGTTTTGTGTTTTTTTCCCCTAATAGAAATCATTGCTTTAACTGGGTTCCCTAAATCAAATTAGTATAGTTCTGACTGAATTGCATGTCTTTCTTTGGCAGCGTGGCTAGTGGCATTTTGGAAATATTCTTAGAACTTGTAAAATTCCTGCAAGAATAATAAGGACCTTGCCATTGTGGAATCAAAGAGATTCAATCACTTAAAGTAGTACTATAGGCTTGTCAAGTGGAATTGCTTTTACAGATTTGCTGAATAACTCATCCATAATGGCTGAAAATTTCAGCCATTTTGTTAAAACACCCAAGGCAGAAGAGATTAGTGCGCACCATAGAAAAGCATATGTATAATCACGAAGAAGTTTAGACCACGTCTGCACTGTGAAGTACCATTTAAACATCCCAAGTTCCAGTCATTACATTATTGAAAACAATGTGAGCTATCTAAAAAATGAAGTGTGGCTTGCTCCTCGCTGGCTGATGAGCCTTCAATAACATTTAAGCTTGGTAAAATGTATTTCTAAACAAAGTTGCTATCTTTACAGCTTATCTTTACAGATGACAGGGTCATGTAGAATTTGACTGGAGGGAATTTAAAAAAAACAGTTAAATGTGGCAACTATAGAGAAGAAGTTAAACACCGAGAAAGTGCTAACCTAGTTGTTGAAGAATTAATATCAATTAGAGTCCTATTAATAATAATAGGATCAGCTGACAACAAACATCTGGGTTGCTAAAATGAGAAACCATTAAGCTCTTCCCTTTTAAACACATTTTGACAATGGAGACATGTATGTTAGTTTTCAATGGGTAAGTTTCAACTTGAAGGCTTCCAGCATTTATTTTCACAATTTTATCTTAATTCTGAAAAAGGAAATGAGAAAATAAATTGCTATTTTAAAGATTGTCCCGCAAGCCTCTGGTGTTTTGCAGAAGCTGTTGTAGAAGTGGGTCCTGGAGGGGAAAAGTATATTTTTAAGTGTCAAATTCATCCCATATTTTCTAGGTGGGAAATGTCATGAATACTGGATTTTGTACAACAGCTCGAGTAGCCTTAATGGAGAAGAAATATTTGTCCTCCTCCTATATTTTGGGTTTTGAATTTGGGGGGCTGTATTTAGTTTGAGTTGTATATGGCGTTCAGTAGAATAAGAACATATATATAAAACTTATCTTCAGCTTGAATTTAAATTCATCTGCTTGCTACCTTGTTTAAACAATAAAAAGGGAAAATATTCCCCAGGAAAGATGTTTAGATACTAGTATGTAAACAATGATGTCACCTTGCAATTTGAATGAAATATTAATGGAAAGAAGAGCAGATGAATATCAGAATATATTATGAATAGAGTAAATGCAACAGAAGGGTATTTTCTATCCAAAGAAAGGTGGTAAGAAATTTAACAGATACAATTCATAGTCTCAGTAAAATTAAGGCATTTGGAAGAGAATATATAGAAGTCATTCAGCTTCTCTGTTCCAAGGATCTCAAGAGTCTATACACATGCGAATTAAAAAATTGAATCAGAAGGATGATAACTCAATCAGTAATATATTTCAGTTTTCATTGCTTTTGCCAGAGGTCATGCAATAGGGCAGCTGTTCTATCAGGAATCCAAACTTTAATTCTAGCATGATTTCTCCAACACTCCTACATTCCGGAGCAAAGTTGTCTACAGAAAAAGGATCAGAAAATTTCTCTTACACCCAAAGCTATTTGGAAAAAATAACCAGCTGATTAACCCATCTAATGAGTCATTCAGTAGTAAAAGCAGCATTTATTTGACATGTTCTAAATGTGCCAGTGATGGCTGCCTCGCCTTCCAAATCATATTGAACCCTCTTCTCTACCGACCTTCCCCATTCCAGTGAGCTGTGCTTAGGGTTTTAGAGGAGGCCAGGAAACAGTCACTCCTCTCTCTACTAAGTTTAGAATCAATTATGAGATGTGTATTCGATTGTGCACCTGAAACTAATATAACTCTGGATGTTAATTATGCTTCAATAATAGATAAGTAAATAAATAAATAAATAAAAGGTGGGTATCCGAGGCAGCTTGATGAAGCCAAAATGCCGGCTTTAACTGGTAAATGGTGAAAAACAGGGTCTAACAGGTGAACCACTCCAAACGCCACTCAATAAATGACCCTCTCACCCCTCTCAGGCAGTGTCACATACCTGCAGGCCTCCCTAGTATGGCTGGTGTCTCTTCACTCACAGGAGGGTGGACCTACGCATTCTCCCTGTTGTCAGGCAGACCTGGAGGAGAAAACTGCTGAGCTTTCTCCTGAATGCATCTTCAGAGAAATCGCTGCCCCTTTCTTGAGTCCTAAATGTGAAGGCTGCATGGGTCCCCTTGGACCTTTCTCTTCCTAGGAAATAGAGGGGCTGTTTCCTCTCCTTTAAGGAAAGAAAAGGAGTGAAGAAGAACATGTGTGTTTCTTTTCAACTTGTCTAGATTATTTTCTTATGTAGGTATTTAGGGACCAGAGAGGAGAATTTTATTATTATTATTTTTTTTACCTACATATCTGCATATGGCTTCCTATACCTCATCTCATGGTGCAGCTTTCTATGTGAGAATGTCTAAGCCAGGTCCTAGAGCTGAAAGAGGTAATAATAAAAATGAAAGACCAATGAATTTTATTTTGAAGGGGCTAGAGGAGATAGGTGTCCATACTTAGGTCTTGATGTATCATAATATACCTCTCCCTCATTCTTATAGTTTTGCAGGCCGTTCCCAGTTTTTTTTTTTTTTTTCCTCACTGGTGAGTGACTCTTCTGTACCATTCAAATAAATCAGTTGATTTAGGAAAGTAAACTTCTTTGAAAGGATGTGGATCCCTACTACTTAAATTTTTTTTTCTTCTTTTACATTAGATCAAGCTGAAGCATGCCATCACAAACAGGGACTGAATACAACCAATTCCTGTTTTTCACACAGAAGATACCCTGTTCTGGCTACCCCAAGCAAGGCTTCAGGGCTAGCAGCATCAGAATCGTGGGGGAGGGGTTAGAAATACAGAAACTTGCATAGATACCATCAACCAGAACCTGCACTTTTAGGAAGCATTCGTTTAGGCCTTCCCCTAAGTGGTCAGCTGGTGAAGGATATTCAGCTCTTACTTCTTCCACTGAAGCTCTTGCTACTCAAACTACTTTTGGATCTGGGAAGCAGAGGAGTTGTGGACCACATCATCTGTTCCCATAATTGCCAAGAGAGCTTTAGTCTAGTAGCTGGGGCAGTACGTGGGTGAGCAGGACTCTGCATGAAGGAGGTCTATGATCATGAGTAGCACAGGGCATTACTCAAACAATATGGACCTGATCTGAATCCTAGATTTACCACTTACCAGGACTGGGAGCTCGGTAAGTTACTCGATCTCTCTCAGCCTCGTATTCTTGAGTGTGCAAATAGGAAAATGATAATAACCTTGAGATTTATTGAGAAGATTACTTTAAGGACGGTAAGATCATGACATAAGTAGGGAAATAATACATTTTAGATTCTTATTATTTTCTACAAATGAAAAATTTCCTCACTTATTTTAACAGCCTCAGTTTAACATCCTGTTTCTAGTTCAGCCAGTGTGAGAGATGTGGAGGGAGGTAGGTTTGTTCTTCCCTACATAAGGGTCTCACCCTTTGTGGCCAAGCAATGACTGTCATATTCTATTCTGCTGCTGCTGTAGCACATATATTTCTTGTGTGTTGGTTGATCACTGACTATTCTCACAACAACACATGGAGTGGGAGCTATTGCCATTTCCATTTTTACAGGTAATAAAGAGGCACAACAAAGTTATAGAAGCTACCAAGGTCACCAAGCTTCTAAGAGTTCACATTAAGTTTCATACTCTATGCTGTATTTCTAGAGCCCATATTATTGGCAACTATGTTAGAGATGGAAATGGAAGGATTTAATCACTTTCTTTGATTGTGATTTCTGTTGTGACGAAGAATGAGTATTTTCAGATTAAGGGTAAAGTCCTAAATCTGTGAAGAAACACAGAAGCACATATATGAGGAGCCAAGCCTTAGATCCTGACCTCAATTTTCTAGGTAAGAGTCATAACCTTCCATCCAGCAGTAACAATGTCTTTACACATAAAGTTAAGTCATTTCATCTTTACTAATTCTGTAGGGAAATAAACAATTCTGTTTTTTTACCACCTACTTTAGAGGCCCCTAGACGAATAGTCAATGGTTGTGGAAGAGAAAATGGGCCAACTGCCTCCTTGGCTTTCCTTTGTGGTCAACAGGGGGCTGTAGTCAGTGCCCACTCACCTCCATGTGGAAAGCAAAAATGAATGTGACCTCAACTTACTTTTTCAGCCTATTCATTCACACTATTATTATTTACAAATTGTACTATAGATACAACATTTACGATTTCCAATATACTTTCAATGTCTTGAAAGTTTCAAAACCGTACTGAAGGTGATATTATTTTAATGGAAACCTAAAAACTCTGAATGCTATTACTATTCATTTAGTATATGCATTCATTTAACAGATATATATTGTACACCTTCCCAGGTTCTGAGACTTATCATAGGCACTGAGGACATAACACTCAAGAAGACAGAGACGATGTCCAGTCATATGGTGTCTACCTTCTGGTCAGAGGAGATGGAACCTGTTGTCTAGAGGTAAAGCCTTTGATGTCTCATTTCCTCAGGCTTGATGACTTTTAGTTGATGATGAGGAAAAAGGAGATAGAATGTTTGATTTAGTGAAATGCACCAATATTTATTTTAGCCACATGAATAAAAAAAGATTAGTAAGTCTTTGCTAGATGAAAACTAACCCATTTTGGCTCATGTCATAGCATAATCAGATTATGTCTCAGAAAATGCTAAATGGTGGTAATAATTTAAATTAGCAATATAATTTGAGCCTGGATGTAAGATAGATCAATTAATATCTAAATATATGAACTTGGGTTTCTAGCAACACATCATATAATGTCTGGAAAATATGGTATATCACATGAAAACATCTATATAGCAATCAGTTTATTTATCATAATACATAATTTCTGGTAAGTTTATTTTTGACCCAATTGAATTTTTTGCCAGGTGCTATTATTTAATAGATCAAGTAAGTATTTTGATCACCTATACTTCAGTGATAACTCTTTGGAGGGAAATGTGCCTTGGATTATCATTCTGTAGAAAGGTAGTATTTCACAGTGCCTGAAGAAGGTGCTCGTAGTTTTACTTCTAATCCAAGACCCTTAAATTTTCTATTTTAAACATTTCTTTTCCTCCATTCCTGACATTTGCATTCATCATTCACGTCTGTGACATGTTTTCATATTATCTTTTAATACTGATGTCAGTACCAAACAGTAATAAGGGTGCAAACATCTGTTGTTTACCCTGAAATGATTAGCTTCCATATATAATAATAAAAATTTACCCTATTACAATAATGTTTTTAAAAAAACAACCTTGCGA
Source organism: Vulpes lagopus (assembly GCF_018345385.1). Classification (NCBI taxonomy): domain Eukaryota; kingdom Metazoa; phylum Chordata; class Mammalia; order Carnivora; family Canidae; genus Vulpes; species Vulpes lagopus. The sequence goes on from NC_054829.1 coordinate 64,929,631, forward strand.
ACATTTTGGACTTTGGTGATACCTTTAAAAAGGCAATGGAAAACCAGCTATATAAAGTTTGCCTGCTATTTGCTTAATCCCAGTAATATCTAGAATGCATGGGAATAAAGTTCATTCCAGATAATGCTTATGTTAAGGAGAGTATATTAAGTACATGCAAAGGTCTGCTTGGTGTTTAACTTTAGGGACACTCAGAAACAATGCAACAAAGTGATAAAATCACATAGACTTTTGGTGTTGAAGGCCTATCATCTTTCTTTTTCCAAGTTGGCTGGTTGTTTCTTTTGTGACATATGAGGGCAAGGTACATTTGGTTGATAATACTGCTGACTTTAAGCTAAAATAGAAACATCTGGAGGAATCATTTTTCTTTCCCTGGCTAACCTTTATCCCTCTTTGAAATTCTTCTCAGGCATAATTTTCTATAGCAAACCTTCCCTAAACCCCTAGGTTAGGCTAAATGTTTCTCTTTGAAACTCACAGCACCCAGTGAAGCTCTCCTGACTCAGAACTCATCAGAGGGATTATATTTGAATCATCTCATATATGAAAATCCTCCCTATTATACTTTACACCGAGACCCAGCCTTACTTACCTTTGTATCGCTGCTGCCAAATAGAATAATATATTGCCTGATCGTAGGTAAGGGGTCAAAAGATGGACAAAAGGACAAGAGTTAGTACATCAGGCAAAGTGCAAGGCAGGCCCAGGAAGAACACAATATTTCTGTCCTTTAAGATCCAATCATGTAACAATCTAGGCATAAACAAATACTATTATGAGAATATGCAAAGGCTGCAGTGGGGAACAACAGGGTAAACCAATCATTTCTGATGGAAAGGGAATACCAAGGAAGCCTTCAGAAAATCTAATGTGGGAATCAAGTACTGAAAGATGAAAGGTGCTCATTCATTGCCTCAAGAGTAAGAGAGCAAGACACCTTTGTGAAACTATAAATTGTTAAATGTGGCCTGAGTTTGGGACTTTAAGAGTGGAAGATGGTGCTGGAAATGTAGAAGTTAGAACAGGATGGACATAATTTGAAATACCAAGAATTTAGTTTTTAAGTGGCAAAATGAGAAGGCATTGAAAGATTTTAAACAGAGCAACATTGTGGTAATATTTAAATCTGAGCATGATAATACAAGGTAGTGTGATGGAAGATGTATTATTGGGAGCACATTGAGGAAACAAGGAAACACTGGAGAAAGGACTAAGCTGGAACCAAGAGATGGGAATCAGGGATAGATCAGAGATATACTGAATAGATAAAATCAGGGGGACTTGGTGAATTAAGGATGAGGTATCTGCGAAGTGAATTGAATTTTCTGGACTGGCTCATGGGGTTTGAAAGTGAGGGTCACCGAGAAAAGTAACACATGAGGATAAAGATGTGAGCCCCATTTTGGAGAAGGTGTGTTTGGAGAACCTGGTTGACAAGGGAAAGGTCCTATAGGCAGGTATATGGGTCGGAGTTCAGGGGCTACATGTGTGGTGGTGATATAGAATTGGAATTTGTCATACTGGTCGAAGCTGTGGGTGTTATGGTGAGCAATAGTTTGCACACAGATGCCCTGGGATCCCTTTTTGGAATTTCTGTTTTCTAGCCAGCTTCCCTACCCCAGCTTCCTTGTGGTTTTGCATCTAGTGGCCTGAACCACGGAGGGCTGCCTTTGGGTACCATGGCTGCTTTGTCTGTAGGCTCAGAGAGCAGGGGGAGTCTAGTTTTTCACGGCCCGTGGTGGACCTTAGCCATTGATCAAGGGGTGCAGGTGTCCAAAAGCCCAACTCTGTTGCCTCCAGTTGGGGCAAACTGTGAGGTATAATTTGCCTTTTAGGACTCTTCTTTAAACTGTACGTTTGCTTGCTTCATTGCCAATCCTCACCCTATTTCCCTACCCTCTGACTAGCCTCCCTGGAAATCACTTGCACACAAATAAATTCTCATCTCGTGAGGTTTTTCTGGGGATGTCTACCTAAGACATGCTGTGAATAAGACCAGTCAAGAAGAATATTTAAAAAGAAAAGGAAAAATATCCAAGAAATGAATTTAGGAGAGCATTCCAGCTAAGAAGTAGGATAGGCTGAGCGACCCATTATCTTGAATCCAACAATTATAGGTAGGGACATCATCAATGCTGGACACTGTCCTCTCAGACCAGTTGGTCTCCTCACCCCTTGCTCTCTTTCGGGCAGGACAAAATTCCTGCTGCTGCTAAACGTGAAGAGATGAGGGATTGTCTGACGAGGTGTCACAAAGACACTGTTAGCAAGGATGCTGATAAGCACATCTTTGGCCATAATGGGAAAATGAGCCCTGGATGAGGGCCAAGCAGTTATTATGGATTTGTTTATTACAGGAAGAATGAAAATTTAATACTTCATATATGAGGAGGAGCTGTCATTTTTCCCCTTTCACACAGTATTATGTGGTGACATCTTTCTATGCACACAAATAAAGATCTATATCATTATTTTAAATTACTGCATTGCATAATGTTATGTATATTAAATATGGTTATATTAATAACTAGGCTTTCATTGATAGGTACCTTGGTTTTTCTGTGACTTTATTATGAATGATGCTGTGATGAACAATCTAGGCCATATATCTTCTTTGGTATGGTGGATTGAAAATCTTCTCAGGGAAAGTTTCTTCAAGTGGGATTTATGCATTTGGACAGTTAAGTGAATTTTTTTTATTAAGTTGGCATACCATATTCATGTGTGTAATTTATAACTTTATTTTCTTATGATTATCTTATGATAATGTTGATGATCTCTATTATTAGACCCACTTCTGCTGGATAACAGAAAATGTGACCTAGTCAGTTTCAGGCTCACTCAGTTCAATAAACTCATCTTACACTTGGTAAATGCAGGTTAAAAATTTAGCTATGTGGTTTAAATTTCCTGCTCTGGTTTTCTCTCATCATATTCTCTCCAGAGTCAGTTCTAAGTTCCAGAGATATTTTGCAACTGCCCCCAGGCTTAGGGAAGAGAGCCTCCTGCTCTGGCTCTGAGTTGGCTCTGCACTGGCATTTCCTCCAGATGTGACTTAGCCCTTGACATACTTCTCCCACTTGTCCCTTGACACAAATGATGTTCACAGTTTCTTCAATGACTAGTCTGTGGTTTTAGTGGAACACTACTTGGATCTTTGGCTCAGTGGATTTCTCTGTGATGCAGTTATGTTGTCCTCAGGTGTCCGGTTGGAACGGTAACCAACTCTCTGTCCCCTTATCTTAGCCATATGATCCCTGAGCCCCTGCTGGCTCTCTCAGCCAATCTTCACATCCCACTTGGAACTTTGAATTTCCTTCTGCATCAATTGGGGGACATAAACACTTGTAAGAAAGGTAGAAAGTCTAACAATTTCCCCTTTGTAGACCTTTTTGCTTAAATTTTATGAGACGAGAGATCAGGTCAATAGGTAATTCTGAAAAAGAATGAATTTGCAATTAAGGAGAGTAAAGTTTTAAAAGAGCAGCAGAAGAGAAAAGTGAACAATGGAGAAGAAATGCCAGACCATAAATTTCTAGTGGAAATGATTAGGTAAATAAGTGACATCTTTTCCATCATTACTCAGTGATAGAAAGGAGTTGAAGACCGGGAGAACATAGAGGGCTGTGGACTGGAAGCTGAAGAATGTCAACAAACTGTGGACCAAGACAATATAAATGAGTTTGGGCAGATGGCAGCTGTGGTTAGAGAAGGTATTCTAGTATTTAAAGGTAGGATGTTTTGGGGCATGAGACTTTTTTGTGGGGGCGTCTTGGTGAAGAAGTTAAACCCACTAAACTAGGAAGCCAAATCACAGGGGTTGGGTGAGACAGGGGTTTCATCTGGAAATTGGAGCTTATTAGAACAGAGGTTGAATGTAGGTTGGAGAAGACAAAAAAAGCTCCAGGTTCTGAAATGCTCAAAACATGCAGGGAAGTGACAGGGAATTAAGTGGAATGAAATAAAGATAATGTGAATGACAACAGCGAGGAGGAGTAAAACATGACATCCTATGAGGCAAAAGCCTGAGGGAGGAAAGATTTGATAATGAGGGCGGAACATAATGGTCTGAAAGTGGACACCAGAAATTGGAATTGTGATTAATCCCTCCATTCCTCTTTTCCAACTTCAGACATGCAGGACATAGCCACTTCTCAGGGGAGAGCAGATTTTTGTAAGGGCAAAGAGGCAGAGGGAGTTCATTTGGCAGCAGACTCGGGCAGCAGGAAGAGTAAAGTGATAAGGAGGTGGGAGAACAGGAGAGATGAGTGACTGGGTGGAGCTTGTGCTTGGGATGACGGGCAAAGCAGACAGGGCTGGGAGAGAAACCCTAGCTGACTGTTGTTCTCCTGCTCTGAAGAGGGTTTCATATGCAACTGTTTGCTCTCACTGGCTGGGGTCTCAGGAGTTGTAGGCCTCTTCATGGCCTCTCTGTGGCCTCGTCAGCAGAAGGCAAGTTAGACTGAGGCACCAAACAGAATATTGACTGAAATACATTTGAACATTAAATCTGGAGTTGAGTGTGGAAAGCAAGCATGAATGCTTGTGGGACAGAGTGGTCGAAAGTCTGATGTGAACCTGGGCAGACCCCAGTCCAAGTTGCTGAATGTCTTGGTGTAATTCACAGAGCTATCATTGAAGACACTGAAAGTCATCTTTTCCAAAGCAGATGATGATAGCAGCCAAAGAAGCAATCTGTTTTATCTAGAATTTTAAGCTTAGAAAAGAGGGTGAGGTGAACACCCTGCCAGAGTCACAGGTAGATTTGACTAATTCTGTTTGGATTCTGTCATCCTTTAATTCTTATTCTATGGTTATAACAACAAATTTGAATCCCTGATCTCATTAGGAAAGGAATAAAAAAATACTAAGTAGGGAAATTAAGGGAGAAAGAAATGACAGCATGCTTATTATTCTTTCGCTGTCATTCCCACCTCTCCAAGGAGTGGCAATAATATCAGGCAAGTATAGGTGTGATTACATGTTATGGTCCTGTCCTACAAGGGCAGAGCTGAAGATCTCAGACTTGAGTTGGGTCCTGGCTTTGCATTTCTGTTCTGTCTTTAATCAGTCATTTCCTGTTTGGTGTGAGTTAACAGTTCCTTTGGTGGTTTTTTTTTTCCTCCCTCTGAGTCATCTTACTTGATAATGTCAGCCATGGGCTCACTGGCACATGTTGTATTGTCAATCTGTGATTCTCACTTTGGGCCATTTCTGTTGCTTGTGTCTCTTCTACTTGCAATTTCCCTTTGGTCGCCATCCCCTATTTTAGGAGAACTCAGTCCACGTGCAGAGAAATATTATAGGTTAATCTCAGCAGGATGTGTGAGAAAGAGACCTTGGAAACAGGATGAAACTTAGAGTGTCATAATTCTATTTGCAGAGACTTGATCCTTGCTTACATGGACCGATCACAGTTGCTGAAAAAAAAAATAACTCTGTGATATTTTCATGGATTCAGCCATATGGCACCGCCCTACCTGAACCATCATTCTGTTTTCCCTTACAGACACTGAGGAATGCAATATGGACATCCCGTCTGACTACACAGTATACAAACTCTTTACCTAATGTTGCAGATGGGTTTCATATATCCAAAGGGCTGTTTATTAATGTGGATATTTTTTCTCTCGCTTATTTACATATTGCTCAGAAGCCTGCCTACAACATGGAAATGATTTGCATGCATCTCATATCTTAGGAGTAAAGCACACTCCTACACAATAGGGTACATCATTTCACAGAGAGGCAAGTCATTTTGGGGTCTCCATTACCATGTTTTGTGGGGGCAGTGCCATAAAAGCACTCTCCAAACAAATCACTTTCTACAATTTACTTGGACTTTTGAACAAATATAAAGAAGTGCCTAAATGCTTGGAAATAGTAGGGAGTGGTAGATAAACAGGACCCTACAGGGTTTGGTAGAAGGAGTGCAAACCTTGTAATAAGAAGTAGTCCAAGAACTAAAGAAATATTCCTGGATTATAAATTTATCTCATTATATTATGTATTTATCACCTGTGTAGCCTTGGAAAAATATTGAACCTGTATCCACCTGGTTCCTCATCTATAAAACAGGAAAAATAACACATATCATGACAAGTTATAAGGATTGGATGCTTAATAATGCCATGTCGGTGGATATGGCATTATTAGAAATAGTGTTGCTAAAAATTAGGCATTATTACTGTCTACATTTTCTCAGTACAAGAGTATTGATGCTTCTAGGAAGGAAAGGTGATTGACTTTGCGTGTCTTTACCCTGTAAGAGCCCTTGAAATGTATATCCCAGTCCCCATGCAAGTGTCTGGCAAGTAGTAGATATTCAATCCATGTTTGTTTAATTAACTATAAAATTGATTCATTCATATGAAAAACATTTAATGTGCCTAAATAGGTATTCATATTTAAGGAGATGAAATCAAAATTTTATAGACAATCACTGGATAATTTTCTGGCAGAAAAAAGAAATCAAATATGAAAAGAGATGTAGATTTTTTTTCCCTCTTTACTTACTTCAAACTCTTTTGATTTAGAAGTGGAAACCTGACACTTGGAGAACAACAAAAGAATAGGAACATCATTCAGTAAATCTTTTCATTTTTATACACTGCCTTCCCTTAATAGAATGCTAGCTTGCCTGAGAACAGGGATCTTGGTCTGTTTTATTTTTACTAAAATCCTTCCCTTTGCCTAAAACATTGTCCTGAACATAGGGGTTGCTCAATTGTTATTGAATAGCTTTTTATCTCTTTGTATCTAATATCTGGAGAAAAGTTTATAATAATGCATCTTTCTTTCTCTTCATCCATAGAATTATGAGACTCATAGTCCTTCTATTCTGGATGCCTTTTTAAAAATTCCGGTATTCATTTTTATTTTGAATAAAACATTTCTTCTTTTAATATTAACTTCTTTTTCTATCATTTGGTTAACTGAGATCCAAATAATTTACCCTGCATACTCAACTTTGTTTCAGTCAAAATTCTTAAATTTGGTTATCCATAGCAACCAAATCACTTTTCCTTTTTTTAGTTTGTCTGTGTAGACTCAGTCCTGGTTTCTCAGGTATTCCTGTTTGGAGCAGATCTTAGCACAGCAAGCTTTGTAGGAAAAAAATGTATATTAATTATTTTCTCAGGACTTAATTTTTTTTTGTTTCTATCAGATAAAACTTCCAGATGGATGACAGATCATAGAATCACATTTTCCTGCTATCTTATGGCACATTGAAACACTTGATTTGCAAGCTGGAACACAGCGATCTGACCATGTAACTGTCAACAACATAACTGGGGATACACCTTATGCCCGGATCCTCTAATTTGCACATTTTTTTTCTGACACATTTGGAAAGTCTACAGTCTGAATCCTTAGATGCATTTCATGTTCACTTAGATGTCAGTGAAGTTTTAAAATATACCAACTCTAATAGAAGTGGGATGATAACCAGTAAGCAAAATCATATATTGTTCCCAAAGCCAATTAATGTCTTTTTATTGGAACTAGAGTAAGGGCTGGCATTAGGTAAATGTTTTGCTTTTCTTAAGCTCTTCTTACAACAGTAAATTTTCTGACAAGCACAGCTGGCCACAAAATGAGATGTCACACACACTAGGAGGGACCCAGCAATGAAGCAGAAAGGTGGATTCTAGGTCCTCCAACCCCTTGTTTTTGTTGAGCGATCTTGGGCAAGCCATTTAAACTTTGGGCCACTGATTCTGCATAGAAAGAAGAAAGGGTTTCAGTGAGGTAGTTTTCAGATCCTTTTGATCGCTAACTTTTTTATGAGCTACAAACCAGATAGGTCAAGTCTAAATGATTAAAAAATTTTATGAAACAAAGCAAGTCTTTCTATCACAATAAGCCCTTTAAATAATAGCAATGATTCCTTAGCCCTGCTTACATTTATATGACAAAACACCATGTCAATGACAGCCTCCCACCTAGATGATGTCATTCATCAGTAGTACACTCTAAAACATTCGAGAGGTTCAAGGGATAGCTCAGAATTTGTCTCATAATCTGAGGACAAATAAACTGACAAAAACGGAATCCAAGGTCTGAGTTAGTGTGTTCTGGAAAGTATTAAATATTAACAGCAAGCTAGCAATAGCAAAAATAACAGTAATTTGTGGATCACGATAGAGCTCAGGCATGTGTGTGGCTTATCTCTATATTCTAACATGTTGACAACAGAGCAATAATGATGTTTAATTCAAACAATCTTTTTATGGCAGGCAGTATGTGAGAAATATTTTTGATATATTCATCATGTTTTTGTGTTTCAGGATCATTTTGCAAAAGCAGGCTTGAATCCTTCCTAAATGCGTGGTCCTTCGATTTGAACTGATAGAATATTATGACTTCCTTTGTCTTCTGTTTTGTGATTTTGCCAGTAGTTGAAACAAGGAGAACAATAGAGTGTACATGAATAGAATTGAGCATTTCGGAAGGTGTAAAGATACTGAAAGCTGACAAAAAAGGAACACTAATGAACCAAAAAATCGATTTAATTTCTCGAGTTAGGGATTTCTATATCTCTATCTCTGTATCTTTTGTTTTTCTTTAAAAAAAGGACAAATACTGTATTTGAAGTGAATTAATACTTTCACTGATAGCTAGCTAGCACAGTTATTTCAACTCGAATGAAATTTATGTAATAGATACAGAAAAGACAAGATAAAAGTGGTACTAGTCTTTTTTTTTTTTTTTTTTTTTTGGTACTAGTCTTTGCAGGGAAAAGGCACCATATAAAAACAAAGGGGCCTGAAATACATGTGTTAAAATTGTTTTTTGATTTATTTGTACACACTTTTTTTTTTTACATTTAATATGATTCTTACTTGAATCCTTATCATCAACAACCAGCTTATCAGGTTATCATTAGCAGAAAGTCAATCACTACATTAAAATGACTTTTCACAGTGAACAAGCAATTTGTGCTATAGAAATCTGGGCACTGTTGTTTATGGGGACTGTAAGTTGGTCTTAGCAAGCCCTCCCAGAAGCCTTTGTTTACCTTTTTTCAAGCCCCATTTTGCCTCCTGTTCTGTCAACTGGAACCTCATTACCTTTTCCTTGAGCTCTTTATGCTGCCAATTTCTTCAAATGGTGAACTTCTTTCCCTGGAACTAACTCTCCAGACTCTTCTCCCTCAATCTATCAATTTAGATGGTTTTAATATATACCGAAATGTAAATAGATTTAGTTCTAGTGTAATTTACATTTTTAATGCTATTTTTCAATGGAAAGGATCTCTAATCAGTGGTTTATCTGACTATCAGCCTTAGCCCCTGTTTATTCTCCTTCTTAAAGCTCTCATCCTGCTAATAGAAGACCTCCTTTGGTGGGTGATGGGTATTAAGTGCTTGTTGTGATGAGCCCTGGGTGTTGTATGTGAGTGATGAATCACTAAATTTTGTTCCTGAAACCAATATCATACTATATATCAACTAACCAGAATTTAAATAAAAATTTGGAAAAAAATACCTTATTTGGTTATTTTGAATTTTTGTCTTTGTTGAAAAATAGCTTATTCTTTACAAAAGAAAAGTTTCTGTGGGGAAAACATGTTTTGTTTTTTTTTTCTAGTCTATGTGGCCACTAGTTTTGTATTTAGATTTTACTCTCTGCCGTTACACTAGATCCCACAACTAATGGGTCCTAGATGAAGGCCTTTTAGTCATTTGTTCCTGGGTATAGTGGGTATAGTGGGTCCAAAGACCTCACCTGCCAAGAAGAGCAATGCCTTTTCACCCTCCTTTAGGTATTCCAAAAGTGATGAGACTCAGAATTGCTGGGGTCTGTCTCTGCTTCTCTCTGCTCTTTTCTCTGTGGACTTTTGTTTTTCCCTAGCCTGTGTCTAGGTCTCTAAAACTTGGTATACGAGTGACCTGTCCCCATTTAATGTGTTCCACTCTATCTCAGAGGCCACATACAGTAGTTTCCAGCTGGCTCCCCTTTGGGCCTTTGGTAATAATAATTTCTTTCTCTCTAGCAAGGAAATACTTTCCCTTTTAGTGTGTAGATTGTTAGTGGTAGCAGTCCTGTGGCAGTGAGACTGGGCACCAAGCTTTCAGCCCTGGTGCACTGATCCTCTGTTCCTGGAATTCCATCCTTTGAATGGGTGGGGGGCTTGACTTTGCCGGGCAAAGCCAGTTTTGAGCTCCACTCATGATGCGTTTCTCTTAGGAGACCTTTGTTTTTCAGTGTAATCTGGCTTCTATTTTCAATGCCTTTTAGTCTCTAAGACATATTAGTATATGTTTGGACTTCTATTAAAGACCTGGTTCAAGTTCTTCCCCGTGATGTTCACGCATGGCACACACATTAGAGGATGTGGCTCTTGACCTCTGCTTAAGTTTCTGTAAGCAGATAACGGGGCTTTGTCTTACTAGTGTCAGCTCTGGCCCAAATAAATCATGTTACACCACACTTCTTCATTTGGTCAGACTAATTTATTTATTCAGAGTACAGGAGGGAAAAAGATCTCTCTCCTTACTGCTAGTCTAAATATTATATTAGTCAAGCTGCCTGCTTTGTTATTGGCTTGGGGAGAGTGAATGGCATGGCATATGGGAGTTATCATGACTATGATTTTTATTACAAATTATCAGTTGCACATTCTAGGCCAATATATAAGAACAGGGTGAGTGGAATCTTATTCCATAATTAGGGTCAGATGAGAAAAAAAATTGGCAGAAAAGTGGTGAATATTAAACAAGCATGAGATTAGAAATTAGAAAGAGTGATCCACAGATTTTGCAGGCAGAGTGGATATTTGTGGCATTCTGAGGATAGAAGACAAAACTTAGTCAGAAATCTTTTCTGACTATGACCTTGGGAATGCAAACATGAAGATGATGGTGGCTTGACAAAGTGGGGTCCAGTTGTGCCAAGACCTCGACCTAGATAGAAATAGAAGCCTCCAGAATAGAATGGGAAAATAGAGGAAACAAGCTTTAAAGTTGAAATTAATTATTCCCAAATCTACCTATTTTCAATTATTTCCTTATTTTAGAATCTTTTATAATCCTGAGTTTTCTGCACACTCATGGTGAAAATAGTTTTTATCAACCTGTCACATTTGACCACTGGCTAAAAGGGATGCCATGAAAGAAAAGGAATATAAGATAGAGAAAAGATTTTGCTTCAAGAGGTGGGCCCTAAGAAGAGAGGGGTGATCCTAGGTATTAGAATCTGAGAATGGAACTTGGACATTAGGATAAAATGAGTGATTCTAGGGCAGAAAGTATGTGTACAAAGTATGTGTACAATGTCTCCAATGTATGTTACAGAAATTTTATTAATTTACAAAATGCCTGGAAAAAATTAATGCTTTGTCTCTATGTAAGCATTTATTTTAAATAATCTTTAGTGAATTTAAGAATTTTCTATATATCTATAGTTAAATGTTGGTAAATATGATTAGAAGGTTAATAGTGACTGCCCCCAACTAAGAACAGGAGAGTTCAAGACTTTAATTTACTTCACCAGAGGCTGGCAAGTCACAGAATGTATTTCTTTAAAATAGTTTCTTTTTTTAGGGGCTCCAAATCTAGTGAGGTTGTCATATATATGTGTTGCCAGAGAGCAATGTCATTAAAAATGAGAAATTCTTGGGTCAAAATCAATAGAAACTTCAACAAATGATGTTTCATGAAAGTCCTTAATCAGTGAATTGTTTTTATGCAACTGATTCTGGAGATTTTGAGGACAGAGTCTTGAGTGTTCATGAATACTAAGTGGAGTGTGTCTCTGATTGTTGTCTCCACATGCTTTTCATTGGTGTTTTAAACTGAGGATTGCAATGGTGGGAGAACCACTAAAATTGTGTCATACAATTGGTGTGGGGGATTTTATTCTGCTCTAAGGTTGCATCTTAGTGTTTCTTTAACATGAAAGTCCCCACATCATGCTGATGGGGAAATCAAAGCTCTAGTCTGGTCATCTTCCATCTCAGAGTGGACATAAAATATTAATACCCTGACTGTGATAGTTTTTCTTGTAAATGGAATGGATTCAATTAGAATTTGAAGGTCGCTTCCAACTCCAACTGTATGAGTCTTAACCTGATTCTTTATCAGTTAATTGGAGACTGAAGAGATTTGTATCTTTAAAATATTGCATCTTCTGGGGTGCTGGATGGCTCAGTAGATGAGCCACCGACTCTTGATTGTGGCTCAGGTCAAGATCTCATGGTCATGAGATCCAGCCCCATGTCAGCTGCACACTAAGTGTGGAGTCTGCTTAAGATTTTCTCTCTCCCTTCTGTGTTGTGCTGCTAGTGGGTGTACACGCGCGCACACACACACACACACACACACACACACACTATCTCTTTCTCTCTCAAATATAAAATAAATATTGAATCTTTCCATCATGTTCATTATTCATTTTATTTTATGTGATTTACTGGTTTTATAGATTGGTGCTTATTTGGTATTACCCTTCATACTTGATATTTTAGAGTTTTGTTGTTGCTATGGTGGGAAGCTCCACATCGCCAAGCTCGCTCATACTTTCTATGAGATTTTTCTGTTGACAGTCTTATATTTTCTAGGTAGATGCAGTAATATACCTCACGTACTTGACATCTAGGGTAGATAATTTTTTAGCACTCTGTCCTCTATATGACAGAATTATTTTCAGTAATAATCATGAAAGGAAATAAGTAATAATAATGGCTAGAAAAAATGCAGAGAGATTAGAAATTTTCTTAATTGAAGTTTATAGTTATATATATGCCAGTTAATATTAATATTAAAATAATGCAAATATGGGATCCCTGGGTGGTGCAGCGGTTCGGCGCCTGCCTTTGGCCCAGGGCGCGATCCTGGAGACCCGGGATCGAATCCCACATCAGGCTCTCGGCGCATGGAGCCTGCTTCTCCCTCTGCCTGTGTCTCTGCCTCTCTCTCTCTCTCTCTGTGACTATCATAAATAAGTAATAATAAAAAAAAAATTTCATAATAAAAAACTTTAAAAAAAATAATGCAAATATTACACTACTCAAAAGGAAAAAATTGTGAGTTAATAATTTTTAACTATATTAATGTCATTTTTGAAAAGAGGAGAATTAGTATCTATATATAGTCTGTCTCACTAATAATTAATAACTTTACAGTTTCTATGTTCAAGCCTTAACTTCTGCAAATTTGTCAGTTAAACTTTGGAAAAATTAATCTTGGTATACACATGTTTGATAGCAGAGCTAGGTTTGTTAATCCATTTTTGCTCATAGTAGATAGACTTTGATTTTTTGTTAATTTTAAAGCTTTTTTTCACATGAAGCAGAACATATACAAATAGGAAAAATCTTAAACATAAGAATAACATTTTCAGTGATTAACAAATATCCTATTATTTTTGAATATTTATTTATTTATTTGAGAGAGAGAGAGAGAGAGAGAGAGAGAATGTAGGGAGGGACAGAAGGAGAGCGAGAGAGGATCTCAAGCAAACTCTCTGTTAAGGATGGCACCTATGTGCAGCTCTATCTCATGACCCTAAGATCATGACCCAAGCCAACAACAAGAGTCGGATGCTCAACTAACTGAGCCACCCAGATGGCCCAGATCCTATTTCTTAATACATTCCACAAGTTGTAATACTGTCCAACTTCCAAATATACTGTAATACTTCCAAATATCTCTGTGTATAAAAAAACTTCCACTAAAATATCCTCATCAGAAAGTCATAAATTTCTATTACATTTGGTTGAAACATCCAAAACTTTTATTCTTTTGCAAAAAATGGAGGAAATAGCTGAGTGATAGCAAACACTGTCATTATTTGATCCATTGCTATAGAACAAGTGTCAAGTTCTTAGGAAAAATGATAAAGGCATTCAAGCCGAGTATCTCTTGTCTTTCTCCTGGCATTCACACAATGACAGAATTAAAGTAAGTCTAGTTCATTCTCTTTATCTTTATAATCACTTTGATATTATTATTATTTTTTGGTTTGTTTAAAATCTGTTCTTTAGGGGATCCCTGGGTGGCGCAGCGGTTTGGCGCCTGCCTTTGGCCCAGGGCGCGATCCTGGAGACCCGGGATCGAGTCCCACGTCGGGCTGCCGGTGCATGGAGCCTGCTTCTCCCTCTGCCTGTGTCTCTGCCTCTCTCTCTCTCTCTGTGTGACTATCATAAATAAATAAAAAAATTAAAAAAAAAAGATTTATAAAAAAAATAAATAAAATCTGTTCTTTAAATGGAGGATTATATAGTGGAATAGAGGTCCTAGACACAAACAATGCCTGAAGCAACTTTGACTAACTCTGAACCATTATGAACTTTCTCTGAATAAAAATCATTGTAATTGAGCCCTCTGTCGGAGCTGACTGTATATCTAAGAATTCTCCATATTGGCTTTCGGATATATTATAAATTATTAAAAGATAAATAATAAAATGTGCTAATTTACTTTATCATTGATGTTATTTAGAGTGGCATGTAGTAATAATAAAAGTAGACTGAGTTTTAGTTGGTTTTGCTACTGTTTTGTGGTTCTTTTTTTAAAGGTTTTTATTTATTTGCAAAAGAGAGGGAGAGTACACAAGCAGGGGGGAAGGGCACAGGGAGAAGCAGACTCCCCACTGAACAGGGAAACTGCTGTGAGGCTTGACCTTAGGACTCCAAGATCACTATCTGAACTGAAGGCAGCGGCTTAACTGACCTAGCCACCCAGGCTCCCCATGTTTTGCAGTTCTTAACAGACAACACATACCTTTATGTATCTGAAGTGAACCTTCCTGTCATTATATTGTAGCAGTGATAATGGGTGTTCTTAAAAAGCTCCTGACTGAAGTGAAATTGTCTCTAATTTTTCCATTACGTTTAGGTTTTCTTTGTTTCTTTTTAAGATTTTATTTATTTATTCATAAATAAATATTTATTTATTTATTTATTTATTTATTTATTTATTTATTTACACAGAGAGAGAGGCAGAGACATAGGCAGAGGGAGAAGCAGGCTCCCTCTAGGGAGCCTGATGCAGGACTATATTCCAGGACCTGGAATTCCAGCCTGAGCTGGAGGCAGATGCTCAACCACTGAGCCACCCAGGCATCCTACGTTTAAGTTTTCCATAGCTATTTTGTACATAACCCATTACTAAGCAAAAGAAGATTCCTTTCATTTCTAATTTACTATTTTTTAATAAAAGTGAGTGCTGAATTTAATGAAATTATTTTCTGTGTCTATTGTGATGATTGTATGGTTTTTATTCTTCAATATGTAAACATCACATTAACAATTTTCCAAATGTTGAAGCATCCTTGAACTTTTGGGATAAAACCTACTTCATAATGTATTTTTCTTTTATATGCTGCTTTTAGTAATTTGTGAGTATTTTGTTTATAAACATTTATACATAATAGAGGTCTAGAGGTTCTCTTTTTGAGTGTTACTCTTTTTCGTTTTCTTATCAGGGTCATATCTCAGTGAATCTGTTTGGAAGGCTTCCACATTTTGCATCCTCTATAAGAATTCGTGAAACATAGTAATAATCTGTTCCTTGTAGGCTCAGTCCTTTTTTTTTTTTTTAAGGAGTAGTTTTATATTTTATTTCCTATCATTCCCCAAATTAAGTTTATAATATTACAATACTGAGTCTATTTTGATTTAAAGTATAAATGTGTTACCTCTTCAATCTCTCTCTTGGAAATGTAGTTACCAGTTGTTTCTTCCAATCGCACTGTTGCACTGGTGTGGTGTATAGCTTCTTTCTGAGCGGATGGACTGTGTTGACTTTAGTTTCTCTCTTGCTGGTGGTTTTCCTCAAATGCCTGCCAATTCTCAGTTATCTCTTTTCATGTGTAAATGAGGTTCTAGGTTGAACAGTATTGGTATCTGCAACAGAGTTTCAAGATATCTGCAGACAGGGAGAAGTTGCTAATGGCATTTGAAAGCCCTACTCATCACTTCGCACTTTTCACTCCCTGGCCATGAGAAACAAACAGACCCTAGGACAGTTGTAGCAAAGATTAGAATGAATAAAAAAAATGATCCCTTCATCCTGATCCAAAAATATTCATTTTTAAGGATAGAATAAATAGTAGGGAACAATCTTTAATATCTGTGTATGATGCTGAAAACTTAAATCTGATTAAATGTCCTTTACTTTTTGTTCAATGACTTAGAGATTACAGGGGTTCTGCTTGTCTTTAAATATACGTGGAGAAGAATTTTCCATTTAGATTGATGTATTCAAACCTAGGTTTCCACCCATGAGAAAGGAGTAAAGCAGTTTCCAAATCTTAAGTTGCACCAGATAGAATTGCAAACATATTATTACAAATCTTAGCTTAAAATGTTTGTCGTGGAATATATAGAAGAAAATACATTAGAAACCAAATAATATTTTTAATTAAAAACAATGAGAGCAAGTATTCCCCTCAAATACCCAGGGAGGAATCCTCATTATATGATGAAACTTTAGTTAGTGCTCAGAGTCCTGGTCAGTGCATTTAGAAAGTGGAGTGGTTCTCTAGGTTTTGTGGAATCCACTTTTTCCTTTCTTCTTGCTCTGATGCCAGCACCATAAGAGGCTTCTGATGTGATGTGGTATTCAGTTGAAGTTTCTGTAAAGCTACTGTTTAACCTCAGAAGGCTGTGAATCTGATTTTCCCAGAATATCCACAATGCCTCCTCCCACATTTCCATATTTATCAGTCCTTAACATTTTTTTTGTAGATGCTAAGGTATCAATGCTGAGGACTCTGAGAATGCTGTCCCATAGTCTTTGATATCCCACAAATATTTTAGTCAAGTGGCTATTTTGGGATTTCGTTCTAAGACTTGGGGGTGGGACAATGATGGATAGTCTGGCACATGCCTCTCAAATAGTGGCCTAAGACCCTTGGGTCTTTCAATCTTTCTTTCCCCCTCACTTCCCTGTTTCCTTAAGATGAGTTCTTTTCCAGTAAGTTTCTAGGTATTTTATGCAAATAAACCCTTGACAGATCTATCATGGATGTTCTCAGACACAAAACCTTTTCTCAGTCACAGAGTGCAATCAGTTTAGTTTGCCAAGCTTGGAATCAGATGAAAGGACAAATAATGAACACATGATAGTAAATAAATGATGTTCTGTTTTTAAAATCTGGGGCTTGGGTAGTAGACACAGATGTTCATTTTGCTATTATGATTTATAATTTACATAAAACATATATATACACATATATATGAAAAATATCAAAAATTTAAAAAAAGACTGAATGAAAAATGTTACTATATAATTCTAGGACCTCCCCTTACCCAAAGAATTAATTTTTGAAGTTATGTGTGGACAGACTAAGACTGTACACATACATTTATATAAAGATGGCTAGTCTACATGGTATAACCTGGTAATTCTGTTAAATTCTTTTAGATTTTCAACTCTATTTTATATCTGCATGCAGAATTATTCTACCTTAAACCCAGCTCTCATGTGGGGTCTGCTCTGAAGAGGGAATTAAGGGTGAAGTTGCCTTCCACTTAACCAATACATTGACATATATTAAAGCAACAGGTTCTTTAACTGTCATTTTGAACAGAAACTCTGAGGCTAGAAGGAGATGGGAGACATGACCTGGCCAGTATGTTTCAGTAGGGGAGACAGGCTAGCAATCACAATCCTGGCTCACCGGGGTGGGGCCAAGAACAAGAGGGACTGCCCTGTCATTGCCCTGTTCACTTTCTCATTTCCTCTCTGTCTGGATTATTGCTTTTGTTTCCTGATTATTCCCCTTGACTAAAGTCTGCACTCCGCTCCCGTGTATCCTCCATGTTATCGTCTAAAACCCAAACTTGAGCAGTCATTCTCTTCTTAAAACCTTCAATGCCTCCCTATTGCCACAGAATAAAATACAAATTCCTTGGAGTGATATTCAAGACCATTCTCTCTCTCTCATTCTACCTTTTAAAAAAATATCATATGTATTGGTGTTTGAGAACTCACATCTGACCAGGTTTCAAATCTTGGCTCTACCATTTACCTATTGCATGACTTTGGGTGAGATATCAAGCCTTTCTCTGTCTCATTTTCCTCCTCTAAAATAATGGTAATAATCTTAACTTTGCATGGGATTGTTTTGAAGGGTAATGTAATTGATACATGTTAAGTACTTAAAATTGGTCGATGCTAAGTACTCAATAGCTATTAGCAATTATTATAAATAATTGTGTAACACCAGTCTCCATGCAATGTATGCTAAACTATATTAAAGTATTTACAGTTCCCAGAAAATGCTAGGTGATACTCACCAGCCTCCAAATGCCACAGTTTTGCTTATTCTAACCTGGAAGTTGCAAATTTAAGTATTTTTAGGCATTTGGCAGAGCAGTGATAAGAATTGTGTGAATTGGAAGAGCTTATACCTTTTAAGATATATATTTTAATACTCTGCTGAACAAAGGAATTATATCTGTTGTTTCTTCTCTACTTTTTTTGAAAGTTATGACCCATCATTCACGGCCAACAGCAAATATTATTTCTTCCATCGACTTCTTTGATTCCTCCCTCTTTTGTATTCACAGAGTCTGACGGATTCCTACTTCCATCATAATGTTTATAATATTATAATTCAGCTGCCTACATAATTGTCTTAACCCCATTGTATGTTTTTAGTTCTCTAACAGCAAGCAAATTTCTTGTGTATTTTTGCTTTTCCAATATCTAGCCAGTGTTTGTTACACTATTTTGAATGAATGATGATAGTTCAAATATGGAAAACCAATATGAGAATGGATGAAAATGGTTAAGAAGCTTAGCTGGTGGGGCCAACAAAGGCAAAGGTAAACTCCTCCCCACATTTGTGTTTGCTTTGACTAGAATCTCACTTAATGCATTGTTGCCCTACTCTGTCTTTGGGCAAGTGTTACTAAGGAAACCTCCATTAAGCCTCTGCCAATTCCACAAAGCAAGCAATTAGGTTTTTTGATGAAGTAATAGACTTTTATTTCCTAAGGGAGGTTGTTTTGTTTTTATATAAAAATTAGCAAAACTCATCAAAGTCATTGATAGAAAATAAAACATTATTTTTCAGATTTAGTGAAGATAGTGATTTTCTTCTTAGTTTCTTCAAGATAGTTTTTGTCAAACAAAATGGCTGAAATGCCAATAATTTACCCAATCGAAATGCTTCTGTTTCTATATACAACAAACAAACCAAAGCTAAACAACATCTCCCTCCTAGACACACACACACACACACACACACACACACACACATGCATGAGAAAACAAAACAGAAAACTGATCAACTAAAGCCAAAACCATCAATAGGAAAGGATCTGACAAGTGCCTGAAATTTGTGGCAACCTCTGCTGGACGTTCAGGTCCCATCATTGCTTGAGGAGCACCTAGAAGCAATTCTTACCTGCTCACTACCCAGTCCTTGTGACTCAGTAGCTTTGCTGGGAGCCCTCACTTGTTTCTGGGTGTATTGATCAGTGTGGGCTGCAGTAACAAAATATTGTGGCCTTGGTGACTAAAACAACAGAAATTCGTTTTCTCACAGGTCTGGATGTTGGAAAGTCCACAACCAAGGTCTGGGCAGGGGTCTCATTCTGCTGCAAGTTACCTTCATGGTTTGCAGATGGCTGCTCTTTCCTGTGTGCTCACATGACTTCATCTTTGTGCACTCACCAAAAAGAGGGAGAAAGAGAGAGATCTCTTTCTCTTCTCATGAAGCCACCAAATCCTACCGGATTAAGTCCCCACTCTTATGACATTGTTTAATCTCTGAAGGCCCTATCTCCAGATATAGTCACAATGGGGTGTGTGGGTTCAAAATATGAATTTGGAGGTGGGGCATGCAAACAAGTCCACAGCACTGGAGTAATGTCCTTTTAATTTGCTTTGAGTGCCAATTCACAAAGTCATTCTCTTTCTTTTTGATCAAAAAATTTTTTTATTAATTATATCATTATGTTAATTATATCTGACTTTCTATCCTTTGAACTTCTTTTTTTAAAATTTTTTTTTAATTTTTATTTATTTATGATAGTCACACAGAGAAAGAGAGAGAGAGAGAGAGGCAGAGACACAGGCAGAGGGAGAAGCAGGCTCCATGCACCGGGAGCCCGATGTGGGATTCCATCCCGGGTCTCCAGGATCGCGCCCTGGGCCAAAGGCAGGCGCTAAACCGCTGCATCACCCAGGGTTCCCTATCCTTTGAACTTCTATCAGCATGTTCTTTCTAACTAATGAATACACTGAGTTTCGATTATTATTGGAGGGGATTCTCAGTAAATAAGATGTCTTTAAAAATATTAAAAGCATCCGTAAAGGAAAATAAATTAATGTAAGGACCTTTCATCTCAAACAATTTTTAACAATGTTTTTACCCATATTGGTATCTCCATGAAAAGCAAAATCTCAGGGTTTCTTTGTTATCGTGTTCAACATGAAAAAAAAAAAAAACCAGCACCAAAACTTTGTACTGACTCTTCTTAGCCCAAATTCTTAAGAACCCCAAACGTGATGGTAGGAAGACAGTTCTGACTAAATAATTCAATTGATATCCATAACGCAATGGACTAAGCAAACAAGAGGAAAGAAGATATTTTTAAATACATCTTTGTGGTGTTTCCAATAAAGCTTGATTTTTTTTCTCATCTCCTGAGATACCCAGTCCTTCCTAGAAACTTTACTGTCATGATCATACCTGCAGAGTGATACCACTACCAGACCTGGCTGTTTGTTTCTGAGTAAGAACAGCTGTGCGACAGACTGTCTGAACAGTCCCCGTTTGAGGATGCGGCGCGGATCTCTGACACCGAGGCAGTTCTGCACCAGCTGGCTCTGCGCTCGGTGCTTTGCTATTCCTGGATGATTTACCTGTTCTCAGCCCTGTCACCTTACTGTTTCTGCCATCTAATTAAAAACCCATGTTCCTGGATTCACTCTGCTACAAATTAGCAATGCTATCTGTGTTCTTTCTGAGCCTAAACTGGCCATTTTTACTTTATGATACATGATTTATTTTTAAATTTATACAAGATGCTTGATTATTTATTTGTGGTATATTTTAGCTCTCTTGTGGAGTCTCGATCAGAGTAATCCTCTTCTAATGTATTCATATAGAGTGAAGATCTAAATTTCCTAATCAAAATCATGTCAGCAAAAGTAGAGCTGCTCTCATGATAACATTTTAGTCTAGAAAATGATTTTCCTTTAAAAGGGATTCAATGGACATGATGACATAAAAAGAAGCGGCAAAATTACACACAATCAGTTCACATAATCAAAACAGCAATGTTTTATATTCAGCAAGGATTTCTTTTTTACTATAATAAATGGAACAAAATAGTCCTTTTGGAATTCTGCAACTGTGTTATGGCTACAAATGCAATACTACTAGCATTCTACAGAATTAGGGACAAGCATTTTCAAAACTTTAGAAGAAAGGATCCCATTGAGACTGTGAGTCCCTAAATATACATTTGGATGAAATTTCATCACTAACAATGAGGTTCTACCTTCACTATAACTTCGTTAGGAACTCACTATTACACCAAGATTAGTTCATCTTTTAAAAGGCCTAATTCATGCATATGGTCAATTCAAATGGTTGCATTTTAATCATAACAACCTAGAAAAGAAATATTATCCTAATATATACATTGGAAGTGAATGAGATCTATGGAGGCTTTCTAGATATGTCAGAAAAATCTAGTCCTGTCTGTTGGGATGCTCTAATGGCTTTTCTGCATGCTTCTGTCAGTAGAGCATTCTAGGAGAGTGTGTTGTAAGGCATGTCCAATTTCTCAGAAAGATTGGAGTTCTGTGAAATAGGTATCACATTATTGTTCATTGTTCATATTGTTCATTATTATAATCCTGGAATCCAGCCAGGGCCTGATGTATATGGTAGGTGTTCCAAAAATGCCGATTGACTTTATGGAAACTAAAGGAGCATGGACTTAGTGTTTGTAGGGAGTAAGGTATGAAGCTAATTGCCTTCACAAGATGTAAAATTATAGTCACATCTATCTATAAAAGAGTAGCTAAATCAATTTCATGAATAGATGTCCATAATCGTAACCAAAGCTCTGCTTCTTTCTTATTTGGGTTCTTTGATTCACAATCACACATACACACAGACACGGACACATGCACACGAACACATCTTGTATGAATTTGGCCTGGTTAGATAACTGCTTCCTATTCAATAATCAAATTATCCTTTGGTCTTTTCTAGACTTTTGACTTTAAGGGTTTTATCTATATAGTGCATTTCTTTACTTTTTACTGTGAGCTATGACAACTTTTGTGTGAATTTTGAAACCATCAGGTTACATACTGCAGTGGGTATGGTATATTTGAGAAGAGATGGAGTGACAGAGTTGCTGGAGAATTTAAAAAGTTTGAAGGTGTCCCTCAGTACTTAGGCTGCCTTTCATGTGCTAGAAGTCAGAACCTCAATTCAGGATAGATGCATACAGTCACAGTTATAGAAGCTTTTGTTATGAGCCTGGAAGTCACCAAGAAGTTTTAAGGATAAAGGAAAATTTTAAGGGATAAGGAGAAAGAGGACTTAATTCCCCAGAGACAGTCAGCCTAGCTTTCCTTTCCCAAAAGCCATTTCTTCTTGTTTCAAAGTAAGGATATCAAGCAAAGAAGACTTTCTTCATTAAAGCAAACTGTAAAGATTCATAAAGATTCTCAGATTGGAACAGAGCAGCCTATAAATGGGAAGTTGTCAAAGATTATTTTGTGACTCAGAACTAGCATCATAACTGGCTGACGTTAAACTGATAAGCTTATAGCAACAGGGAATCTATCCAGGGTGGTCAATAAGACAAGAATATAAGTGAGCAATAAAGTCATTTATGGAAGCATGACCTGGAAGAAAATCGTTTTTGCGGTCATGAGGAAACAGCCTAATAGGTAGCCAAAGAGAAAGTATAATGTTCAGTGTCTCACTGACAGCAGCAGCAGGAAATGGGTACAAGAAGGAAGGCAAAGAGTCAGAAAATGCACTAGGAGAAGATGGTAAAGAACAGTAACACTAGTAATAAAGTTCTTATATCGTAGTAAAAAAAATCTTTTTTTAAAATATTTTTTTATTTATTCATAGAGACACAGAGAGAGAGAGAGACAGAGACAGAGAGAGACAGAGACACAGGCAGAGGGAGAAGCAGGCTCCACGCAGGGAACCCTACGTGGGACTCGATCCCGGGTCTCCAGGATCACACCCTGGGCTGCAGGCGGCGCTAAACCGCTGCACCAGCGGGGCTGCCCCCGTCCCTCCAAAATTCTATGAACATAGGGAATCTGAATTCCATTAATTGCTTATAGGAAATTGCCCAAGAACTGGCAATCTGATTAGGGAATAAAAAGAAAGGAAACCAAAAGAAGAGACCAATGTCTATGATTTGCATACAATTTTCTTACAAAAGTGTCTAAGTCTTTATATAGACCACATATGCATTTTTGTGTTTCACGGTAGGAACTTGTAGCTTGCATTTATATGTTTTATTCTAAATTTTTTCTGAGCTTGAAAGATCTTCTAGTTTATATTATTTATGATCCTCATTTTAATTTAAAAATATATTTATGGTATGTATCTATTTGCTTAAATAATCCTCAATTGTTTGTAGATTAAGGCAGATAATTTAAAAATTAAAAATATCTTTGTCTAAGTTAATTATATGCATGTAACAATCACTTTAAGTACCAATGTAATTAATTACACAATATTTTACATATATATTTATAATTAGGTGTATAGTGTCTACATTAATTATGTACACATATTTACTTAAGTGTTAATTTAGGCATCCTGAAACTGATTATAAGAAGTCATAAAATGTATTTTTTCCACGAAAAATATTTAATTCTTCTGAACTGATCAGCATTTTCCCCCTTTAGTTCCTAAAGAAACCCTTCAAACATTATAAGCTATATACAACTGAACCTGGGAGGAGTAACCAACATTAGGCATCATCTTGAAACATTTTATTGCATCTATGCCACCTATCAGAAAAAAGGCAGCACAGTGCCTTGACAGCCTCACTGGACTTTGAACACACTATGGACCACATTTTTAAGTGTTTCTGATCTATACGCGTGACATTAAAATCTGCTGGTTTTTTTTTTTTAAAGATTTTATTTATTTATGAGAGACAGAGAGAGAGAGAGAGAGAGAGAGAGAGAGAGACAGGCAGAAGCAGGCTCCATGCAGGGAGCCCGATGTGGGACTTGATCCCGGGACCCCAGGATCACGCCCTGAGAGGAGCCATAAGGCAGACGCTTAACTGCTGAGCCACTCCAGTGTCCCTTTATTTATTTATTTTTTTCAACTGCTGTTTTGGCAAGGGGTTTGCATCAGGTCTAACTCGCAGTAAAGCAGCTCTGCTCTTTGGTCTGTGTGAACCGGTAAACTCTGTGGTATTTGATGCGTCAGTGGTTGGAAAAATGGCATGTAGATTTTATGGAAAGCTCCCACTGGCAAATCACAACACAGACAGCAGTCTCTCTTCTCTCTTCCTTTCCTTCTTTACTATGTACTTTCCATCCTATTGCATGATTTGACACTGTTATTTCTTTCTAAGCTACTAAATGCTTTTGTATTTTTGCAGCTTTTACTGCCTTGATTTTTGTGATTATGGTTCCTGGTTGCGATAAGAAATTTTGTGGAAATCGTAACCAGTCCTGGTTCCAACTGATCAACTTACAAATGGAGAAAACCTTTTAAGATGTTCTTCAATGTGCAAGGCACACATCAGTGAGTGTAATGTTAGAAACCTGTAAACAATAAAAAATGCTTAAAAATTAGTAAATACAGGTTTGTCGGGGCTGAGGATAATTTTAGCCAAACTGTAAAGATTAACAGTCTAGTCGGAAGCAGGCCTGACTTTTGGTCCATTCTCTCTTTTTATCATCAAGGTACGCAAAAGACTAAATACCATCTGATACCTTGAATCACTGAGTAAACTTTTGTACCACTGAAAATGCACATCAGGTGCTTGGACAGAATTGTGGGGGGGAAGGACTGCCCTTGTCATCTGGTAAGTTGTACATGCATGCATGCTATTCACAGTTAAGATAGATTTCCTCTCAAGAGAAGAGGATAGGTTGAAAGTACAGAAAAAAAAAACTGTACTTTTTTTTTCTCCATGAATAATGTAGTAAAATCAACTCAATAGTTTTTATTTCATAAGTTTGGAAACATTATTAATATTTGGAGGCTATTTTATCCCATCTTATTAGCTATAAGTTTTGCAGAAATAACCACAACTAATAAAGAAAATTGTTCTTTAAGGAACTGAACTGATCAGAGATATAATCTCTTCATTTTCTTATTTTTAGCGTAAGACTTCATAGGATCAATTATGTACGTCAAAGAAATAGACACTAAAAGCACTTAGTCTAAGTCCTTTTATGTTACAGGTAAGAAAAGTGTAGACCAGCAAGGGTGACTTGTTCACAGAACTGGAACAAAGAGTCATGTCTCCTGACACCCTATCCCCACACCTTATTTCATTACACACTTGAAACAAGACAGGAAATATTCAGCTTTCAGTACTAGGGACCACTTTGTCAATTGTTGTATAAATACACTTTTGATTGGTATATTTACTAAGTGTAGAGCAATAGATACACCATGTACCAAATGTACATGATAATTATTGCTTGCGGGTAATAGAAGACTGATGGGTTTGTGATTAGATTTTTCATGTAGTAAGCAGACTGCTTAGATATGGTTGTCTTTAAAGCAAATATGAAATTCATTTCAAACCAAAGAGTGGGTATCTTAACAAATACACAAAATAGCAGACAAGAGGGAGGAAGGATTTTAGAACAATGAATTTAGAAGATAAGATTGAATTTTGATGTTCTGATGTTCCTTCACCTACAAGTCACTTGATAAAAGTGACCTAAAAAGTTTTTTCCATGCTCTCTTCTCAGCTCCCAGCCATGTCATTTAACTAGCAGAAATGCAGCCTATTTGTACTTTTTCCGTTCTGCATCAGCTTCGATTCCTTTTTGTATACTTGCTTTTATCTAGGTGTCAGATTCTCTCTAAATGATAGATTGTAATCTCCGCTATAGAAAAATGAAACTAACAAAATGGATGGATTTGATTTTAAGAGATGCGGTCTAGTCAGGTGGCAGCTACAGAAAGAAGAGCCTCTAGCGAGTTTTGGCATTACGTGTGTTTTATATTAACTCTTGGTCTCACGTATATAAAAATATTTTGTAAAATTTCTTCATCATGTTTTGTAAAATTATTCTAAAAACTCTTCTTCCTTTAGGTCTTTCAGGATTATCTCAAACCTCTGGCAATTTTTAAGTCAGAATGTGAATTATAATCTGAAAAACAGTCCATTTCTTTCACTTCAAGAGCATGCTAATCAGTCACTTATTCAATCTTTTTATACATTGAGAATTTACTAATGCTGTATATTGGAAATATTTAGCAATGAATGAAGAATGAACAGGACTTTCATGAAACCTATCATCTAATGGAGGAAGCAGGGAAGTAAAGGGACTATTGTCCCTGCCATGGTGTGACAGACCTTATCATAGGAGTAGAAAAACCATGCTAGATGGAATAAAGTAGTGGCTTCTGTAAGTCAGGAATTGTGCCAAAAACATGCTTAGGTTTTAATTTTAAAAAATGTATCTATGCATTGACTTGAATTCATTTAATGAATCAGGCAAGCATCACACACCTTCAAGTTCTTACTGACAGTATGTAAAATGAGTCTTAAAAACAGCTCTATCTAGAGAGAAAATGCAGGATAAACCACATTATTTAAATGATTTCTTTTCACCAATGAAGTTTAAAGAACAGTATTTAGAGGACTCTAGTTTCACATGACTTCCCAGTGCAGTTTCATTATAAGTGTTGCAATGGAGTTTCCAAAGATTATAGCAGTGTTAAGTGTAAATATTACATAGAAACACATTTCCAAATTACAAGAATATTCTTAATAGAAGCTTAATATTTAGCTTCTCCATATTCTTACTTTGTTTCTTTCTTTCTCCCTTTCCATTGCCCTTCCCCTCCTTCTTCCCCTTTACCGTCTTCTTTCACAGTTCTTTTTTGATAAAAAGTAATCAGTTATGATTTGGCCAGAAAAAAGTAATCTGTAGAAAAATGGAGCAAAGGAGGAGGGAGGAAGGAGTGGTGAAGTATTTCTACTCCTTCTGGATCAGGTTTGCCAAAGTTTCGGTGGTAGGTGTGTTCCTTTCTAGCTTTCATTTTCTTTGTGCTCCAGTACACTGCTCCCCTCAGCCCTGCAGGCCCATGGATGCTCATGGCTTTCAATTATTGTCAGCATCTAGGTCCCTGAGATCAAATGCTGGTTCCATTAATCTTGTCCACACCTATGTAAATTGCCTCTCTCCATTAAGTCCTCAAAAGTGTGGTTGAGTACGCCCTCTGCTTCCTTCTTGGACCCTCATTTATATACAACACAATTTAAAATCTTGAATTTTCCCTAGAAGTATTCTGGAGCTAAAGCCTCAATGAGCTCATGGTTTGAGCCTCTAGATAGAGCTGGGCAACATCTGAAGCAACTGTTACCCTAGCACATTATAATGAGACCAGCTTCTCAACCTGGGATGTAAGTGTCATCACCAGACTCAAGTCACCTTGTTTTAGGGTTATATGACTTATAAGATGATGCTTTAGAACCACATTCTGTATCAAGTATGATGTTTTATTTTTATTTTTTTTAGGTATGATGTTTTATTTGTAAATAGAAGAAAATCTAACTTAAACAAGCCTAAATATTAACAAAGATGTTTTACTTCTTATGACATAAAAAGCAGAAGTAGGAAAGGCTTTAGTTCCATTAGAGGAAAAATTATTTTTGTGTTTTTCCTCTTCTCTCCAGTACTGACTTCTTCTTTTTTCTTTCCTTTTTTTTTGGCTCACTTCATACTTATAGTGGCCTCCCTCATGGTTTATACTTGGCCCTCACAACTGTCATACCCACATCCTATGCTTTATAGCATACAGAATAATTAACAACAACAACAAATATTTTTAAAAATTAGGCAGGAGACAATGTGATTTGCCCCAAAAATATCTGAATCCAGAATAATTGAATATAGAAAGGATACTTTTATTCTTCCTTAAATATTAGATGGCAGTTAAATGTATTTAGGGACATGTCTGTATTTTATTATGACAAAATGACTTTAAACACTTCCAACTTGTGCCAGCCTACACTTATCCTTTTTTACTTATAATTTGTCCTCAGACTGGAGTTCACTACATCATTATTAAATATAAGTGGTATATGCTTTCATGAGAATAGCAGTGTGCCAAACTTTTAGCTATTTAACAAGTAGCTATGAAACTCGCTCTATTGGTCAAGTATTATTAGAAAGTATAGAAAGATGCCAAGAGAATGCTGACGTGGTCCTGTGTGAAAAATGCCTCCACATATTCTGCTGGGCAGCATCCCATCTACCACCCACTTCTAGTGCAGATAAGTGGATTAGATGCTGTTCATAAGGTGCACTGCAATTTTTTTTTCTCAAAATGTGGTCCAAAGGTAGTAAGGTTATGTGATCCAACGAATTTAGGAAATGATGGGTTAAAGACTGAGTTTAAAATGTATCTTAATACTTGGATTTCTCAGAACTTTTTATATATAGGTGTGCATTGCAAATGGTCAAGAGGGTGATATAGTATGCTTTGTTTCTCAAATATATTTATAAAATAGAAAAATTTTTAACTACTACTTGAAGGAGTTTTCCTGGATAAATGACAGGTTACTCACTTCTGATCCTGGTTATCTTGTGCTGAATGTCTAGGATTTGTCAATGTCTACATTGTTTGAAAAATTATTCATTCAGCAGAAATTTCAGACTGCTTACTTTTTCCCCGTCTTAGTCCATTCAGGCTATTATAACAAGTTGCCATAGACACAGACATTTATTTGACAGTTCTAGAGTTTGGGAAGTCCACAATCAAGGAGCGATCAGATTTGGTATCTGGTGAGGGCCTGCTTCCCAGTTCATAGAAGGCTCTCTTTCACTGTGTTCTCATGTGGAGGGAGCGAGGGATCTCCCTAGGGCCTCTTTTATAAGGGTGCTAATACCATTCATGAGGCTTCCACCCTCCATGACCTTCCCAAAGACCTTATTTCATAATACCATCACTTTGGGGGTTACATTTCAACATATGGATTTTGGAGGGACACAGATATTCAGTTTATGACACTCTTCTTGTTTGATACAGTGAAAGGGACTAAGTGGGAGCTCCATAAACTTTGAGGCAAGATTGCCTCTGTTAAAACCACATGCATTATTGACAATGTCCCATTATGCTTGGGACACTGTAATAAGAGCCTCTGACTCTAAGAGCCTTATGTAATGATTTGAAAGATCAAATTGGCATTAAGAAAGTTATTAAATCGGGATCCCTGGGTGGTGCAGCGGTTTGGCGCCTGCCTTTGGCCCAGGGCGCAATCCTGGAGACCTGGGATCAAATCCCACGTCGGGCTCCCGGTGCATGGAGCCTGCTTCTCCCTCTGCCTGTCTCTCTCTCTCTCCTCTCTCTCTCTCTCTCTGACTATCATAAATAAATAAAAATAAATAAAAAATAAAAAAAGAAAGTTATTAAATCTACCTGGTACTACTACATGCCAAGGGACAAATATTTAATGGGTATTCAAGGTGGAGGGTAATCATGAAGGAGCTACAGGGTGAGAAAAGGCTTTTTGGAAAATGTAGGAGCTAAATTAAACTTTGAAGGAAGATTAGGGCTTGTAGGAGATCTAGGAGAAGAGGGCATTTTGAGATCCTAGGATAGTGATTTCTTAGAGAATCAGGATGATTCCTCTGAATTACAGAGGTTGTCTTTCCCTACCAGATTAATAATTAGTTTTTTTCTTTGTCAACATAGATTGGACATCTTTATCTTTTAAAAAGGTGTACAGAAAAGAAGGCATTGGAGGAATTACAGATATCATCCACCATAGAAAGAGCTGATATCAGGAATGGTTTTAAAACATCTATATAACTTTGAAAATAAGACAAGTTATAACATTTTAAGGCATTTTTTGACCATGCCATATCTAAATGACTATCGGAAATCTAATAAGAACTGAAGTACTTGTCACAGAAAGCACCTTTTATTGTCATCTAATTTCAAGGTTATCTACTAGGGATAGTGGAAAATCATGAACACCCAAAATTGTAGATTCTGTAATTTCCCTGCCTTTTGCAATTTTTCTTGTTTTCTTCCACAGGTAAGTTTTCATTTTAAAGAAATACATTTCTCTCCTTTCCAGTAGCAAAGTTAAAAACCTTTAAAAAGTTTCCCAAATTGATACTCTGTATCTCAGTTATGCTAGTTTTAACTAAATCAGAAAAAAACCTCTAAAGTAAGCTGTAATTATTTCTTTTCCACTTTAAGAAATCATTCAGAAGCCTATGTTGGGTCCTTTAAATTCCAGTTGTTGTTTCTGAGAATTTTATTATTTTGTAAGCACTCAGCTGGAGTTAAGGCACTTGAAATTACAAAGCCAGTTTCAGTTATTTTTTTCCTAATTGGCCATTTTGATTCTTTATTCATAAAAGCTATTGACCCTAATCATTGACGTCATGTTCCAGTGGCTCATTTACTTCATTTTGTTGAAGGACAAGCCTGACAACATAAGAATGTGGAAAAACTTATCACCCAAAGTCTAAGTCGTTAATTGGAAACCACAAAACCTTGGGCTTCTTATCAATACTATTAAATCTTTATAAGACATTTATAGAAAAAGAATTATAGAGGTGAGATACTATTAAAATTATAGCCCAAAGATGGATGAACAAATCAAAGTTTTTATTATTTCCTAGAGGAACCAAACAAATAATTAAGCAGTGACAAATCAATTCAAATACATTAAACAATGTTAAGAAATAGGTGAGAAATCATAGTAGGGAGTGAGAGCAACTGGGGCTACTTACCAGGAAATAACCAGTGTGGTGGAGAGGAATTTAAATTATGCTGTTAAAAGAAAATAAGGAATTCTATAAGAAAATGTGGAATCTGAGAGGAAGGGGCAAGTGAGGAGTATTTCAAGAACAAAAATAGAGATAGGAAAGCTAAGGGCTTCAGAAGATAATGAATACAGTTGGCCCTGAAAAACAATTCAGGAATTGGGGGTGCTGACATCCTGTGTAGTCAAAAATTTACATGTAACTTTGGACTTCCCAGAAATTTTACCAAAAACTTACTGTTGACTGGAAGCCTTACTGATAACATAAATAGTTGATTAACACATTTTTTTGATTAACACATTTTAAATGTTACATGTATTATATACTGAATTCCTACATTAAAGGAATCTAGAGAAAAAAATGTTACTGAGAAAATCATGAGGAAGAGAAAATAAATTTACAGTACTGTAAAAAAAATCCTTGTATAAGTGAACCTGTGCAATTCAAGCCTGTGTTGTTCAAGGGTCAACTATAATTTCAATTGGATTGCTTTCTGGGTTGCCAGTGGGGAAACCACAAGAGCAAAAGTTGGAAGGTAGGTTGGGACCACACTGAGGTGCCCTAGGAGACAGGCTGAGAATTTGGTCTTCATTTGGTTTTGACAATGAGAAATGGATTA
Source organism: Vulpes lagopus (assembly GCF_018345385.1). Classification (NCBI taxonomy): domain Eukaryota; kingdom Metazoa; phylum Chordata; class Mammalia; order Carnivora; family Canidae; genus Vulpes; species Vulpes lagopus. Next base: position 64,961,200 of record NC_054829.1, read on the forward strand.
CTAAAGAAAACCTCATCCCTGGCATGTAGATTGTAGCTAAATGTAGATAAAACTGAAGTTAGGTTACCAGGCAGGAGATCACTGACTTAATCTATTGGTACACCCTTGACCTTGTGTGAGAAGCAACTTCTTTAAGCAAAATAAAATAACTCAGGTTAAATATCAGAATGCATCTGATCCAATAAAAATTTTTACTAACCCTTGATTCATGTTTCATTACTCTAAGCATAAAATACTGAATGAAAGCCTTCCCTAATACCTATTTTTATACTAGTTTTCTGTTCCAAAGATAATGATTAATGACAATAATAGTTTCTTGTAGGTCAGAATACTTAATGCTTAAAGATGTTTTCATATTAATAGGTCATAAATAATTTTTTAAAAAAAGTATTTGGCCCCTAAACTGTAATCATCTCTTAACCCAGCACTGCCTTTCATATGGTCCTCCTTCTGCTGCAGCATTCTTTTGGTTGGGGGTTCAAAGGCATTATAATAATAATGATTATTATTAATTAATAATTAATACTTAATTATTATTATAATTATTATTTGCCTTAGAAAAAGGACTAATACTGTGTGTTTTTGTGTTTTCTCATATAAAATAACTTTTTAATGTGATTCTTCATCACTTTCTACCACTCCTTCAATCAAGTCTTCCTTCCTTCCACCCATCCTTCCCTCCTTCCTTCCTTTCTCTGTTTCTTTCTCTCTTCTTACTCTCTCTCTTTTTTTTTAAAGATTTTATTTATTTATTCATGAGAGACAGAGAGAGAGAGAGAGAGAGAGAGAGAGAGAGAGAAGCAGGCTCCATGCAGGGAGCCCAATGCGGGACTCGATCCCGTGACTCCAGGATCATGTCCTGGGCTGGAGGCAGGCGCCCAACCGTTGAGCCACCCAGGGATCCCCTCTTACTCTCTTTCATACAGAGAAAGTAAAGGTAAAACATGAAATATATTTATTTTATACTTCCTAACTAATTGCTTTCATTCTGCTTTAGTATTTTTTGGATCATAATTCTTTGCTTTTGTGCTAACTTTTATGATAAATCTAAGAGCAATTTCTAAAATATTACACATTATATTTGATACCTTTATAAATATTTTATATTATATAACATATATATTTTATGTTAAAACATATATATTATATAAAATATTTTATGTTAAGACATATATATAATATCTAAAACATATATATAAACCTAGCTCTCCTATAAAGAACTATATTTTTCTTTTCACATTTTATCTTATTTTTATTTCATTTTTAATTTTTTTAAAGATTTCATTTATTTATTTGAAGTGGAGAGAGAGGGAGTGAGTGAGAGAGAGAACACTAGAGAGCAAGAGCAGAGGTATAGAGTAGAGGGTAGGAAGTATGGGGAGGAGGTGGAGGGTAGAGGCATAGGGGGAGGGGGGGAAGCAGATTACTCTCTTAGCAGGGAGCCCTGCACAGGGCTCAATCCCAGGATCCTGGGATCATGACCCAGCTAAAGGCAGATGTTTAACTGACTGAGCCACCCAGATGACCCTCTTTCAACATTTTAAAATACAAGATTGTCAGATATTGTCAGGATTGTCAAAACGAAATTTATAGGACACCAGTTAAATTTGAATTTCAGATAAACAAAATAAATAATTGTTTTGTATAAGTACGTCCCAATATTGTGTGGGGCATACTTATACTACTTATACTAAAAGTTGCTTGCTATTTATCTGAAATTCAAATTTAACTGGTGTCCTGTAAGTTTTGTTTTGTTTTCACTCAGTCTGACAAGCCTTTTTATTGTTGAAATGCAAAATAATTATTTTCCTTTCATTGAGGTATTTTTTTTAGGTCTAAGCAGTTAAACTCACTGAAGTATTACTACAGGTGTTTGGCAAAACTTTGCCAGTTGGAAATAACACATGGAAATACCTTTTTAAACAGCTTAGCCAATATAAACAGTTCTTGATGTCACTTAATAATTAAAGAATTGTAGTCTTCTTAATGAAATAAACCAAATCTCACTAAATAATAATAAATAACCCTATTCTACCTCCTAAAATTCTTTAGAGAATTTTATTATTTTCCTTAATTTCCTATATTTTTTAAGAATATTTTATTTATTTATTCATGAGACACGAGAGAGAGAGAGAGAGAGAGAGAGAGAGAGAGATAGGCAGAGACACAGGCAGAAGGAGAAGCAGGCTCCACGCAGGGAGCCCCATGCGGGACTCGATCCTGGGACTCCAGGATCATGCCCTGGGCAGAAGGCAGGCGCTAAACCGCTGAGCCACCCAGATGTCCCCTTAATTTCCTTTATTATTTTCCTTAATCTCTCTCTAGATGGTTTAGATCTGGAACTGTGTATTGGGGTATTCTCTAACTTTCAGAACCATAAAAATGACTCTAAGGTAATTTTTATTAACATGTGTTTATCTGTTTAGCCAGTTACTCCCAAGGTAAGTTGGTCTACATTTTCCAGTGAGACAGAATTTCTATTATATACTGAATGAGTATCATCACAATAATAGATGCTATATTATAAAGATTATTATAGATTATAAAAATAATGTACATTAACTTTTACTTTCGGAAAGACAAATTAGATAGGCTATTCCTTGAGTAAATATAGCCCTGGAAATTATATATAAAACAGACATAAGGACATTCTGGAAAGTGCCGAGAAGACACACCACCTAGGAAGTTCAGGTCCCAGAAGGTGTTCCCTGGGTTTTTCTTTTGCTTGAAGCACCCCGGACTTGGAGCTAAAGAAGTTGGTAGCCGGGAAGACAGTAGGTACAGACACAGAAAGCTCCAATGGAAGCCTATTCTGTGGCCAAAGGACAGGAAAGGGGCAGTCTAGCAAAACAAAACTTTTCGAAAGTAACTGCTTTAACTTTACCAATGCACTGTAGAAAACAAAACAAAACAAAACAAAACAAAACAAAACAAAACAAACCTGGCCTATTCCCTACCCTACCCACACCAGCAAAGGCCAATTAGGGAGCCTAGAATTCTATCCTCTCAAGGCTGGAGTGAGTCTCCCCGCATCTCTTGTTGAGGTGGTATCAGAGAAGGCTGGGTAGAGAGCAGAAGATTTCATCCCCCACCAAGAAGTAATGAGCCCTCCCACTCCCCTCCCTGACTTGCTTCTACCCCTGCCCCATGATATCAGCAGAGACCACCTAGAGAGCCTGAATTTAAAGCCTTACCTAGCTGTAATGAGGTGCCAGTCCCCTTCTGAGCTAGGGTCGTGTCTTCCCACTCTCTTCTCCCAACGCACATAGTGTCACTAATGAAGCCGTCCTACCTTCTCAGCCAGAGAATCATCAGTGGAGGCCAAAGAGATACAAAGCAAGCAGAAGTAATAAAATACTTCTAATAAAATAAAAACAAAGATCAATGAAGTTAAAAGTAAAGAAGCAGAGGAAATATCCACGAAATAAAGAGGTAGTTCTTTGTAAAGATTAATAACGTTGAAACCTCTAGCCTATAAGGCTAGTAAATCTTATGAGAAAAAAAAGACAGCATGAATTTTCAACATCAGGAATGAAATGGGGATATCACTATGGATCCTGCAGACATCCAATGAATAATGAGGGAATACTGTACACCAGATGTAAAATCTGGGGCACCGAACGCATGTAAGAGCTCCCCCAAGAAAAGCTGACACTCAGGAACATGGCAGAGGGAGAGTTCAAAGCTAGTGACTGCCCTCTGTGGTCTCATGAAAGGAATACAATCAGCCTTTAGATGCATTTAATTATAAGCCTGCATAATTCAGGCTACAGCTATGATGATAAGCTAATACATTTCTTTCACAGAAAGACTGAGCTTTGGGCCTGTTGCCTCTTGCTATGGCCCAAAGGTGGTAGCTATTGAAAAACTTTCACCATTAGTTATAGTCCTTTGGGACCCATGAGCCCCACTAGTCACCAGAGCTAGGTGATGTAGAGGTGTTTCTGGGCAGTAGCCATAAAAATAGGGGCACCAGACAAGAATATAAGCTCCCTTCTGGAAGATACTGGTGATCTGGAGTGAGGCAGAGGAAGAGTGCAAGACTATGCCACTAGTGTCCATTCCCTAAGAGCACTCCTAAAGGTCTCTATAAGTGTGCCAAAACAGAAGCCTGTCCCTCAGGCCAAAGCTCCTAGACAAGCAAATAGGCCTCTTTTTCAGGAAGACTGGGATCTGTTTCTGTCTGAAGTCTAGGCAGTGCCCTAGGGATGGTAGCCTGCCACATACTGTATATTTGATTGCTATAGTCTCATGGGGTCTAGGAAAGTAGGCCCCCCGACCTCCAGAGCCAGGAGGTCAAGGGAGTATTCACTGAGTGGCAGCTGCAAAAACTGGGTTATCATATATGTGCAGAGCCCCAACCCCGTGGTGGAGCTCTGGAATGTGGCAGTGGAAGAGCACCAAGACTGTGCTCACAGGAGTAGGCAAAAGTGGGATGCAAAGATGGCACCCACCAGAAAAAGGAAAAAAAAAAAAGATAGGAAAAGGAAAGAAATAAAAAGAGACAAAAGAAAAATTTTAAAATGATGCCCTCTTGCTTTAGAAAGGGAGAGGGAGATCAGAAAGATGGTGCCCACCAGCTTCCTTCCCCAGAGCATATCCCAGCAGGCCCCTGCCCCTCACACCAATGCTTTAAGATTAGTAAAAGAGCCTCTTTCACATAAACAATGGGTGCTTTTCAAAGGGCTGTTTCTCCCCTGAGCCCTGGGGTCAGTGACTCTGTGCACATGGGTGTTTAAGAGCCACCCCTCAGTTTACCACAGATCATGGGTCTCTAGGGCACCAACCCTGTTAGTCTTCAAAGCCAGACAATTTCAAGGCTCCTCTCTCAGGTACTGCTCTTAAAAGTTGAGGTGTCTAGGGGTGCCTGGGTGGCTCAGTCATTAAGCATCTGACTTTGGCTCAGGTCATGATCTCAGTGTTCTGGAATGGAGCCCCACAAGGGGCTCTAATGCTAAGCGTGGGGTCTGCTTCTCACCCTCTCCCCCTTTCCCTCCCATCACTCATGTTTGAGCTGTTTCCCTCTATTCCTCTCTTTCACTCTCAAATCAATAAATAAAATCTTAAAAAAAAAAGTTAAGGTGCCTGCTGTGGGGTACTAGCCTTTCACTCCTTAAGAAGAAGAAGCTCAGGGTTTTGAGTTCCCTGCTGATTATGGGTCACTGAGCTCTGGGTGAAGTTTATGGCAAAACTGTGCATCAGCCTTCCCTGCTTACTTTGATGTGGTGTCCCTCCAGTTTGCTCAATGTGAAGGGATTGCTCTGCCAGTTTTTAGATTTTTTTTCACAGAAAAATGTTCCATTTAGAGCTGTAGATTTGGTGTGTATGGAAAGAGGTGAGGTCAGGATCTTCCTAAGTCACTATCTTGACCCGGAACCTCTAAAATCTTAATAGGAAGAAGAACCAGAGCATCCAAATCAGCAAACTTAGAGGAACCCTGTTGAGGTGAGAGAGGTAACCAGACTTCTTTTTTCAGACATTTATTTACCTCTACTCAAATACTTTATAAACCTTTAAAGAATACTCAGAGCCATTATGTTAATACTTTTGTGGCTTCCATGCTCATTGATTTTGAGATGATCTGCATGTATTTAATTGAGGCTATTTGGGGTGGATTTTAGTAGTTTGCCTTGAGAGAAGGTTTATTACCTTTAATGTGGTGAAGTAGTACACTCTTTATGGATCATTGGAAAGAATATATTTGCCTTTCACAAAAATCATTCAGGTCCTTACATTTTGAAAACATTCCAGGTTTTCTTTCTTTGAATGTACATAACTCAGGCACAGAAACAGACACTTTTTTTCCTCTTCCTTTGTTGTTAATTAGCTTTTCTAACTTTTTTTTTTAAGATTTTATTTACTTACTTTAGAGAGAGAGAGAGAGAGCGAGAGAGCGAGAGAAAGCAGGAGTAGCAGGAGGGGCAGAAGGAAAAGCAGGGCTCCCTGCTGAGCAGGCTCCATCTCAGGATCCTGGATCATGACTTGAGCTGAAAGCAGATGCTTAACTGACTGAGCCACCCATGTGCCCCTTTTTCTAACTTTTTTTGGAACAGCTTGATTTAGGTTTGATTATAGGTGACCAAAGAGATGCTTAAAAAATATGAAATCCTGAGAAATCCAGGACGTGTCATATTACTTGTCTATCTTTGCTTACTTTCAACTAGTATTATTTCCAAGGTGAAATAGGTTAAAGATGTCTTATTTTAAATATCTAGAAATTATTGAAGTTTATGGGACCACTCTTGTATTCCTCTATAAATTTTACCAGTGATAAGCCTATCAAGAGCAGTTCCATGGTTTGGTGATTCAACTGGTGACTGCTCAGAAGTGGTTTTCATGACTCATCTCTGAGTTTCCTCTGACGTTTTCTTTTATTTTTACTTAGTTATGATATAAAGAAGATAAGGCAATAGAATTAAAATAAAATGGAAGGCAGTTGGGCTGTTTGAGTGTTAGAATCAGCTTGTTTTCTCTGAATATTATCTGAGAACATTTCTTACATATTACTTCAAAAGCCAGACTGAGTCACATATTGAGTAATGGGATAATAGCAGTAGTATAGGTCCTTAAACAGCTTATAATTAATGTCCATATTTCAAATGGAAATAGGTTGAAAATGTTACTTAAAATCAAAAAGTTCTATTTTGCAAAAACTATGTATTTTCTGTTTTTGTGTGTTATTTTCATATTAAGGCTTTTAATCAAAGCTTTTGATGTATCAGGATATAGAATGTTTGAATGAGTGAAAAACATGTCAAAGGCTGGCAAAAAGATGGTTGAATTTGGAAATGGCTTCTTAGGAAAAACATTTTTTTTTTTTCATTTTGGAATCAAAATGGTCATGTTTTCAATACATTGGTATACTGAGACACAGATGTCAACTTTTGACCTATGTGCTTCCTATTTGAAGATGCACTTTACTATGGCAGTTATTATCATAAAGACAAGACTTAGTTTCTCATTCTTACCCTTTTATGTGTTTTCTCTATAGAATTCACATTTCCCAAGACAAGGCCAATACTACTTGAATGTACTGTTTATTTATGCATGCTGGCATACCTAAGCTAGTACCTGCTTGTTACCTAAAATAATAGTAAAATGTGAGGTCTTTAGATATAGTTTGGGACACTAATCAAAGAATAAAACTATATTTATAGAATCCATAATCTTAAATTTGTAAGGAACTCCAGAGTTATCTTAGAAGCTGAATAATTTAAATATTGGATGACAGTAAATGTAGAAGCCCAAATCTATGCCTCAATTATTCACTAAAATAATTTCCAAACTTTAAAATAACCAGACAATAAAAAGGAATTTCAGTTATTTTGCAAAGAAAAGAGAACTGAGTGGACATTAACTGATCCTGAGAACACTGGTGATATAAGTAGTTTCTATTTCCAGATGGAAATGATGAATACCATATAATTTGTCATCCAAACTTGGATAATTTTGAAAGTGAATTGGCCTATTAATAGTTAAACATTAAAAGAAGTGCAAATAGCAGGATGTATATTCACTCTAAGAATGATTCTGTTATTCACTAATTTAACAGACACTTAGCTCAGTACCTGGGGAAAAAAATGAAGGCACCATCCCTGTCCTCAGAAAGATCAATGCCATGAAGGTGGAATATATATTTTCTTCTTATGAATTAAGATAAAACTTTTTAGGGAGCACAGGGATAGGTTTCTATCTGTAGCTGAGGATGCGAAAAGAGGTTGTTAAGCCATTAAAAATCCAAAGGGTTGAGAATAATGAGATCTCGCTCCCATTTGACGGCTAAGGAAAGTGAGACTCATGCTATTCAACTAGCCAACAGCAGATGTGAAGCTCAAGTATATGATCCCTGAGTTCCACTCTAAAACTTTCCATTCCACTACGTTATTATGTGAGTTACCAGAAGAAAAGGGACATAAGAAAATGCTAGAGATTTACTTTACATTCCTTTAGAGACAAAGGATAGCATGATGCTTCTTTATGATTGAGTATTCTTGACATGAAGAGAAGACCTAAACAACCCAACTTACTCACTTTTAACCTTACGACTCTTAAATAATACATTTCACTATTTTAATGCTTTGAGATCCTTAGTAGTTTTTTTTTTTAAGGAAGACTCTTTGACACCCAATTTTCTTTGCAAGTTATCTCATGACAAGTAATTGCAATTTGCATATCCTATTACTAGGATAACTGAGACTTTTACTACACCACATTCTAAATGGAATGCCATTTTATTCCAAGTATAGCAAAAGCAGAGCTTATTGTGTATACACATCAATTCCACCAAAGTCCATCATGAAAACATTACTCAGAAGATGTTTTGTTATATTCTAGAAACATACTTCTTAGCTGGATATTGAACTAGTCTATAATATTGGGAATGAGTGTGCCTAACGTAAACATACACTGATTTAGGCTCACGTACATTGTTGAACTGTCCTGTCATTTGTTATTTCTCTAATGCTACTCATTTCATTATTCATCTGGTTGACTTTTTGACTCCGTTGACCACATATGACTACTGAGTTAATCAAATAAACATGAATACCTGAAAGTTGTTTTTAAAATTGTTTCTTGTTTTTATTTTAGTATTAAAATGTTTATTCAGTAGAATTTATTTTGAAGATGAAATTTTAATGATAGAAAATAGTAATTATAAGAAAAGTAATAAAGTGTGCTATCTTTGAGGCAGAAAGTGCAGCATTTAGCTCAAAACAATGGCCTACATTCTCTGAGTGACAGGTGGGTATCACATTAGATGAAAATGATAAGAGTTTTAGTGGACTGAAGAATAACTTCCTCTTGACAGTGCCCTGACCCTTGACCCCTGGCCTAACTCTTGTTAGCTTCACTAACACAGGGTAATTGTCACAGGTGTAGGATCAAAGACAGCCCTACAGAAGCTACCAACAGTCTGAGATTTATTTCTTTTGGTGACCACAAATGTGTGGCTGAGATAAAACCATAAGTTCAGACTTTCTCAGATCTGTAAGGGCATAAAACTCTACCAATGAGAATGTAAAATTCCAAATACAGAGTTTTCTTTACTGTTTGGCTTGAAGATAACTGTTTTAACTGGGAGGTTATTGCATCAGGGCAAAGGGAAGGTAAATCTGTTACTGTTGTTACCCTGAAAGCATGTTTCATACATAATTGTGACACAGGTGTAATAAAGAATGCTCTATTCACAATAGATACCTTAAATTTTTATAATTATTAGTAAACTTTTACTATGTCATACTCTGGAAGTGTGTCCTATTCTGAAATGATTCTTTTGTATTTATATGCTAATCACCTTCTTCAAAAGAAATCAGTTCTTTGAGTTTTATTTAAATGTTCTCTGAAGATAGTAGCTTTAAGAGTACTTACGGATGATGTGATAACAATTGTGATTTCTCATGAAAGTTAATGCCTCCTCCTGTAAGAAAATATATTGTATTCTCCTTTTTTAGTAACACAAGTAAGAAATTCAGAAAACACAGTGAGGCACAATGAGTTATGCAAATCCATGTTATAATAGAAGAATATTACAAGGGAAAACCAAATGACTGTAACATCCATTAAAATAAAGTCATTATAGTCATATACCCATGATTTAAAAAAAACCAACAACAACGGAAGAAAAGAATGACTATTGCTGGTAAAATGAAAATGACTTCACATTTCATTAAAATGAAGTCAAAGCAGTAACCTGGCAGTGTTTTCAAAATGTTTTATCATGAAGGAAACAAAGTCAACTTTTCAAACACTTGGCACAATAAAGTGGTGTATTTCATTATTCTGTTTATTTAGGGGTATAATACTAGTATCATCCAAATGGTTGTTACTCAATATGAAGGAACCATAACAGTTTCCTAAACATAACAGATTTCCAGAGTCCAAATTTTAATTCAAAACTATATCAAAGGCATAAATTACTTTTAAATTTATTGAGGGTTCTTAGACAGGTCATAGGTCTTGTCCTTCAACATTTTGTTTAATCCACAGCATGTTTTTATGACACAAAATTAGTATATACAAGCTTTCAGATATCAGTCAAGGGAAATACAAAGATTATGTTTATCTTTAAGTGATACTATAGGTAAATTATTTCAATTGGTTCAGTAAAGGTGTAGCCAAATCCATCTGTTTCCAAAATATCACACTTTCTTTTTATTAAATCATGAAAATAATAAATTATAATCATGTAACTTATTGTCATGCATACTTGCTATAATAATGCCTTCTTCCCAGACTACCATCTTTTCAAATGTGATGAGATCATCAGGTAACAGTGTAGGATATGAAGGCTTAGCATGCTGTGTTGTTAGCACATTAAAAAAAGAAATTGCTGGGATAATTAACAACTACCTATTTGTCTGTGGGATGCATTCATTATGGCTCTACAAATTGGAGGTCTCCAAAATCTGTGCAATAAAATTTACTCTTTGTTCAGGAAGTTCCCCTTGGATTTGGGGAAAATTCTGGTTTGCTGTGTCTATTGTAATTGTGACAGGCAGTTGACATGTCTCATAGTCTAAATGTAGTGGCAAGCAGGGGGTGGTACAATGATGAAAAAACTGCCATTCATTCTTGTGCAAAGGAAAGGTGTTTCTTAGCATATTCCAACCTATGTTCAGACTAGAGTTGGGTCTCTGAGGTTGAAGGTCAAATCTGTGAGGTCAAAGCTATTTCTTGTCAATCTTCGTTCACTAATGACACATGAATTGGAAATTAGAACAAAGTAAGTAAAACGAATAGCCAGAAGGTGAGTGTCTGTTTTATTACTCAGAAGAGCTGGGAAATCTGGCCAATTGTTGCCCTATGTGGCTTGAATGACAGTTGTTAAGTTGAAAAAGGGACAGTGTGATGGGAATGCCACTTTAAATCTCAATTACCTCCTCCACTCCAATCAGCTTGGTAGAGCTTTAATGAAGTGCAATTCTCTGTCCTTTTCCTCATACTTCTATCTCTAGAATAAGCCTCACATTCAAGTTTGACAGCAGTACAATCAGTTTTCCATTCATCACTGGCCCTGTTTTAACCCTGCTGAAAAAGGGCCTAATGTACGTGGCAGTGATGGCAATTAGGCAGAAAAGTAATATTAGAAACAGACAAAAGCCTGAGTCTTTTAGCATTACAGGTGTTTTTTTTTTTTTTAGCCCGTTCTAGACATAAAGGAATAGGCAGTGTTGTTAAGTTCCCTTCTACAGTCTTCTCTTAAGCTGAAAGTCCAACGATTTCAAGATTCAATTAATTAGACACATGGAGAGCCAAAGAACAAGGTAAAAGCTAAGTTCTTTCTAACTGAAGACACACTTAGTAATTGGCCCCTTATTAAAATGGATATCTTCTGGGTGTATGTTTAATAAGGTTGATAAAAACTCGTCATTTCCTCATTAAGATAGCACATGAATATACTCTGTATGTAGAGAAGAAATCTTAAAGAGAACAAACAGGAAAATATCAATCTGTTAAATATAGGAATGTAAAACATAAAAATTGAAAAGCTTGAGAACTATAACTTTTCAGAGATGGGGGGATGTTAAATGCATTTTGTGTGTGTGTGTGTGTGTGTTTCTGTGTGTGTATGAGTGAATGTAGTAAGCTGATTTTTTTTTTTAAAGACAAATCTTGGCTCTTCAATCAGTTTATCCTGGGTTGCAAAATATTTAAACATTTGAGTTTTATAACCCAGATCAATGGTATTTAAAATTGACTTTATTTTTAAAGCCATAAAGATGAATGATACAGTTAAATGGCTTTCTCATATGAAACCAAATGCAAGCTTTCAAAATCTATACATTCGCGTGTATCTGCATGCGTAAGAATCCATGTGATGGTCATGCCTGCATCTTTGCACAGAAGAGTCACATATACATGTTTAGGGACACACGTGTGTTGTTTTATCTAATTATATTTGTATATATGTCCATAGATACTATTGTGTGAAATCTTAGAAAAGAAAAATTTCATAGATTTTTGTGCATGCACTTCATTGTTATATATGTTCTCTTAATGGTTCTTTTCATGCCCATTTTTAAAAATGTCAGCCAGGTTGGGGTGTTTTTTTGTTTTGTTTTGTTTGATAGATTCCACAGGAACATGTGGCATCGGTGTAAGGATCTTGTTTAAGAGAATGGAGGCTTGGAGGAAAAAAAAAAAAACCAGATGCAGCAATTAGGCGGCTCTTGCTGCTCATTGGGGAGGTGACACAAGTGGGTGATAGTGGCTTTCACCTCTCACACTCCCTTCTCTCCTGCCTGATTCCTAGAACAATCCCTGTCAGAAACACTCTTTGAAAAAGGCTGCATTAGACAATGGCTCTTCACCCTTATTTTACGCTTTAAGTAGTGGAGCAGAATGCTGTAAGGGGCTGAAAACAAGGCGTAATCTGAGAAAGACGCGCAGGCATTGTTATAACTGTGAAAACCAGAAGAGCCCCTTTCAGAGCCGTGACTGAAAGTGCTCGGAAGACCTTTAGTCCTTTGCACTCTTCCAATCACCAATTAGACAAACATTAACATCAATTAAGCTGTTATACGGCACAGGTTCCATATAATTACCTTAATGGGTTGACGCTTTCTTTAGCAGCAATTTCTTAAACAAACTTCATCTTTTGTGCAACAGGCTAAGAAAATTTTCAGCAGGGAGCATTTCCTTTTGTCAAGTTTTCTAAAGAGACAGCTGAATTGTTCTATTTAACAACAAACACCTTCACTAAGGACCCTCGTCTTGTCCCCGTTCCCACCACATTTGACTACTAGGCTCAAAGCTTATTAACCATCAGAGACAAAAAAACGGACTGGCCAGGGGAGCCCAGACACATGCAGGGCGGGCAGGACACAAAGGACCAGTGAGTCTGGCACCGGTTTGCAAGCAGACCCTCGGAGAAAGCACCAATTGAATTAGTTGCCTATTTAGTATCCAAAGCGCCAGATCCGTCCTTACCAAAAGCACAAAGAAAATGAAATAGAAAAACAGGATCTTGCTCATAAAACAAGACAAATCTGTCTAATTTATTTTGTACCAGTAAGTGCTAATTAAATGCAAGCTACTCAGAGTCTTCCTGTTCCTGCCTCACCTAATTCGCTTAGAATCACGACAATGCCAGTCTGATTTTTCCCCCTGTTTAACAAACATTCATTTGAAATGTACTCAAATACAGCTATAAAAATACAACCCTTATATCACTTCTATTTTTATTTTATATAAAGTCCATGTGTTTTTACTCTGTTGTGAAATTATTTGGGGGGGGGGGAGAAAAGCTCTTGGCAGAAACAAGTCCTTAAACTATCCTTGTGCATCCTAAGAAATAAACAACTTGAGATGCATATAATGAACTATAATTGTTTCCCCCGCCCCCCCCCCAGGGTTGGAGTAATGTATGTAACCAAATTTCACAGCAATTCATTAAAAGTCAGAAGCCTAACTCTCTTACAGTTTTTTAAAGCAGACCATGGTAAAAAAGAAAAAAAATAAAATGAAACAGATATAAAATATACGCTAAGTACTTATGCCACATCAAAATCTTTAAAGTGCTTTCCTTACCCACCCTCCCTACCCCCCTCCATGTCTGTCTCTTTTTTCTGTCTTTCTTTCACATCCTATTGCTCATTTTCACATACCTGACTATAACAATATCCTTGGGAGTAGGCAATTCGGTTTACATCTTTAAGGTCAGGGCTTGGGCTCCAAAGACAAGTGTTTGCTCCATTTACTCCTGCCCCTGAGAACTCCTAACACCTCTTTGGGTCAAAAGCTAAAGGCCACAAAATTAAAAGATGACGACAAATTTATGTTTGGATTTTAACCTCGGGCCACTGTCATCCACGGCTAGAGGATCTTAAAAGCTTTCTAGGGGAAGAATTCTAGAATAGAAATATATACAATTACACAATAATTGTTCTCACTTGTGTTGCCAAGAAGAAGCATTTGAAAAAATATGTTTATGCTGAAGATGAATTTATGTATGATATATAATCAGTAACATATCTACTGAAGATCTCTATGATCGAAAATAAAATTAAGGTTAACCATTCTTAAACTTTTCCTTAGGAAACTTGATATATAGAGCAGTGCTCTCCATTCCAATGTTGCTCTGCTATTTATTAGAGATTATTCTCTTTTACTCAATTTATACTTCATGTTTACATTGATTCGGTTAAAAATATATATCTTGAGTCTTCCTGGGTTACTGCCTTGGTGCCTCATGGCATCACTTTAAAGACAAACTGTGCTGCTCCTATTTTCTTCATTGGTCATTTCTATCTGCTCCAGCACAAATACAGCTACAAACTGCGGGTGTCACAAATAAATGTGGGATCCCCAGGTAGAGGGTTCCCACCAATGATTTTGTCAGATTAGAGTTCAGCCACTCCTCATACAATAGGAAAATGTGAGATTAAATCAGGAGAAGCCTGAAGAGATTGTGGTAGATATCCTTTTAAAAATTTACTTCATAATTAAAGAAGCATTACTCTTTTCAAAATAGATTAGGAATTGGAGTTTGAAAAAACTACTTCTTCGTAAAGCACCACCTGAGAATTATACAAATTTGTATCCTTCTTAGAACTTTTACATATGACAGATATAATTGGGTATAATAAGGAGGGATAGGGTGCCAGGTGGCAAAGTCACCTCCGTAACCACAGAGAAAATGTGTGCGGAATTGGAGATACCATTTCCTAATTTCCAGTATTAGGGTTGAATCTGTGATGTATGAATGGACTTTTTTTTTTCCCATTCAACATATCAGGCAAAGATCTGAATAAAGTTAATGTTCCCTTTTGACACCCATATCAGACTGAAAACACCTCAATCAACTGTTGGATGGATTTGGCATAATTATTGATACGCTTTGCAGGATTTAAAGAGTGAGGATTCAGTGCTCACATACCACATTTGAAACGAACACAACTTATCAAGCAGAGTTCTGACATGTGTGACTCTTAGTATCATTTTGGAAGTGAAATAACCTGTCAGATTTTAAAATGTGTTAACAACTGGATGGTTAAATGGCAGGGACATGAAGAAAGGACATGGGTTTGGTTTGAGATTTTGTTCTGGAGTAGAGTCACTGACTGCCAGCCTAGAAGTAATCACAACAAAACTTTTCCCCAGGGGTTCTGAACAGAAATTCTATGGTAGAATAAATAAACTACTACACAGTTAGATTATCTTAACTAGCATCTGCAATCTTCCTTACAATAGCCATTTATTGATGTCTTTCCAAATACATTAGAAGTGGCAGATGATTTATTTTGCCTTTGAAAAGTACGTATAACCATTCACTCATTCAACAAATATTTAAGTTTCTACTCTGTGCCAGGCATTCTTTTCTAAGTACATTATCAAAATTGAATACTACAAAATGCCTAGCATCCTTTTATTAGAGATGTTTTAACTTTAAATGGATTAAAGCAATTTATATAGAAGGTTAGATAAAATAAAACCTGCTCTCAGTCTTTGTACAGTTCTTTATCTTGATTAATGTATGTTTGGTGCCTGACACATAGTAGGTGCTTTGAATATGGTGCTCTGCTAGTTTTTCTATGTTTCAACCCCAGTCGATTTTTCATGTTCGCGGTATTGTCTAGCAAAAAGAAATCATCTGACCACTACCTGATTTATTGGCACTAGTCTCATTTCCATCTATGATAGTGATTTCTTCTAAGGGGCTATAATATCTTTCTTTCTTTCTTTTTTTTTGGTTTTATTTCAAAGTATGTTTCCATTATTCTTTGCATTTCTTCTGGAAAAAGGTGGGAGGGCAGGGTGTGGGAGTTAGAGTGGATGTGTAGTATTGGGAGAAGACTCAGCATGTATTTTTGGAATTAGAATTTAAATGGCTGTGTATGTGTGTGCGCACATGCGCATGCATGCATGCACGTGCATGTGATAACTCAGGATGAATTGGGAGTCTCCCAAAAAGAGAGACATTACTACCCTTCAAGGAAAATGTAATGGAATTGGTAACAATGAAACCTGGGCTGGATACAATTTTTCTTTAATGAACAGTGAGTCAGTCAGCAGCCATCCTGCTAAACACTTCTGGTGCTGAGCAATACTCTGGGTACCACTGGAATTGTTTTAGAAGTAGTGAAGGATTTAAGAGATACAGATGTGATTGAAACTTTCTTCTGAAGGAATTCACAACTTGGGGTCTGGGCCCCCATGGGACATTTATATTATTATATCCCTTGGCAATTTCCTGCTTCTTGAGGAAATTTTCACCGTCCATTTTTACTAAAAGTTTGTGTGTAAGTCCCTTGTAACCAAGGAAAACTATGATTTTTCATAGTTTATCTGTTAACAAATAGATAACAATTATTACATGCACTTGATCTAAAAGGGAAATGAGGATGGATACTCACGTAAGGGCAGAAAATAATTCTATGCCAAAATTGATCCCTTTCACTTCTACTGAAGTTCTATCACTATCTGTATTCATGCCTATATCCAGCTATATGGTCTCTTTGTTGTCTGCCTATCTCCTAGATTATTGTAACTAAAATCTACCCTCTATTAAAATTTACAATAAAAATGTACTCTCAGTGAAATGATGGCAGATTATAATCATTCAGTAAGAGGTATACACATACCCACATACTGACAAATGCAAAGTAATATTACCTCTGAGATACGTGGAAATGCTGATATATTTCTAGTACCTCAAACATTCTGAATACACATAGATATAAAGGAGCAAGCCCTTAGAACCTTTGGAGGCACATAAGCGTTTTCATTCAAAATGCTGAGGATAAAATGAGAAGGCAAAGCTGGCAGTAAACATTCAAATATATATGTAAATATCTCCTTTGAAATTCCTTCCTGCCATATTGCACAGTTCAAATTAGTAAAAGAAGGTTCTTACCGCACAGGGTATTTTTTCAAGATACTTAAACCTATATGTACACATCATTTCTATGATCTGAAAATCAGGTACATTTTATAAAAGTTTCCCCTTTACTCATGCTCTTATAGGAGCTATATTGTATAGGATTACTAATATATTAGACTTGGACGGTACTTCCAGTTTTTAACCTAATCCTTCTGTATCTTCTAATCATGTTCTTTTTTTCTACTCTGAGTAAGAATGCAATGAAAACCTGGGGAGTTATAGTTTTTTTACATACTTTAAGGTTGTGCTTCAGCTTTTAAATGTAATATCTAAAATCCAAATACTGTTGAAATCAACTTATTGACTATCAGTTCTTGATTTTTTTTTGCTTTTTTTCCAAAGTGCAGACGTTTTTTTTTTCTCTCAGATGAAGTATTGCCAGTGTGTCAACAACTCTTTCATTCTCCCGAAATTAAAAAAAAAAAAGTCCTCATAACCCAATTTTTAAAGTTCTGTATAAACTTGAGTTTTTGGATGTCTGGGGGTCAGGAAAGTTCACTTGATTTATTGGCTTCCCATTTAGTTAACGTGGTATGGCCGAAATTCCTCAAGAGTTTCAAAGCCACCCTGTCGTGTGTGATCTTTTTGATGGTTCATTCTGGTTAACAAATACTATTTCCGCATCGTGCATCCCTGTCTATAGGAGAGGCCAAAGCTTTTCATTCAAACTCTGGAAAGTTTCCTCCTCATTTGTAGGTGGTGGTGTAAACAGGGAAGAAGATTAGGGGTGTGTCCTGGGCCATGTCATTCTGCAGTGCCCCTCCTCTTCTGTCTATGACAAAAGAGTAAGAGAAGACTTAGGAAACTGGAGGAGGGTTAATGCCAGAGGGTGTGGACCAGGGCAGTGTGAGTAGGGAAGAGGAATCAGTAATGGAGAAAGTGGAAGGAAGGAATATTGCAAAATGTGGTAAGAAAAATAGGCACAACCAAAGAGAGGCCCTATAGCCTCTGTAGACAAACCTTTTTGTTTTCCTCGTGACAAGGTATTTCCTAATACCTAAAGGTGCATTAGGTCAAGTAGAGGTATCCCTGACCTTAAAAAAGAAAGAGAGGGAGAAAACCCCTCTCCTTTATAACCCCCACTCTCATTTTTTTGGTACAAGGCCTTGAGAAAGGATCATGACACAGCAGCCTTGCTTTTTATAAATGCATCATCTTTTCTTATATAAATATTAAGTACATTTGGCTTTTGGGTGTCATACAATTAGCAAATTAGTCGTTCACTAACAGTATTCATCCAGGTTTTATAACACTTTGCCTACCTTAATTTTAGAACATTACATGCAAGGGGGAAAAATTGCCTTCTTTTTTATTGCACTCATTGAAATCCCTTCTCTTAATGCTAGGCTCTGGAGTTACAGTGGCAGTTAGTTCTGTCATCAGAATATCAGCACTTTGAATGGAATTTTGAAAATTACAAAGACTACACCAGCATTATAGCAGAATCGATGGTTCTCTCTATACGATAAATGCACTCTCATTTTGAAGCTTATGCATTTGCTTTAATATAACCCCCCTTTCAATTCAGTTCAATTCATTGCCCTTATTACAAGTATGAGACGGGAATTAGAGACTTCCTCCAAGATTTCAGATCTTTTGTGCCTGATATGAGAAAGAGAACTTTTTACTGTTCTCTTATATATGAGATTGAGTGAATTAGCTAATGTTCTAAGAGGTAAAACAAACTACTCATTTGCACTTATATGTGCAAGTATGAAATACAGTATTCATGTCCAAGAGAATCTAGTGGTATAATGGAGGGCTTTTAATTCCATATTTAAGGGATCTTCATTCTTTCGAACATGGTATTCTTCCAAAATGCAATATTCCAAGTATGACACCCAGATGCGGTGTTGCATCTCTCTGGAACAGCCATGTTGAAAATTTGCCAAAGGACTGTCATCTTTGTAGACTTTGACTAATGAATCTTGGGTTATTTGAAACTGGAGCAGAGGCCATTTTATTTTAGTCAATTTCTTCGAGATTTTCATGATTTGCTCATTGGAAAAAAAAATATTGCCTAGCAAATCCAAGAGCAGGTAGTCATGCTCTGCCAGATGGAGTCACCCTCTATTAGCTAATGGCTAGGAGTTACTCAAGAGTGACAGTGGATGTCATTCCTGGAGAACTGGAGGGGTAACTTGAACATAATCTGTAGTGCTTTGTCTATCACACCCGTTGAAAGAGTTGTGTAATGTAATTTCATTTTTGAGTTGAGTATTTAGCTCTTTGAATCACCATGCATTGATAATGAGACCTTGAATGAGGTCCTTGTCTTAGAGAGGAGCTGGCACTGTATAAAATAGTCATATAAGTTCATGCATTTCCATCTGTTTCTCCAAAAATGGGTGTTTCTTTACTCATCAAGTTATTAATCCTCTACTTAATATCACACTCAAGCTGAAACCTAATTATACAAGTCCAGAACCACAGCATAATATTATGAAGACAAGTGCGTATATTACTTAAGGTTCTAGTAATAGCTTTAAAGGTTTATATAACTTGGAATCATCACTTTGAATATTATTGGTAAAATTACGAAAAGCTGTTCTAGGATCAAAACACAATGGCATGTTGATTTCATAGTAAAATGCAATCTTGCATTTGTAATTAATATCTATCTCAAGGGCTATGGGTCATTATATAGTTTAATTCAATTACTCCACTAAATAGAGATAATCCTTTGTAGGTATTGGCTAATCTAATTCATGGCAATTTACATTGGATAGACCTATTAAAGATATATAGTAAGAAATATTTTATTTAACATATTTTTACTACCTTTAGAATGTAAACATCATAACTTACTCTGCTCTGGCAGCACACAGATACACATGCACACACACACGCACACACACACACACACACACACACACCCTGTGGTTAGTTTATTCCTTGCTACTTTTACAATCAGTTACTGCTTTGGTGAAAGCCTAAAGCTTAATCCATTAAGAGCCATTCAGAACAAAACAAACAAACAAAGCTTTAACCACTTCAGTGACAACAGTGCAGAACCAACAAGCAGCCTTCTTAGAAAACCCTAGTAATTTTAGGATCAATAGCCTCATACTGGATGCTTCTAAGTGATAAAGGCTAGAACATTTGTGCTGCCAGGTTTTAGAGAATAAAGTAAAACACAGACGTGTCTGGAAAAAATAATTTGATAAGTTTAGTTTGGAAATACCCATGTAGAGCAGAGGGCTGACTCAAGTCCCCTCAACAGTCTTGATAAAAACAAGTTAATTTAAACATCACTTTGCACTGAAAATTTTACCTATGGGTCCTGAGGGTTGAAGCTTAAGATATATTTTAGTCTTTTTCCAAGCTCGACTGCTTGCAGCTTTATTATTACTATTTCTAATTAATGTAAGTGAAATCTTTGATATAGCTGCACTTTTATCTATTTCTTTAAAAACAAATCTTATCTAATATCTCTATATTAAAGTATTTAGAAGAATGTTATAGTCTACGTGATTCAAGGCTACAGTTTTAACAATAAAACTAACAAATACATTTATATATGAGAAGAGCAAAAACAAACATTTTTTCCCACAAGATTAAAAGCCTGTTCATTTCCTTTTAGAATTATTTCATTGTATATTATCCTTTGTGAAAAACCCATTAGCTTCTTTTATACATCATCAAGTCTTAAATAATACCCCAGTGCTGCAGAATATGTTCCATGGAAAAAATCTACTGTCATTCCATAGAGTAAAAAAGGCCGCCTACATCATTACATTATCCTTTTCAGTTTCACAAAACAATTTCACAATACTGTATCTCCTGTAGCTATAGTTTTTTTAATGCCTTTACGTTTATACTTAATTATAAACTCAGTAATGAAATAGGAGTATTATTTATTATTTATCTCAAAATGTCAACTGGTTAGACTTTACCCACAAATTATCTGGAGGCATTAAATTATATACCTTCATAGGTAGTCAACAGACACTTGGTATTGCCTGCAGTATGTTTACAAGCTAATTTGTTTACTGAATATTGTCTACTCGTTTACATTTCTGCTTTTTTCAAAAAAGCAGATCCTCACTGAAGAAATATACTTAATATACGGAATGTATAAAAGAAATCTTTTTAGTTTTAAAGACAAGCCTCAAATCAAAAGCAAAATAATTTCTCTGCTGAAATGTTATCAAATAACATTGACCATCAACATTTTACAGACTGAAGAAATAAATTACCCCGCAATACCATTAAAATGCATGATTTTCTTGTGTGTCAGGAATGCTGTGCAGTTTTGTCTGGATTCATTAAGGCGCTCACTGCATAAGTGCGTTGCCAACAGGGATGTGGGTGGCTGTAATGGCAGCCTGTAGGTTTGTATGGAAAACAAGTATGGCACAGTGAAAAAAATCCTTCTTTCACCCTACAGATACCTGTACGGAGAGCTTGGGAGGCATTTCCATAGGCTCATTGTCAAGTGAAAGTTAAAGCCCCCACTCACTGGGAAGCAAAGGTAAGTCTGAAAAACCGCATTGAAGAAAAAGGAGAGGGGGTGGGGGTGGGGATGAAATCACCTAGCATTGAAGCAGCCTAACCAAGTGACAGACACGTAGACAACTCTGATGCTGCCAGAACAACACTCTGCACAGCCCACCAGCAAGCAATTTGTCACTGCGACAAGAATATCCTCCGCAATTTGGCATCAGGGTCCTTGGACAGCCAACTGCGCCTGTACAGCACGAGACGTGCTATTCGGCAACGGGAAAGATGGGAACCAAGGTTCTCGTTATGTCCTAACGTGTTATTTTATGAAAAACATATCTTTTGTCATGATCAACACAGAGACAGAACAGTAGTAATTGATAATAACTGGGGACAAATAAGACAACAAATTGAGAAAAGTGTGCTCTTGTGTGTTTTTGAGGTATCCTGCGTGTTGAGAAGATTTCAGGATGCTTGCTCTGTTTGTCTGGTATTTTATGGCACACTCCCACAGTGTTTCATAGAAATAATGAATCCATAGGTGCAAGAATGAACTGGGAAGATTTTCGGTAGTAAACCATTTGCTTTTAGCAGAACATACTCTTTGCTTTGTTTTAGAGTTTATGTGTTTGTGTGTTGTGTGTTGATTAATATGTCGCTACGTGCAAATCCTTTCTTACTGTCAGGATTTGAAATAAGACACAAAGAATTCAAGGTAAGTTGGGTTAATAAATGTGCAAAGGAAAGACCCTTTACTCTTTACATTACTACTCTGGTAATCTATTATAAAAGTGCAGTAAAGGAGAGAAGCCAGGGGCATAGGATAAAAAGGTATCTGATAAATAACCAAGTAGTGTTCCCCTTGCCAATTACTTGGCATCTTACTTTGTAATTAATGCCACAGTAATGAAAAAAGTGGTAGGCACGAAGATTGGGCCTTTTGTGCATTCTATACAGAATCAAACACTCATAAAAATCTAGCTCAAAGCTAGCCTAGTTTGGCTCTCTCCACAATCAAAACTTGCTAGAGAATTAGAACAATCCCATAGGGTGTGTGTGTGTGTGTGTGTGTGTGTGTGTGTGTGTGTGTGTGTGTTGCAGTGTATTATATAAGAGTGACATCAGGCAATTGTGGTACTGCTTTCTCTATCACACAGACAAGAGTGTCCTTCATTCCCCAGACGTGATAGAAACTTATACCCATTCTGCCAGTATCTCACATCATGGTATCTATTATGTTGTTCACTAGTTGTCCTATGAAACACTTTAGCTAACTGCTACTTATGTCGCTGTGAGAACTGCCCTGCAATGCCTGGTGCATTTCCCAGTAGCTTATGTATTTGCACTTTAGGGAAACTTTCAGGAAATACTAAAGACTACTTAAAAAGTAAATAATAGTGAAGGTGACAACACTAATAGGCATTTTTTAAGAAGTGGAAAGAATATAACTTAGGCAATTTGATATCATTTGAAATACAGTACAGATTTCAAAAATACCCAGTTAATATGACAATAATCCTAAAATATGAAAAACGTATTTTTTTTCTAGCTATACATATGAACCGGACGTTGGATGGTTTGGAGTTGGGGGCTTGATAAAAGAGATGTGTTTAACTGTGAAACTTAGAAATGGTATTAGGGGTGGAGTATGTTGAGTAGCTATGTACGCAGATGACTAAATGAAATGACCTTAGATTTATATCCCTCTAAGGGTAAGACACAAAGGGGAGAACAGAGGAATGTGAAGAGAGAACGTTCAAGGCTGGAGGGTACAAAATACAGTGGAGTTCATAAAGAAAACTAACCCCTACTTTTCTAAGCTTTGCATGGGGTGTTTTCCTTGCAACTCCCATTAAAGTCAATGGGAATCATGCAGCTAAAACCCTGTGTAACTCTTTGACAATTTACTTCCTAGTGTCTGGAAAAGAGTACTACCTACTAAGGGCAATTTACTCATTTTAGTTTGTGCCTTCCATACAAAGATGAATTTGATAGCATATAGCAGGAGGAAAAGAGAGACTGCATTTAAGATTTTGTTACTGCAAAAGAAATCATCACTGAAAAATGTCGCCTAAACTTTCACCTTGTTTAGCAACAACAATAAACAGAGAAAAGCAATCCAGTGAAAGAATATAAAAAGAAGTATGGACTTGATTACAAGAAAAAATGGTGATTGCTATATGAGGGTTTTTTTTTTTCCCATTTTAAATTCTCAAGCTCTGAACGCAATCGCAAGATAATAAGAATAGAGGACAATTCTTAAGACACCAAATTGAAGTTCTTGATTACTTGCTTTTTCCTATGCACCTCAAGTTGTACATATGTAAATATAGCAATGGTAGCCTTACAAAATCTTTAATAATAGAAATACAGTGAAAGGGAGGGGGCTACCATAGCTTCTAGTTATGGGTAGAAATATGGACAAAATGACAGATATTTATCCTGCTGTAAGCAATAACTAAATAAATGTATTGTATCCTCTATATAATATTATTTTTGAAAGCTATAGACTGTGCATGTTAAAAAGTACATGCTATTTATAATCTCTCTCATGAACTTGGAAACAGAAAACTAACACTGGCTTTCAAAGTCTTTATTTTTATTATAAGACTCTATATTTCTTTACTCTCAAGTGAAATGTCTATTTAGGTGCATTACTGATATAATTCTTATAACTGTACAACCATATAATAAGCTTATGTGGGCTGAAGATACAGCTCTTGTGTTTTCTGAGTCCCTTCTCTGTGATTTGTTTTCTGACTTTTCCTTTGGAGGGTGAAGAAATAAGACACTACATGGCTCTGCTTTTTAGTGCGTGGATCAGAGACACATCTATGAACAGCTGCCTACGCAAGTTGATTACTGGGCAATATAATTTCTCAGTTTTTATGGGTAAATGAGTGCTTCTCGCCATGGACCTAGCTTGTGCATCAATTTAGGTAAGCATACTGCTGCAGCAGCCTTGAAACTATTGCTCTCTGATTGTACCAATTAGCAAATCCTGAACTTTACCACCAGGAAAAGACATAGCTCCACATTTATGAATGCCTGGCTTTTGAGAATTAGAGTAATTATGTCACCAAACGTACCACCGATTTTCAGATAGACATCTCAATAATTTTGTAAGAGTAAAAACCTTTCCAAAAGCACACTGATATTTTTATAACAGAAATAATACATAGGGATGAATACAGTGATTTGATATGTGAGAACATTTATGAGAGAGAGAGATACTTGAACAGAATTTAGATGTGTTTCTGGGCTGAGTCTTTGATTATAAATTTCATGTTGGAGGGTTTTGACTGTGTGAGGACTTCTGAAATCTGATTTCCTTGGAGAAGGGGGTTGAGAATTCACAAAATAATAAAAAGCATGTGCTGTTATTAAAGTAGATTATGATACTATTATAAAATTGTAGACAGTGATAAATTTAAGGCATTATAAGTCTCTAAGTTGTAGTTTTAAAACTCACAGCTGGTTCTTACATCCCAGGCCATTCATCGTTTGTGACCAGATCACATATCCTTACACAAATACACATTAAAAGATTTCTGTTCACAAATTAAATCTGAATTGAATTTAACACACAAAGCTCTTTAGTTATCCATTAAGGTTTTGTTTTTCATTTTTTCTTCTTATAGTGTTTTTATAAACAGCCAGAACAAGTTAATATCAAAAATAAAAGTCAAGTATTACAATGTCAATGTCATTCACAATGTTACATTAACTTGTTTTCCTCCTATGTTATTGTGACAGTGTTTTTGTTTGGGGCAAGACACTGAATAATCATTAATGCATTCCATGGAATCATAGATGTATAGGATTATATGTTCTAGATTTCTCATTTTACGAATTGTCTTTGCCAGGAGCTGAATGAATGAGGTACTTTAACTCAAAATTAATCTCTGTCTACTTAAGGCTGGTTTTGCTAGAAATTTACTATAAATCAATGTTTTAAAGCACCGATGTGTAAGACAAATTTCAGTATTCACTTTTCTTCATATCTCCTTCCACATAGTTAAATTATTATGACTTTGAACTGACATCTATGCAGTGATTTTGTAGTATGTAGGTGGGAAAGACATACAGAAATAATATATTTTCCCTTGCAATAACTCAAAATCATGCATTTAGTTTGCAGAACACACACACACACACACACACACACACACACACACACACACACTGCATTTCTTTTAGCTCAAAAAGCACAATTGTATATATTTGCCCTGAAACATTTCCCCAGTCCCGGGAATGGTGTTTCATGAACTGATTTTATCACCTGTACAAGAGAATTATACAAATATTCTCACTAAGAAACCAAATAAATAAGTGTATAGTCAAAGTAATGATTGGTTATATTCATAAGGATGAGTTTGTTTACATTATCTTCCTTACTAGGACCACATTTGTATCCCTATTTATCTTCATTTCTTCAAACATGGCACTCTATAGCTAAAGTCTTTTTGGAAAGCTAAAGTGGGAGGAAGATAATTTTGGGGTAAGAGCAATGGTACTGTCAACACTATTGATTCTCTGGCCCCAAAGATCTGCGGGATTGTTCATTGTTCATATGGTAAATTTCTGATGCTCCACTTCAAAGATTTGAGGCCTGAACTCTTTGCTACGCCTAAGAGAAGGAAGCCACTATATAATAGGTTGAATAGTCTGGAGCAAAAGGTCACCCAATATTACATGTGCTTGTTTGGGACCAAAGCATGGGAAAGAAATCCTCCCAAGCAGTGTTAACTTACCTACCCTTGAATTGGAGTGTGTGTGTGTGTGTGTGTGTGTGTGTGTGTGTGTGTGTAACTTTAAGGGGATTCAAGCACAGGTATTGAAAAAGGAAGAGGACTTTTAAGGTGAAATGAGATCTGGAAATGTTTCAAAGATGCCCTAAAGCAGATAGGAAAAAATCTATTTCCAAGAGTAAGAACCTTGAGGCTTAAAAGTGAGGGTGCAGAATGAAAAACATTTTTTTTTTACAGTTCTAAAGTATGTAATGAAGTAAGGTAATGGTTCAGGTGAAATGCAACATAATTTTCATAATTATTTAAGTGTGAAAGGTAAATAATTGGGTTCACTCATGGTCTTTCAAGTGACAGTGTTGGACGATGGAAAAACTCAGAAAATATTTGTCTGATTTTTCAGTATCATGCTGTATAAATCTGAGCAAATCATTTAAACTGTTCGGGGCCTGCATGGGTACAAAATGAACAGGATTCTAGCACTGTTAGCATAAGAAGGAATGCAGGATTTGTGATTATTTCTGATGCCGATGTCTTCATTGTTGTTTGAACTCTTATGCTTTGAAAGGGTATATTCTATTTACTGTGATAGTGTCACTCAGTTACTCATTTGTTCAAAGATATTTACTGAGTATTGACTAAATGCATGGCTATTCTTGCTATCAGAGACCACTAAGGTAAAGTTCCAAATCTTTAAAATACTCAAGTCTGCTGAATGAAGCAATAAACCAAAACTAACCACACAATATCATAAGGGTTCTGATAAATGCACACCAACATTTCTATGGGAAGTCAGAAGAGGAGCTTCTTGTTTTGCCTCAGAGAGACTGGAAGGCTTCATAGGGGAGGTGATCACTCAATTAGATTGATGGTAAAGATGGGGTCACTTCAGTTTCTTGCCAATAGAGCAAAGACTGCCACGGGCTTTAAAGCATTCTTTTTTGTGTGTGGCTTTAAAAACTATTGTGAAGTTCTCCTTCTGCCAATTTGTTTTGATATTGGGCTTTCTTTGTTGTCTTCTTTTATGTTACATGGGAATGAAAGGGGAAACCAGTGACTACTAACATGTGATTCATCCAGACTAGCTACCTATTCAATACCTCCACTTTTTTTTTTTAATTTTTATTTATTTATGATAGTGACAGAGAATGAGAGAGAGAGAGAGAGAGGCAGAGACATAGGCAGAGGAAGAAGCAGGCTCCATGCACCGGGAGCCCGATGTGGGATTTGATCCCGGGTCTCCAGGATCGCGCCCTGGGCCAAAGGCAGGCGCCAAACCGCTGCGCCACCCAGGGATCCCTACCTCCACTTTTTGAATGATGTGTATGTATGCATGTGTATGTGTGCTCATGTATGATAAAGCAAACATAAGTGAGTATGACTAGGAGACTTCCATGTTATCTAAGTAAGATGTAGATAATAGGAATGGTGCTGAATGGTGCTGGTATAACAACAAACTCAAATAGGGAAACCTACACTAAAATTGTATTACTATTTGATGGGATTCTAGGGCTTTCTAAGAACAACTATATATATATATATATATATATATATATAGAGAGAGAGAGAGAGAGAGAGAGAGAGAGAGAGAGCTATATACATGTATAGAGCTATATATATGCATTTTTTCCTTTTTATTATAGAATAGAAATGATTGTGTTAGAAGGATTCTCTTTATCGCAGGTGTGAAAAAGAAGCAGATAGCAGGAGGGCTTGCGACACAGAAAATATTTGAAATGAAATTAGAATTTAATGACCTAAGCCAGTGTTCCTCAAACTATAATGTGCATTAGAACCACCTGCAGAACTTGTTAAAGTACAGTAGGCCTGGGGTTGGACTGATGAATTTTCATTTTTACAAACTCACAGGTGAGGCTGATGATGCTGGTTGAGGATCACACTTGGAGAACCTCTAATCTAGACCAGTGCTTCTCAAATTTAATCTGTATATGAATCTCCTGGGGATCTTGTCAAACTGAAGATACTGATTTAGTAGGTCTGGGGTGCTTAGGAAAATCTGCATTTTGAAGAAGCTCAAAGGTGATGCTGATGCTGCTGGTCTGCAGATCACAGTGTGAGAAGCAAGGCCTTAGGTGATTTCCTACATTAGGACTCCAAGTCATAGGACATGGCCTGATGATTTCAGAAAATAATAAGATCAACTAACAATTTTAAGTTCACTTTCTAAGCAAATAAGATCATATCCTTACCCATAATGATAAAAAATTAAAGTTTCTTCTTATATATCATGTGAATAATATTTCCACCCCACTGGGAGAAATATTTCCTGAGCTACTGT
The DNA here is from genome assembly GCF_018345385.1 of Vulpes lagopus. NCBI lineage: Eukaryota > Metazoa > Chordata > Mammalia > Carnivora > Canidae > Vulpes > Vulpes lagopus. The sequence continues at coordinate 64,989,572 of NC_054829.1, forward strand.
TCCCTGCATAAAATACCTGCCCTAGTTACTGTGAAAGTTAGGGGAAATATAGGTTTCTTCTTTCAAGTAGCTTCTATAACTACCTTGGCTGTATATTAAATGCATTGTATTTCTCTGGTTGTGATAAATTGTGGATGAGTATAGAAGGTAAAAATGGATTGGTCTAATATGTCCAAAAGAAAATATTAGAAATAGTACTATTCAAGTTCTGTTATATAGCCACCCTCCTTATTTAAAATTTTTGTTTAGTTAGACAAGGTCTATTTATATAAAGCAAAGGTTGAACAAAATCTAGTGAAATGAGCTGGACGATTTGCTTCTTTTTGATGAGATAACAGTCCCTGATGGATTATATGGATGTGGGTGTGAAAGAGCCTTACTGGTAGGTATTGGCTGTCTTCAACCCACATTTTCTCAGTAATTGATAATTCTCCATTCCTTCTCTTCTGTGGAGCCCTTTTAAAAAGTATAGGAGTGAAATAATGATAGTATATTAAGGGATTTTAATTATAAATTTCCAAGAGAATATTCAAATAAAAATACAAGAAATAGCATCTGTAGTATATACTTTGGCCAACTCTGAGTGAGTTTAGGCACCCTAGGGATGCATACATTTCTAGTCTTCTTATGCCCCTCCAATTCACAAATTTTTAAATGATTTGATAGTGTTAGATTCAATGACTCAACACAGTTTGAATAAATTTCTCAATTCTCAGTTTATTTTTTTGGTCGACTTGATCAAATATGGGTAACTGATTGTGATAATGCAAATACCCAAACCCTCAGCCAAATAAATATAAATATACTTAAAGTATTAATATAATTTTTAACATTTATTTGTCTGGGGTATGTGATTTTTGTGTTATCATTTCTGAGGCTAAACTATTATCTTTACAACAATAATGGATATTTCAATGCTTTTGTCTTTCTACTCCTTCTTCCCATTTTCCAAGTAAATTAATTTTGATCCACTCACCAAATTGGACTATTCCAAGGAAAATTTTTACTTGCAGGGTACTTGACTTCTTAAAATACTGCACTTACATCTTAATATCTAACCAAATGAAATAGCAAACAATATAATTTTAAAATGTAGATGTTTGGGCTAGAAGAGCAGTGGTTTTTAACCTTTCTGGAAATATCTCTTTACAGAAAATGCTCATAAGTACACACACAAAAATTTTACATACAAAGTAGTGCATATTTACTGGCCTTTTGAAGGAAAATTAACCACTTTGATCTTGATAATTGAGGTGAAGTTAACAAAAATGCCATCTTTTTTCTCCTTTCTTACAGAGACATTGAAACCAGATGGATCAATAGACTGTTTTTCTAAATACATCATTTTGTTTTTATTGCGTAAACCTTGCCTTACAAATAAGCCTTTATACTGATTTGTAACATGGAAGCAAGTGGACATCTGGCTTCTGTGAAAAATATGATTCACTCATTTGCATTTTTAAATTCCATTCATTCCATTTTTAAATTGTTCACTTGTCCTCTTTGCTCTTTCTAAAAGCAACTCTTCTTAGCTCTCTTCAATTTTAAATATCTACAGAGTTTATGTTAGTTATAGTTCAGAACCTCATCTCTTTAAAATTTTTAAATGGAAGTCAATATTCAAAGTCCACAGAATGTGTAAACCCACAATATCTAGGTAAGTGGGAAGTTAATTGAAACCAGTAAGGAATTTGGGTGACAAAAATCAGTTTGCTCATAGTATTTTATATTGGTTTTGGAAGGCTTTGACATATCTTTAATAGGCCATTTTAAAAATTTCAGGACCAAAATAGTGATAAAAACATTTATTCTTCAGGTTGGTTGTATTTCTTCAAAAAATATTTTGGGTACTAAAGGGTATTTTTATCACTAATAATGTGCTGTAAGCAAATTCTGGGAAGAAAGAGGATAATGCTAATAAAATATTGTTTGCAACAATAGGTTTTGTGAGCAAAAATGGAAAGTATAAGAATTTGAAACCTGCAATATTTATTCATTAAGTACTAGACCTTCCTCTTTATATAAAGTGACAAATCCAGACTCTAATAACTTCCACAATGCTGAAATGAAATCTCATAATAACCAAAAGCAGAATAACCCAAGTTCCATTCCAATTTTAGATAAAACTTCTCATGAGCATTTTATTCTTCATCTTAAATAATCAGCCTCTATGGAATCCCAGCATTTCAAAATGATAGGGCTGAATATTTAAATACTTAATCTCTTTGCATATTGCATATTTCCCTCTAACTGACTAGTTATGTCCTGGAAAAATGTGAATGTGTGTGTGTGAATGTGTGTGTGTGTGTGTGTGTGTGTGCATGTGCAAATGAAAAGGTTTTCCTTCAGTTGAGTGGAATAGCTGATGGGTCTAAGACTAGATAATGGACATGGATAATCAGGATAGACAAAGATGAGAGACGGAGAGAAGTTAGTCCATTGTGGTCTTTGGCTGTGAATTGTGGACTTGATTTTAAAAGGATAGCAAAAGATACTGCTTGTCTAACAACATCAACCACATGTTTTACAGAGATTTACTTAGGGAGCATAAAGAATGAACATTACAGAGGTAGAGATGTTGAAACTGGAATCAAGAAGACTGGGTAGCTGAAGTTATCAAGTTCTGAGCTTTTGTGCCATCATTTATAATTCATGTTTTATTACTGGTGTTCTTTACTAATAACATTGTGCAGTTGAGAAAATTTTTTAAGAGCATGCTGGATTTGAAAATAGAAGTGAATTTGGTTAAATTTCCCTGCCTTGATTTCATGACAACTACCACATTGAACTAAGTCATATTCCTGTTTAGGGTTTAGTGCCTATAGTTGGAGGAAATAGATGCTTGGTTTAATTATTTGGTCCACAGAACTGTTATAGAAGGAGAGCACTAACAACAAGAAGTGGATCCCTAAAGGAGCCTGATACATAACAAATAGATGAACATGATTCTGGTGAGGTAAGGCAAATTGGTCCCATAAATCATATCATAAATAACTCTCCTGTTTTGCAGAGGATGAGATGTACTGTCATCAGGACACCCACTAGATCTTTCAAGGCGTTGTTACTACTTTCATATATATTACATGGACGTTTAATATGGATGTTACAATCTTCAGTTCCTTTAAGAACAAGAAACAGTCTTCCTCTCTCTCCCACTGAGGCCACTGTCAGAATTCAGGATCAGGAGACACATTCTCTCCCTAAAAGGAAATTTAGCTGCCCTCTTGGTGGGAGAGAGTAAAGGTATGTAAGGTGTCGAATGCTGATTAGCATGTCAGTCAGGCTGTCCATCTGATAGAATCGAAAGAATTGAAGAAGCTTTGAAAAAACAGGTGTGGAGAGAAATGTGTACAGCCGTCCAGAGAGTTTTGTGTCTGGAACAAATGTTCATGGATTTCTCCACTGAAGGTGATATTAGAAGCTAGTTTCTGAAACATGACTAGAGGAGTCTGTGTCTGGTAGACTAGGTCAAAGGAGAAATTGGATATTTGAGTTGGCAGGTCACAAAACAAGTGCTGAATCAATCAGTTGTCCTCTTTTAGTAAAATCCCAGATGGATTTTGGCTGTGTTTTTGATTCATTCTGCCTCACTTGTTAGAGGGGATAATGTGAGTTACGTTAGAGGGGATAATGTGAGTTATGTCCTACTCACTTGTGAGTTATGTAGCCACAATACAATAAGATAATTATTTCTCAATACATTGTATTTTAGGGGAAAAGTACAAGCATGTGAAAATCTAAGATATAAGCATTCTAAAGTGCCTTATAGTGTCTTTCATTTGGAGTTATTGTTAACAGATGTATTTATAAACAGAAGTCCTTAACTTGTGTTTGCCATTAGTAAAACTGAAGACGAATTGAAGTCTTCACAAAGCCAGTATAAAACCCATAGCTCCAGAACAATTTATTGATATCACATATCAGTAAAGAACATGAAAAGGCAAAGCTAAAATATTTCTTATGAATCCTGTTTTTCTCTTATTTTATTCCAGTGTAATTAACATACAGTGTTATATCCATTTCAGGTATACAATATCATGATTCAACAATTCTATATATGGAATGTATTTATATTCTATAAATTCTATATGTTACTCAATACTCATTGAGATAAGTGTACTCGTAATCCTCTTCACCTATTATACCCATCCCCCACCCCTACTTGCCTTCTGGTAACCATCAATTTGTTTGTTACAGTCCAGTCTGCCTTTTGGTTTGTCTCATTTTTCTTTGTTCATTTGTTTTGTTTCTTAAATTCCACATATAAGTAAAGTCATATGGTATTTCTCTTTCTCTAATTTTATTTAGCATTATACCTTCTAGATCCATCCATGTTCTTGCAAATGGAAAAATTTCATTCTTTTTTATGGCCAAGTAATATTCCATTCTATCTATCTATCTATCTATCTATCTATCTATCTATCTATCATCTATCTATCTATCATCATCATCATCTATCTATCTACCATCAGCATCATCTATCACATCTTGCTTATGCATTCATCTATTGATAGACACTTGGGCTGCTTCCATAATTTGGCTGTTGTAAATAATGCTGCAATAAACATAGGGGTACATATATCTTTCTGAATTAGTGTTTTTTAACCTTTAGTAAATACCCAGTAGTGGACTTACTGTATCACATGATAATTCTATTTTTATTTTTTTGAGAAACTTCCATACTGTTTTATACCAGTTTGCATTCCCACCAACAGAGCAGGAGGGTTTTTTTTTCTCCACATTTTTGCCAAAACTTGTTGTTTCTTGTGTTTTTTATTTTAGCCATTTTGACAGGTGTGAGGTGATAGCTCATTGTGTTTTGATTTGCATTTCTGTGATTATTAGTGATGTTTAGCATCTTTTCATGTGTCTGTTGGCCATCTGTATATCTTCTTTGGAGAAATGTCTTCTGAAGCCTATTTCCATTACTATGTAATTATTTCTTTTGTGTCCAGTAAACTTTTCAATGAAGTAAAACACATGTTCAAAAAATGCACAGATTTAAATGTACATATCATTGAATATTTGAACAAATTTGATACATCCATGTAATCCTCAGTGATTTAAAGGAATAGAACAATATTGGCATATAGGAAATTCCCCTTTGTCCCATCTTGTCACTACCCCCCAAAAGAAATCACTATCTTAATTCTTATTTGCTCTGATTGATTTTATGTTGTTGACCTTTTTATAAGTAATAACATATAGTATGTACTTTTTTATATCCATGCTATAAACCAAGATTGTGTAATTGCAGTTCTTTTATTTCATAGCTATAGAGCATTTCAATGCATGAATATACCAAAAATCATTTATTCCTACTTTTGATGGACACAGTCATTTCTAATTTCTGACTTCTATTGATCTTCTCATTTGTATTTTGAATATGTAGGTATGCTTTTCTGCTAAATATATACCTATGAGTGGAAATACCAAGTAAGATATGTTCAGCTGTGGTAGACTTGACCAAACAGTTTTCCAAAGTGATTGTGTCATTTCATGCTTATACCAGCATATACCAGCAGTGTATGATGTGCTTCCAGAGTTTGGTGTTATACTTTTTTTTTTTTTTTTTTTTTTTAGCCATTTTGGTGGCTATGTACTAGTATGTTATTGAAGTTTTAATTTGTTCTCTTTTGGTAACTGATAAGTTTTGGTCACTTTCCCTGTGTTTATTGGTCATGAGATATTCTCTTTTATGAAGTATTGGTTGCCCAGTTTTCTTTTGGGTTTTCTATCTTTTTTATCTATCTTTTGATAGTTTTGTAGTACTTGGTATATTCTGCATATGTGTCCTTTGTGAGATAAAAGCTTTTAAACCATATTTTTTCTAGTATATAATTTGCCCTTTTCACTTCCTTACTGATGACTTTGGATTAATATAATCTTTTAATTTTAATGTAGCCTTTTCTTTTATGATGAGCACATTTTGTCTCGTGTTACAGATGTTGTCTTTACTCCAAGGATGTAACAGTATCCTCCTATTTGGGGAGAAACTATATATTTACCTTTTATTTTTGTATCTATGGATCAACTGTATTGATTTTTGTGTATGCTATAGTATAGGAATCAGTTATAATTTTTCCTTATGTATATTCAATTCACCTAGTGTCATTTATTGAAAAGATGCTTCTTTCTTTCTTTCTTTCTTTCTTTCTTTCTTTCTTTCTTTCTTCTTTCCTTTTTTTTAAATTACATATTTATTTATTCATGATAGACACACAGATAGAGGCAGAGACACAGGCAGAGGGAGAAACAGGCTCCCTGTGGGGAACCCAATGCAGAACTTTATCCCAGATCCCTGGGATCATGCCGTGAGCCAAAGGCAGATGTTCATCCACTAAGCCACTAAGGCATCCTGAAAAGACACTCCTTTCAATTTTGTAGTTCACTGTCACCTTTTTCATAAAGCAAGTGACTATGTGTATGTGTGATTGTCATTAGGTTCTTTTTCTAAGTTTCCTTGTGCACTACGCTGTCTTAATTATACTTTCTATTAAATCTTGATTTCTAGTAATGTTTATATCCTTTGATTTTTGTTCTTTTTCAAGACAATGTTGTTATTCTTATCCTTTGCATTTAAAATTATCTTGCTAATTTCCAAATTCCAAAATGTTTGCTAGAAATTTGATTGGGAGAAGTGCTATGCTTTCAACACTGTACTCTGTGCATAAACATGGTAAAACCCTTTCATTTATAGTTTTAATAGTCTTATTTAGTTTCTCTCAGCATTCCAGAGTTTTATGGGTAGAAGTCTTATATGTGTTTTGTTAGATTTTTTCCTTTGGCCTTTGCTTTTTTTGGATGATATTGCAAATTATATGTATATTTTTAGAATTTCATTTTGTAATCGCTAGTGGTCTATATAAATATAGACCAATATATATTTATGTTGATTGTTTTTCCAGTTCCTTTACTTAATTCTAATGGTATATAAATTCTAATGGTTTTACTATAAATTCAAATGGTTTTACTATAGAAGACTTTGGATTTTATAAATATACAGTTATGTTATCTGTAAATAATGTTATGTTTCTCTGTAATTTCTAAGTCTTACACGCCTTATTTCTTTTTCTTCCTTATTATTTTGACTGGATGTTGAACAGAAGAGGTACTAATGGACATCTTTGTTTCTTTCTATACAGGTACCTATCAATGGGTTAAAGAAGTTTTAGTCTATTCTTAAAAGTGTACTGGTCAATTTCCTAATACATATGGATTTTTCACTTTTCTTTGTAAAAAAACTTGTTTTCTAATCTAATAGTAATGAGGTCAGAGAATATGCCATGATTTCAATTCTCTAAAATTTATTGAATATATACCAACATTGATAAAATGTGGTGTATTTTGGTGTACATTCTGCACGTGCTTGAAAGAATTATATTCTATCACATTTGAGGATGGTGTTCTTTTTTTTTTTAAGATTTTATTTGTTTGAGAAAGAGAGTGGAGTGGGGAGGAGCAGAGGGAGAGGGATAAGAAGACTCTGTGCTGAATGTAGAGCCCAATGTAAGCTTGATTCCAGGACCCTGAGATTATGACCTGACCTGAAACCGAGTCAGATAGTTAACCAACTGAAGCACCCAGGCACCCCAAGGACAGGGTTCTAAATAAGTATGTTAGGGCAAAAGTATTTATTTTCTTGCTAAATTCTTCTATATTCTTATTGTTATTTTGTGTATTTATTGTATTATTGCTAAGAGAGGTATTAAAATCTTCCAATATGATTTCTGATTTGTGCCTTTTCTATTTCTGTCCATCTTATTTTGCTTTGTATATTTTAAAGCAAAGTCATCAGATGTATATAAATTTAAATTGCTATATTTTCCAAGTGTATTAACTCTTATCATTAGAAAATGTCCCTTTTATCTATAACAAGATTAATTATCTGCACATCTACCTTGTTTTATTTTAGTATGGCCATACTAGTCTTCTTTTGCTTAGTATTTGCAGGATATGTTTTCTGGCCTTTACTTTCAAGTTCTTCATGAATTTAAGGATTTTTTTTTTAATAGCATAGAGCTAGACTTTTTTTTTGAATCATCATATGTATTTGTTTTACATTTTACTTAATGTAATTGCTGATATATTTAATTTTATATTTACTATCATACTACTTATTTCTTGCTTACTTCATAATTTTCATTTTACTTTACCTTCTTTCCTAATTTTGCACTAACCACTCAAATATTTTCAGCAATCCATGTCCCTTTCCCTGAACTCTTGGCTAGTTTGGTAATTATGCCTATTTTTTATTGATTACCCTAGAGATTATAATTCACATCCTTATTTTATGACTATCTATTTTAAATTTATACTTTTACTATTTCCCAGACAAGCAAGGTACATGGAACACTTTATCTCCATGTACCCATTTCTTGACTTTTGTATTATTGCTGTCAAACATTTCTATTCTAACTATATTTTAAACTATAAAATATATCATTTCTTTTCATAGTTTTAATATCCATTTTGATGTATAAACATACTTTTATTTTCCACTGCTCTTTATTCTTCTCTGCATTTCTCTGTTTGCTTCTGGATTCATTTTCATTCTGCTGCAAGAAATCTTTTACTATGTAATGTAACTCTACTGCTATGGATAATCTTAGTTTTTTATTTTTATTTCATCTTCACTTTGTGAAGGATATCTCATTTGGGTATAAAATTCTAATTTAGTGGGTTTTTTTCTTTCAGCACTTTAATGATCTTTCATTATCTTCTGGTTTCCATTGTTTTTTTTTTTTTCTCACTTCTTTGAAAGTAATGGCTTTTTCACCCATTGGGGACATTAAACTCTTTATCTATGGTCTTCACCTGTTTTTTGAAGAAGAAACTCAGTGTGGTTTTCTTTGTGTAATTTTTTGGAAGTTCATAAGACACTATATTTACACTTGCAGTTTTTCTTCAATATTGGAAAATCCTTGGTAATAATCCCTTTAAACTACATTTACCACAATCTCTCTATCCACTTTTCAAGGACTCAAATTGCATATATGTTCGACCTTTTAAAACACAGCTCACATGTATCTTGTGATCTTATCTGTACTTTCCGTTCTTTTTATCCTCCATGCTTCAATCTAGATATTTTCTAATGATCTCTCTTCCAGCTCTGTTAGCCTTCCTTGATCTCTTTCCAAACCATTGTTAAGCCTATATTTTGAAATCTAAGTTTAAGTTACTATAATTTTTAGATCTAGATCTAATTTTTCAATCTAGAATTTTTATTTGGTGCTTTTGATATGTCCTGGTTGTATGGTAAGTTTCTTTGGCTGGTTTAATTTCTTGAATATATTGATGTGTTTATCTTAAATTCCAGGTCTCATAATTCTAATGTTTGTGTCACCTCTGGGTCTGTCCTATTGTGTAGTTGTTGTTTTGATAATTTTTCTTTAATATAGCTGTAACTTTTTATCCTAGAATCCTAGACATTGTATTTGATTGTAGGAACGGATTTCTGTATGTCATTCCAGAGAAGATTTACCACATCTTCTAGCAGGTTAAAAAAGGACAGAAAATATCAAACAAATGATGAATTGAGCTGACTGAAGGTTGATTTTCTATCCTTGTAATGGTTAGTTATCCTCTTATTTATCTCTTTTCAACAGTACAGCTTTCAAGGGTTTTAGCCGAGAGGCTTCCCAGGGCCATGAAAATGCTGATACTCTGTCCTGCTTTATATTTGCTTTCTGCTTAGCTTCTTAGTGTAATGATCAATGTTGCTTTATAGGTAACTTCTGTGAAGAGGAGATATTCTTCCTTTTTTGGAAGCTCTAGTGTCCTCAAATTCCTGCTTGTTTAGCACAAAACTTTAGTTTTTGCCTTTTCATCAGGTAGCAGCTGACCTCTACATGCTTTGTCATCTCCCTGCCCTAAGCCAAGTATTGTCATATGCTACAAAGGAAAATAAATATTGAAAAAAAATTTGATTTGTTTTATTAAGTTCCTTTTTCTCCAAAGGTTTGCCACTCAAATCCTGGATGTTCCATCAATTCTCCAATATCTATAAGCTTACATCTTTGTATGTTATTCAGCTTTTCTTAATTTCCCTCAGTAAGATCCTTGATTTACTATAAGCTGCTCTAAAAAAATACATTTTTACAAAGATTTATTTATTTACTTGAGAGATTCTCTCTCAAGTGGGAGGGGCAGGGAGGAGGAAGAGAGAATCTCAAGCATACTCCATGCTGAGCATGAAGCTCCATGTGGGGCTTAATACCATGACCCTGAGATTATGATCTGAGCTGAAACCAAGAGTCAGAGGTCCAACTGACTGTGCCACCCAGGCTCCTCTTCTGTATATATATTTTAGAAGTAATTAGATTAGCAAAGATTGAGTGATATTTTACATATTAACAATTTGTTTTAAAATAAATTATCCAACATTCTGTATCAATCTTTATTAAAAGGTGCTCCACTAACTTTTTGAGCATCCTTTCTTGAGTATGTTTATTATGAATCTGAATTCAGATAACTTTCCATTATTATTTTAAAATTTGTGCTATATACTTTATTTTATTTTTTTTAAAGATTCATCTATTTATTTCAGAGAAAGAGTAAGCAGGGGGAGGGGCAGAAGGAGACAGGATGCTCGAGCAGATTCCCAGATTCACTGCTGAGCATGGAGACTGCCCTAGACTTGATCCCAGAATCCTGAGATCATGTCCTGAGCTGAAATCAAGAGTCAGCCACTTAACCAATTGAGCCACCCAGTTGTCCCAATGTTGTACACTTTAGAAGCCTCATTGTGTTTTCAGATATTAATCAGACAGAATTTTCATATGTGGTACTTTATTTGTAAAGTGATAACAAAATAGGAGGAAAAATATCCCTCAGGGCATCATAATAGTTGTTTTTTTAGGGACAAGTATATATAGGTCTTTTAAAATTATCAATAATTAAGTTCTCTTGAATGAACCTCAAGAAATCTATTCAGTAATATAATGAACACTGAATATGTTAGAATGGATTTTGATTTTCATAGCTTTAAGTTAGTTAAAAATTGATTTAGTAAGAATCATACCTTTCAATTAGTTAAGAATTAATGTAAGAAGCCTCACTTCATTTGAGGTTTATAAACCCTTACTCAAGAGCCAACATTAGGAAAACCCTGTTACATGAAAGATTTTTGGAACTGCTATGTTTAGCTCTTGTTTCCCTTTCGACATTGCATGATCACTGCTTGCACCAAAGGTGCATCACACATGTTCTATCAAGACCATGAATGGTCTTTCCTTTGTATCTTAGTATTTGCATTTTCAGGGAGGATTAATTCCAGTTTTTCTTCCCATTCTCCCATGTAGTTTTAACCTGACCTAGATCTCATCTATTTAATAACTGTATTATCAAATAGTTGATCTGATAAACTGATATATAATAATAAAATAAATGTTTCAAGTGGCAAGCTTTAAACATCTAATCAGAATATTTTATTATAACAGCTCTTGAATAAAATAACCTTAATAGTACTGTTATATGTACATTTTCAAAGACAAAAAACATTGCTTTCTTTTCAGTAACCATTTGCATGAGTTTTTAAGCCACAGCTTTATGGTTATAAACATATAGATTTGAATAAGTTCTAAACATTTTTCCCTCAAACCAATTCAAACCTTAACAACTGTCATAGTAATTAAGATATTCTTCTGCTTTGAAACTTTTCTTTCAACCAAGGTAGCATCTGGTTTTCTTTATTTTGACAATTGCAGTTTTCCAGTTTCAGGACTTTTTTTACATTATCCTTCAAATTAAGGTTGCATAGTGTCTGCCAGTTTTCATGGTTTGCAAGTATAATACCCATTGGATGTTTTTATTGGAAATTACAGATTTTTGTTTTATACACTAAGTTTTTAGGAGAAATATAATTTGTAAATCCATGAAAGAATAAATCCATTTTCATTCAGATCTCTAAATTATTTTATTGCCTCTGTTCTGCAAAGATACACTTGTCTCAAGGGTATTCAAGGAGGCATTAGAAAACAAAAGGTATATGTGTTGCCACTTGTATATAAAAACAGTTTTGTATAGATATTTTACATGAATCAGGAAAAAGCATGAAAAAGAAAAAAGAAATATTACATTGCTCATGGTCTTTATCCTCAAACTTTACTGTCTTAATATTATAAGACTTATTTTCAGATTACTCCTTTTATAGAAATTATCAACAGTATACCAGTATCACTGTGATTACATTATTATTCTCTTGTATATATCATTAAACACCTTACTACTTAATTATGGTCTCTAAATGGTGTTAATATAAAAATGTTGTGACTTCAAAACATTGAAAATTCCTGGTCTAGCTGTTATAACACCATGTCCACAAGATATAGCTATATGCCTGTTTTATACTGCACTTATGTTTAAATTTAATGCCAACATTTCATTGCTAAGAAACATGTTAAATGAGGATGGAGATGCCATATTTATTGAAGGGCACATCTACATTGGCAGGTGTTTTCTGAATTAAACATTTGTTTCAGATAATATTTTATTCAGGAGCATCTTATCAGCCAAAATGTTTTCTCTCTTTTTTTTTCAAGTTTTGAAAATTCCAGTTTCCTCACCCCATATTCTAAGCTGGAAATGTTTGGGAAGAAATATTCTTTTCCTTTGGTCCCAACTGCTCCAAAACTCTCATTTCCTCAGTGAAAATCTTCAGTCCAGGGCTGGTATTCACACAGAATATTTCAGCTCTTCAGACATTGAACTTTATTTTCCAAATGTTTTTCTTTAAAAATAGGCTTTTAGATCGGAGGTTTTCATTTGGAAATAGTCAAAAGACTATGTAAGTGTGCAGGTGAAGGTGAAGGGACTAGAAAAGGAACATTTAGAATATGACACTTGTCTAAGACAATCTTCCTACTACGCTCAGAAAGATGAGTGATTGAGGTTCTTTAAGACACTGCTGACAATGTCTGGAATTAATACATTTAATTCTAAATCTGTGCAATTTGACCTTAATTTTTGTGAACAAAAGTTACACTTTGCACTAATTTGCATTGCTGCTACTTTCATTTTAAATTGGAATTTTTTATCACCATCCATCTGTAAGATACCTCCTGTTACTAATTTCTGACGTGGATTCCCTCATTAATATGAGATTCACAATTGCATAGATTAAGTTATCTGATCATATCTGGCTCATCCCATGTTGTATCGTTCTGTTCCTATATTTGATAGATAGTGATTTAACTGTGACAATGTTAGTATATAAAGATAATGAGTCAGATACTAATATTGGAAGAGTAAAATTTTAATATATCTGTTGACATATTATTTTACAGGATTTAAAATTTTATTAGGTTCAGTTTTCTTTCTTAGTCATTTTAATAGAGTAGAAAACATAAATCTCACATTTTGTAGTATTATAATAAAGATTTATATTTAAATAGTGTTAACATGAGAAAAATGGTTTCTAATTAAATATTATGCACATGTGAGTAAGACAGTTTCTTTTTCTTTTCTTTTTATGAGTAATCATTTTGAAAGTGCTTTAAGCAAAAGAAATTTGTTTCTGGTAACAACCTTCACAAGTACATGAGACAATATAGAATATATTGTTTTTAATAACGTTTGAAAGTCAGAAGGTTGAGTTAGTGAGAGAGTAAGGATGTACTGCTCACAGAAACTCTTAATATCCTTAATTGGTTGTTTAAATCAGGAACATAGAAACAAAATTTCTCACCAAAACACATGAGTGCAGTGAACTGAAGATTCTTTAAGATCTGGACTTAATAGCTTTGTAAAGTATTGATAGAGATGTCAAGTATCTTCTTCATAACCTCAGATTTAACTCTACCTGAATTAGCCAATGCTGATTCAGTCTACTGAATTAGCAGTTTCCTGAGTTACTTGGAAACTTTCAGCATCTGTTTCTTTATTTGAGCATCTCTATTAAAAAATTTATCTTTAATATCTGATAATTTACTGAAAGATTAAAACGAACTCTTACTGCTCTTTGGTTTCAGTGATTATGATAAGCTCCATACAAGCATGTGCATTTTTAATCTCTATCTTCCCTCTTACTTGGTCCTTATTACCTATGATTGGGGCTACTCTTTCCCCAACCCGCTCAGTGTTTAGAAGAAACATGGAGAAACATGCCCTTTGACTAGTGCTTCCTAGAAATTATGTGTCTATTTTATCTTCTAGAAAATAAAGATGATGCTACTCATCTTTCTGTCTGAGTGGTCAGACACTAAAGGAAATAATCTTTATGAAGGTGCCGAGACCAGTGCCTTGTACATAGAAGGTGCTATTACATTTTGAATCTTTTACCATCTCTTGTCTTCTTGCTAAACCTCTTTCCACATGATGAGAATTGCTGATGCCCTGGCTAAGGAGATCTTTGGAAGCTAGTAGATATTTCGTGTTCATAGTATGTGGAGCCTGCCTACCCGGTTAGACACTTCTCTGCTGCTTACTGGACCTTGAACTCCTCTGTTAACCTTCTATGTAGGTTTCTTGCCATTAGACTTAATTGAGACTTGAAGCCTAAACTATTAGAAGCTATAATCTATTCCTAATGGCATACCAAGTGAAGAATTGAAAAACTCAATAAAAAAATCCTAGAGTGAGAACCAGAGTGACCACTGAGATTATGATGGAAAAATGGAAAGAACTCTGGCTGAGTGGTCAGAGACCCTTTCTCTTTCCTAGTTTTAAGTGTGACATGATAGCAGGCTACTTTAACTTAAAAAAAATGGCATGACCAGAATTTGTGAGCTCCTGAAAAAGGAGATTTACTTAAGATTATCTAATCAAATGTCCCCTACAAATTAATGTTTTATAAATCTCATTCTAGAAGACACTGGACAGCTTCAGTGAGAAAGCTAGCTTTAAGAACATGACAATCCTGTATCTTAACTAGCCATTCTGAGAGGAATATACATCATCAAACCTTCATATTTCCTATCAAGTCCATTTCACTATAAAAGGTGTCATTTACAAAGGCCTTTCTGGCTTATATAGTGTCACAAAATGACATTAGTCATTCTTGGAAGCTAAAAACAAGCAAGAGTGAAGGCATCCTGTTATCATAGAACATCTATATCTTTTTACCTAATTTTAGAATATGAGCTGTGTTATTACAAAAAGCTTATTACCAATTCCTACATCTTAACAGAGTTTCTTTTCTCTTTGTGGATTAAAGGTAATTTCTTATCAGCCAATATTAAGTTAGTTGAATCCTAATTAACTCCTATGGCATGTCTTCCATTTGTAATACGTGGTGCAGGAATGCCTGGTGTACCTCTCCCACTTTTGTGGCTGTTTTGGAACCCTTGGAACAGAAAGCAGAGGTTCATAAAGGTTAAGGACCATACCCTTTGGCCCATGATGTGTTGAAGAACCTAGGGGGTAAATTCATGTTCCGGCACATGGGTAGAGGCAGAGAGACTGAAGGGATTCCTGACCTTTCTCTGCCAAAACACAGCATGGGCCCCTTTGCCCTCTCAGTGTCCCGATTCCTCATGTGACAAATGAGATATGACTAAAGCCCAGCATTTCTCCAGTCCTTTCACGTTCTAATCATCCAAAGAACTCTTCAGTTAGTTAATAATTCCTTTTCATCATAGTAGAGCCGTAGAGCATAATTTCGATCACAGTTATGCAAAGCTAAGTGAAGCAGAGTTAATTCATAGGCATTTCATATTTTCTATGTCAAATAGTTTTGTAGATGAGAATAAGCCCTGGGATAGTTGTCACAGACATATTAGCATGGGGGGATGTGTGATGCCCAGATTAGGAAGGAACAAACAAGGACAGAAAAAAAAAGTAAAAAAAAAAAAAATTGGAGAAGAATGTGAAGGAAGGTGACTGTGGCCTGACCAAGGGTTTTGTAGAAGGGGAGCTATAATTCACATTTGTGATGGAAGGAGATTATGCAAAGTGTTGAGCTGAAGGAATGTGTAAAGTGTGTATAGTGATGAAAGGTGGAAGTTTGGTTTGAAAATATCTGGTGGGAATAGGTAGTGGCCAGGGCATGTTTTCAGTCTAAGTGACAGAAAAGTAGGTAAGTGTAGTAGTTTTTGCTATTTCTGACCTGCAAGGATGAATGGTGTAGGTGTGCCAAGTAATGGAAAAGTAGGTTTAGGTTCCATTTTGAATTTGAGAGGGGTTATCTAAATAAATACTGCATTATTGCACCAGAAAGCTTCAGTAAACAAATAAATACCTTATTCTTTTTATAATGCTTGATTGTTAAATATTAAACTTGATATTTGGATTAGCAAGACTGTCAAAATGTTCTCTTCCTTATCTTTGAAACAATTAAGCATAGTGTGAGAGCATGTCCCATTTTCAAGGGTAGCTTTTTGATCAATACTACAGAAATACTAAATATATAGGAAAAACATATATAATTTGTTGATATACAAGTCAGAGAATTATACTAATGGTTTTAATTTGTATTCTGCCCTAGTCTTCTATTTTACAGGCAGAAAATTTTTGCTTTCTTTAATTGCACAAGCAATTAGGCATTTTCACTCTCAAAATTAAGAGAAAATGGCTAATTGCGTATGCAATATCTGTGCCCACTCCTAACGGTGGCTACAAACAATCCTGCTACCAAAATGAAAGCCAGGGATAGAAAGCCGGCCCCGAGTCATTGCCCTTTTTGAAGCTTGGAACATGGTTTGCTCATAACTTCAGTGGCTTTGAAAGTTCTGTTTTTTGACAGATGTAAGTGTTAGCCTGCAGGGCTCCTTATGATCTGAAGTATAAATTATTATCATTTAAATAAAGTGGAAATGGTGACAAATTCTGAACAATTTTATTATAAGAATATTATATTTGAAAATTTTCTCTGTAGTATTTTAGACCAATCATGTTGGAAATTTAATATGAGTGCCTGATTTTTAAAGTTAGATTTTCTGCTCACTCAGAATTTGTCTCTAGTCATTTCACACCTTTTCAAATGACACCCAAATATTTACGGCCCCCAAAGCACCATAGGAGTTCCACTAAATATAGTACATTCACAAAAATTTCTGTAGAAGTGAACAAAGGATGAGTTAGTGTCGTACCATTTAAAATGTCTATTCCATTTGTATACCACCGAGTTTAGGTTGCTTTTTCCTCCTTAAAATATGTAAAATATGTTTTCTCTGTTCAATGTCTATCTTTCAAAGTAAGAGTTTGGGAGAAACAGTGTCTATTTGCTACTGAATATTTCCATTCAATGTCTCCCAATAAGAGGTAAAGACTTTGTAAGACCCTTATGCAAGTTGAACAGCCTCTGTGCAGTAATCAAACCTCGCTATTTTTAAAAATCATTAATAACAGCTGTTAAACACAAACATCCGTGAGATTAAATTTTGTTGTAACCACATACCAAAAATCCCTCCTTTTGCTAAATCTATTTAGAAGTCCACAGGAGTAGCTAAGCACAGCCAACTAACTCTTAATTCTACTTTACTCCCTTAGTCTGATATTCTAGCCATTATTTTTGTTGTTTTTCAAAAAATCTAACTACCCTTGCACTTATGTCATAAAAATTCTGCCTTTTTTTCTCTTTTTTAATATTTGTATTCAAGACAAACAACAGGAGGTTGAAATCAGGCCATTTAAAAGAAACATCTGCTGACATTTATTCATATGCTACATGTTCCACTTTCATCATTGAATGTAATGATAAACACACATTCCAGTCAATAATGGCAATTCCCAGCCAAGCTTTACAAATGGTCTCTTTAACACCTAAATTGACAGCTCGGGAGATTTTGAGATAGAAGCTAAATATGGTACATTTGGACACTGTTTGCCTAAGTCTAGGATGTCTTGAAGTCTTTAATAAGCAGACATACATTATAAAATAGAAGAAAGTCTTGACTGTGCAGGTATTGGAGCAGTTGAGTTTGACACTTTTTGAGCAGATTAAAAGCAGAGAAAAAAGAAAAACGTTAAAAACAAATGGCCCTTTGGAAGAGTAAAGTAAAATAAAGCTCTGGCCCACACTATATGGAGCATAGTTTCATCGAGGAGAGAAAACTAATTGCATCTCATTTAAATTATAGATCTTAATTGTGGATGCTAACTAAGTTAAATATTTATTTTGCTTCCCAAGTTAATTGAAATAAACTCTTCTCTGAGTTTCAATTATTATAAGAACGTTTTGATAAAATCTTAAATGTGTTCTATTTATTGCTTACGGTGGGTAATTATGTCAGCTTTTAATATGCTAAGGATTTCTGTCAAGACTATGCCATAGGTTTTGATATACATTCCTAATTTTTCCTCAGAAAGGGATGTCTCACAGCCAAGTGAATTAACAGCGCTCAGGGTAACCATTAGAGATCTCATGGTAGAATTGAAATTAGCTTGAATCACCACTGTGAAGACATATAAATACACGCTCCTCTGAGACATTAAGGTTCCCCTTTTACATGGATCTTTAATGCATATCCCTTTCCATTTTAGTTCAGATTGATTAACCTTATAACTGCATCATAGACTGTGTTCCAGCCAAGCAGAAAATCACAGCTTTACCCAACTCCATCATGTGTGAAGAGTTTTTCTTTTCAAAACTCTGCCGTTACTGTGGTTTAAAACAGGTCACTCTTGTGCTGCTTAACTAAAAAGAAGCTAGACATTTAACAAACTATCTATGAAACATAATGAGAGGTTTGTAGCTATCTCATACGATGGCATCCAAAGAACAAGTCACACCAATCTGTAGTACTCCGATTAATGGTATTTTTCTCTGAAATCAGCTCAGTTCAGGAGACAGCTTGAAATTGTTTTTTGTTTTTTTATTTTGTTTCTCTATGCAGGACAAATGGAGCTAAATTTGGAATGTCATATTACGATGTTTTCATCTGCTTCCAAGGCATGTTGAGCCAAGTAGCCAGACAAATCTTAACACCTTATTATTGTTTTATGCAGGGAAATAAAAAATTCACAAGATGAATTTACAGTTCTGTGGCATGTGCTGTGCATGGTGGGTGGGGACAGGTCGCAAGGACTTCCCAGGCAGCGTGATAGAGGTCTGCGTCGAAACCCTGGTTTTTCGAGTCAGCATTTAGATGAAGAGTGAGTATATTTTAGAAAAACCTTAACACCATAATGTTCTTTTTCATAATGTCACCGCTCTTAGGAATCTATTGAAACTAGTTCAAGGAAATTTTTCTCCAACCACCCACTTTCACATATTCACATCTTTACCCTACTGTAAAATTATGATGGTAAACCAATTTGTTAAAGCTTTTGGGCAGAAGTTAGAGGAATCAGTTGATTTCTAAGGAGATTCTGTCCTAAAAGCTTTTTAAACATGGATGTTTGGCAGGAGTGTAACCCAGACCTGCAGCAACTACACTTGAGCAGAGCGTACTTGTTGGTGAAAGGGAGAGGAAGTAATATGTGCTCTCTCCCAGGCCCCCAAAGCCAGAGTGGAGCAAAGATGGGACGCCAAATAAATCTGCCAGTGATTACGCTAAAGGAAATTATGATCTTGTTATAGAAACCATTAAAGGAAAACCAGAGTTGGTATGTAAATATTGTTGCATCATTATACCACTGAAAAAAACAACCTAGTGCAACATTAGTATGTTATGCAATTAACAAAATGAAAAATGAGCTGCTTGAATTTAAAGCTTTTAATGTTTTTCAAACAGATAATAAGCATTTTCGACACCACTGTAAAGCATAATAGAAAAGGTCTCCCTCAAAGAGTAACGTGTTTCATCAATACTTACTATGCATTAAAGAGCTGATACACATTCCCATACCTCTATTATTTATTATTTTCTAATTCATCAAACAGCAATAATGTATAAGCTAAAGCAGGATAAAGGTGGAAGGCTTCTGAGAAGATCAGGAAGTGATTTTGGTAGATTTTTAGAAATTATTGGCCTACATGTGTTCTCCTGGTTGTTTTCTCAAAATCAGAAAAATAGCTATAATAGCCAATTGTGTGGGGGCAAAAACCCCATTGTGAAGTGTAGTATAAAATATTTTAAATGTAGTAGTAATTTTAAAATATTAATGTAATCATTCAGAGCCTTAGAATTATAAAATATAATTAACATTCAATCTATTATTCACAGTTCTTATTGATTCCTAAAAACCAACAATGATTTTCTATACTCGGTTACTCTGGTAGAACCTAAAAAAATACTTCAGCAGAATACTTTGATTGAAAGTAAGAAAATAAGAGCTTCTTTAAAACATTCTTACCCACTCTAGTATGCAGATACTGTGCAAATAATATAATATATGAATTATAACCATACTATTCATTTTACTATGCTACTATTTATAGCTGAACAAAAAAAATCACAATTATTTACTGTTTGGAAGTCAAAGAATTGCTCAATCAGAACAGTTTTATAAAAATGAACTTACATTACCAAAGGAAGCTATTTTACTTTGCAGATGATGAGTGATTTCAGTATCAAATTCAGAATAGTAAGGAAAAATTCATTTGGGGACAATGCAACTTCCATAATTTCTAAATGGATATAATTTACTGTAGGCACTAGAAATTTAATATGTTCTCTAAAGATTTCTTTAATTTAGTTGTTGCTAATTTATTCACACTAATACAGAAAAAAATACTGCAAAATTTTTCATAACAAAAAAACTGTGCATATCTCTGTGTTTTAGCTGGCATGTGGTTCTACACAGATGGTTTGGGGCTTTCTTTGCTGCAAAACAGATGGGCTCACACTGTCCCTTACCAATCAAAAGAGAACTTGAAAATATAGGAATATCTTTACCTACATTGCGTCCTTTAATTCAAGAAATTAAAATGCCTAAAAGTATAAATAACTGCCTATGGAAAATAATTTTTGAAATGGGATGTCATATGTTGAAATTATACAGTAACCCAGTTCATGTTTAATGCAAAAATATAAAAAGTTTGGCTTGTACTTGATACTGTTTGTAACATATAACTATTAACTGAAGAAATTTACAACTATGGAATGACTGTTATCATGTGTTCACCTTGCCTAAAAAACACTGCTGTTTTAAAACTTGCAGTGGAGTTCAGCACATTTCAATTCAAAGTGATCATTTCAGGCAGCATCATACGTTAAACCAAGTTACCAAACATACATGGGTTTGGTTCACTTTTAACTGACATACATTTGCAACCAAAATTAATGTAAAAACAAAGCTCTGAATCTGAATGCTTGAAGTAATACTTTAATTATTCACAAGAGAAACGATACAGTCTTTTGTTCATTGAATTAGAATTATGGTCTGCCTTCATTTTTAAGATTTCTGTTGAAGTGTGGAAGTATTAAATTCAGGACTATTAAAAGCACTGTCCTTGTTTTGTATAGGCCAGTAAATTGTGCAAAGTAACATGGCGTGGCACACTTTTAGATCATCACCACCATTGTACGCTCAAAAGCTTAGAAAATAGTGTTGCTTGTAGGGAGGGTTCTTACTACTTTTATCTCGAATATACAAATAAAATGTCAACATGTGATGCTGCGACCAATTTTTGCTATTTTGTAAATATACATTCCAGCAATGAGTAACTTTGCCGAGCAGAGTGAGGGCTAACAGTTAGCTTTTAGAGGCTGGTGTTTGTCTCTTTGTGGCATTATCCATAAAGTCCAGTTTAGCTGTCTGGTCTACCTTTATTTACCTAGGATAAGTGGTTTTGGAGCACCGTGTACTCCATATTTTACTTCTCTCTGACACTAAATATTGCACAACCTATTCCAGGAAGGGAAAAGTGATGAAGTTCTAATGCTTAACTATAAGAAAAAATCTAGAATCATTTACTACATATCTATAACTCTATACCATCTATATCTATATCTGTATAAACACACATACATATACATACATATATTTACATGTATATTAGCAACTATACATATAACTATATATAACCGTATCTCTCTCTTCATATATATATATATATATATATACATATACATATATGTGTGTGTTTATATAGATCTTCATTCCTTGAAATATTATACTGAGAAATACAGAAAGACTTTTTTCCTACATATAAGTAGCATATCTTAAATTGGTTTCTTTTTTTAATGCTCAGATTCTGAAAAGAAACAGTATTTTTTCTTTTGTCTGTGTGATTCAAAATAACAGCTTTGCTTGTATTTTTTCAATTACATGAAAACCAGTATCTTTCATAGATCTGTGATGAAAGGTTTTTCCAGGCTAGTAAATGTAAATAAAACTGTAAAATAAATATATTTAAGAAAAGAAACTGTTCTCAAGCACTCCTAAATACTTTGGCAGCATCTACATAAACAAACAATTGATACAGTAATTACAAATACTTTTTATCCTTTATAAAATCAGTTTTTAAAGATATCCTTGAGCCTAAAGCTAGATCAAATTACTGTGGTTGAAGGAAGTAACACTGCACTCTTAAAAATATTGCATACTTCAGCTTTTTGATAATTCAGTCTTTTTGTTGTTGTTGTTTTGTTTTACATTAGTAACTTCGCTGGAATAGTTTTCCAGTGAAGTAAGAGTTTTGAAGTTCTCGAATTTAACGTTCAGTTAATAGATATTAAACCCCCGAGAGAATCAAGAAGCATAATCAGCAAAATTTAAGGTTTGCAGCATCTTTAAGAAAAATATCTGAATTACTGGGATATTCTGACTACTGAGGGGGATTAATATAGCCCAAGATTTAAAAAAAAAAAAAGCCCAAAAAGAAGCTGAACATTTTATGGCTTCTTCTTGAACTCCATTGAGATAGAGGATGCATCTGCACAACTTGATGCTGGAGAATTTAGATTGTACCATCAATCACTACTGCATTATTTGGCTCTTCAATAACCATCTCCAAATGGGTCTGATATACCCAAAGCATAAGAAATATTCATGCCTATTTCATAGAAAGAATAGTACATAATTTCTTTGTCAATTTTAAAAATGATTTGCTAATTATGTCTTGAGGTTCAATTTTGTCAAGGCACATTGACCTGAACAGAAGCTTAAGATCCTTTACTTGACTTTTGTCAAAACTCAGCTTTAAAATCGTATCACAAATAAATACTTGTTATATTAGGAACCAAGAGTTAGCAACTCCCACTCATTTTTCTTCAACTATTAATATCTTAAAAAAGTATGAAAATGCAAAAGAAGGCATTACTGTTATTTATCTTGTTACTGTTTCCAATTATCTGCAGCCCCTCCCTGTGACAGAATTATGTTATTCATTGCACCGTTGACACCAGGCTTGGCCACGGGACTTTCTTTTTCCAATGGCCTGTTAGCCAAAGTGATTTACACCATACCTAAGCAGAAGCTTTCATAACTATTGTATGATTCTGCCTTTACTCTTTCCTCAGTGCAGTAGATAAGGATTGTTCTTCCTGTACGAATCCTAGAATGTAGAAGATTTGGGGGCAGAGTCATAGCTGGTTCCCAACTGACTTATAACATGAGGAAGAAATAAACCCTTGTTTTGTGAACTCTTGAGATTTAGAATTTATCCATTACTACAGTAAAACTTACAATAAACTAATAAGGAAATTTCCAGAAGATACTGCATCTTTTCATTTTTATTACATAAAAGGAACTCTGCTTATAATGTGGAGGACTGGTAGGCATGGAGAAGTCTGGAGTCCAGTCTGGAGTCATGAATGTTAGTGAGAGGATACCAAGAAGAATAAGCTTACATACCTGCTTACATACCAAGTAACTGACAGTTTAGTGGGAGAAAGAAATGTGTAAATTGTTTCCAAGCTGATGTTCAGCTCTGAATAGTGGGAGTTGAGGGATCATGTAAGGCTGTGTACAGAAGGTGAGTATAAGGAAGAAGAAAAGGTAAATGAGAAGTATAGTTAGTGATACTGTAATAGCATTGAATAGTGACGATGGTAGCTACTTTTATGAGCATAGCATAATGTATAGATTTATTGAATCACTATGTTGTACACCTGAAACTAATGTAACATTGCATATCAACTCTACTTCAATAAAAAATAAATGTAGTTTTATGCTAAGCAAAAAAAAGGACATAATAAAAACAGGGGGTAAAATATGTGATCAATAATACGCAGTCTGAATATCGAAAACATTTTTAGATGAACTGTTTTAGAACATCACAAAATTTCTTAGCCCCTTCCACTTAGAAGTATCCCAAAATTGCTCTGCAATCAAAAATAATTCTCTTTCAGGTGTTCCAGAATGCCAGAATAATGTAGTTTCTATTAGCCAAACTGTCTGGGAGTGATGTTTTGAAAAATAAATACATAAAGTAACACTTGTAAATTATGAGACAATTAAAAAAAGTAAACTGAATATTGAGTGAAACCTACTCAGGAATGATCATAAACAATACCTAATTGTTTCCTGAATGATTTGATAGATCACCGAGTTATCTGAATTTAGTTCTTTGCTTTCTTTACAATTAAAGATGTAGTTTTATTTGGTGTTTCCTGAACTGCACATGCCTTCCTCAAGTTCTAAAATGTTACTTTTTAGTTAATATTTATTGATTGATTTTTAAAATACCCTAAGTATTCAATGTAGAGAATTTGGAAAGTGTAGACAAGCCCCATTCCCGCTTGAATTCCTTCACCAAAAAAAAAAAGAAAAAGAAAACTCTAAAAAATATCACCCAATGGTAACTTTAAACATTTTGGTGATTTTAAAAAATATATATGTCTTATATAAAGTATGTTTATCTAATACAAAAAAATCTTTTAATACTATTATTTTATAACTTGATTTTTCTGGGTCACTAGCAATTTCTGTACCATTACATTTTAATCACTTTACATGGCTGTATAGAATTCCATTTTAGACTGAATTCATTTAATCTCATTTTGTATTCCTGTGTATCTAGGTTGTCTCCGCCTTCCCACTTTTTTTTTTCTATTCTAAACACTGTAGTACCCACCTATTTTATATATATATATATATATATTTGAAAGCGTTTATGGTATTTTTCTCAAAACTTGGTATAGAAAATATATCTATTTTTCTCATTCAATAGTCTTATAAATAATCCCTTTTCCAGGCAAAAAAGCTCTTGAGCTATAAACTGTGGACTTCATATGCTCGTAAAGAACATTATATTAACCTATTGGACAGTTTTTGTTCCTTATTCCTGGAAGCTATTCTGTTGCCTTGTGTCTTTTCCTCTCAGTAATCTAAGAGCTGAGGTTGTCTGAAGAACAAATCAAGAAAACACAATGGTACCCTGTTGCCTTATGCATGGATGTACACATCCTGGCAGTACTGTGCCAGATATTAGTCTAACCTTTCCTCCAAATACTATGACTTCTATCTCAGTGAAGCCAGTTGCCACGAGACAATTATTTCTTTCTACCTGGCAGGACTCCAGAGTAGCCATGTAACTTCCAGACAGAAGTTTAAAAGGCAATATATGATTGTCTATGTCTTTTCACCTCCCTTTGCCGTGAAACCAGGTCCAGATAGTGGCTCTTATCATGTGCATTTGGAACAGAGCCACAGCTACAATGGACAGAAAGCATGAGTGGGAAATAACTTTCTGTTGCTATAAGGAACTGACATTCTGTGTTCATTTGTTATGACACATGGCTTATTTTCCTGACCATACACCTGGAGAACAGCCTTGAATTCAGTGGGGTAAGATCTGAGAGGCAGTCTAGAGTGTTGGATGAAGCCAGTCTCACTAGTCTGACAAACCGCTTTTGCTTCTTTTGGACCAAGTAATCTTGAAGACTTTGTGTAACTTTTGCACATTTTCTTATCCTCACAGGAACATGGAGATAACACCTACTCTCAAATAGTTGTTACGAAAAATTTTTTATTTTATTTTTACTCTACTAAGTATTCGATTTTTTAAAATTGAAGTATAGTTGACACACTGCTACACTAGTTTCAGGTGTACACCATTAATGGTTTGACAAGTCTATACATTATGCTCTGATCATCACAAGTGTAACTACCATCTAATTCCATACAAAGCTATTACAATACTATTGACTATATTCTCTATCCTATACTTTTAATCCCTGTGACTTATCCATTCCATAACTGGAAGCCTGTATTTCTCTCTCCCTGTCACCCATTTTCCCATCCCTCAGCCTTCTCCCCTCTGGCAACCATCAATTGGTTCTCTGTGTTTATGTGCCTGTTTTAGCTTTTTTGTTTGTTCTTTTGTTTTGTTTCTGATTTCAGATATAAGTGAAATCATATGGTATATGTGCTTATTCTGTTTCACTTATTTCACTGATCATACTTCCTCTAGGTCCATCCATGTTATCTCAAATGGCAAGATCTCATTCTTTTTTTATGGCTGAATCATAATCCGTTATATATATCCCCCACATCTTCTTTATCCATTCATCTGTCAGTGGACCCCTGATTTGCTTCCATATCCTGGTAATGCTATGGTAAATATGAGGGTGCATATATCTTTTCAAATTAGTGTTTTCAGGTTTTTTGGAGTTAATACTCTGTATTAACTCCAGTGAGATTACTGGATTGTATGGTATTTCTTTTTTAAAAAAGATTTATTTACTTAAGAGCAGGGATTGGGGAAGGAGCAGAGGCACAGGGAGAGAGAAACTCAAGCTGATTTCACTCAAAATGCAGAGCCCAACATGGGCTGGATCTCATGACCCATGAGATCACAACTTGAGCTGAAACTAAGAATCAGACTCTTAACCAACTGTGCCACTGAGGTGTCCTATGGTATTTATATTTTTGATTTTTTGAGGAACCTCCATACTATTTTCCATAGTGGTTTTATCAATTTACATTTCTACCAATACTGTGATGAGGATTTCCTTTTATGCACATCCTCACCAGCATTTGTTATTTGTCTTTTTGATTCTAGCTATTCTGATAGTTGTGAAATGATGTTTCATTGTGGTTTTGATTTGCATTCCCCTAATGAGGAGTGTTGATGAGCATCTTGCCATGAATTTCTTGGTCATCTGTATATCTTCTTTGGAAAAATATCTCTCCAGGTCCTCTGCCCATTTTTTAATTGGATTATTTGGGATTTGTGTGTTTGTGTGTGTGTTGAATTGTTTAAGTTCTTTATATGTTTTGGATATTAACCTTTTATTGGATATGTCATTTGCAAACATCTTCTCCCATCCAGTAGATTGTCTTTTTGTTTTGTTTATGTTTTCCCTCACTGTGCAAAAGCTTTTTACTTTGGTGTGGTCCTAATAGTTTATTTTTGTTTTGTTTCCCTCTCCCAAGGAAACATGGATAGAAAAATATTGCTGAGACCCATTTCAAAGAAATTACTATGTTTTCTTCTAGGAGTTTGATGGTTTCAGGTCTCACATTTAGTTAGGTATTTAATCTATTTGAAGTTTATTCTTGTGTATGGTGAAAGGA
This sequence comes from Vulpes lagopus, assembly GCF_018345385.1. Taxonomy (NCBI): domain Eukaryota; kingdom Metazoa; phylum Chordata; class Mammalia; order Carnivora; family Canidae; genus Vulpes; species Vulpes lagopus. The sequence continues at coordinate 65,016,857 of NC_054829.1, forward strand.
AGGGGTCCAGTTTCATTCTTTTGCATGTAACTGTCCCATTTTCCTAGCACCATTTATTAAAGACACTGTCTTTTCCCCAATTTTTGCCCCCTTTGTTTTAGGTTAATTGACTGTGTAAGTAGGGGTTCGTTTCTGGACTCCCTATTTTATTTCCTTGATCTATTTGTTGATTTTTGTGCCAGTACCATACTGCTTTAATTACTTAAGATGTGGTGTATCTTGATATCTGGGATAGTTATACCTCTAGCTTTGTTCTTTTTCAAGATTGTTTTGGTCTTTTGTGGTTCCATACAAATTTTAGGATGATTTGTTCTAGTTCTGTGAGAAATTTTGTTGGTATTTTGCCAGGGATTGCATTGAATCTGTAAATTGCTTTGAGTAGAATGGGCATTTTAATAATTCTTCCAATCCATGATCATGGAATATCTTTCCATTTGTTCATGCCATCTTTAATTTCTTTCATCAGTGTTTTATGGTTTTCAGAATACAAATCTTTCACCTCCATGGCTAAGTTTATTCCTAAGTATTTAATTCTTTTTGGTGCAATTGTAAGTGGAACTGTTTTCTTAACTTCATTTTCTGTGACTTCATTACTAGTATGTAGAAATCCAACAAATTTCTGTAATTAATTTCATATCTTACAATTTTACTGAATTCATTTATTATTTATGATAGTAATTATGAAGATTGAATGAGATATCAAATGTGTTTAAATTTTGATACTATGTAGAAAAATTTCAATATAGATGTCAGGTGTCATTTTTAAAGTGGTAATAGTGTTAGTGGCTTTAATCAGTTAAACTTGAGTTTTCAGTAAAAAAAAATCCCCTGAATTGAAATCTTGATTCTTCCACTTACTATCTGTATGAATTTGGATACATTGTCTAGGAAATGAGAATCAGAATGTCTAACATTGTATCACTGGGGTAATGAAGTGTTTGTGTATGTAAGAAGCACATTGTATGGTACACTGAAAATATCCAATAAATGGTAGCTGCTATTAGGATTAAGAATCAATAGTGGCCACCACTTAAAAGCCCTGGGATAATGGAAAAGTATTTCAGTGGCCATATTTGATCTTCTTCTAGATCTCAATTTGTACTAGATTCTCAATTTGTTACATTTAGATTTACTGCTATGCGCCTAAGTTACCTTGATGGATCAAGTGATTGTATGCACAATTTCACATAGGATGGCCACAGAAACATCCATTGATCTGACCAAAAATCTTTTTGGAAAACTAAATAATGCTGAATTACATAAAAATATGCATCATACAAAATCTAATTGTCTACCTGTCCTAGTCAAAGAGGATTTCAAGCATACTTTGAGATCAAAAAGATCATATAAGGAATGGGACTGCCTAAATTACAGTCTTGATTTACCATAAGCAAATTCTATTAATATGGGTAAGGATTTTTGAGAGTGTGTTTCCTAATTGATAAGTTTACTTTGTTATGGTTTATGGCCAGTGATGCAAGTAGGAGACACTGCACATTTGATTCTCAAATCCCTAAAGTACTAAACAGATATGTTTTTAAAATCATATTACTTTAGCTTAGTTTCCTCCTCAAATGCAGAACTGGGTAGAGGTTGTCAAGTACAAGTAACCTTTGAATGTGCTAATAGCTAGGACTTTATGTCTTATGACTCTGTGGTTCTTGAGGTTCTAAAGTAAACATGAAGCAAATGACAGCATCAGTCATCATAATCAACAACCAAAGAATCCCAACTGCCTGTCTTCTTTGTCATAGTGAATATTGTCCTTTGAGTAAGAAAGTGGAAAAAATACAATTACTTCCAACAACTATATTCATTTATTTAAATATTTTCTTTCTCTTTTCCATAGCATCCAGTATCTCTTCATTTTGTTCATTTGTCTTGTGTTTTTATAAAAGATTCCAAATTAATTGCAGAGAATTGCTTTCATGGAAACAGAACACAACGTAAATATAAAATATTCAAAATATAATTTAAGTAAATAGAATTTATTGTAACAAGCAAATTAATAGCTATAAATTAAGTAAAATATTATGAATTAAAATTTAAAATATAAATATAATTTATGCAATAGTAATAGATATTCATAAAAATGTTAAAAATTGATAGAATGTAGTTTTTTATTTCTTTTAATACTGTCAGGCCACAGGATTCTATTTTCATGACCTAGTTCATGGAAAAAAAGTCTAGTTCAGTACCTCAGTGTTTGCAAACATCCTGTTTGTTTTTATATAACTACTGCATACTTATAATTTTTGCCATGTAAGTCATATTGGTAAAGGACATGAGCCCATTTATTTCTGTTTTGAATTGTAAGGATAAGTGGAAATCAGGAGAAACACTGCAGACATTCCAGAACCATTGAACAAGGAAAAGCTTGCAAATATGGTAATTTTATTGACCTGACAAGCAGCAGAGCTGCCTTAACATGACTCAGATTTTCCATGCAGGCAAGGGGCATTACCTCAGAATGTCTTCCTATTGTGGAGAAACATAGTGGTATCTATCAGAAGCATGGCAGCAAATATTTACTGCCCTAGGGTACCAGCAGGTGAAAGGTGAAGCAACCAATACAAAAACTTAAAATATGGTTATGGAGTGAGAACAGCATGATGACACTATGAAAGCCCCAAAGAGTAGTGACATATATGATGACTTGCTAAGAATACAGTGCAGAGGGAGTCGAGTTAGCGGGTTGAGAATATGAATGATCCTGGTTCACAGTGAACTCGGAGAAGCAGTGGTTGGAAGTTTAAGGAAGGATTGTGGAGGGCTTTGAACATCAAGCCAACGAGTCTGGATTTTGTTCTGGAGACACTGGGAACCCACAAATAGTTTGTAAGCAAGGGCTGACATAATAGTGTGTGCCATGGGAAGATTGATTACCTGAAAGCAATGTGAAAAAAGGGAAGTGTATGCAGAAGGGTTCCTGGTTTTCAGATGACAAGGTGCCATCAAGATACAGGGGCTTTTTTTTTTTGTGTGTGGTGTTAGAAGAAATCTTATATTTCTAATTATTTTTCTTCTAAGCTGTAAAATATGTACATGTGGCAAAAATATAATCTTTAGCCTTAGGATTTTTAACTTTGTAACAAATATTGGGGTCTGGACTGCAGATCTTTCCTTTATATTTTATTATTTTCCCCTGCAGTTAATAACGTTCAACAAAAACATGAGTTATAGAATGACATAAAGGTCACAAAAGAAGAAACTACTGTGGTCTCAAAGACTTGCTCAGTCTCTGCTTTACCATGTGGAAGAAACAAAACAAACAAACCCCCAAATACTTGATCATGCAATCCCATAGTTACTTTACTAGTAATTATGAGATCTGTAAACTCAAAAATCATATAACTATGGAAACACTGTATTATTATGGGCTATTTTTTTCTTTCTGAGGAAGACATATTTTGCTATTTCTCTTGAAAAATTGATAATATTCATTCATGTCTTTCTGTGGTATACACATTATTAATTATAAACAAGTGGAACCCAAATAAACAATGGGCATATTTTACAGAACTGCCCTCTACTTAATTTTGACACTTTTCACCCTAACAATATTGGTTGAATTCAGTAGATATGTAATATAATTTTCAGCGTCTCTAAATAGCATCAAGAAAATCAGAAACATTCTGAATCTTTAAGTAGATGACTACAATTACTATAATCTTTTTTATATCATCTCTCAGAACACATTTAAATTATAAATGCCATGGAGGAATTTCAAAGATATAAAATTTCAAATACAATTAAGGCAAGTGTCATTTTTTTTTCTATTTGTAACTTACCTTTCACAAAACCCCACAAAGAAACATTTTGTCAACTAATAATTTAATAAATTCGACTTATGATTTGAAGTGTTAAAACAAAGGATTTTTTTTTCAGTACAAGTCATAGAAGAGAGTTTTCTGCTGTACTGTTTCAGAACTCTTATTCAGTAAAGAAATCTTATCTAATCCTGTTTCATCCTTTAAAACTGCCTACACACTAATCTCTAGGGACAAATTTAATACTTTGCAACAAAGAGAATATATCCCTTTTCAGTTTGAATAGAGGAATTGTTAGGACACCAGTGAGGTATGAATAACATTATAATGCTGCCATTTACTTGGCAAAAGAAAAAGAAAGTCTCTTATTGCAACCAAAGAAGAAGGCCTCTTCTTTGGGTTAAATTTTTTGACCCCTGGTATATCCCCAGACACCTATGTTACTGTGCTATTTGGGTCTTCTACCTCTTGCGAAGTAAACACTGAGCAAATCTAAGTAAACAGTTTGTTTTAGTTGAAGATAGAAAGACTCCATTTAATTGAGTTTTGATGATAGATGTGCTCCAAATGGTGCAAACAACTTTGACATGGTAAAATAATATTGTCTTATGGCATGTGTAACACTACATAAAGAATCTTAGCTTAACACTTTCTGAGTTTACAACATTTAAGTGAGAAAATGACAAAAGAAAGCCAAACTGTCAGAAACAGAAAAACCTTGAACAATCCTAAAATACAGAGTATAATTCTCTTCTTTATTCATTTGATTTTGGGAATAATCTTTGCAACAGAAGGAAGGGAATGAGAAAACAGCTGAACTTTGTACTTGTGAAACTTTATTTTCCTGTAGTCCACTGCAACTAGCTGAAAATAACACCTCAACTAACACTTGAGCATTGATTATATGATATGGTTGTGTGTGAGTAGTTAAAGCAAATCAACATGCCAAGGAAAGTAACTCTGAGACAAATCTTTCACTACTATTTTGTTTTCTAAAAGCATATTGTTATTAAAATCATGCATAGGATTTACAAATCATAATCTATGTCTTCAGTTTCTATATAAAATATATTGCTCATTTGACTTCTTTATCAGAAACCAACTTATTGTGAAATGGCAAAATGTAGGGTTAGATTATTATTAAACTCAAAGACTAACATTTTTATTCTCTTACTTTTGAAGTATAGGTAATCCTTTGGCCAGCCTTGAGAAATATTTTATATAGTCTTACTAAACATCAATTATATATATATATATATATATATATATATATATATAAATATATTCCTTAGAAACAACTTTTTTGACATTCAGAAGAGTCACTTGATTTGATCTCAGTCACATAAATTATAACTAATGTCATTTACATTGTGTTTTCGTATATGCACTACTTTGGATTTATGGTATCACCGTGGCCCCCTTTAAATGCAGGACAAAAATATCCTATGGAACAGATGTAAAATTTCATCCAATTGCAGAATCAGGAGAGGTTAGAAAAAGTATTTTGGACAATTATAACCTATCACCCAATATTTTCTGGATGTTCTCAAAGTTATACTACCAGTAATAAAGTCCAAATGTTTGAGTCCCTGCCCAACAAAATTAGGAAAGCAAAGGCGTCACCTATCCAATACTTGCGATATATGTTATAAACTTTGGATCCACTATTTCTCACCAACATGTTTTTAATTTTCTTTCTCTTTTGTATTTTCAACTTCCATCTTACACCTGATTCCTGGTTTTATGTGTCTAAATATTCTCACTTCTTCTATCTTAAGAAGTAAAAACTCTTGAACAGACACTTTACAAAAAATATGCATAGCAAAAAACCCATGAAAAATGCTTAAATTTATTAGATATTAGGGAATTGCAAATTAAAACTTCAGCTAAAAGCTCACTCTAGATTACTGAAATTTAAGGAGACTGAAAATACCAACTGCTAGAAAGAATGTGGAAAAACTGAAACTTTCATAAACCACTAGTAGGAAACTAGAATGATACAAGTGCTTTGGAAAACAGTTTGACATTTTCTTAAAAGTGAAACATACACTGGCCTATGACCCAGTAGTCCTAGAAAAATGATGACTTATTCAGAAAAAAAAAGATTTATTCAGAAATGACAAATAAAAATGTTCATCAGCAGATGAGGAGGTAGACGATATATGGTTTATCAGTACAATGGAATACTACTTAACAACAACAACAAAACCCAACAAAGTGATGATAAGCAAAATGACTGGACAAATCTCAAGAACATTATATTGAATAAAAGAAGCCAGACCAAAAAGAGAACATACTGAATGCTTCCATTCATATAAAATTCTAGAACAAGCAAAATGAAGTGATGGTGACAGAAATTAGCATAGTGATTTTCTTGGAGGATTGATCTGAAAGGGACACCAGGGAATTTTCTGGGGTGATGGAAATGTTCTATACCTTGAGTGAGGTTATAGTAACATAGGTGTATAGTTTTTCAAAACTATTTGAGCTCTACATTTAAAATTTGTATATTTTCTGGTAGATAAATTATAACTCAGGTGGCAATTAGAATCCTGTTTGATTCCATGTCTGCCTGATAAAACCCAGCTCTTTAACAGCCAAACTCTAGAACAAGTTATTTCCATTTGTACTCTCCACTTCCTTACCTTCTGCCCAGCTCTAAACTCAATCATTGACTACAGTAAGGTCCTCTCCCCATACGCTATTCCTCCCATAAGGTCCCCTACCGTATGGTATTCCCCCTATCCAAAATTCTCTTTCCCTGGATTTAACCTGGCTAATGCCTACTCATTATTTAGGTGTCAGCCTAAGTATCACCATCTCCTAACTCTCTAGACCATGTTGAATGTTGTGGTTATGTTTTCCCATAATATTACCTACTTTCATAATATAGCTTTAATCAACTCTTCATATAACTGCTTGCTTAACTTATCTCTCTTTACACTGAGCAGGGATGTTTATTTTGTTCACTTCTGCAAAGTGTTTAGTGCATGGTATCTGAAAAGCTATTTGTCAAATGAAGAAGGAGGGAAGGAAGGAAGGAAGGAAGGAAGGAAGGAAGGGAGGGAGGGAGGGAGGGAGGGAGGGAGGAAGGAAGGAAGGAAGGAAGGAAGGAAGAAAACATCCCCCTTACCTTTCACATATCTGTTCTACCACTCCTCCTTTGACTTCTTACAAATTCTTTTTCCATAATGCCGGTTTGAGCCCTCAACATCTCTTCCCTAGGCTTTTAAAATAAATTACTAATAGATCACTTTGCCTTTGGTCTCTTTCTAACCTAGCATTCATATTGCTATGAGAAGCATGCCACTAAAAATGCCCATTAAAGCAAGTCATTTTCTCTCTCAACAAAATTTAATTATTAGATAAATTAAATTATTCCTTCAGAATCAGTCTTTCTATTTCCATGCCAAAGTCTCCTAGACACTTTTTTTCTATTCATTTCTATCTTCCCTTTACCCTTTGCCCACTCTTAATTGGTCTCTGATTCCAGGGCCTTTTCTCTCTACTGTGTCTTCCATAGACTTATCAGTATTATCTCTTCTTAAATGTGATCATATTTCTTTTTGGTTTAAAAACCTTTATTAGCATGCTATTATCTATAGAATAACATTTGTAATTTCTTACTGGGGAGCACAAGACTCTCTGCAATGCAGTTTAAAAAAAAACATTTGCACATGCAGTTTCTTATTTTACTAGAAAGCCTATTTTTCCATTCTTCAACTTAAAACATTCAGTGAAATATCACACCATTAGTGGTCTCATCCAAATCCCTAGAAATGTCTAATTTTCCTGCTTGTTGTCTGTGCTACCCCATGGTTTAGTTCATGTTTCTGCAATAACACTTCCATGCTGTGTAGTGATTTTTTTTTCTTCTTTTCATGTTTGTTTTCCCTTGTTAAGACTATGAATCCTTGAGGGTAACAACAATATTATTTTTATTCCATGCATAGGATAGAGAGATGAATAATAAATATCTCTTAAATTAATGCATTAATGAATGATGAATCCATACCATTTTGGAATGCACTTGGCCTTTTCACATGCTGTGCTTTCGTTCACTTTTGTTGTTTCCTCAGCCTGGGTTTCCTTCCGTCCAGGTCTGTGATTAGTGAAAACTTAAACCTCTTAAAGTTCTGGTTCATCTGAGAACCACTTTTATGTGGTTCTTATGTGACACTCTACTTTCTTAAGTATTAATTATGCCTCCTGTAAATTCCTTTGGTTGCCGTTGCTTGGTTATCCATTATTTAACTTAATAAACATAATACTGTAAACTACCTACATGGCAGGCAATATATATGCTATTGAGCTTACATTAGAGAATGTGAGCTTTGGGCTACCAATGAGAAGTTCACTATCTGATGGAGAGAAATATTTGTAAAAATATAGATAAAATTCAGTCTTTTAAATGCTATGATCAAGATAAGAATAAAATGGTAGAATATCAGAGAGGTTGGAGGAATTAATTTGACATGATTCATAGGCAGTGATTCATAGAATGGTAGAGATTTGAGCTGGTACTTGAAAAAGGGCATAGGAGTTTGACAGACAAATAGTTAGTTGTAAAGATATTCCAAGCAGAAGAAACAACCTTTGTAAATGCACAGATTTATGAAAAAGAACTCTGGCAACTGATTCAACCCCTTTCAACCTTCAGCAATGTTCTCCTAAACTCCTTGTCCATGGATATACTTAAACTCCAGCTAACAACTTAACTAACTTTCAGCAATAGACTCTAGTCAACTTCTCCAATGACTAAACCCTGGACTTGGTGTCATCTAGAATAGTGAAAACTCTAAAGTTCTTAATTCTAATGTTTTCTTCTTGTATTTCTAATTCTCCTACTTTTTTTTTTACCACACTTATTTTCTGTACTTATGATCTTATGACTCTTTAATTCATACTTCCTTTCTTGAGGGTATACTCTTCTTCTATCATTTTCTGTAAGAAAGATATGTCCAAAGAGTGGCTTCAAGATTTAGAAAACAGTAACCAGATGACTTAACAAATGTTATTGTAAAAATTTGAACATTGTAAAGTTTTGTTTTGGAGCTTTTCTGTTGCTATAGTTAGGTGCATCCAAAGGTGGCTACAGATATAAAACATGATATTTTGTAGTAGTTACTTGAGTAGAATCCTGTATTCTGAGCAACCTGGGTGGCTCAGTGGTTTAGCACTGTCTTTGGCCCAGGGCATGATCCTGGAGACCAGGGATTGAGTCCTACGTCGGGCTCCCTGCATGGAGCCTGCTTCTCCCTCGGCCTGTGTCTCTGCCTCTCTCTCTCTCTCTCTCTCTCTCTCTCTCTCTGTGTGTGTCTCATGAATAAATAAGTAAAATCTAAAAAAAAAAAAAAAAAAAAAGAATCCTGTATTACTAAAAGGGTGTCCCTACAGCCTGACTATCTAAGGAATGACCAGAAAATAGTTTCAGAGTACAGTTAGGACTTCTTTAGGCTCCCTCCCTTGGACAATAATTCATTAATAATGAATTAATAATTCATTCTGAATTAAGAATGGGTATAAGATAAAATAGTCCTTTATTTAACTGGATCACAACTCAATTTCAACTCTGCAACACAATGTTATGTGTTTAGATACATGATGTGTATATATTTATTTAATTAACTTTAACTTTTGTTCCTTACATGTAATCAGGAAAACTACTGAAATAAAACATTAAAGGTGATACCTTCAATATTTTAAATAGTGCTTTATTTTAATACAGATTGTATTTAAAACAGTATTTGGCAGAGATGATGTCTTGGAGTGAGCTAGGATTCAGAGTGAGGAAATCTGGATTCAGAGCCTAGATTCACAACCAGTAGCTTTGAGGGAAAATTCTATACACATCAAATCATCCCAGCTGTGCCACTTACCACCTCTGTTATCTTCAATATGTTACCCATATTCTATGAGCCTCAAAATTCCACATACAGAATGTAGATGATATATAACATACATCCAAAGGTTGTTGTATTAAATGAGATTTGTATAGATATTAAATAAGATTAAAAGAGCCCTAGAAATCACTCAAAGTCACGTCTGTCCTATTTTATTCATTGAGGCAATTTTTCTAATCCTACCCTGACTCAATGGTAAGGGGCAGTATACTGTCTCTTTGGTGGGGAGTCACAAGGTTCTAGAGAACATATAGAACTGCAAATATTGCTGTGACCATTTTTTGGAAAATACAATCTGCCATATTCATGAAGATTGCCAAGAAATTTAGTTACAAGAAACATTCTTCTTGATTTAGCTAGGGTTGCAGTATAAAAACAATCACACTAAACTTTTCCTTCTGTATTTGATTCTCCACATCATTCATGCAGTCTTTATTTTTTTAAGTTTATACTTAAATTCCGGTTAGTTAGCATACACTGTTATATTAGTCTCAGTTGTACAATATAGTGATTCAGCAGTTCCACACATCACCCAGTGCTCACCACAAGTGCACTCCTTAATCCCCATCACCTATTTGACACATCCCCCTACCCACTTCCCTTCTGGTAACCATCAGCTTGTTTCCTATAGTCAAGAGTCTCTTTCTTGGTTTGTCTCTTTGTATTTCCTCACTCTGCTCATTTGCTTGATTTCTTATATCCTACATACAAGTAGAAATCATATGGTATTTGTCTTTCTCTACCTGACTTGTTTTTCTTGATAACGATACTCTCTGACTCCCTCCATATCATTGCAAATGGCAAAACTTCATTCTTTTTTATGACTGAGTAATATTCCACTGTGTGCATATGTGTGTGTGTGTGTGTGTGTGTGTGTATGTATATGTATATCACTGTGAGTGTGTATATCACTTCTTCTTTATCCATTCATCAATTAATGGATGCTTAGGCTCTTTCCATAATTTGGCTGTTGTTGATAATGCTGCTATAAATATCAGGGTGCAAGTATCATTTTGAATTAGTATTTTTGTATTGTTTGGGTAAATAGTTTGTAGTGTGATTGCTGGGTCATAGTATTCTTCTATTATTAACTCTTTGAGGAACCTCCATACTGTTTTCCAGAGTAGCTGCACCGGTTTGCATTTCCACCAACAATACAAGAATGGTTCCTCTTTCTCCCTATCTTCCCCAACACCTGTTGTTTTGTGTGTTGTTAATTTTAGCCATTCTGGCAGGCATGAGGCGCTATCTCATTGTAGTTTTGATTTACATATTCCTGATGATCAGCCATATTGAGCATCTTTTCATGTGCCTGTTGGTCATCTGGATGTTGTCTTTGGAAAAATGTTTCTTTGTGTCTTTTATGTATTTTGGATACTAACCCTTTAATCAGATATGTCATTTGAAAATATGTTTTCCCATTCCATAGGTTGTCTTTTAGTTTTGTTGATTGTTTCCTTCACTGTGCAGAAAGTTTTTTGTTTTGATATAGTCCCAATAGTTTGTATTCCATTTTGTTTCCTTTCCCTGAGGAGTCGTATTTAGAAAGAAGTTGCTATGGCTGATGTCAGGTAAGTTACTGCCTGTCTTCTCCTCTAGGATTTTATGGTTTCAGGTGTCACATTTAGATCTTCATCCATTTTGAATTTGTTTTTGTGCATTATGTAAGAAAGTGTTCCAGTTTCATTCTTTTGCATGTTGTTGTCCTATTTCCCTAACATTTGTTGAAGAGATAGTCATTTTGCTGTTAGATATTCCCTCTCTTTTTTTTTTTTTTGAAGATTAATTGACTATATACTTGTGGGTTCATTTCTGGGTTTTTATATTGTTCTATTGATCTATGTGTTTTATTTTTGTGCCAGTATCATATTGTTTTGATTACTATAATAACTTGAGGTCTGGAATTGTGATGCTTCCAGTTTTACTTTTCTTTTTAAAGGTTGTTTAGGCTATTGTGTGTGTGTGAGTGTGTGAGTGTGTGTGTGTGTGTGTGTGTGTGTGTGGTTCCATACAAATTTTAGGATTGTTTGTTCTAGTTCTGTGAAGAGTGCTCTTAGTATTTTGATAGGGATTGCATTAAATGTGTAGATTGCTATGGGCATAATAGACATTTTAACAATATTTGTTATTCCAATCCATGAACATGGAATGTCTTTCCATTTTGTTGTGTCATCTTCAACCTCTTCCTCATCATTTTATAGTTTTTAAATGGGTCTTTCACCTCTGGTTAGTTTTATTCCTAGGTATCTTATGGTTTTGGTGCAATTGCAAATTTAATTGATACCTTAATCCCTCTTTCTGCTGCTTCAGAAATGCAACAGATTTCTGTACATTGATTTTGTATCCTGCAACTTTATTGACTTTGTGTGTTAAATCCAGCAGTTTTTGGGTGGACTGTTTCAGGTTTTCTATATCTAGTATTCATGTCACATCTAGTATTCATGTCATCTGCAAACAGTGAAAATTTTGCTTTTTATTGACAATGTGAATGCCTTTTATTTATTTTTGTTGTCTGGCTGCTGTGGCTAAGACTTCCAGTACTGTGTTAAATAACAGTGGTGAGAGCAGACATCCTTGTCTTGTTTCTGACTGTAGAGGAAAAGTTCTCAGTTTTTCCCCATTGAGGGTAATATTAGGTGTAGGTTTTTCATATACGGCCTTTATTATTTTGAGGTATGTTCTCTCTAAAACTACTTTGTTAAGGGTTTTTATCATGAATGGATGTTGTACTTTGTCAAATGCTTTTTCTGCATCTATTGAAATGATCATATGGTTCTTATCTTTTTTTTTTTATTGATATGAAGTAACCTGTTGATTGATTTGCAAATATTGAACCATGCTTGCAGCCCAGGATAAACCCCATTTGATTTTGGTAATTAATTTTTTTAAAATGTATTATTGGATTCAGCTTTCTAGTATTTTATTGGAAACTTTTGTATCTATGTTCATCAGGGATATTGGCTTGTAGTTCTCTTTTGTAGTGATACCTTTATTACTTTTAGTATCAGGGTAATGCTGGCCTCATGGAATGAATTTGGAAGTTTTCCTTGCTCTTCTATTTTTTGGGATAGTTTGAGAATGGTAGGTATTAACTCTTTAAAAATTTGGTAGGATTTGCCTGTGCAGTCATCTGGCTCTTGACTTTTGTTTTTTGGGAAATTTTAAAATACTGATTCAATTTCTTTGCTGATTATCAGTCTGTTCAAGTTTTCTATTTCTTCTTGTTTCACTTTTGGGAATTTATATGTTTCTCAGAATTCATTTCTTCCATGTTGTCCAAATTTTGGCATATAGTTTTTATAATATTCTGTTATGATTGTATTTTTGTGGTATTGGTTGTTATTTCTCCTCTCTCATTTGTGATTTTATTTACTTGGGTAAATAAATTTTTTTTTGAGAGAGAGAAGTTCATCATCTTTAGATTCCAAGAATTAACAGGGATGGGTGCAGACTACACCAGGCCCAGGGTTTTGTGGCTCCTGGGAGCAGACCCAGCTACAGCAAACACACAGGAAAACAGTGGGAAGGGAGGAGTCAGTTAGATTTGGTCTTCAACTTGGGGTGGTGGTGGTGGTGGAATAGTGATTATCCTTGGGGCTTGGGAATGAGAAATAACAGGAAGAAAGCTGTTTTTTGGGGGCCTGAGCAGACCTAGAGGGGTAGCTCCCTACCCCTGGGGCTCAAAGTTGAGGGGGAAGGGAAATGAGGCCCCTTACCTCAGTGCTAAGGACAAGGCACTTGGCTCAGTCTTCTTCCGCCCACCACCCGTCCCAATCCATGGAAAAGGTGGAGTCCTTGTCCCATCTCCTTCTAAGGGCCCAGAGGCTGTTCTCTGTTGAGCCGCTGGAAGAAGCTTTTGCCGAACTCATACGTGCTGATCATGATGGCACAGGAAGGGGCGGCCTTGATGATCCTTGGGAGAAAGCCTGCAAAGAGCCCCCTGGTGCCTGACCCAGCCCTGATCCTCCGCAGCAGCAGCCAGGTGGAGTTGGCTAGTGGGGGCGTCACTCTCACAGCCTGCACCGCTCCCAGCGCGACCTGACGTTGAGTCTTCACTATATCGAAGGGTAGAGTCAGGATGGCCACCACCGTCCCTGAGATGCCGCCAGCCACATCTGGGTCCTTTCTCTCTCTCTCCCTCTCTTTTTTTTTTATGGGGGGGGTCCTTTCTCTTTTCTCTTTGATGAATCTGGCTAGGTGTTTGTCAATTTTATTAATTTTTTCTAAGAACTGTGGTTTCATCAATTTGTTCTATTGGGTTTTGCGAGTTTTGTTTTGTTTTAGTTTCTGTATCATTTATTTCTGTTCTAATCCCTTTTATTTCTCTCCTCCTGCTGGTTTTAGGGTTCATTTGTTGTTGTTGTTGTTGTTGCTTTTTCTAGCATCTTTAGGTGTAAGTTTAGGTTGTTAATATGAGAGTTTTCTTACTTCTTGAGGTAGTTCTATATTGCTATATATTTCCCTCTTCTGACCACTTTTGCTGCATCCAGAGATTTTGGACCATTGAATTTTCATTTTCATTTGTTTCCATATATTTTTTTTTCTTTTTGATATCCTGGTTTAGTAGCATGTTGTTTAATCTCCATGTATCTGTGCTATTTCCGCATTTTTTCTTGTGGTTGACTTCTAGTTTTAAAATGTGGTCAGAAAAGGTGCATAGTATGATTTCAGTCCTTTTGAATTTGTTGAGGCCTGATTTGTGATCTAATATGTGATTTATTCTGAAGATTGTTCCAGGTACACTTCAAAAGAATATGTATTCTGCTATTTTAGTATGAAGTGTTCTGAATATATCTGTTAAGTCCATCTGGTTTGGAATGTCATTCAAAGCAGTTGTTTCCTTGTTTATTTTCTGTTTAGATAACGTGTCCATTGATGGAAGTGGGGTGTTAAAGTCCCCTATTGTGTTGTTGTTGTTGTTGTTATTATTATTATTTTATTATCAATTGTGTTATCCCTTATGTTTAATATTAAATGTTTTATATGTTTGTATCCATATACAAGAAATGAATACAAGACAATCCAATCTTTTCTTGGATTGTCCTCTTTATAATTACACAGTAAATTTTGTCTCAAGTGCAGTCTTTAAACCGAAGTTTTATGTCCTTTTCAATTTTATTCCTAAACCAAATAAAATAATTTAGAACTTTTCTTATACTCAATATCTTGCCTATATATATAAGAAAAATATATTACTCTCAGTTTTATTTCCTTCCTTATTGAACTTAGATCACTTCAGCCCTCTCTTTACTCTCTTGGTAGTATCAATATCCCCAACCCTTCCCTTATCCTTTCATCCAGTATTCTCAACCAAATTCCAAACCTCAATGCATCTCACCACTTGTATTTTATTTATTTATTTTTTGTTTCAAGTTTGTATTTAATTTCTAGTTAGTTTAACACATAGTGTAATATTGGTTTCAGGAGTAGAATTTAGTAAAAAAAAAAAAAAAAAGGAGTAGAATTTAGTGATTCATCACTTATATATAACACCCAGGGCTCATCATAAGTGCCCTCCTTCGTATCCATCACCCATTTAGCTCATCCCCTGCACACTTCCCTTCCAGCCACCCTACGTTTGTTCTCTATAGTTAGGAGTCTCTTATGGTTTGCCTTTCTTTCGTCTCCCCCCCCCCTTTCCCTATGTTCATCTGTTTTGTTTCTTAAATTCCACATATGTGAAATCATATGGTATTTGTCTTTCTCTGAGTGACTTATTTCACTTAGTATAATACACTCTAGCTCCATCTACTTTGTTGCAAATGGCAAAAGATTTCATTCTTTTGATGGCTGAGTAAATATTCTACCATATATATAAATATATGTCACATTTTCTTTATCCATTCATCAGGTGATGTACATTTAGGCTCTTTGTGTGGTTTGGCTCTTGTTGACAATGCTGCTATAAACATGTGTCCCTTCAAATCTGTATTTTTGTCTCCTTTGGATAATTACCTAGTGGAGCAATTGCTGGGTTGTGGGGTAGTTCTATTTTTAACTTTTTGAGGAACCTCCACACTTTTCTAGAGTGGCTATGCCAATTTGCATTCTCAACAACAGTGTAAGAGGGTTCCCCTTTCTCCACATCCTCATCAACATCTGTTGTTTCCTAACATGTTAATTTATCTACATAGTAAATTCTTTTCCCTTTACCCCCAAATTTCCACGTAATCTCTCCAGTTGGAGAAGATACCTGAATCTCAACAACATGTTCAAACTAAATTCATTCTTCCTCTTACAAACTACTCTTTTTACATCTTTCCTCACTTTTACCCATTTCTTTTAATCCATAAATCTTGGACTTTTTCCTCTTGAGTCTAACATCTACTTTCTAGGTAGATGTTCTTCTATTACTGTGACCAGTTGATTCTACTCTTTTAGTATCTTTAAATATGATATCTACTGCTCTTAGTTTAGGATCTCATCATTTCTCAACCGAAAACTTTTATTCACTCCAGTCCTCCCTTATACTTTGCACTGGACTAAACTCTATAAAATCTAAATCTTATCATGTCCCCCCTCTTTTAAAAAATTACAATCAATTCTCATAACCAACTAAATGAAGTCTAAAGTCTTGATAATTTCCAAGAAGATTCTAATTCTCTAGGATCTACCTAACTTTTCAATCTTATCTATATATATCTAGTGTTTGAGGAATACCCAATGAATTTTTCTGCTTCAGAATGTACTGGTCTGAGGCTCTGGGATTTGTGTAGGCAGATCCCTTCTTTTTTTTTTTTTTTTTTTTTTTTTTGCAGGTCCAATTTTTTTTTTTTTAACTTTTATTGGTGTTTAATTTACCAACATACAGAAAAACACCCAGTGCTCCATCCCGTCAAGTGTCCACCTCAGTGCCCGTCACCCATTCCCCTCCAACACCCACCCGCCCTCCTCCCCTCCACCACCCCTAGTTCGTTTCCCCGAGTTAGGAGTCCTTTATGTTCTGTCTCCCTTCCAGATATTTCCCAACATTTCTTTTTCCCTTCCTTTATATTCCCTTTCACTATTATTCATATTCCCCAAATGAATGAGAACATACACTGTTTGTCCTTCTCCGATTGACTTATTTCACTCAGCATAATACCCTCCAGTTCCATCCACGTTGAAGCAAATGGTGGGTATTTGTCGTTTCTAATTTGCTGAGTAATATTCCATTGTATACATAAACCACATCTTCTTTATCCATTCATCTTTCGATGGACACCGAGGCTCCTTCCACAGTTTTGGCTATTCCCGGAGCCGCGCAGCCCCCTCCGCGGAGCCGCCGCCCGAGCCCCTCCGAGCTGTTCCCGGAGCCGCGCAGCCCCCTCCGCGGAGCCGCCGCCCGAGCCCCTCCGAGCTGTTCCCGGAGCCGCGCAGCCCCCTCCGCGGAGCCGCCGCCCGAGCCCCTCCGAGCTGTTCCCGGAGCCGCGCAGCCCCCTCCGCGGAGCCGCCGCCCGAGCCCCTCCGAGCTGTTCCCGGAGCCGCGCAGCCCCCTCCGCGGAGCCGCCGCCCGAGCCCCTCCGAGCTGTTCCCGGAGCCGCGCAGCCCCCTCCGCGGAGCCGCCGCCCGAGCCCCTCCGAGCTGTTCCCGGAGCCGCGCAGCCCCCTCCGCGGAGCCGCCGCCCGAGCCCCTCCGAGCTGTTCCCGGAGCCGCGCAGCCCCCTCCGCGGAGCCGCCGCCCGAGCCCCTCCGAGCTGTTCCCGGAGCCGCGCAGCCCCCTCCGCGGAGCCGCCGCCCGAGCCCCTCCGAGATGTCATTTGCAAATATCTCCCATTCTTAGGTTGTCTTTAGTTTGTGGACTGTATCCTTTGCTGAGCAAAAGCTTCTTATCTTGATGAAGTCCCAATAGTTCATTTTTCTTTTGTTTCTTTTGCCTTCGTGGATGTATCTTGCAAGAAGTTACTGTGGCCAAGTTCAAAAAGGGTTTGCCTGTGTTCTCCTCTAGGATTTTGATGGAATCTTGTCTCACATTTAGAGTCTCTCATCCATTTGAGTTTATCTTTGTGTATGGTGAAAGAGAGTGGTCCAGTTTCATTCTTCTGCATGTGGATGTCCAATTTTCCCAGCACCATTTATTGTAGAGACTGTCTTTCTTCCAATGGATAGTCTTTCTCCTTTATCGAATATTAGATGGCCGTACATTTCAGGGTCCACTTCAGGGTTCTCTATTCTGTTCCATTGATCTATGTGTCTGTTTTTGTGCCAGACCACACGTCTTGATGACCACAGCTTCTTGTAATACAACCTGAAATCTGGCATTGTGATGCCCCCAGCTAAGGTTTTCTTTTTAAAATTCCCTGGCTATTCGGGGTCTTTCTGATTCCACACAAATCTAAAAATAATTTTTCTAACTCTCTGAAGAAAGTCCATGGTATTTGATAGGGATTGCATTAAACGTATAAATTGCCCTGGGTAACATTGACATTTTTACAATATTAATTCTGCCAATCCAGAGCATGGAATATTTTTTCCATCTCTTTGTGTCTTCCTCAATTCTTTCAGAAGTGGTTCTATAGTTTTTAGGGTATAGATCTTTTACCTCTTTGGGTAGGTTTATTCCTAGGTATCTTATGCTTTGGGTGCAATTGTAAATGGGATTGACTCCTTAATTTCTCTTTTCTTCAGTCTCATTGTTAGTGTATAGAAATGCCATTGATTTCTGGGCATTGGATTTGTATCCTGCCACCCTCCGAGCTGTTCCCGGAGCCGCGCAGCCCCCTCCGCGGAGCCGCCGCCCGAGCCCCTCCGAGCTGTTCCCGGAGCCGCGCAGCCCCCTCCGCGGAGCCGCCGCCCGAGCCCCTCCGAGCTGTTCCCGGAGCCGCGCAGCCCCCTCCGCGGAGCCGCCGCCCGAGCCCCTCCGAGCTGTTCCCGGAGCCGCGCAGCCCCCTCCGCGGAGCCGCCGCCCGAGCCCCTCCGAGCTGTTCCCGGAGCCGCGCAGCCCCCTCCGCGGAGCCGCCGCCCGAGCCCCTCCGAGCTGTTCCCGGAGCCGCGCAGCCCCCTCCGCGGAGCCGCCGCCCGAGCCCCTCCGAGCTGTTCCCGGAGCCGCGCAGCCCCCTCCGCGGAGCCGCCGCCCGAGCCCCTCCGAGCTGTTCCCGGAGCCGCGCAGCCCCCTCCGCGGAGCCGCCGCCCGAGCCCCTCCGAGCTGTTCCCGGAGCCGCGCAGCCCCCTCCGCGGAGCCGCCGCCCGAGCCCCTCCGAGCTGTTCCCGGAGCCGCGCAGCCCCCTCCGCGGAGCCGCCGCCCGAGCCCCTCCGAGCTGTTCCCGGAGCCGCGCAGCCCCCTCCGCGGAGCCGCCGCCCGAGCCCCTCCGAGCTGTTCCCGGAGCCGCGCAGCCCCCTCCGCGGAGCCGCCGCCCGAGCCCCTCCGAGCTGTTCCCGGAGCCGCGCAGCCCCCTCCGCGGAGCCGCCGCCCGAGCCCCTCCGAGCTGTTCCCGGAGCCGCGCAGCCCCCTCCGCGGAGCCGCCGCCCGAGCCCCTCCGAGCTGTTCCCGGAGCCGCGCAGCCCCCTCCGCGGAGCCGCCGCCCGAGCCCCTCCGAGCTGTTCCCGGAGCCGCGCAGCCCCCTCCGCGGAGCCGCCGCCCGAGCCCCTCCGAGCTGTTCCCGGAGCCGCGCAGCCCCCTCCGCGGAGCCGCCGCCCGAGCCCCTCCGAGCTGTTCCCGGAGCCGCGCAGCCCCCTCCGCGGAGCCGCCGCCCGAGCCCCTCCGAGCTGTTCCCGGAGCCGCGCAGCCCCCTCCGCGGAGCCGCCGCCCGAGCCCCTCCGAGCTGTTCCCGGAGCCGCGCAGCCCCCTCCGCGGAGCCGCCGCCCGAGCCCCTCCGAGCTGTTCCCGGAGCCGCGCAGCCCCCTCCGCGGAGCCGCCGCCCGAGCCCCTCCGAGCTGTTCCCGGAGCCGCGCAGCCCCCTCCGCGGAGCCGCCGCCCGAGCCCCTCCGAGCTGTTCCCGGAGCCGCGCAGCCCCCTCCGCGGAGCCGCCGCCCGAGCCCCTCCGAGCTGTTCCCGGAGCCGCGCAGCCCCCTCCGCGGAGCCGCCGCCCGAGCCCCTCCGAGCTGTTCCCGGAGCCGCGCAGCCCCCTCCGCGGAGCCGCCGCCCGAGCCCCTCCGAGCTGTTCCCGGAGCCGCGCAGCCCCCTCCGCGGAGCCGCCGCCCGAGCCCCTCCGAGCTGTTCCCGGAGCCGCGCAGCCCCCTCCGCGGAGCCGCCGCCCGAGCCCCTCCGAGCTGTTCCCGGAGCCGCGCAGCCCCCTCCGCGGAGCCGCCGCCCGAGCCCCTCCGAGCTGTTCCCGGAGCCGCGCAGCCCCCTCCGCGGAGCCGCCGCCCGAGCCCCTCCGAGCTGTTCCCGGAGCCGCGCAGCCCCCTCCGCGGAGCCGCCGCCCGAGCCCCTCCGAGCTGTTCCCGGAGCCGCGCAGCCCCCTCCGCGGAGCCGCCGCCCGAGCCCCTCCGAGCTGTTCCCGGAGCCGCGCAGCCCCCTCCGCGGAGCCGCCGCCCGAGCCCCTCCGAGCTGTTCCCGGAGCCGCGCAGCCCCCTCCGCGGAGCCGCCGCCCGAGCCCCTCCGAGCTGTTCCCGGAGCCGCGCAGCCCCCTCCGCGGAGCCGCCGCCCGAGCCCCTCCGAGCTGTTCCCGGAGCCGCGCAGCCCCCTCCGCGGAGCCGCCGCCCGAGCCCCTCCGAGCTGTTCCCGGAGCCGCGCAGCCCCCTCCGCGGAGCCGCCGCCCGAGCCCCTCCGAGCTGTTCCCGGAGCCGCGCAGCCCCCTCCGCGGAGCCGCCGCCCGAGCCCCTCCGAGCTGTTCCCGGAGCCGCGCAGCCCCCTCCGCGGAGCCGCCGCCCGAGCCCCTCCGAGCTGTTCCCGGAGCCGCGCAGCCCCCTCCGCGGAGCCGCCGCCCGAGCCCCTCCGAGCTGTTCCCGGAGCCGCGCAGCCCCCTCCGCGGAGCCGCCGCCCGAGCCCCTCCGAGCTGTTCCCGGAGCCGCGCAGCCCCCTCCGCGGAGCCGCCGCCCGAGCCCCTCCGAGCTGTTCCCGGAGCCGCGCAGCCCCCTCCGCGGAGCCGCCGCCCGAGCCCCTCCGAGCTGTTCCCGGAGCCGCGCAGCCCCCTCCGCGGAGCCGCCGCCCGAGCCCCTCCGAGCTGTTCCCGGAGCCGCGCAGCCCCCTCCGCGGAGCCGCCGCCCGAGCCCCTCCGAGCTGTTCCCGGAGCCGCGCAGCCCCCTCCGCGGAGCCGCCGCCCGAGCCCCTCCGAGCTGTTCCCGGAGCCGCGCAGCCCCCTCCGCGGAGCCGCCGCCCGAGCCCCTCCGAGCTGTTCCCGGAGCCGCGCAGCCCCCTCCGCGGAGCCGCCGCCCGAGCCCCTCCGAGCTGTTCCCGGAGCCGCGCAGCCCCCTCCGCGGAGCCGCCGCCCGAGCCCCTCCGAGCTGTTCCCGGAGCCGCGCAGCCCCCTCCGCGGAGCCGCCGCCCGAGCCCCTCCGAGCTGTTCCCGGAGCCGCGCAGCCCCCTCCGCGGAGCCGCCGCCCGAGCCCCTCCGAGCTGTTCCCGGAGCCGCGCAGCCCCCTCCGCGGAGCCGCCGCCCGAGCCCCTCCGAGCTGTTCCCGGAGCCGCGCAGCCCCCTCCGCGGAGCCGCCGCCCGAGCCCCTCCGAGCTGTTCCCGGAGCCGCGCAGCCCCCTCCGCGGAGCCGCCGCCCGAGCCCCTCCGAGCTGTTCCCGGAGCCGCGCAGCCCCCTCCGCGGAGCCGCCGCCCGAGCCCCTCCGAGCTGTTCCCGGAGCCGCGCAGCCCCCTCCGCGGAGCCGCCGCCCGAGCCCCTCCGAGCTGTTCCCGGAGCCGCGCAGCCCCCTCCGCGGAGCCGCCGCCCGAGCCCCTCCGAGCTGTTCCCGGAGCCGCGCAGCCCCCTCCGCGGAGCCGCCGCCCGAGCCCCTCCGAGCTGTTCCCGGAGCCGCGCAGCCCCCTCCGCGGAGCCGCCGCCCGAGCCCCTCCGAGCTGTTCCCGGAGCCGCGCAGCCCCCTCCGCGGAGCCGCCGCCCGAGCCCCTCCGAGCTGTTCCCGGAGCCGCGCAGCCCCCTCCGCGGAGCCGCCGCCCGAGCCCCTCCGAGCTGTTCCCGGAGCCGCGCAGCCCCCTCCGCGGAGCCGCCGCCCGAGCCCCTCCGAGCTGTTCCCGGAGCCGCGCAGCCCCCTCCGCGGAGCCGCCGCCCGAGCCCCTCCGAGCTGTTCCCGGAGCCGCGCAGCCCCCTCCGCGGAGCCGCCGCCCGAGCCCCTCCGAGCTGTTCCCGGAGCCGCGCAGCCCCCTCCGCGGAGCCGCCGCCCGAGCCCCTCCGAGCTGTTCCCGGAGCCGCGCAGCCCCCTCCGCGGAGCCGCCGCCCGAGCCCCTCCGAGCTGTTCCCGGAGCCGCGCAGCCCCCTCCGCGGAGCCGCCGCCCGAGCCCCTCCGAGCTGTTCCCGGAGCCGCGCAGCCCCCTCCGCGGAGCCGCCGCCCGAGCCCCTCCGAGCTGTTCCCGGAGCCGCGCAGCCCCCTCCGCGGAGCCGCCGCCCGAGCCCCTCCGAGCTGTTCCCGGAGCCGCGCAGCCCCCTCCGCGGAGCCGCCGCCCGAGCCCCTCCGAGCTGTTCCCGGAGCCGCGCAGCCCCCTCCGCGGAGCCGCCGCCCGAGCCCCTCCGAGCTGTTCCCGGAGCCGCGCAGCCCCCTCCGCGGAGCCGCCGCCCGAGCCCCTCCGAGCTGTTCCCGGAGCCGCGCAGCCCCCTCCGCGGAGCCGCCGCCCGAGCCCCTCCGAGCTGTTCCCGGAGCCGCGCAGCCCCCTCCGCGGAGCCGCCGCCCGAGCCCCTCCGAGCTGTTCCCGGAGCCGCGCAGCCCCCTCCGCGGAGCCGCCGCCCGAGCCCCTCCGAGCTGTTCCCGGAGCCGCGCAGCCCCCTCCGCGGAGCCGCCGCCCGAGCCCCTCCGAGCTGTTCCCGGAGCCGCGCAGCCCCCTCCGCGGAGCCGCCGCCCGAGCCCCTCCGAGCTGTTCCCGGAGCCGCGCAGCCCCCTCCGCGGAGCCGCCGCCCGAGCCCCTCCGAGCTGTTCCCGGAGCCGCGCAGCCCCCTCCGCGGAGCCGCCGCCCGAGCCCCTCCGAGCTGTTCCCGGAGCCGCGCAGCCCCCTCCGCGGAGCCGCCGCCCGAGCCCCTCCGAGCTGTTCCCGGAGCCGCGCAGCCCCCTCCGCGGAGCCGCCGCCCGAGCCCCTCCGAGCTGTTCCCGGAGCCGCGCAGCCCCCTCCGCGGAGCCGCCGCCCGAGCCCCTCCGAGCTGTTCCCGGAGCCGCGCAGCCCCCTCCGCGGAGCCGCCGCCCGAGCCCCTCCGAGCTGTTCCCGGAGCCGCGCAGCCCCCTCCGCGGAGCCGCCGCCCGAGCCCCTCCGAGCTGTTCCCGGAGCCGCGCAGCCCCCTCCGCGGAGCCGCCGCCCGAGCCCCTCCGAGCTGTTCCCGGAGCCGCGCAGCCCCCTCCGCGGAGCCGCCGCCCGAGCCCCTCCGAGCTGTTCCCGGAGCCGCGCAGCCCCCTCCGCGGAGCCGCCGCCCGAGCCCCTCCGAGCTGTTCCCGGAGCCGCGCAGCCCCCTCCGCGGAGCCGCCGCCCGAGCCCCTCCGAGCTGTTCCCGGAGCCGCGCAGCCCCCTCCGCGGAGCCGCCGCCCGAGCCCCTCCGAGCTGTTCCCGGAGCCGCGCAGCCCCCTCCGCGGAGCCGCCGCCCGAGCCCCTCCGAGCTGTTCCCGGAGCCGCGCAGCCCCTCCGCGCGGAGCTTCTTCCTCTGCGCGAGCCGCCGCCGCTGAGCTGTTCCCGGAGCCGCGCAGCCCCCTCCGCGGAGCCGCCGCCCGAGCCCCTCCGAGCTGTTCCCGGAGCCGCGCAGCCCCCTCCGCGCGGAGCTTCTTCCTCCGCCCGAGCCGCCGCCGCTGAGCTGTTCCCGGAGCCCCGCAGCCCCGCAGCCCCGCAGCCCCCTCCGCGGAGCCGCCGCCCGAGCCCCTCCGAGCTGTTCCCGGAGCCGCGCCGCCCCCTCCGCGGAGCTTCTTCCTCCGCCCGAGCCGCCGCCGCTGAGCTGTTCCCGGAGCCGCGCAGCCCCCTCCGCGGAGCCGCCGCCCGAGCCCCTCCGAGCTGCTCCGGGTCCCGCCGAGCGCTGCAGCCCTTAGGGAGCTCGGCGCACTCTCCGGGGCGCGGTTCCTCTGTTACTGTCCCAGGGAGCCCGAGGGCGTCCCCGCCTTTCTGGGGATCCTGCTCCAATTCCCCGGGAGGCCTTTCCGCGGGGAAGGTTGGTGCAGCTCCTGCTCCTCCGGGACGGGGCTCTCCTGTCCTGGGGACACTCGCCCCGGCCTCAGCCCGGCTCCTCGCGGGGCCCCTCCCCCTTGGAGGCCTTTTGTGTCTTTAGTTCTTTTTCCCCGTCTTCCTACCTTGATAGAAGCGCGAACTCTTCTCACTGTAGCGTTCCAGCTGGTCTCTCTTTAAATCTCAGGCCGAATTCGTAGGTTTTCAGGATGATTGGATGGTTTTCTAGGTAATTTGCTGAGGACAGGTGACCTGGAGACCCTACTCCTCCGCCATCTTGCCCCTGGCAGATCCCTTCTTACTTTTTTCCAAGAACCCCAAAAACATTTTTGTCATTTCGATAAGTGATTCTTCCAGGAAAACTTAATTAATGCTGAGAGCTGAGTTCATTTCTATAGTGGCTCCTATAGAAACCTGTGAAAATGTCTACCAATCAAAACATCATACTGTAATCAATCATATTGTTGGTTTTGTGGCTTACTTAGGAGTAAGAACTGTATCTCATTGTTCTTTTTTTTTACATTTTTTTAAATTTATTTATGATAGTCACAGAGAGAGAGAGAGAGAGAGAGAGGCAGAGACACAGGCAGAGGGAGAAGCAGGCTCCATGCACCGGGAGCCCGACGTGGGATTCGATCCCGGGTCTCCAGGATCGTGCCCTGGGCCAAAGGCAGGCGCCAAACCGCTTCGCCACCCAGGGATCCCCTATCTCATTGTTCTTATTTTTCTAGTGCCAATTGCAGTTTGTGTCATCGTGTATCTACTTGATGAAAGTTTTTAAATGATTGTGTGAATACTTATCTCAAATATCCTTTTTCCCACTGTAATTGAAGCACATCACCAGTAAACTTTACAACAAAACTTTCTCTAATTGTTCTACTTTGCAAAGTCTCTTAAAATATTTTTTAGGGTTTGCATCAATATTTATCACCATGACTGTATTGTATAATAATTAACTGCAAAAATTCTGTGACATAAAACAATATTTGTTGCTCATGCATCCAGGTTGGTCATGTGGGTTGCTGTATTCATCTTGGCTGTAGTTTATTACACATTTATGGATGGCTGGCAGTTGGTTGATCTAGGATGGCCTCAAATATTATTAGGGCCTCTTAGTTCTGCTGCAAGTGTTTCTAGTCTTTCTCCTGGGCTAATCTGGGAGTGTTCTTTGTATAGAATTTGTAGAGGTATAAGAGAACAAACCTCATTATGAAAGTCCATTTTAAGCCTCTGCTGATGACACCTCTGATAACATTATAGTAGCCAAGGCATGTCATATGACTACCTCCAGAGAAAGCAAATTATGCCCCCTCATTACCATAAAAGAGCACTTCAAAATTACATAGCAAAAGGTGTAAGTAAATAGAATGTTTAAGAATCTGGATCAATAATGCAGTGTACCCCAGGGCAATTCAATCATTAAATTCACCAGTAACTATTGTTGGCACCAATAATTGTAGAAAGCATTGCAATAAAATTATATATAAGTTATTAGAGTAAAACAGATTAATCATCCTTTTCCTCTAGGACTTTGGAGTCTTATTTGAAATTTAAAGAAGAAATCTATGGCCAAAAGCTACTTGTATGGGATAAGAGATATTTAATTATCAAGGAAGGAAACTATCAGTACAACAAAAATCATTAAAGAAGGATTTGTGGAGGAGAATGAAGAACCAGATTTGGAAATATTGCTAAGCTTTTGGGAGAGATGAAAGAATTTCATGTAGAACAATTTCCCTTCTTTTACGGTATCATTAGTTTATCACATAAATTGCTTAGTATTCTTTATCTGGAAATTTGCAGACATCATTCCTAAATTGGTCTCGATATGGTGATTGGTGCATTACAAGAGAATAACAACAGTAAATAATTCATAATCAAATCTCCCTTGAAGACATAAGTAAACATATAAATAACTATAATAAATTAGAAGGGAACATGATGACTTTGATTTGATTGACAAAACTACCTGATGTTTTGTCTCCAGGGAGACATCATCAGGCATGGTGCAGATTTTCCACTGCAAATTAGAATTCTGTACACGACTTTGCTCTGAAACTGAATTACCTTTGAATTTAAAAATGCTGTAGGAAACCAAATTTGGATTGATGACAAGAATTATTAGTTTTAACCACAAAATAGAATATTTACAAACTTTGTGGAAAGACCAAGACAAACTAAAATGAAATGGAACTTTTAGGAGGTAACTAATACATTAAGAGAATATGGCAAAAATCCCTAATGTTCTTTTTTTTTTAAAAGATTTTATTTATTTATTTATTCACGAGAGACACACAGAGAGAGGCAGAGACATAGGCAGAGGGAGAAGCAGGCTCCATCCAGGGAGCCTGATGTGGGACTCGATCCCAGGACTCCAGGATCATGCCCTGAGCTGAAGGCAGACGCTTCACCGTTGAGCCACCCAGGCGTCCCAAAAATCCCTAATGTTCTATTAGTAGTTTTGTTTTGTTGTAAATTTCTGCTATTTTGCGTCTAGCTTTCTTTTTTTTCTTTTTTCTTTTTTCTTTTTTTTTACATTTCTGTTGCTATCTGGCTTTTAGTAACTTTATTAACATAAAATTTTCAGAGTCTTTCACAGGCATTCTTTTGTAAACAGAGAGGTATTTGTTTCTGCCAAAAAGTCATAAAGAGAAATGAATTTTCATACCAACCAGATATTTTTTGAAACAAGCCACAGTGAGTCATTTAAAACTGAACATTTAATTTTCATCTCTCCACTCCACCATGCCCATCAAATATTGTATCATATTCTGGTCTCCTTTCCCCTCCTTTTCTTCTCCCATAGGTTGTAAGCCTTTTAATAACTGTCGTTGAAATCACATAGAATCCAATGTTTCCCTTTCTTTTCCCTTGGCACCTGAAGATGGTGCCAAAACTGCTACATTAATTTAAAAGGCACACTACTTTTAGTAATAGTGTTTTTTATTCATTTATTCAGAGAAGTTATTAATGAAGCAACAATGAAGTTTATTCAGTTTTTGACAAGTGTTTCTCCTGGGTGAAAGGTGATGAAACAAGCTCCAAGGGCTGGTTCATTTTTAGAACTTGTTTACAAGGTTACAGCACACTCAATTTATCTGTCTAAGAATATGTCGCTTAGAGAGTCATTCCATGAGGGTTCATCTCATTTATAAATAATGATCTGGAACATCACCGAGGGGAAGCATAAAATTCTTTGGATTCAGAGGTGGTGGAAAGATATTGGTCAAAGTCTAAAGCTCTAGATTGTGATCCCAGTTCTGCCTCATAAATTTAATTTATATATACCTTAGTTTCCCTGGGTCTGTTTTTTCTTTCTTTAAAAAATGATAGTAAGTAGTAACACTCTTTTCTTCATAGGATTGTTGTGAGAAATAAATGGGATACATTATAGATGTAAAAATATTTTTATTTATTTTAACATGTTACAGTGGAAAATTTCAACCATGTCTACATGGAAAGAGAATACAATAAAAAGCCTCCTGGTATCCATTACTAGATTCAGCTATCATTACATGACCAATTTTCTGCTTCTATGTTCCCATCTACTTCTTTCTCCACAATTATCTTTAAGCAAATTCACAATACTTTATTATATCATGTGTAAATATGATAGTATTTGTCTTAAAAAACTAAAGTCTCACTAAAAAAATCCCAGTGATAATATCACAATAAAAAGAATAGCAATTATTTAATACAGCAAATAATGTTTAAATTCTTCCTGTTTACTAAATTTCTAAAATTGTTATAATTTAAATTCAATTAATTATTAGTTTCAGAGGTAGAGGTCAGTCAGTGACTCATCAGTCTTATATAATACCCAGTGCTCATTACATCACCTGCCCTCTTTAACCTGTTTAATAAACTTTTGTAAAACTTTGAATCAAGATCCACAGAAGTCCAATTAGTCCACATATTATAATAAAATTTATTTTAAACTTTGTCACTCCTCTTTTTTTGTACACCGTGCCTTTTATTTTTTAGCGAAATTGAGTCATTTGTCTTGTAAAATGGTTTCTTCATGGGGTTAGAATGTTCTGTCTTTTGTAATTTTTGTAAGTTGTAGCTATATTGTGAGCCTTAGTAAGGATTAAATTTCACTTTTATCCTTTTCTAGAATTGTATTCCTAATAAATGATGTTTTTTCCCTCTACAATTATTCCCTACAATTTCTAGCCCAAAACCATGATAAACTACACAAGATCACACATCATAATGCTCTGAAACACACCTTCCCATGTGTTTCATTTATAACCAAGAAAGAGTTACTGTCACACTCATCCTTGCTCCCTGACCCCGATCAATGGAACAAGTGTTCAGAAGTATGGTAGGTAATTACATTGTTTTTTCTTCCATCGTTGTTCCTTCTTTCTTCTTAATTATCTTTCTAAAAAAATCTTAGCTGTCATTTGCCATTTGATTTGATCCAGTTAATATTGTATTGCTCTATATGTAAATTATAAACCATGTTGATGAAACAAACAATAAATTCATCATTCAGTATACTATTTGGAACATTATTAATATGGCCTTTGTTCTCCTAGCTTATCCCATCTCCCTGCCTCTTTTCCTCACATGTAAGCACTATTTCCTTGATTTATAAAAAATAGTTTTATTTTACATATGCTTATCTATAAATATTATTGTCTTATTTTTCACCTTTATTAAAATGGCATAGTATAGTATATAATAGCTACTTAGAACTGAATGTATTTATTCAAACTATGTTCTCAAGTTTCTTCCATGTAGTTGTCTAATTTATTTATTTTCTTTTCTGTGTATAATGTCACTCACCCATATATTTACTCATTCTCCTTTCATTGGACATTTGGCTTGTTGTTTTCAGTGTTTTAAATTTCACACAATGAAAAAAATAAATAAATAAATAAATAAATAAATTTCACACAATGTTGCTTTGGGCATTCTGGCTCCTGATGCATATACTATAAGGTCTCTCTAGGAATTATATCTAGAAGTGGAATTGCCATGTCATATCACATGTGCACATGTTCAACTTTACCAAGTAATAGAGAAATGCTGCCAAAGTGGTTTGTCATTTTATGCTACTATTAATAACCAAATATGGAAAGTGTATTTTATTGATCAGTGATGTCTTCAACACTGGAAATTACTAGAATTCATGATTTTTGAGAAATAAGGTGGGCCAAAGAGTATCTCATTATGGATTTATTTGACATGCCACTGATTAATGATGATGTTGCACTTTATTTTGCTTAGGTTATTGCTCATTCAAGTTTAAAGTTCTCTAAAATTCCTTTTAATATATTTTTTTCTTTTTTTGGTTTCTACTTTAGAGGAGTCTGTTATATATTTTAGGTACTATTTTTTTGTCTATTAAACATGCCTCAATTATTTAATTTATTTTATTTAATGTGTTAAAATGGCTCCTGATGAACAAAAATTTAAGCTACCAATGTAATTATATATATAAATATTATCCTTCACAATTAGGAATTTAAAATTTTTCCTTTTTCTTCTGTTATGAGGTCATAAAACTATTTTCTTGTATTTTTATCTAAAATTTTTAAGGTTTTGATTTTCATACTGAAATCTTTTTTTTCACATGGAAGTGAGTTTTTGTGCATAGTGTGAAATAGGTTTCCAATTTTCCTCCCATATTAATAAACAAGTTTTTGAACATCTTCTGGGGACTAGTCCTTTGTATTCATAGTGCTCTATAGTAACACATCTATCACTTAATAAATCACTTCCATATATAGTCATGAATCTATATATATTGACTTTCATTTGATTCCATTGATCTTTTTGTCTATCACAATTCATATAGTATTATACTGTTCTAAATATTTAAAATTGAGAGCAATTCTTGATATTTTGGAGGAAACGTTCTCCACATTAATCTTGTTTATGAATGTCTTGATTATACTTGGCCTTTTGTTCTTCCAGCAAAATTCTGATGTCAAAATCTTTTTTAAAAACCCTATTGGGATTTTTATTTGAATTATATAAAATCTATAGTTATATTTGGAGAAATTGACATCTTTATGAAGACAAGTTTTTATATTTATAAACATAGTATATCTCTGTTTATTAGCTCTTCATTAAGAACTTTCAATAAATTTTGTAATTATTTCCACAAATGATTAAAATATCTTTGTCTACTTCTTCCTCATTAATGTACACATTTTCTTGCTACTATAAATGATATCTTTTAAAAATTATGATTATCTTCAGATGTATAGCAAAATTCTTTCACATTTATCTTGCAACCTGACACTGTGTTAAACTTATTTTTAATAATTTGCTCATAGTTTGTTTTGAATTTTCAATGTAAGCAACTATCATCTGCAATTATGGCCATGTTATTTCTATTTTTCTATTTCTTTGGCATTTAGCTTCATTTTCTTATCTGGTTCCTGTACTCAAGATCTATAGTGTGGTGATGTGTTTTTGACCTGTATCTAAATTTTAAAAATATTTTTAAATTAAAAATTTGAAAGTCTTATTTTTTTAGAGTAGGTTAGATCTAGAGAAAATTAAGAGGAAGGTACAGAGATAACCCATATATCCTCTGCCCTTATATAATCATAACTTACCCCATTATCAACTTCCCCCACAGCATGATACATTTGTTACAACTGATGAAATTACATCACTACTACATCATCAACCAAAAACACAGTTTACATTATAGTTCACTGTTGGTGTTGTACATTTTATGTGTTTGACAAATATATAATGACATGTATTCACCATGATAGTTTCATACAGAGTAATTTCATTGCTCTGAACATTTCTCTGTGTTTACCTATTTCTCCCTCCCTTTGCTCAGTCTCGGGCAACTACTGATCTTTTTTACTGTCTTCATAGTTTTGAATTTTCAAGAATGTCATGTAGTTTAATCATACAGTATTAGCCTTTTCACACTGGCTTCTTTCACTTAGTAAGAGACACTCATTTTTTTCTCCATATCTTTCCATGTCTTGAAATCATTTCTTTTGAGCACAGAATAATATTCCATTGTCTGGATGCACCACAATTAAGTTATCCATTTACCAACTGAAGGACATCTTGGTTGCTTCTAATTTTTTATAATTTTGAATAAAGTTCCTATAAACATTGATGTGCAGGTTTTTATATGGACAGAAGTTTTCAACTCTTTTGGGTAAATACAAGGAATGTGATTGCAATATGGTATGGCAAGAGTACTTCTAATTTTTTAAGAAACTGCCAAATTGTTCTCCAAAGTGTCTGTCTTCCAAAGTGTCTGTCCTCCAAAGTGTCTGTTTTATTTTGCATTCCCATCTGCAATAAATGTGAGTTCCTGTTATTCTACATGTCCTTGACAGCATTCTGTATTTTGGCCATTCTAATAGGTATATAGTGCTATCTCATTGTTGTTTTAATTTGCACTTCCCTGATGATGTATGACGTGAAGTATCTTTTCATATGCTTTTTTGCTATCTCTGTATCTTTTTTGGTGAGATATATCTTAAGGTCTTTGGCCCATTTTTCTCCTCTCTCTCTCTTTTTTTTTTGGGGGGGGGACAGGATTCCTTAGTGGGCTGTAATTGGGTATTTTCTTTCCCCAAGGTCAGTTAGGTTCTGACAATCCCAAACAGGTTATGCTCTTGTAAAAATAGTTTCTCCTGAGAGGTGTCCTTGCTAAGAACAGAGTGTTCTGAAATATTACAAAATTATTCTTTTTCTTCTCTCCCTGCCTGAGCCAGTGGAGATTTTTCTCTGATATTTACTGTGGGCATCTGGTTGAGGTCCTGGAAGTAAATCTCACAGTATCGTGAAGGCCCTCCAGTGATTGGGTCTCTCTGGACTTTTTTACTTTTAGGGTTGTCTATACTGAGCTGCTATAATTTGTCAGTTTGGGTTTTTCTTCCTCTGGCACTGGTTCTCAGAGCAGTTTCTCTTGTGAGTCAAGGAAGTTGTGATACCCTGTATTCGCCCATCTTTTCCCTGTCACAGGCAGAGTTTTGCCTTGTGTTCTCTCCTCTTTTACAGATCCAAGAAGAGTTGATTATTTTTCAGTATGTTCAGCTTTCTACTTGTTGGAACAGAGTGGTGACTCCCAAACTCATTACTTCTAGAACCAGAAAAATTGTAGCTAATTTGTTAGGGTACATTTCCAAAGTGCTCACATTAAAAATGATGTTTGCTCTAAACTTTTCATAGGTAGCTTTTATGGAAGTTATCTTTTATTCCTAGTTTAAGTGTATTTTTAAAATCATGAATGCATGTTGAATTCTTAAAAACTTTTTTGCATATGTTAGAATGGTAATATGGATTTTCTATTAATAATGTCAAATAACTCTTATATTGTTGAAAAAAGTCCTTCTTGTTCATGATGTATTTTTTTATACACTGCTATAAGTCAATTTGTTAATATTTTGTTTAGAATTTTTTATTTGTGTTCACAAACTACACTAGCCTTTTATTTCCTCTTCCTTCTCTGCCTAGTTTTGGTATCAAGGTTATGCTGATCTCATGGAATGAGTTGGAAGGTGTGTCCTCTTCTTGTATTTTATGAAAAAGTTAGCTTAAGTCTGGCATAAATTGTCATCAACCCTGGGCGATTAGTGTTTTTCTGTTACTTAAAATAAACATTCAATTTAATTGACCATTAAAATTTTCTTTCTTAGTTGTTTTTTATATGTTATATTTTCCTGGAATATTTTCATTTCATCTAACTTTTGTCTAAAACTTTTCAGCTAAAATATTTCATGTAAAATTTTCCAACTTATTGTCATACAGTTGTTCAGACTATTCTATTCTTCTTACGTTTTTAGTGGCTATAGTATTTAAAGTTATATCTTCTCTTCTTATTCCTGGTATTATTTATTTGTGCCTTCTCTGCAAAATTTTTACATTTGTCCATTTTACTGGACAAATACTTTACAAAGTGTTATCTTTGCAGCAGTGGCACATGATGGGTGGTTGGTGAGAGTGATGTTCTCTGGGCACAGGCAATTAGGAGGTGTGTTGTCTGTAGAAAATTTAAAAACAATGATAAAATGAACTAAAAGTTGACAAGCATTTTATTATTATTATGCACTGGTAATTCTACATAATATCAGTGATTAACTACCCCCTTAAAAACTCTTTAATTTGCCCAAGAGCTAAATAATTGATGTGGTTGCTATAAGTTTTAAAAACAAATGTAAATTTCAAAGTACTGTGTCCTTATTATTTGCTTTATTAATAAACATCATCCTGGAAGCAAATAGGAGAACCCCTAGTTATAGAGTCTGCCTGTGACCTACTCAGACTCAGTTATTTGCGCATTCATTTAGAGAGTAAATACATGATGATTTGGACTTGTTGTTAGATCTTCTTTTAGACAGTTTGGGTCTCCAATTGCTATGGTTGTATATGTTCCTATCCTTATGCAGTAGATTATAAGCAAGTAATGATAATAAGAAATAAAATCGTGTCATTTCATTTCTGTCCTTCTAGGCTACTCTTGCAGTTTTTATATACATTTAAAAATTTAAACAATAAAGTAGAGTGGGAACAACTAGTGTAATACTTCTGTTGAGTGAAAAGTTTTAATTCATATATGAAACACTATGGAATTTAAAAAATAACTAAAATAGAAATGTGTTCTTAATAGATATTATTTTTATTTATTGCCCTTTGATATTAATTATAATGTTGTTATCCATTACTGTAACAGATTATATACATTTTTCTTTTTTCTTTTTCAAGATAAAATAAATTGACATAATTTAGAAACATTATTCCATTATATTTCTCCTTTTTCTGTCCTTGACTTAAAAAAATATTTCTAGGGGATCCCTGGGTGGCTCAGTGGTTTAGAGCCGCCTTCAGCCCAGGGCCTGATCCTGGAGACCTGGGATCGAGTCTCACGTCAGGCTCCCTGCAAGGAGCCCACTCCTCCCTCCGCTTGTGTCTCTGCCTCTCTTTCTCTCTGTGTGTCTCTCATGAATAAATAAATAAAATCTTTAAAAAAAATATTTCTACTGGCATGATTGTATGTAAGTTCAATAAAATAAAATATTCACTTCTTAAACCTTTTATGGCAATTATTATTGGTTATTTCATGATTATTACGGACAATTATTTTTAGCATAGAGAGTAGGGGGTTGTTAAAAAAAAAAAGATCTACTCTGGAGGGCAAATATGCCAAGTTTGCTGCTATTCTAATGTGTCTTGGTTTCTCTATTTTGGGGATTTTTGTTTTTTATCTTCATGATTCCCCTTTCTTCAACTCTCTTTGGGTTTATTTTGTGGTTCTTTTTCTAATTTCTTTAATGGCATGTTTACCTCATTGATTCTCAGCCTTTTTTCTTTTGGCTCTGGATTTTTAAACAAAAATTTAAAGTTGCAATTTAACAAGTGTATCTTTAGTGAAGGTGAAGAACTTCAGTAGCATATGATGACACACTTTTTCTATCTTTTATAATTATTTTTTATTTTGTTACATTGTCTTATGTCCACTAATTACTTGCTGAATGTTTATCATATACACAGCGACAAACTAGGTGATGTCACAAAGGTCCAAGAGAACACAATTCTTACCCTTAAGGATATTATATTCATTGTTAGCAATTAGTGTGTGAAGAATCTTCCTGATATTCCTTGTTTGCCCGAATGTCACAAAAGGGGGATGGAGGTAGCTGCTCAGAAGTATGGGTAATTATGGGCACTGGACCTGAGACAGAATGTGTGCTCATAGAAACTGTATTTGTTTTATCCACAATCTGATAGTCTTCCACCAGAGTCCTCAGCTGCATTGCAGTCCTTGCCTTGGCTCCAGCTACGCTTCCTCATATTCCATACACAAAGTTTGGTGGGCCTAGTTCCCATTGTCATTAATTTCCAATCCTTCTTCTCTTAGGCTTTAGAATCCTTCTTCTCAGGACACCTGTGTGGCTCAGCAGTTTAGTGCCTGCCTTTGGCCTAGGGCATGGTCCTGGAGTCCCGGGATCGAGTCCCACATCGAGTCCCCCATCGAGTCCCACATCGGGTTCACTGCAGGGGCCTGCTTCTCCCTCTGACTGTGTCTCTGCCTCTGCCTCTCTCTCTGTGTGTGTGTGTGTCTCTCATGAATAAGTAAATAAAATCTTAAAAAAAAAAGACTCCTTCTCTCTTGCATCGCAGGTACTCCTGGTAACAGAAAGAAGGGAACAGGGGAGAGAAATGATATTTGGGGGAAAAAGATCAAAGGAATGAATGAAAACTCATCACAAGAGGGAGAGTGTCAGCACTCCTTCTCAGGTTAGTGATTCAGGGTGTTGATTTCCACAGATGATGGGAGAAAACACAGATGGGAACAGAAGGCAAGAAGTGTGTCCACATCAGGTTCAGGGGTGGGATGCTTGTTTACCCTTGGCAAGCTGGATAGGTAGTTTTGAGTACAACCATGAGGAGGTACATAGTATCTAGTTAATATTTTTGATGATATAGCAATTGATGATCATTGCTCAGATTCATGTTGTGACTGTGATATTTTAATTTTATTATTTTTTCTTTATTTGTTAACTGGAATGATTTTATAAACATATAGTTACCCTCACCAACTAGTTAGTAATCCTGAATCATAGCTTGTTGGGAAAAGTAGTATACCTGCTTGATCTTTTCCTTTATCTACCAGTTGTGAAAATGAGTCAGTTCATTAATGTCCTCTAATGGAGGGGTGCCTCATGGCTAAGTCATTTAAGTGTCTGCCTTTGGCTCAGGTCATGATTTTAGGGTCCTGAGATTGAGCCCCAAGTCGGGCTCCCTGCTCAGTGGGGAGCCTGCTTCTCCCTCTCGCCTTTACTTGTGCTGTCCCTCTCTCTCTCTCTCTCAAATGAATGAACAGAATCTTTTTAAAAATGTCCTCTGAAGGAGATCAATAAGGTTTTTAATTTTTTTTGCTTTTTAATGGAATCTTTACAAAGTGATGAATTTAAATATATGTCATATGTTTCAATTCATGGCAGTCATTATCCTTACTGATGCTCAAATTATCCAGTCTTGACCTTTTTTATTTATATTAGCTCCTGAGCCCATTATAGCTAACCCTGATGGATTGTGGTACTAACTTGCTTTTTGGTATATAAAATTATCTAGATTCATATTAATTAATTAATTAATTCATTCATTCATTCATTCATTCGAGACACAGAGAGAAAGAGAGAGAGACAGAGACACAGGCAGAGGGAGAAGCAGGCTCCATGCAGGGAGCGGGATGTGGGACCCGATTCCAGGTCTCCTGGATCAGGCCTTGGGTGGAAGGCGGTGCTAAACCGCTGAGCCACCTGGGCTACCCTCATATTATATACTTCTTGTCTGATCCCTGGAATTAGCTACTGCTCTAAATCCTGCAATTAAAGACCAGAGGCAAAGTGTGCACATTGTCCGTGTTTTGGTCACTGTTTCAAGATCTTTCAGGAGGCTGAAGTATGAAATATGTATATCCCTTATACATATATAATCATAAGTTCTTATTAATAGTCACAATGCATAGTCAGGACTGTGGGGATTTTACTTAAGCTTATCAATCTTATAATTGCATTTTGTTTCCTTATAATTCCTCTATGTTGAAATCATAAGTTTCTCCAAAACACCAATATAGTTACCCATTTGCTTTATTTCACAATACATACATAATAGTTGTAGTATAATGATCTTGATAGTCACTAACTGAAAGCAAATTTTACACACACACACACACACACACACACACACATATGCTTTTTATGTTGCCTTTAGAGTAAATCTTACTAGGAACATTTGGTAAGATTACAAGTTCCTTGGAATAGTTCTTTCTTGTGTGGCT
Organism: Vulpes lagopus; assembly: GCF_018345385.1. Taxonomy (NCBI): domain Eukaryota; kingdom Metazoa; phylum Chordata; class Mammalia; order Carnivora; family Canidae; genus Vulpes; species Vulpes lagopus. Next base: position 65,053,523 of record NC_054829.1, read on the forward strand.
GTGCTGTAATTTGATACACGGATTTTACTTTTACTTTCAGGATTTTAGGAATTAGGAAATGCTTTTTGAAACTGATTTTGCTTTAAATTATTTAAAATATTTAGATGGGTTCAAAATCAAATTTGAAGCTTACAAAACAGGGCATATTCAGAAATGTTCAGTTTTTAATCCCTCTCCTTTCTATCCTCTTTCCTTCTAGGGAAACTTTTATATATTTAACTTTATTGTTGTTTTTATAATACATATTTTTATTTTATAATATAAATTTTATGTCACTGTGATATTACAATATAAAAATTATAATATATTAATTATTACTATAATACTATTATATAAACTTTATAATACATATGTGTATATATTGGTTTCCTTAAGTAAACAGTAGCCTATTGCACATGCAGCTTTCCACCTTGATATTTTCACCTTTCTTGGAGATCACACCAGAGTAGTATAGAAGAATATTCCTCATTATCTTTTAGAGCTGCATAGTGCTCTGTTGTGTTGATATACATAACTAATTCCTACTCTGATGGACATTTGCTTTGCTTCAAGTCCTTTGTTATTGCAGATTGCTATAATAAACCATCTTGTGTGTATTTTACCAGCATATTTTGGAATAGTATCCTAGAAGTGGAATTGCAAGGTCAAAGGGTAAATATTAAGAAATTTTGTTAGATGTTGCCAATTCGCCTCCTGATGGGTTATGATATTTTACATTCTGACTGCAATGCATTAGAATGCATTTCCCAACAGCTTCATCTATGGGTTATATTGTCAAACTTTTGCATTGTATCCATTCTGATATGTGAGAAATGGTTTTCTGATTATAAGAAAGACTGCACATTATTGAAAGCCACAGACCATTAAGAATTTTGGTGCTTTTTTGTTATTATTAGAAGTTATGATATATTATGGACACTGCCCCTTTGACTGTGATATGATTGAATTTTTTCCCTTAATTTGTCTTTTTTCTTTTCTTAGAGCGTTTTTCCCTTGTGAAAGATTTTTTTTTTAAGTAGGCTCTATGCCCAGCATGGGGCTTAAATGCACAATCCTCAGATCAAGACCTGAGCTGAGATCAACAGCAAGGTACTTAACTGACTGAGCCACCTAGGTGACCCTTCCTTGTGAAAGATTCTTAAAATTTAATAATATTAGCCACTTTCCTTTTCCTTTTATTCCTTCTGGATTTTGAATTCTAGTTAGGAAAGTTTTCCCCAAACACAAATTATAGAGCACTTAATTTATGTTTCTCTTAGTACTTATTAGACAACTTTCTAATCCTTTAGAACTTATCCAGATATATAATGTAAAAAAATTGGTCCATTTTTACTGTTTTCCATGTTGCTATCTATCTTCTCTCTGCTGATATGAGTGACTGACTTTCTTATATGCTGAATATTCATACACAGTTAACTCTACCAGTTCTCTTGCCTTTCTGACAATCCTGTTTCTGCTCTCTTCTTCCTGGTATTAAAGACTAGTCCCACTCATGAAGGAGGAAGGCTTACCTGTTTAATGTTTTCAGAGCTGTCAGGAACACATATATGCAAAGAATTTGTGGCCTTCAACGGATAAGTTTTCATGTCAATGTACATCTCTTCCTCCATGTGTCTTTAACAAAGAGACCATGACTGTTGACCTGATGTCTAACTCAGCTGTTGAGTTGCTTGGTTCCTACATATACCAGTTCTTCAAAGCTGAAGCAAGTTTATTATGCAATCCTTAAAAACATGGTATTTAAAACATATGGTGGAATTGCTTCCTATGGTAAACTGAGTAACTTTTATACATTTAATAATGCACCTGTTTTAGTATCTGTTATTAGAGCTTGGAGACCAGTCCCTTGATCCATTTTGTCTTGCAACAAACAGCATGAAAAATGCACAATACCTGCAACAAGATTTCCTGAATCACATTTAGTTGAAATATTCCAATTAGCAAGATGCTTATCAATTCTTTGGACACATGCACATTCAAGCAACTGCTATATTTTTCTTCTTGCCTGTGAATTACTGGAAAGCAACTGTTTAAAACAATGGCAGAAGGAAATAAACGGAAAAAATCTCTTGCAATTTTAGGGAAAATGAGTAGAAAAGAACTCTCCGGAGACCTCATTATAAATGGTTAGAACAATTATGCTAAATGGAATTGATATATTTATGTTGTTTTATTCAAGGTTTATCATGTTCTATTATGAAACAATGAAATGCAATTAATAAATTGTCAGTTCATTTTTCTTGTTTTATTTGAAAATGCTTCGGCATATTTTAGCATATCATTTTTAGAGTAGGAAATAACTCTAATGTATAACATTAATAAACGGTGATAGACTTTACTATAAATACTGCATCTGTTGCCAAGAAAAGTTACATACAAAAACAGAGCATTGCAAACAGCAGTTCAGTAGTTCTTTTTTGTAGTAGAGACATGGGACTTCTATATTATTTTAAATATTTTTGCACGACTTGACCCTCTACACTTGGAGAATATTGTTTTTTTATATCAACAGTTTACTGAGTGTAAGGGATTAACACCATATATGTGGTGTTATGAGAGCCCAGAAATTGAGTAGTTTTTTCCCCTTATTTTTTATATGAAGGGTAGAGTTAGGATTGAGGAAAAGCTGTGACAAACTTCCCATGTGTGTGATCATAGCCAGATACTGTTACAAAGAATAACTTAAAAAAATCAAGGCAATCGAATAAAAAACTGAGATATAACATAAAATAAAAACAGTCAGTGGAAACATTTCCATAGACTAAATTATTTTGAATTCCAAAAACTTAATTGTTATTTGAAAATATTTAACTACTAATGTATAAAAGAATTCAAAATACATTGTTTTCTGATACTGTCTGATACTAATTTTATTTAACTGGATCTATTTCACAATTACCAAACTTCACTCCAATTTTTTAAAAAAAAGATTTTTAATTTATTTATTCATAAGAGACAGAGAGAGAGAGAGAGAGAGAGAGAGAGAGAGAGAGAGAGAGGCAGAGTCACAGGCAGAGGGAGAAGCAGGCCCCATGCAAGGAGCCTGACGTGGGACTCGATCCCAGGACTCCAGGATCACGCCCTGGGCTGAAGGCGGCGCCAAACCACTGAGCCACCCAGGGATCCCCGTCACTCCAATTTTTATATAAAAATTTCATTTACATATTCTGTCAATTCAAGGGAAGTTCAAGGCATTGAAAACACCCAAGATACCACAAATTTATAAGAGCAGATCAACCACCATTATCTTTCTTCTTCTGCCTTCTTCCATATTAAACACTACGAGAAATGTGGCAAAGATTAAAATTTCTTTCTTATATAAGAGGAGATAAAATATTTTATAATTTTAACTTAAAAATAATTTTAATCTCTAAATGCTGTATCTTCTAACTGAGCAAATATTTAGGTTGACTTCTAATGCTGCATATTCTTTAATTTGTAGCTAACAAATTCCTTAATATATCAGGAATTATATGATTACTAGACAGAAAATAGAGGACATAAAAGTAAGTGATTTTAAGAGGTGAAATAGATGAAATCTCTGAATTTCATGGAATAAAATGTTGCTCACCTTGTGTGTTATGAGTAGTTTGGGGAAGTCTTCTCTCTCCCTTGCCTTCTTTTAATTTTTTTTTAATTTAATTTAATTAACATATACTGTATTATTAGTTTCAAGGGTAGAGAACTTAGTGATTCTTCAGTTATGTATAATACCCAGTGCTCACTACTTTAATGCCTATCATCCAATTACTCCATCTCCACCCACCTCCCCTCCAGCAACCCTCAGTTTGTTCGCCGCCTTCTAATCCAACATAATTTCTTCTTATTGGCCTGCCTGATTGTTTGAGGGCTTAAATTTCCACTAGAGAATCATTTCTTTTAAAAAAATATTTTATCTATTTTAGAACGAAAGAGCAAGAGTGATGGGGAGAGGCACAGGATGAAGGAGAAGCAGGCTCCCCGCTGAGCAGGGATCCCACCAGGAGGCTCGATTACAGGACCCTGGAATCATGACCTGAGCCGAAGGCAGAAGCTTAACCGACTGAGCCACCCATACACCCTAAGAATCATTTCTTCAGACTAAATTTTTCTTTCTCTCTTTAAAATACAGATACAATTTTAAAAATTGACATGTTAATACTTACTAAAAATCTATTTATTTTTTCAAATATGAATAAGCTAATGACCTTCTGCTCAAGCAAGAGAAACTTCACTGGTAAGTTGATGGGACAGTGGAAGCATTCTGAGCCTGGGTTTCTGGGGTAAACCCCAGAAAAGGGGTAAACTTAGTGGCATGCCTCAGCAGAGGGATGTGGAAATGCAGAAAGCAGGGATAGGTTCCAAGAAATTTGCTCCCACACTGATCAGTTTTCCATCATGTTCAGTCTCTTACTCTTTTGGTTTCATATTTTCTGGCCTCAAATATACCCCCCATAAGGGAAGGTTTTTAAAAGATAAGAAAAAGCAAATATTTTCAATATTTTCCTTTATCTACCTTTATTACCGTAATAATGTTTGTTCTTTTATTTGATCTCTTTGCTTTCTTCCCTACCCTCCTTCCCATTCTTTTCAGTTTAAACAACAGATATTTTTTTATCAAAGTTCTGGAGGTGAAAGTCAGAGGCAGGGTGACAGCATGATCAGGTTCTGGTGAAATCTCTCTTTTGGGCGATAGACTGCCAATTTCTAGTTGTATCCTCACATGGCAGAAAGAGTGCTAGCTCTCTGTCCTCTTCTTAAAAGGGCACTAATCTCACTCATGAGGGTTCCATCCTCATGACCTAATTACCTCTCAATGGCTCCACCTCCTAATACCATGAAATTGAGGGTTAGATTTCAAAACATAAATTATGACATAGTCCATAAAAACCACCAGTCCTTCAATATCCCATATTATTCCCAACACTTTCATAAAGACTTTATTTACTCATTTAGCCATCAATCATCTATGAAATTCTATGACGTGGGGTTCCTACTATACAATTTTTTACTTAACTACATTCTATCCTAAATTGTTCTCAGGATTTCGTCTGTGGATTTAAATAACTTATTACTCAATCTTACATCACTGCAGGACTTAGCACCTCTTGTCATCTCTGCTATTTCTGGGGCTCCAAGGGCCATTGTAACATATCTGGGAAGAAGGTTGCTCCCATTCTTCTACACTAACCATTTAGAGTAGTGCCTCGACATAGCCACCACTACTGTGAGAAGGCCCCTCAGTGGGCATTGTACTTTTTCCAGATGTTCTGTTAAGCACAGGGATTTCTACCAATGGATTATTTTACTTTAGTGAGTCACAGCTACACAGATCCCTAGGAAATAACAGAAAGGTAAAAATGAGCTTGTTCTCCAACTTCACGTTGAATTTAATTATTTGCATCCCATTCTCCCTTCTTCTCCATGAAACTGCATGAGTTTATGCTCTAAGTTTCAGAAAATCTTGCTAGGAAAATTATCTGAAGTTTTTCGGTCTCTAACAGTGGTTCTCACCAGAGTTCAAAATGGTTCCTTCCAATAGTTGATGTATGTTTCTCTTTCCTCTCCATAAGTTTGTGCACAAACCAGCATCTTCTCTTATTAGTCCTGGTTTCTTCTTAGACAAAACTACTAAAAGCCTACATGTAAATTAGCAAATAAAAATAAAGATGGGAGATGGAGAGGGAAGAAAAGTTACAGATTATCTTATAAAATTTCCTCTTGTGTTTATTTTAGAAACCTTACCACAAATTTTTATTTTGCTTTCCAATTTAATTGACAAGCTACATAGTGGTAGGGTCTCTGTTTTCTTTGTTCCTGAAAGTACCTCACTCAATGCTCTGCAAATGGTAGAGGCAAAATAAATACTGAATTTATTAACTAGAAATAGAAGTCTGAGAACATTTTCAAGCATCAAGTGGAAATTTAATAGAGTAAGTGACAATTACATGAGAGATTTTCATTAATCTATGAAGTTTTTCTATGCATAATTTTGCCAAAGCTGTCTGATAGTCCCTACTGTCAGAGATTCCATTATGAAAATTTAGCAGATTTAGGGTTTTCAGATTGCCCTAACTAACTAGTCTAACCTTGGCTGAACAACCCTGAAAGTGACTGGCAATTATTTTTTTACATCACCCTTATGGCAAAAACATACATTATACTATATTTTGGATGTTCAAGAGGATATAAGATCATTACACATTAATACAATATCTGTTTGAACTCATAAAAGACAATGACCCGTGTGATTAAGGAATGCAAAGTTGGTAAATGAATTGTAATGACATTTGGATGTTCCAAGGAGTGAGTGGGTCTGAGTCAGAGACTGAGCAATGAGAAATGGAAGCCAAGGATCAGCAATGGCATTGAAGATTTAGAAGGCTAAATTATTGTAGTGGATTAAGATTTATGAGCATGATGCTGTAGGCATATAAATAAACCCTGTGTGTGTGTGTGTGTGTGTGTGTGTGTGTGTGTGTGTAACGTGTATATACTCTGATATTCAGGGTAGCTTCATGTTTACTCAGTAGTCCTTTGATCTGTACATAGGGCATTGGGGTTGAAGATATGGGTTATAAGGTAGAATAGTATTCTTTAACTTCTTTTTTTTAAAGATTTTATTTATTTATTCATGAAAGACAGAGAGAGAGAGAGAGAGAGGCAGAGACACAGGCAGAGGGAGAAGCAGGCTCCATGCAGGGAGCCCAACGCGGGACTTGATCCCGGGACTCCAGGATCACGCCCTGGGCTGAAGACGGCGCTAAACCGCTGAGCCACCCGGGCTGCCCGTATTCTTTAACTTCTATCCCTGTTATTTTTCTAAGATGAAAAATATCATGACCAGCTTTGCAAAATGTTACCTTATCATATAAACTAAAAAGTATATAACGAATCTGAAGTCTTTTGGAGAGAAAACAACTATTCAAAGTTTAAAGATGCCTATTTTATTCTTCTTGGATAAAGGAAAATTACTACTGTTAGTGTGATATTTGATCTATTGTTCATTGTCATTCAAGGCCATAAAAATAGATTTTAAAGGTTGACTTCCATATGTTTTAGTTGGCATGATTAATAAATATCTGCCAGACGCTGTACTAATTCCATGTTTTTAGCTTTTATGACAGGGGAGTCTTTTGGGTTTTTTTTTTTTTTTGAAGCAAGTATTTTGCATACTTTATATAGTCATCACTCAAGGTGAGGGGTCAGGAGGGAAATAATGATTAAAATCACAATTCCAGCCATTACAAAAACTATTGCTCAATTAGATTTGTTAGCATGTTCTATTTAGTATATACATTCCCATTTGAGTCTCTGGTAGATCAGTTTTTGAAAATTGTACTTTTGTTATCTTTTTATGTATTTTAGAGGTATAAGAATCAGAGAGTAAAAAGCAAGGAATTCCTCATTTGATGTAATTAACTCATACTACTTCTTTCATGCTCATTTCTTCCTACCTTAGACTGACCAGCCTCACTGACAGGGGTCCTTAACTGTGGGGTTCCTCTGTGCTTGGTGTGTGTGAGGATGAAGGATAATGCAAGTAGAGAGTATGGGGGGCGAGGCCTCACCAGTACATCAGAGAGGAATGTTCCATGGATTAGTAAAGGAAATCTTCAGTTACCTTATCCCAAAATGTAGAACCAAGAAGAAAAACTGGGAAGATGGGAGCAGGAGCAGCAATCCAAGACAAGAAATTTGGAAGGATGGTGTGGATAAAATCTGAAAAGAGCATTTTCTGAGAATAGATATTTCCCTTTTATCAGAAGTACTTCTATATAGCTTACCTTTGCATTCTCCAAAGCATTTGACGTACCATTTTTTATACTGAGGCAGTGAATAAATGAATTTTGAATGAATGCTTACATCACAAATGATTAGTGGATTTAGTCCATTTACATTGAAAGTAACTATTGATGGTATATAATTGTCATTTTATTGTTTGTTGGCTGTGTATTTAATTCCTCTTTTTCTTTCTTCTCTTGGTCTCTTCCTTTGTGATTGGATGACTTTCTTTAGTGCTTATAATTCCTTTCTTTTTATCTTTTGCATATATACTATAGATTTTTGCTTTGTTTTTACCATGAGGTTTGCTTATAACAACTTATATCTGTAACAGTCCTATTTAAGTTGATAAGTTAATTCTGATTCCATTGTAAAGCTCTACATTTGTACTCTCCTACATGTTTTATGATTTTGATATCACATTTTACTTGTGTATCTCTTAGCTAATTATTTTAATCATAGTTACTTTAAGTACTTTTATCTTTTAACCTTCATATTAGTTTTATTACTTTTACTCTCTTTACTGTTTACCTGCTGACTTTACTATTTATTTACCTTCCTAATGAGATTTATTCTTTCATATGTTTTTTTGTTACCAGTTAGCACCCTCTCTTCTCAACTTAATGAAGACCTTTTAACATTTCTTGTAAGACCAGTTTGGTGGCAATGACCTCCTTTAGCTTTTGCTTCTTTGGGAAATTCTTTATCTCTCCTTCAATTTTGACTGATAACTTTGCTAGGTTAAATATTCTTGGTTTTAGGTTTTTTTCCTTTTAGTGCTTTAAATACTGTTTTCTGGCCTGCAAAGTTTCTGCTAAAAAAAATTGATACTCGTATAGGGGTTTCTTTGTAAATAATAATTTGTTTTTCTCTTACTGCTTTGAATACTCTCTTCTTGTCTTTAACTTTTGATATTTTAATTACAATGTGTCTTCTTGTGATTCTCTATGGGTACATCTTGTCTGAAACTCTTGCAGCCATTATTTCTTCAAACAAGATCTCTGCCTCATTCTCTCTCTCTCTCTTACCCTTATGGAACCCCGATAATATGAATGTTGGTCCATTTGATGTTGTCTCATAAGACTTTAAGCTACCTTCACCTTTTCCATTCTTCTTCCTCCTCCTCCTCCTCTTCTTCTTCTTCTTCTTCTTCTTCTTCTTCTTCTTCTTCTTCTTCTTCTTCTTCCTGTCCTCATTGAGTGAGTTCCACTGTCTTGCCTTAAAGTTGACTGATCTTTTCTTTTGCTTCGTCTAATCTGCTGTCCAACTTATCTTGTATATTTTTCAGTTCAGTTATTGTATTCTTCAGCTCTACGATTTTTATTTGGTGCCTTCTTATATTTTCCATCTCTAGGTTGAGCTTCCCATTGATCATCCATTTTTCTCCCTAGTTCATTAAGCATCTTTATGACTTTGAACCTGAACTTCTTATCAGATAAATTACTTATCTCCATTTCATGGATTTTTTTTCTGAGGTTTTATCTTAATAATTCATTTGGAAACATATTCTTCTGTGACTCTCTGTGGTAGTTTCTATATAGTAGATGAGACAACCACCTTACCCAGTCTTGAAAGAGGGGCCCAGTGTAGGAAATGAACCTTGTCATTCAACTCTGTCCCAGCTCTTTGTCATCTTTTAAAACTTTGTGCTTGCCTAAGCAGTCTATTATATTTTGATAACACCTAGTAATTTAGGACATGTCAAGATCTGTCAATATTCTTAAGAAGAGGGTCTCAGCACTTAAATTCCATTTGTTTGGAAGCCAGGTCTTCAGGCAGCAACTTTAAAAGTATGCCAATTTAAACAGTCCTCTGGGACTGCAAATATAAGCCACACTGGCCAGGCAGTCTTGTGGTGTCCCCTAGGCAACAGTCACAAAAATAGGGGAGTGTATAAGCCCTTTTCTGGAAGATACTAGTGAGATGGAGCAAGCCAGAGGGCCAGTGCCAAGATGCCATCCACAACCCGTGTTCCTTAAGAATAAATCCATAGACTACTAGATGTTTGTCAAACCTGAAATCTACCCTTCAGGCCAAGCTACAGGACCAGCCTAGAGCTCACCGTAATAAAATGACTGGTGGAGGTGTGTCTCAATCTGCTGTCTGCACATTGCCCTTGGGGTTGTAGCCAGCTGAGAACCATCTCTAATTACTATAGTCCCTGGGACCCAGGAATGCAAACCCCCTGGCCACCAGAACCAAGGGATGTACCCAGGGTGGCAGCTGCATTATTCAGGATGACAGATGTAAAAAAACAGGATATCAACTATGTATGAAGCTCCCCTCTAGGAGACACTGGAACTCGAGTGCAGCAGAAAGAGAGGGTGAAGAAAAAATGCCCACCCTCCAATGTTTCTCGAAAGAATTATAGTCAGCCTCTAGATGTGGGTTTAATTAGAAGCTTGTTCCCCAGACCTCAGCCATGATGATTAGATAAAAGGCCTCCTTCACCGAAAGGCCAAGAGCCTGGGTCTGTTGTCTCTTGATGTGGCCTATGGGTGGTAGCTGTTGAAGAACTCTTTCTTTATTCGTTACAATCCTGTGGGACCCATGAGTATAAAACCCCACCGGTAGCCAGAGCCAGACGATATAAAGGTATACCCTGCAGCAGCCACAAAAACCAGTGTGCTGAATAGTGATATGAGATCCTTTCTGGATGACACCAATTGTTACAGTAGGACCAAGAACACAAGCACCCCTCACCTCCAGAGCCAGGCATTCAAGAGACATTCTGTTGGTGGCAGCCATAAAAATTAGAGCATTTTACAGATGAATGTAAAAGCTTTCTTCCTGGAGACACCGGTGTTCTGGAGTATGTCAAAGTGAAAATACAAAGATGATACCTCCCAGTCCCTACCTCCAGAGAGAGCTCCAGCAGGCTCCTAAATGTGTGTGTTAAATTAGATGTTTGCTTTTCAGACTAACACTTTAATAAGCTGTCATTATTTGCAGGTGACATGATATTATATAGAGAAAACCCTAAACACTTCATCAAAAATGCTAAATAAATGAATTCAGTAAATTTGCAGCATACAAAATCAAAACACAATAATTTGTTGCATTTCGATACACTAATAATCCACTATCAGAAAAAAGAATAAAAAACAATCCCATTTACAAATTCACCAAAAAGAATAAAATAGTTACAAATAAATTCAACCAAAGAGGTGACAGAACTATATATTGAAAACTACTAGACAATAATTGAAAAAAATTAGAGGCACAAGCAAATGGAAAGATATCCCATGCTCACAGATTTGAAGGATAAATCTTGTTAAAATGTCCATAATCCCCAAAGCAATCTACAGAAATGGAGTAATCGCTGTCCAAATTCCAATGTCATTTTTCAAAGAAATGGAGCAAATAATCCTGAACTTGTACGGAATCACAAAACACCCTAAATATCCAAAGCAATCTTGTAAAAAAAGAAAAAAAACTGAGAGGGATCCCATTCTTGGACTTCAATATTAAACTATTAAGTTATATTACAAAGCTATAGTAATTAAAATAGTAGGAGTATTGGAATAAAAACAGACAGATAAATGGAACAGAATAGGAAGCCCTGAAATAAACTCACACTTATTGGTCAATTAGTTAATGACAAAGAGGCCAAGGATATACAATAGGGAAAGGACAGTCTCTTTAATAAATGGTGTTGGAAAAATTGGATAGCAACGTGCAAAAGAATAAAAGTCAACAACTATCTTATACCATGCACAAAAATTAACTGAAAATGAATTAGATACTTGAATGCAAGATCTGAAACCATAAAATTTAAAGAATAAGTCATAGATACTAAGCTCCCTGACATAAGTCTTGAAGATGATTTCTTGAATCTGGCTCCAAAAGCAAAAATAAATAAGTGGGATTCTATCATACTAAAAAGCTCTGCATAGCAAAGGAAGATATTCTCAAAATGGAAAGACAACCTGCTGATGGTTAGTATCAAGAAGAGAAGAAATAACAAGTTCTGGTGAGAATATGGAGAAAAGGGAACCCTTTTTCCCTGTTGGTGGAAACATAAATTGGTGAGGCCACTATGGAAAAAGGTATGGAGGTTCCTCAAAAAAGTTGAAAATAGAATTACCGTATGATTCAACAGTTCTACTTTTGAGTTCTTATCTAAAAAAAACCTGAAATACTAACTTGAGAAGATATTTGCACCCCCAAGTTCATGGCAGCATTATTTACATTACCCAAGATATGGGAAGAAGTGTCCATTGTAGGCTGAATGAATAAAGAAAATGTGATGTGCATACACAATGGAATATCACTCTGCCATAAAAGGAAATGAAATCTTGCCGCTGTTGACAACATGGATGGATCTCAAGGGCATGTGCTAAATGAATCAAGTCAGATAGAGAAAGACAAATTCTGTATGATCTCTCTTATATGTAGAATCTCAAAAACAAAACAAACAAAAAAAACAAGCTCAAGGATACAGAGAACAGATTGGTCATTGCCAGATGTAGGGAATAGGGCATAAGAGAAATGGGTAAAGGGCATATACATTACTTAAAAATTAAAAATAATTAAAAATTAAAACCTCATTGGTTGGCATGATATGTTCTTTAGAAATAAAACATTTAAAAAAGTAAATACTGGACCTATTATAGGTTATATATAGAGAAATTGCAAGCTAAAACCTGGCACACTACTGTTTCTATGTTTAGATTGTACAAAGACTTCTGCTTTTTATTTTAAATTTCCTACCTGCCCATATGTTTAAAAAAAAAATCTGAGACACTTTAAGAGGTGACATTTTTTTAAAAGTTATTTTAGGAAGAGATTTATTTTAATTTATTTCAATTTATTTCATTTGGTAAATAATGTTAAAATGAGTCATATTTTGTTTGCAACTTTAGTTATTTTAATAATTTGAATGTAATTCTATTTAGCACTATTTACACTTTTGCTCATAATGTATATATCCTTGTTTAGATCTCATTATGTTTTTAATTGTTTTGTATTTGTCATTCCCATAGTTTTTTTCCACATGTGTTAAATCTGGAGGTTTTGCCAGGTGGAAAGCCAAACAGAGAGAATGAAGTATATTAATTACAGCAAGAGTAATTAATATGCATATCTGCACTGTATGCAATTATCTATGGACTTTCAACACTGCCTTGAAGAATCTGCTATATATTTTCTTAATAGATTCTCTTTCTTATTTTCTGGGAAAATTATTGTAAAACTTATTTTTCTTCTCACCTTCCATCTTACTTATATCTCTCCATTCTCCACTCATGTATAATTCATGGAGGAAAATAGAAAATAGTAGACTAGAACTAATTCCCTCATCTTCTAACTAGTAAATAGGTATATGCCTATGACCGTTGTCACCACTTTATTTATTTTCTTATATTAAAATATCAGCTGTGTCTTTCCTGCTGTTAAAGATTTATCCCTCCACTTGTAAGTGAATTCTATACCTTCTTATCTACTTGGATATGTGACCCTCATGGAGTAGCTCCTGTGTTGCATCTTGCCCTTGGTTCTTACTCTTAATTTCCCCTGCGTGGAACACTGTTTTTCTGCTTTTTAATTTATTTTTTTTACAGTGCCTTTCTTATTGCTCCTTGTTTCCCTGGAATCCTCTGTTTTCTGCACAAATATCTGTTCCTCCTTTAGGTATAAACCAAAGCATTCTCTGATTACCTCCAGATATACTGAAACAGTCTTTCTTATAGAAAATGTGCAATTATCAACATCAAGAGGAACTATGTTTTATTACGTTTGCCTGTTCTCATATATCTTTTCCTGGCGATTCTAAGGTGGTTAAAGGCATCAAGCTATACATTCAGAGAGATTTGTGTTTAAATCCATTTTTACTGCTTTCTAGCTGTGTGAACTTGGGCAAGCCACTTAGCTTCAGTTGCCTCATCTATAAAAAAAAATTAAAAAAAACAATCTTATTGCTGTCAAGAATCAATGAGCTAAAAAATAGAATCAATGGTGTCATGCCTATTATGTGCTTAGAATGGTGGCTGGCATCTTTTAGGTGTCCAATAAATGCTAGCTATTGTACCTCGGAAATGTACGTCATAGACTGCAAACTTTAAAGTATCATTAATCCATAGCCTCAGCTCCCACACACTGAATTGCATCCTCATGTTTGCCCTGAGGCTACATCTCTCACAACCTATTCTCAGCCAAAGAGAAATGTGGTGGATACACTAAGACAGGCCTATTCTTGGAAAACATGAGAACACTCAGACTTTGTCTCCAGGACTCCCACCACCTTGCTGAACTGCCTTAGAATTCCAGTGTAGTCTAAAGTTTCCCTAAGCACATTTCCTTCTTTCCCATTCTCCTTCAGATGTCTCAAATCTGCATCATAGTCTATGGCTTTCCCAGAATCCTCTGGCTCCTTTTTCATGTTCACTAGCTGGCATTTCTTGTGTGTTGAATTCTGGCTTGTCATTGGCTTCTTGGAGATCTTGGACTCATATAAGTGGTTCTGGGAGCGGCTTGAGAAGCTGTGGCTGTCGTAGATGAAGATTTGAAACTGGCTCACCTATAACCTGGTGGGTCAAGAAGATGCTATTATATTTGGTAGATGGTACATGAATAGTTCCTGGAACAAGATGACAGCTTAGTTGCTAAGTGTTTCACCACTGGTGATATGGGAAAATGTCCCTGGAAGGGAATGCTCTGGCAGGTGCAGTAATGCAGGTGTTTGAAAGGTATGGTGGAGACAATGCTATTAAAACAGTTGGTTGGTTATAGGTAAATTGCATAGAGGATAATGACAGACTAAGGGCAATAAATGACTAAACATGATAAATAACAAGCCTTCATGATAACTTATAAAGAAGGCCCTTAACTTCTGTAGTGGAACAGCAAATATATAGAGAGCAGCAGCCTGAAAATGTCATTATTAGGGTTGCAGAGCTCCCAAGAAATCTGAATACTCAGCCAGTTCAAGTCTGTTATGCCAAGGTCAGAGTTGTGGTGGGGGAAATCTAGTACTGTGAAAATGGAATGGAGCATATGGTTTATTTCTTTTGATGATATTGATTCTGGGGAACCTATAGACTCCTTGGACTTGCAGTAGTGGTCTCCCTTCCCTAGTAACAACTAGAACTTCCCAATGCTGGATGATACTGAAGTCTCCTTTGCAGGCTAACAGGTGCCTCCCTCGGGGGCTGTCCTCACCTTCTGTCTTGGTTGCCAAGGTGCTAACTAGGATTAAATTTCTGCATAACCCAGCTGGACCTGATGAAGGAGGGAAAAGACAAAAGATCTGCAAAAATTCATTAGCATGTATCAGCAGGAGCCAGAGGAGTACCTCAAGGATCAAGAAGGCCAGAATATAAAACTAGATAGGAAGAATTCATTGATTTGAGAACACTTTCTTGGGATACAGGAATCAAAATCCTATTAGGAAGCCCAGAGGAATAGACCAAACTTGTTGCTAAAGTGACATCAGAAGCCTAGAAAAGTTATGTACAATATCTAGCAAAATGGAAAGAAATCCTGAGTTGCCTTGAAAGATGAGGGAATTGGGCATCCTGGGATGGATGTCTTATGTAAAGCTGGATGACCCACCAGAGGTCTATGTTCCACAGAAGGGCTCAAAGGAAATACCATTCACACAAGCCATCCAGAAAATACCAGTAAGAAGAGCATCAAGTTCATGAAGACATTCAGTGATGGCTTTCCTCCTCAGTGCTGATTGACCATCGAGGAAAGAGTCACAGAAATAGGCTCATTAATATCTTTGGAATGATGAGGACCCAAAGAAAGTCAGATGGTGGTGTTTTAACACTAAAAATATCATGGCATCCCATTTAGAGCGCAGGCATTTAGGGAGTCCTGGATAAGATCTAGTTCACAGTGTAGCCACTGGGTCAGAGGACTCAGTGGTCATTCCCAGTTACCAAGTATTTATAACTGGAACTGATATACCTGGCAGTTGGAACAAAACCCACCTTGGGTCCTTCATCTATGGAATAAGAGCTATCCTAGTATGTATTGGAGGGAGATTAGTACCATTATTAATGTTCCAACCATTATACTTGTGAGTACCTATGGTAGTCTTTATCATGTTTCATTTTGCCCTATTTACCTTATCATATTTCTTTTTATTTTATATTTAGCTTGGGATTATAGAAACCTCATCCTGCAGAGTAACTGTAGACGAATGCAGACTTAACCAAGTAATAGTCTTGCTCCTTGTTGCTCTGGCTGATGTGGTATCACTGTTAGAAGCAGATATTAAGATTTCAAGTACATGATATGCCGCCAGTATTTTGGCATGCTCATTTCTCTTCATTTCCATTAGAAAAGTAGATCAGGAACAGTTGCTTTTAGGATCCATTAACCTTCCTGCTTGTGTCATAATATAGTCCAAAAAAACTGAAACGCATGACCATCACACAGAATGTCACAAAGATGCATTACAGAAACGACATTGTTCTGGTTGGACAGGATGAGCAAGGGGTGGCTAGAGTGCTGGTGACTTTGGCAAGACACCTGTACTCCAAGGGTAAGAGATAAACTCAAGGCAGTTTCAGGGATCTGCTACTATGTGAAATTCATGGATATAGATGTCAGCAGTGTGTCAGGCTGGCTCCTCCAAAGCAAAATATAAATTCCTACATCTTGCATCCCCTACAACAAGAAAGAAAACCGTGTACCTTGGTAGATATTTTTTGGTTTCTGGATGCAGCACATTCCCGTCCTGAGAGTACTACCTTAGTGCAATAGTGGTGGTGACGTGAGAGCAATTAGCTTTAGGTTGAGCTGGGATCAGAAAATAGCTCTGCAGAAGTTCCAGGCTGCAGGGCTTCAGCCTGGCCACTTGGTCCATATGATCCTGCAGACTTTAAGATGTTCAGGTATCAGTATTGGGAAAAGAACCTGTACAGAGATTATGGACAATGCCCAGTGGGAGAATTCAGCTGAGGGCTTCTGGAATCTGGAACACCATGCCATCTGTAGCAGAGATTAACTACATAGCTAATGAGACATAGCTCTTGACTGGGCCTTAGTAGAGATGGAATGCTTAACTTTGGAGCAAATACCAAGTAACCAGGTTTCCGGAAATGCCCACTATAAGCTAGATTCCGTTAGAATTGCCAAAGTCAGATGTACTTAGCAGCACTCATTCTAAGGTGAAAATGGGACATTGGGATGGAGCCCAAGCAGGACCAGATGTACAAGTAAGCTGCATGAGTAAGGATCCACGCACTCCCATGTCACCCACTATGGTTGACTGTACCAGTGGTTCTTTCCCAGTTCACACCCACGTGAGCTCTTGTACAAATCACAAAGGAGTGGGCCAATTCTGAACGGGGCACATAGTAGGGGCTGAATAAATAGTAAATCTAAGGAGTTGGTTAAACTTCTGCTTTTGTGTGGGTGCATAATGATCATTCCTGTTCTACAGATGAAGAAACTGAGGCCAAGTGAGGTAAAGTTCATCACCTGTATGTAATGAATAAGGAGGCTGGAAAACAGATGTCCTGCCTCATGCCATAATGTGCTGTCTACTATACCCCCTGTTTTTCATGTTTACTGCAGGATGTTGTCTTCATTTTGGAAGGAGAATCGGGTTCATTATTAGAAATTAAATTATAACACAGTTAATGTTCCACATTTAAAACATTTAAAATGCCATGCCCCATTTGCTAACCTAAAAACTGGTATCCACATATGTTGAGTCACTTTTTTCAATTACTTGCAAAAATGGATAGAGATTGGGAGGGGCTGTGAATTTATGCATACTAATGAAACCTTAAAATAAAATGTTTCCATGTGCAACTTCCAGTCTTGTTGGATAACTTTACTTGATTGAAAATTACTTGAGAAAGATGAAATCATAAATTACCTTAAATTTACTGAAAGGCTGTGAACCAACTATATTAGGTGTGAAGCTGATGAAGTTTCATCCTGAATGGAAATAAGTTGAGAAAACAACATGACTAATATTTCAGATACATCTCCAGAAAGATGGCTGACAGTATTAGCTCCACTGGGTCGAATACTGAACAACACTGCCAATACATTTCTGCTATCATTACAATAGCAAAGAGTTCCATTTATCACTTAACAATTTCCACTGTCCCATTTGTATTTCCTACTGTGCATATTCATTCTTTTTCTACTAGTAATGACTCATTCATTCATTTATTCCTTCATTCAATGAACCTCTACCTTACCATATGTTAGGCACTATGTACCTATAGAATTGTTTCTACCTGCTTTAGTGGCAAACAACATATTGTTAGATTATGACAAGGTAGCATTTTGCAGATAAAGAAAATGAAGCAAGAGATGTTTGGTAACTTCTTCAGTGTCACACAGCAAGTGTATGAAGGATTTGACCTTTAGAACAGGAAGTGTTGTTCTAGAGCCCATGCTTTTAATGACGATATTATTTCTCACAAATTTCATAGTGTTGTATCACTTCTCTGATTTAAGGTATCCCTGCTATGTTTCTGAGGGAAACATATGTACAGTTATTTTAGAAAAGTAAATCATAATGGCAAGTAATAGGAAAGTCTTATGGGATCTGTTACATATTTTTGTGGGTCTGTGGCAATTTATCTTGGGCCTCAGAAAACTTTATTATTTTTAAAAATACATGTTTTTTAAAAAATTACAAAATATTTGAGAAATCTGTTAGGTGTTATAGCTGAGTCAACTGCCTTTAAAATTTTGTATTCTAGATATGAAAAGCAAAGACCTGTATATATGACTTAGTCATACAAAGTCTTACTATACTTAGTCATAAATTAGAATAATATCATTTAAATGGAAATGTGAATGGACAGTGGCAAGGCTATTTGGGGAAAAGGTATAAATATAATGCAATTGGGGTTGTAGTTGTAAGGCTTTTTTGTTATCCTTAAGATGTGGGTAATGATAAGGTCACTTTAGAATTCTTCAGGAATGTAGGTATAATGTGTCTAAGGTATATGTCTAGCAATGAGACAGACCAGTTGCCTCGTACTCAAAGAACATGATGACTGAGGTTGACCTGGGGGATCTACTGGATAGGACCCGACTGCAATTTTGGATTGGTGAGCTCTTTCTCCTGAAGATCACTGTAGTTTTATCACAACAGTATTTTTAAAATATGTGATATGTTTTGATAGATAGAGGGTCTTATATTAGAAATGAAAATCTTCAAATGATGAGCTGAAAAGAGACCCTAGAGTGCATGCAATTAAAAATAACCAGATACTTATTTTTCTTATAAAGGCAGAAGTAATTCTATTGTCCAATCCAGTAAGAAGTTTTTACTGTTTTCTAATCACTATATTGGGTGTGCTTGTAACCTATAACATCCTTTGAAATTAATTCAATAAACTGATTTTACTAAAATAAAAAATAAACAAAAAGTCTGTCACAATTTGGACATCCTGGACTGGGAATCCTATATTATTTCCAACTGGTCCTGGGGTTTTGTTTCCCAGTTGTGTGCATTCATGGCCATCTGCTTTCATGGCACTGTGACAGCTTACACTCTTGTTGGAGCACTGACTTGCTTAGCTAAACAAGAGTTTCAAGTTGGTATTCAAATAAAAATCTTTTCTCCTGAGCTCTTATCTATTAAATTATACCCTCCACTCATTTTATACTCAGTAACAATACAGCACTTTAAGGTTCATCCATAATTCAATTCATCCACATGATCACGTTTCCATTAAACAAAATTTTATCTTAGCATTGATTTAGATTTACAGAAAAGTTACAGAGACAGTACAGAGTTCCCATATACATCACTTGCAGTGTACTTCACTATTAGCATCTTACAGTGCTATGGTATTTGACACAATTAATTGATACATCAGTATCAACTCAAGCCCATACTTCATTCACATTGACTTACATTTTACCTAATATCATTATCTTTTCCAGAATCCTTACATTTAGTTATCATATCTCCTTGGACTCTTCTTGACTGTTACTATTTCCCAGATTTTGCTTGATTTTGGTGATCTCAAGAGTTTTGAAAAGTGCTGGTCAGGTCTTTTGTAGAACATCATTAGATAGGATTTGTATGATGATTTTATTGCGCTTAAATTGGGGTTATGAGATTTTAGGAGGAAGATCACAGAAGTGAAGTACCATTTTCATCAGGGCTACATCTGTCAACAAGATTATTATTTTTGATCTTGTTTTTGATCACTTGGATGAGGTGGTGTTGATCAAATTTCTGTAATGAAAGTTAACTTTTTAAAAATCCCCCATTTGGAACCCTCTTGCACTGTTGGTGGGAATGTGAACTGGTGCAGCCACTCTGGAAAACTGTGTGGAGGTTCCTCAAAGAGTTAAAAATAGACCTGCCCTACGACCCAGCAATTGCAATGGTGGGGATTTACCCCAAAGATACAGATGCAGTGAAACGCCCGGACACCTGCACCCCGATGTATATAGCAGCAATGTCCGCAATAGCCAAACTGTGGAAGGAGCCTCGGTGTCCATCGAAAGATGATGGATAAAGAAGACGTGGTCTATGTATACAATGGAATATTCCTCAGCCATCAGAAATGACAAATACCCACCATTTGCTTCGACGTGGATGGACCTGGAGGGTATTATGCTGAGTGAAATTGGAGAAGGACAAACATTATATGGTCTCATTCATTTGGGGAATATAAAAGTTAGTGAAAGGGAATAAAGGGAAAGGAGAGAAAATGAGTGAAAATATCAGTGAGGGTGACAAAACATGAGAGACACCTAACTCTGGGAAATGAACAAGGGGTAGAGGCAGGGGAGGTGGGCGGGGGGTTGGGGTGACTGGGTGATGGGAACTGAGGGGGGCACTTGGCGGGATGAGCACTGGGTGTTATGCTATATGTTGGAAAATTGAACTCCAATAAAAATTAATTAATTAATTAATTAATGTCAAAAAATAAAAAATAAATAAATAAAAGCCCCCATTTGTTCTGTGTTCTTTGGAGGAAAGTCATTGAGAAGCAGGACTTAAGCAGAGAATTATCTTCCACTTCTGTGACGATGAAGTTTCTACATAATTTATTTGGCATTGTTTTGTGTGGGATATTTGTCTATTATCTTCCTTTATTCAATTATTTAGGGGCATGTGGGTGGCTCAGTGGTTGAGCATCTGCCTTTGGCTCACATCATGATCCCGGGATCCTGGAATCGAGTCCTGCATGGGCCTCCCCACAGGGAGCCTGCTTCTCCTTTTGCCTATGTCTCTGCCTCTCTCTGTGTGTCTCATAAATAAATAAATAAAATCTTTAAAAATCATTTATATATTGTTATGGATTCATAACTATTTATTTAGATTTTGGGCTAAATTCAGTACTATTTTATTTATTTTATTGCTCAAGTTATGCCATTTTGGCCACTGGAAATTCTTTCAGTTGGTTCCTACGTCGCTTTGACACAGCCCCATCACTGTGTGTGTGTGTGTGTGTGTGTGTACACGTGTGTGCATGTTAGTTAACACTTCCTTCCTTTCTGGCAGTACTACATACTCCAACCTCATTTTGAATATTTCCTGTCCAGTGCTAGAATTAACCATTTTTAAAGCAACTTTGGTCCCTTTTCTTGGAAAGTGGTGTTAGAAACCAAGATGTGATACTAGTTATACTCTGCTACTGGAATGCCATTGCCCCTTCAGCTGACAGAGCAAAGAAAAAAATGTAAAATAACCTATGAGTATATACACGTCTATTCATATTTTATCTAGATTTGTATCAATCTCTCTTTCTCTCTAGACCCCCTCCATGTGTGTATATATATACATATAAAATCTTCATATATATGTATATATATATATATATATCCATCTGTATCTATATTGAGCTCTAATTGATGTCTCTATCTCAAATCCATTACTACATGAATCATTCTAGCCTTTTCATGCTTGTTTATAATTTTCCATTCCAACAGTAAGAAAACTGACTCCACCATCCAGCACTCATTTACTTAATTATTCAGTTCTAGTATACATGTATAATTATTTCAGAATTATTAACCTTTCCAGCTTTAAGAGCTAGGGTGTGGTATTTATGCATACTTTCGATTTTAGTGTTACAGAGTCCACTCCTTTCCAGTTACTTAGGTCAGCACTTTTCCTTTTCTTCCTTCAGTGGGGGTATTTTGTACATTTATAATATAGTTAGATTTTTTTTGTTACATTCAGTTATCCCCTAGCTTCCTGAATGTTTTTTTTCTAATTTTTTCATTATGTTTCATTCTTCTTGCTTTAAAGTCCTATGCATTTGACAAATGTATAATGTCATATGTCCCCATTACAATATCATGAAGAATATTTTCCTTAAATCTTTTTTCCCTAAAAGTCCTCTGTGCTTCACCTATTCAACCTCCTCCATTCCCGAAGACTATTTTTCAAATTACTGTATCATATTTTCTATTTTACATATTAAGATGTTCTATATCTCAATTTCTATAGTTGGTAATGTAAAAGGTTCTGTCTCTGTATGTGTATGTAGATATGTGTGCATCACTTCCTAGTTCCTTGTTGTTTGATTATGTAGATATATATATATTGATGTAAAAACCAACTAACTTTGGTACTGAGAAGCTAAACCGTGCTTATGTGTTATATTTTATACATATATAGACTAACCTCTTATTTCATATTCTATCAATTTTAATATCATGGAATATATTATGAGAATTGGATATATTGCACTATCCCATTCAATAATCCATATTAAAGCCTCAGAAATTGGGGTACCTGTATGGCTCAGTTAGTTAAGTGACCAGCTCTTGGTTTCACTCAGGTCATGATCTCAATGGGGGGTGAGATTAAGCCCCACGTGGGGTCTGTGTCAGGCTCCACTCTCAGTGGGGAGTCTGCTGGAAGATTCTCTCCCTCTGCCCCTTCCCCACTTTCTCCTCCCTAAAATAAATAAATAAATCTTTAAAAAAAAAAAAGGCCTCACAAATTAAGAGAAATCTGTGATAGTATATGACCAAATGGTTAATGCTAGATGTTTGGTAGATGGCTATTAGCTAAAAATATAGAGGACATGAAAGAACAAAGCTGCTTGGTTTTATAGTCTTATATCTAATTTTCTTTATATTCTAATTTGGCTTTCCAAATATAGCTTAAAAAGAATTTATTTACTTGTTCATGAGAGACACACAGAGAGAAACAGAGACACAGGCAGAGGGAGAAGCAGGCTTCTTGCAGGGAGCCCGATGTGGGTGGGACTCGATCCTGGATCCCTGGATTACGCCCTGAGATGAAGGCAGACCGTCAACTGCGGAGCCAGCCAGGCGTCCCCCAAATGTAACTTTTAAAACTTGAATCTCTTTTATTTCTTTAACTGACACCAGGGAAATATGTCTGTTTATTGTAGAACAAATACAGTTTTCTTAAAACATTTTTAAAACATGCAAAAGTTCATGTTTTATAATGATATTAGGGTTTCTTCAGGTAGGAGTTCTACATTTCAGAGGATCCATATGTGATACAAATAGTGAACAATTGGGAACACTAGCTGATAATGATATGATCATTTTTGGCAGTCTCTTTATGTAGGTTCTGGCAGAAGTGTAGTAATACATTAGTCATTTTCACAGAGAAGATACTGGTCCATGCCAGTCTCTTATTTGGGGTGCCATCTGCACCTTTTTTTGTCAGTAAATTCAAAAAGAAAATATATCCATTGATGGATACTATTTCTATTTTTTAAACATTGTTTGAAGCAAACTATACCATTCTTATAGTATAATGAGTACTACACATAACTGAAATTACTTCTGGGCATATTTTATTAACCAGAATACCGGCCTCAACATTGCTCCAATAAGTTTTAACATTTCCATTTGATTTAAATTGTTCACAATTTATTATCTCTAGAGCTCTTGGTTAAACATATGAGGAGACAATGAGTTTTACTCTTTGCTTCATTAATCATGGAGCAACTCACTTGACCCTCATTGTTTCAATTCTTTCATCTCTAAATGTGGTAATAAGGAGACATGGTATCAGAAAAGATGGGCTATATATCTGTTAAGGTTAGCAACAACTAAAGTTGATCTAAACTTAAAGGTTGCTGATAATATTATAGAATCAGGTATTTCAAAGTTTGCTGACTTACTTTAAAAAGTGCAGCTTGATAATTTAAATTACACACAATTTATAAGCTCTTTGAAGACAGGGTTCATGTTACTCATGCTTTGAATACAGTAAATACTCACCAGATATTTGTTGTGCTGAATTGAAGCATGGATAGACTTGCTATAATGACTTAAAAGAAGCTTCTGAAATAGTCAAAGAGGGAAGCTCACAGACATGCTTTGGTGTAAAATAGGGTTTCAAAGAATGATTTCTTACCATTACTATTTTGGACAAGTAAGAAGAGGAAACTATTACTTACTTCTGGATTATTTTGAGGAATTTTATAGTTCTGCTGAATTGTTTAGAGGTTATAACAAACAAATGGTCATGCAGAATAATGAGTACCATTTAAGTGACTACTATGTATATATATAGTTGAATTTTTCAGACTATATACTAGTCACTGAAGACAAATATCATGTCCTAATGATATCTAAAATCTATTGAAAGCTTGCTTTGTACAAAGTATGTTACTCTATTATCTCACTTATCTCCAGATAAGCTCTTTGAAATAAATACAATTTTTAGTTCCATTTTACTAATGGGTAAACCAAGTCCTGATAAGTTTTCATATAATTATCTACTTTGTAGTGAATGGCTTTAAGGGACACATCTCATTTATATTATAGGTCCTTGAGTATAAATGTAGCTTGCTAATATGTGTCTTTAAAAAAACCCTTGTTTTGCTGCCTAAATCTATCTGTGAAAGGCCAGACATTTTGCCAGTGATTAAGAATAAATGAAATATTGAGAAATGGTAATATCTTTTTAACTATAATTGAGAAAACATCTTTGATATTTTAGGTCATAACAGCGTGGCATTTTAAAAAAGATTTTATTTATTTATCCATGAGAAACAGAGAGAGAGGCAGAGACATAGGCAGAGGAAGAAGTAGGCTCCCTATGGGAAGCCCAATGTGGGACTCAATCCTGGGACTCCAGGATCACACTCTGAGCCAAGAGCAGGCACTCAACCACCGAGCCACCCAGGCATCCTCAGCATGGCATTTTTAATCCTGTATTTAAGATCTAGTACCTTATTTAAAGTTAACTGGTTGCTTGTGATTTCTCTAAGTATTTCAGGTGGCCAACTGCTATCTTCAGTCTCTGGAATAAACTACTTAGAAAGAAATTTATTAAAGCTGGTTGTCCAACTGCTTGGAGAGTAGTTGTGTCTATAGCCACCTATATCAACAGCCACTCCTCAAGGCTGTTTAAATAATGGCCCCAAGGCAGCCCGGGTGGCTCAGCAGTTTAGCACCATCTTCAGCCCAGGGCATGATCCTGGAGACCCAGGATCGAGTTCCATGTTGGCCTCCCTGCATGGAACCTGCTTCTCTCTCTGCCTGTGTCTCTGCCTCTCTCTCTCTGTCTCATGAATAAATAAACAAAACTTAAAATAATAATAATAATAATAATAATAATAATAATTAATAATAATAATAATGGCCCCAGAACACCCTGGGCTTGGTAGGAAATCTCACAATGGATTAATTTTAGTTATATCCTGTACTGTCTTTTTAGTACATGTGGCTCTGTAGGTGGCAAACAGCATATATTGTTGGGTAGGCCATTGACCAGTATGTTTTCCTCCATTCAACTGATACGAAGTTATTGGTCATGTATTGAAGGCAGATTAGTTTTCAAAAAACAAAATAACAAAATAAAACCAAAATGAGTGAAGAGAAGCAAAACAATTATATTTAACTCATTCCTTCTCAAACCTTGTATTTTATTTTATTTTTTTTCAAGCCTTATATTTTAGATGAATGTTCTGAAATTGGATTAGTATAGTAATATAGAACACTACAAAACAGTGGAAAAATGTTCCCCAATCCAATTTTGCTTGAGTTGAAAGACTGCCCAAGACTTTGAGAAAAATTTTGAGTAGGTCAGGCTCAGTGGACACATGGAAGCAATTACTCTTCCCAGTTTCGAAAATAAGGTTTATAGGACTGGAAGAAGCTGATGTCTTCCAAATTAGACTGGATCCTGGGTAAATACTACCATGATTATTAACAAATATCTCCTGTGTTATTATGTTTCTAGGATAGAGACATAGATGTAGATATATTTATCTAACTTTAGGTAAACCCCCAAAGGCTCTTTCTGATCCTAAGGAGACATATGACATGTAGGGTTTACCTCTTATTAAATTAGAGGAGGGAGTGGCAACATTTCCTCCTCTAAAAATATCCTGGTACCCTCCTTACCAGGCCCAGTGATATGAGTAAATAGTTGCTATAGTACTGGAGGTTATACCTTCATTCTGTCATGGCTTCTCTCCCAAGTGGATTTCCAGTTGCTTAATATGCCTAGGGAAGCTTCAAATGCACTTTGTCTTCATTTCCCAAAAATGGGAATTAAACCGGATACAGTTACGCTCTCCCACTGAAATCCAAAGCCACAACAATAAATAAAGTTATTATATATGTTATAATAGTATAGTGAAATCATCCATACTCAATATAAGCCATATTATGAGCCTGACAAATAATAAATACTCCTAAATCTTTGTGGGATATTATTATGTGATTTTATATATCATGGAAACTACTCTAATTTCTTAAAGGCTTTTTGTTTGGATTCTAAAATTTTCCACTGGTAAATTCTCAAAATTGCCATATAGTAAACACAAGGGGCAATAGGAAATCTTTCTTCCAAACATTTTCGATGAGCAAACATATAGCTAAAAAGACACTGCCTTGTAATCAAAGATCATTCTAAATTCCCCTTATTAGTAGGTACATTCGTCGCTTGTCTAACATTCAGTCCCACCAACTCCATACCCCTTCCTCCATTCAAATCCCCTTGCACAATCTTCCTGTAGCCCTGGAGAAAAAGCAATGTCTTTCCGCTGTGATTCTTAAGTTAGGAATGTGTTTTGAAGTGCATAAGAGTTATCTTGTTGTTTAATTGTGAAGTTGACGAAGTAAGGTTTTCCTGTCATGAAAAAGCCTGTGCAATATCAAGTGCTTACCTGTCTTCTCAAATATCTATGCCACCCAATTTATTTAACCATTCTTTGGCTTTTGAACTAGATTTCTACCATCACATATCTCTTCTGTCCTGATGACACAAAAAAACACAAGGAAGCCAAAGATATAGCAGAGAAGACTGAGCTTTCAGAAGTACAAGCAATCTTAGGAGACCTTACTTTGATGTTTTGACAATATGTCTTCCCAAGAGAGAAAAATAGGGATAGAAAGAATAAAAAAAAGTAAGGAAGTAAAAAAGGAGGAAAACTTAACAGGCTTACATTACTTAGAGTCTGTAAGTAATGCTTCATGAAATAATTATTTTTTCAAATGTATTTCATCATTCCTTAAATCAATAGTAAAAATCTTTTCATTGTGTCCAACTTACTATACTTCTGTATGTTACAGTCAGCTGTAGCATGAGAATAATTTTAAAGGAGAATGACATTTGAAAAAATTCAAAAGACAAGTCTAAATCTTATTCTATACTTCTAAAGATCTCAGTGATGTTCAATCAAGATGGTTTACTAACAGAATAATAGAATGACAAACTTTTCATCAATAAAAATGTCTGTTACATATGATATCATTATCAAGTTGTAATCAAACCTGTCATTATATGAAAATATTTTCCTAATGTCTATACATTTCATAAATCTTTTATATGATCTTTCAAGACTGAGGCTAGTTGTTTTTAGCTTATATGGCTCATATTTTTCAGTGATCATTTTTTAAAAATATAGAATGCTTTATGAATTTGTGTGTTATCCTTGCACTGGGACCATGCTAATCTTCTCTGTATCATTCCAATTTTAGTATATTGTGCTGTTGAAGTGATCACTTTTGGTGATAGTTTTCAACACTTAAAATGAAATGCTGAAGACTTTTTCAATATATACAAATATGAGTTGAAATAAAATTACATTAAGTAGTAGAAAGGTTTGATACATTAACTAATGATGATGACTACTGGCTTATAAAAATTCACACTACATTTTGTATAACTATTAACTATTGTGTAGCTATGAGCTTAAGAATTGGAGTACCTACACAGTGGGAGAGTACAAATGAACACCTATGCAGATGTTACTATAACAACAGAACAACCAATATGCTATATGATAGAAAAAAGCAAAGTGAAGTACTGATTATAAATGGTGCTTAGCTTTATTAAGCCAAGAGAGCACTATCACTCAAAGTCTGTATCTGACTGAGGCAAGTTGTTTTGCTGTAATCATGTTCTTGAGCTATCTTGTGACTGTCAGTCAAGGACTGCCATTCACCTAAAGGAAGCAGAAGCCTTGAAAATGTTAGTTAGATAATAGTCTGATCCACATTGAAGAACCTTTAATTTAGAAGTTTCCACCACTTTCTTTGAAATGCTCTCACATGTTCATAAGAACAACAGCCATGGAACTATGATAGTGTCAAAAGTCAACCTGCTACACAAACTCCTTTGAAATCTTCAACTGCATAGTCACATGTCTAAATGAAAGACTAGTGATCATCTCATTGGAAATATTTCTAAAATATCAACAAAAAATGAACTTGACATTCCATCACATAAATCCTTTTTTTGAAGGTACATGTTCTTTTAGCTGAAAACACAATTTAATAGTTGCCTTATATTTAGGTAGAGTAAGTCCTATTTGTGATATTTTGATAGGACCATGAATAGCTGTGATGCTTCACATCCTTCTATACAACTAAAATTCTTTTTTTTTTTTTTTTTACAACTAAAATTCTTAAAATTGAAATTCATTACTGGACTTTAGTTCTTGCATATACAACCATCTTGGGAGAGGTAACACATTTGACTGCTTTTGCCATCGTTTGTTGGTGTCAATAAGTTTATCAAATCTTTCTTTGCGAGCACTTTAGATAGGACCTCCAGGAAGATGGGTATAGAGAAAGAATAACTACTTAGAAAAGTATAAAACAGACTAGGAGGGGAATGGGAAAGTTTCCAAAACAAAGATAGAATAATATAAACTTCTGTTTATAATTTCCTTTCATTTTGGTAATCTATAGCAACATTCTTAGTAAGAAAGCAATGACAGAACCAGCTGTTGACAAATTATTTTTCTATAATCCATATTAACTAAGCACAAACTACTGACACAGTATGTCTTCTACTTTGGGATTGGGGAAATGTTTTAAATGTCAATAAATGACTTGTTGAAAGGGAGAAAATTCAGATACATAATTATTTTTTTCTTTCTTTTGTTGGATTGACTTTCCAGGTACATGCTTTGAAAATGACTAAGAAGTGTTATTGTTACAAAAGAAAAAGAAAAGCTGAGGAATAGCAATTCCCTTTTTGAGTTCCTAGGAACATATATAGAGTCTTAATAAGGTCATTGGTGAATATTTTAATTAAGGTAGTCTTAGGCTTATGGAATTACTACGTCATATTAGAATATGCAAAATGAGTGTTTATACTTTATACTTAGTTTGGCCACATACAACCTTTTTAAAAGAGTAGTTGATAGCATTTTCTAAACCTTAATACCTTCTATTCTTTTTAATTTGCTGTGTTCTGAGTTCTTTCCTTATCACTCCACTGAAACTGCTCTCAGTAATGACATTGTTGACTTGACCTGACCTGACAAATTCAATAGATGCTTTCCAGTATTCCCTTTGTTCCATTTGATGCTGTTCATCCATCCCTTATCGATATTTCTTCTTGTCAGTTCTGTGACTCTCCCTGGGTCCCATTTTCTCTTAGTGTTTTCACCACCTAAAAGTCTGAATCTCAGTCTCCTTTGTGGGGTTCCTCTTCCTCCATACACTCATTATACACAGGTATACCTCAGAATTCCACTTGCTATTCTTATTCCTTCTTCATCCTTAGATGATCATATCCACTCACTCTGAAGATTCACTTATTATTTATATTGGTTGTTCCTAACAATTAGGGAACATAGAGTCTGCAAGGTTAGCCCTTCTGAGTCCAGAGGTGAATACTGTATAGTGAATGGAACTGGGGACAATGGAAAATAATAGCACATCTCTGTATCCTCTGCAAAGCCTTGCTTCAGACCATCATTGCC